>NC_061798.1:10316603-10976369 GCF_021462225.1 Girardinichthys multiradiatus
CTGGAGACAATTGTAATGCTGACTTCAAAGATGTCCAATACTCTTGTACTCTGAGCCCGTAGCTAGCTTGCAATGGCCTGTCTCTTCCTTAAGGGCCCCCAATCACGGAGTGTTGCATGTTATCGCTCTGGAGCTGGATGCGGTTTGTTGCACAGGAAGCTAAACATTTGTTCAGACATCCTGAAGTTCTGCAACCACAGTACATTCATGAGACCGAGAACAACAACATCCCACCACTGGGAGGCTTGGTTAAACACCAAGACTGACGGTTTGCAGCAATAAATTTCCAACAGGAAATCCATCTGAAACACACATACATATTACAATAATTAATATCATTAACCATGAAATCGTTGTACTCTGGGCTTATTGTGTATAAGACCACTATAGCATGCTAGCATTAGGTATCATTAGCTTACCCTCACATGTTGTCTACCTCGTACCTTTCAGTTTGATACCGCTGTATGGCTTCCCTCAGTCTCCTGTACTTATCCACTGTGTTTCGTCTTTCTGCCTGGAGTCTTATCTGGCTGTCTTCTTTTACTTTGAATCTGACCTAAAACATTAGTCTGAGCAGCAGGTTTACTATTGTTTCAGTGTTTTCCATTATTGCTTTGTCACGTAACGTTTTTGGCCACCTTCCTATGACAACCCCACCCACACTGAAGTGGTACTCAATTGTAATGGAAAACGACCCGAACCGTGTAGAGTCAAGTATAGTCAAGTCAAGGCTAGCAGGTACTAATGGAAAAGAGCCTTAATAGGGATGTCAAGGTCACTAACGAGGCCATAAAGGACATGTCATTCAATGGCCCTACCCTCTATTTAACTCAATGCTTGGATTGTTGCTTGATGATCCTAACGATGCCATGGGAGGTATTGTGATCATGCTACAAGGTGTGGCTGCTTAACAGGCATGCCACTAGCCAAATGTAGTTTTAAAACAATCTTATCATTATACTTGTCATGAGTGGTGGTAATTTCCACAACATCAGTGTCTATGTTTTATGCAACCAGAAATATTTTCAATCAGCTGAATTAGTTTTTTTGTCGGCAAAAGAGAAGTGTAGTAGCCTTCTTTCAGGGGGCTAACCAGCAGTTTGCAACTACAGGCCAGGGGAAGGGCAGTGTTGCTATACTCCATGCTTCTTACAGTTGTAGAAACTCCATTCCATCTGGCATTTTCCAGGACTTCAAACTAATGTTGACTAAACAGTTTTAAATCGTAACCTTTTAAAACCTTGATGTACCTTGAGTCATTAAGCTGGTTGTAGGTCTTGTGCTGCAAGACCTAACAACTAAAGGAAAAAGTTAGACATGCATACAATTAAGCTCACAATGATAAATGCAAAATGAATAGATTGTTTACTGCCATTATTCCATGACTGTTGCTCAGTTTAGATGAATAATCTAACCTGTATATTAGATATTCTTTGAGATGTGGATCTGTGTGACTTCTAGACTGACCAGTTGGATAACTGTTGTCATTGCACTGGGAGAGACACAATGGTTTTATTCACACAACTATCTGACATTTGTTTCTCTTTCGGATTTGAATCATTAATCATATATCAGTCCTCAGCAAAAATATTGCTTTTATTTTGCTTTAAATTAGCTCAATTGTTATTTTATTGGATAATCATAATGTGTATGAACAATGAGAAAAATAGACACATTGAAGTAGGTTGGCATGTTTTGTCCAGCAGCTAATCTTTTGTATGTTAAATAAATAATTTTGAACTTGTAAATATGGGCCAGTTGTACTGTAAAGATCTTAATATTTACCAGTCACTTCCTGATTGAATTGGTGTTATATTTATTGCCACCATAAATACAGTATTCTTTTGGCATTTTGATTCTGGTCACTTTTTAACCTCAAAAAAGAAAATAAAACATAACTCTCCCTAAGCAAAAACACGTTTATTTTATAGAGATGAAAATATGAAGAATTATGCATTTTTTGTGTAAACAAATGCATAATTTTGAAGTATAAGAAGAATGAAGCTGATAATATCTGCTTTTGCTTGAATAAAGAACTATAAATGGTATGTCCTGATCTAAAAGTAATATGCTTTTTTATTGAGGTCTTGTTTCAATGTTAGACACAAGTGTGTTTATTTATTTAATTAATTCAACTTAATAATGGTTCTATTTAAACACATACAGTACTTTGATAATCTATATTATCTTTTTGATAATAAAGTCAAATGTTGACACAAAAGTTTTAAAAGGACAGCACTTGCAGTTCTACAGCGAGTTAAAAAAACATTAATGCTGGATTTGCTGTCTACGTAGTTTCAGAAAGACACTTTATTACGTTTGAATAGAAATCCATGGTAAAGAAGTGTTATTCGGTTTTCATTCTGATATATCTGTGTTACCATTTTGTTCCCTTGTACCTTTGCCATACCAATAATCAAGATTGTCCAGTGTGTGAATGCACAACATTTGTCTTCATGTACATATGAAATCGACCCCCACCCCATGTTTCTTCTCTCCATTTTCACTGAAGTGATCAATATCCATATCTCACACAGAGGAGGTCTAAATGCTGAGGATATGGGGCCGTTGTCAGGCCCATTAGCAGGACTTAATGGTGGCCTAAGAGCCCTTTGTGCCCTCAGGGAGGAAGAGCAACCACCAGCAGCAGGACTAGCTGAAGAGCTTGAGGGCAGTGGGATGAGGGGGGCAAAGATAGAATGGAAGTAGGCAGCAGCTGTGGGCTATGAGACAGCCTGTTTAAATGGCTGTAATGTCTGGGTCTGCGGGTTGGGGGTTTGTGCTCACAATTTAAAAATCAAATGCTAGTGTAATTTTCTTTACATTTTCCAAAAGATTATTATAATTCATGTATAATTATTGTCATGGAAGAGGCTGAGTAGGTGGAATAAATTCTTCCTTTACAGTTAAATAGTGCAGGTTAATCATCTTTTACATCATATGATAAACATATCAATGCACTTCCTTAAGGAGGATACTAAACAGATAAGGCATAGCTACTGTCTGCTGTTTTTTTCTGACTCCCGTTTTCAGTTAGCATTTAAAGTACTTTGTCCCAAGATGTTCACTTGAACCTTTTCTTTCACATTTCTGCTTATATCATTATGACAGATTCTGCAGTCATTATTACCACAACAGCGAAAGAACTAAGGTGTTATTTTAGCCCAAAAATGCAAAAAAGGTAAAAAGTTAGATTTAATGTTGATGAATGGATGGGTTTCTATCTGTAGGCCATTAGTGAAAATATAGCTGTCTCTTAGGCATAATGGTGCAGGCATTCACTGTCTCCTCCCTGCTGTCGATTAAAATTTGTTCTACCCAGCCAAATCTTAAAATCAAATGATGTTAACATTCTAACAGAATAATTTCTAACAGTAAAATGTTACCGTTTATGGAGATTTATGGAAAAAAAAAAGACCACTGTTTTTAAATGCTCCCAAACCAGATCTGGATGACTTTTGGCCCTTTAGATGTTACAGAGAGGCATGTGGCGGTCAAACAAATTTTTTTTAATGAAAAATGCATGAAGTGTTAATTGCGCATGTATATTCAAATACACTATTTTATTTTAAAGATGGCCTAATATATTGAAGGCAATTGCATTCCATATTGTTTTCATCAATGTTGGCTAATACTAAAAAGAAACGCATTAGCGTTTCCCCTATGACTATATTAGGGGAGCTCCCCACCCTTGAACAGCATCCCCTGGTTCGCTGTGAAAGTAAAGTTGAATTATTTTTTAGATAGAATATAAGGATCACAACAGAAATTGTTTAAGATTACCTTTCCTATAGAACAGGTCTTTAACTTCTTTTTTTGATTAACAAGACTAGCCTTATGTTATTCATCTTATTTATACAACAGCATTATATTTCTGCCTCTACATGGTTGTGGGCGTACAATTCTCCTCTGCTATATGGTTTGGGCACAGTGAAGTTCTGTCCCAAAGTCCCCTTACAAATGTATGTTCAGTAGGTGTGGGTATGTAGCTATCTGAAGGCATGGCACAATTTAAAAAAGTTACCATTTCAAAACTATACCCTTGTTCTTACTGGTAAATGTCCCTTTAAGATGTTATAGAAAGTTCAGGAGTGAGCAGAGTTTCCTTTGATTGTATAAGAAGAGTCCCCTGGAGCTTGACCCTCCCCTACGTGTTTTTGGCGCACTTGTCTCTGTCTTGGTTACAAGACAGAAATTCAACAGTTTGGAATATCGCTGGAAGGAAAGGATTTCATCACTGTTACTGATGTAATGCTTTTGTGGGAGTGCAGGAACAAGCGATAATGTTCATTACAAAATCATGTTTACTTGAAAACATTAATTAAATTCAGTGGGTGTTTATTTTATATTTTCTTCGATCATGACCTTGCTGATTTGTGGTGTTGTATATGTTTGAGAGGAGGGATGGGCAGCAAGGCACTGGCACAAATCACCCCTGGGGGCCAGCTCATCAACTGGCCCCTCTTGTCTTGTCCCTCGTACCCCTCACCAATACAGCGCCAACCAAGGCCAGGGGCCCCCCAAAGATACCAAAGATATATAAAAAAGATACCAGAAGGGAGTTTCCACAGGGCCACCCCCATGAACAGGAGCAGTCTGGGAAAACCCCAGCCAGACAAGCGAAGTGAGCCCACTGCCAGAAACTCCAGACCCAAAGACCCGCTGGACCAACCAGTACCACAGGCACCACACAGGCCCTTGGCAGATGCACCCCCACTATCCACCAGCGCAAGACCCAAATGCCTTTACCCCCTCCCAACTAAAGAACCTATTCTGCCCCCCCCCCCATCCCCAGCCCACCAAGCCCCAGCCACCACAGCCTCCGGCCCACCCACTGGGCCAGAGACGCTGATCAGGCAGCCACTCCATCAAGAACTGGAGCAGGTCCCAAGCCGCCCGGGGACCCAGCCCCAACCCGACAATATCAGCCAGGAGCGGCAGCGGGCCAGACAAGAGGGCACTGTGATCCACCGCCTCAGTGCTGGCAGCCGCAGCACCCAACCATAAACACCTCCTTGCCTGACCCACCACAACCCCAGGGCAGCACCCAAATGCTCAGTCTGCCAAGGGACAGCATTGCTCTGGTGCCAGCATCCCCATAACCCTTGGTACCCGATACTGAGGCAACAAAGCCCATACCCCCTACACCACTAAGTGATGTATCTAAATGTTGGAGACCAAACCCGCTGACATTATATGATATCCATTTCTAAATAGAGGATAGAGTATTGGCCCTTTTCTATTAGAACCTACTCTACTCGACTCATCAGGGGTCGGCTCTACACTACATAGTTTGGTTCGTTTTCCATTACAATTGCGTACCATCTCAATGTGGGTGGGATCATTAATAGCAGGGCGGCCCCTCAGTTCAAAAAAGTAATGTGATATTATTTTTATGTGACACAAACACAACAAAAGCCATGGACTGCTGCTCAGTCTATGGCTGTTGACTCACAGAGCCAGAGAAGGCTGGGGGCAGCAAGATGAAGCATTGCTGAAGTACAGGAGAGAGAAAGAAGCCATGAAGTGGTATCAAACCAAAGGATACAGGTTGGATGACGTGTGAGGTCAAGCTAATGCTACCTAATGCTAGCTTGCTAAAGTGGTCATATATACAATAAGCCAAGCGTACAGTGATTTAACAGTTGAAGATATTAGTTATTACAATATGTATGCTGTGACTAGTGACACCACCCCATACCCAATCAGTGACCAAAGTCTTCTAACGTTGTGTTTTCAGCACAGCACGGCACCGTTGGAACCATATCCAACCAGGTACAAAAAATAGTAAGGGTTCCACGCAACAATTACTGATGGAAAAGCCTAAAAAGCCAGTAGAGCCGTGCCGAACCGCACTGAGTAGGGACTAGTGGAAAAGGGCCATAACACAACGCTGTCCTTCCCCCGCCCAATCACGTGCACTCTGGGTCATCTGGCTGATGGAAGGCTGCTACACTTTTCCCTTGTTTACAACAAAGTCAGCTACTCGTTGTCTTCTGTTTCATCCGGGACCGGGTCGCGGGGCAGCAGACTCAGTAGAGACACCCAGACGTCCCTCTCCCCAGACACCTCCTCCAGCTCCTCCAGGGGAAGCCCAAGGCGTTCCCAGGCCAGCCGAGAGACCTAGTACTTCCAGCATGTCCTGGGCCGTCCCCTGGGCCTCCTCCCAGTGGGACGTTCCAGGAACACCTCCCGAGGAAGGCGTCCAGGAGGCATCCGGTATAGATGCCCGAGCCACCTCAACTGGCTCCTCTCGATGTGGAGGATCAGCGGCTCTACTCTGAGTTCCTCCAGGATGGCCGAGCTCCTCACCCTATCTCTAAGGGAGTTTCCGGCCACCCTACGGAGGAAGCTCATTTCAGCCGCTTGTATCCGGGATCTCGTTCTTTAGGTCATGACCCAAAGTTCAGGGCCATAGGTGAGGGTAGGAACGTAGACCGACCGGTAAATCGAGAGCTTCACTTTTCGGCTTAGCTCTCTCTTCTCCACAATGTACCGGCACAGGGTCCCCATTACTGTAGTTGCCGCACCAATTGTCTGACTCGTCACCCAGAGCCTGTTTGCCATAGGAGACCCTACCAGGGGCATTTAAGCCCCAGACAACATAGCCTCTAGGATCATTCGAGCACTCAAACCCCTCCACCACGTCAAGGTGGCGGTTCAAGGTTCAAAGTCAGCTATTTGGAAATATTTTCCACTACAAAAAAACTGTGACAATAAAACTTATTACATTTTGTAATTATCAATATGTTACATTTTCGCAGCAGTAGGCATAATTGTTGGTTTTTTTGTTTTAAATGAAAGCAATTAGATCATGTTATATGTTTTTCTTTTAAATGTTTTTGTTCATACCGTAGTATTTTTTACTCAAGGCTATATGACAAGAATCTTACACCAACCCATGCCCAAACATTCTTGATTTAATTGTAATTTAAATTCTATCAAAATGAGTAGATGTTGCTGCTTTTAATATTTTATCAGCCTTTCACTCCTTTCACAGCCTTGTGGTGGTGGTTGAGAGAGATACATCATTTAAAGCCCACCAAATAAATTACCATCAGTCTTTGACTTATAATAACATCTTATTTAGAGAAACACTATATGAAACACTGAGGTGTAGCAGGGCTGCATGAATACTGTGGAGAGCTTGTAAGGCTCCTATGGCACTTTTTCTAACAAAATGTCTTTAGACATGATGTGTTGGCTAATGTAACATTATAAACCTTTGATTTTAAGCATTGTACATTTATTTATAGTTTAAGCTACTTCGTTTTGTAATGTGATGCAATTAAAAAAATAAAAATGATATTATTTATTATTAAGCAATAGCTTAATGGGTATTTCAAGACAGAAGATAATACATTATCTATAGTACAACATGAGGAAGGCGTAATTGTATAAAAAATGGATGCTGCCCAGCTCTACTTTTATCGCAGAGGAATCTGATCTGCAACCAAACTGGTTGGCAGTGAGATATGGCCTGAGGCTTATAATTTAGTTTGTAATGAAGCTTGTAAAAATAGAAAATAGATCAGCTTAAAAGATGATTAGCACTGTGATCTGTGGCATCAGTCGGTGTATTTTATTTGACTGTAGCTGTATGATAGTGCCTGACTAACGTAAGTTGATTTCATAATCAGCTTTATTGCCAAGTTTGTAGTGTAATGGAAAATTCTTTTAAAGTGCTCTGATCTTCCCTTCACCTCTCTCATTTGATTCTGTGTTTTATCACTCAGAGGTGATCTTCCATCTACCTCTCTCCTCTGACCTCTGTGTTTTATTAGTGTTCTGTTATTTAGAGCAGATGGACTCTAAATTCATTATCAGGAGGTTTATGGTTAACACTCCCTCATGTGTATGCCTCAAGGGAGGGTAGATGGGTGCCCTCATAAATAACCTTGTTACCTCTGACCCGGGGAGGGTCTGGAGGCAATATGTTTGAAACTCTTTGAAGTTGAGATAACACCCTCATTTGTGGTATAAATACTTGTGTGTGATTTCTGTTCGTGGCTCTGCTTATTTGACTAGCTCAGTGACAGAGTCATTCAAACGCTAAATGTCTTTGAATAAAACTTTTATAAGATAAAGTCCGGTCTTTCTTTGTTTAATGAGTTAATTTCTCTCCAACTTTGATAAGAAAATCCACCACAGTACATACAACAAACAAGGAATTTGACTCCGGTACACTTTGCTCTCTGGGTTTCTTTTTTGTTTTTTTGTGTTATAAGATATATTCTGCATATAGCCTTATGTCTATAAATACATATATACAATATACACATATACAAAGGTGGATTTGTAACTTCAGTATGAGGTTTTTTGGTACTCTATTAAATGTTCATCAGAGAAACAGCCTGGGGAAGAAACTATCTCTGTGGCGGCTGGTTTTTGTAAACAGCGCTCTGCAACGACGGCCTGAGGGTAGTACTCTAAACAGTTTGTGTGCAGGGTGTGTGGGGTCTGCAGAGATTTTGGCAGCTTTTTTTTTTACCCTAGACCTGTATAAGTTCTGGATGGAGGGAAGGTCAGCCCTGATTATTCTCTCTGCAGTCCTGATTATTCGTGGCAGTCTGGACCTGTCCTGTTTTGTGGATGAGCCAAACCACACTGAGATGGATGAAGACAGGACAGATTGAATGATGGCAGTGTAGAAGATGACCAGCAGCTCCTGTGGAAGGTTGAACTTCTTGAGTTGCCTCAGGAAGTACAGTCTCTGCTGGGCCTTCTTACGAACATTGTCTATGTGTGAAGACCATCTCAGGTCCTCAGAGATGGTGGTTCCTAAGAACCTGAAGTGGTCCACGGCTGATACAGTGTTGTTGAGGATGGTGAGGGGGGTGTATGGGGGTGGTGTTCTCCGAAAGTCCACCACCATTTCCACAGTCTTGAGTGGGTTCAGTTCAAGGTAGTTCTGACTGCACCAGTGTACCAGCCGATCTACCTGCTGTCTGTATGCAGACTCATCACCATCCTGGATCAGTCCAATGACAGTGGTGTCATCTGCAGACTTAAGGAGTTTCACGGACGAGTCCGATGAGGTGCAGTCATTTGTGTACAGAGAGAAGAGGAGTGGGGATAGAACACATCCCTGGGGGTCACCAGTACTTATTGATCTGGATCGGGAGAAGATGCTCCCCAGTCTCACCTGCTGCTGTCTGTCCGTCAGGAAGCTGTTGATCCACTGACAGGTGGAGGCTGGGACGTTGAGCTGGGTGAGCTTCTGGTGGAGGATGTCTGGTATGATGGTGTTGAAGGCCGAGCTGAAGTCTACAAACAGGATCCTGTCGTACGTCCCTGGGTGGTCGAGGTGTTGCAGGATGAAGTGTAGACCTAAGTTAACAGCATCATCTGCTGACCTGTTTGCTCGGTAAGCAAATTGCAGGGGGTCCAGCAGGGGGCCTGTGATGTCTTTTAGGTGCTTCAACACCAGCCGCTCAAAGGATTTCATGACCACAGACGTCAGGGCTACAGGCCTGTAGTCATTTAATCCTACGATGGTGGGTTTCTTGGGAACCGGGATGATGGTGGATCGTTTGAGGCAGGAGGGGACCTCACATTTCTCCAGTGATTTGTTGAAGATCCTTGTGAAGATCGGAGCGAGTTGATGTGTACAGGTTTTCAGACATGATGGGGAGAAGTTATCAGGTCCTCCAGCTTTCTTTGTTTCATGCGCTGAAAGAGCCTGTTTACATCTTCCTCGGAGATCTTTATTGCAGGCAAAGGATCTGAAGGTAGGGGTTGGTTACTTTATGGGAGGAATTTGTTCCTGAATGGGATGTGGAGGAGATGGTTTGAGGTGTGAACATCTTCCTGTCATGTCTACTTTTCAACTCAAGCAAAACATCTTTCTGCAATTGTAGGTGTGTTTGGAGTACACTTATGCTTAACCCATGTGCTCTTTTACTCACGCTGACAAACAAAAGCATGTCTCATCCCTCAGTGAGGTAGGAGTATAGAGTGTGCTACTTACACACACACTTGGAAGCATAATTTGTCCAATATTTTGTTCTGGGCCGTGTGCCCATTTCCAATATGCTAAACACAGGGGATAAGAGTGTGATCACTGCAAGGAACCAGTTCTCAGTGCCAAGTCCTGTCACTCACTGCTCTGTTCTGCCTCAACATGTGCTTCTGATGTCAGTATTAATCAGGAAAGTTTGAGTTTGAACGTAGAGAGTTAAGCCTCTACAAAACAATACAACATATGAAATCCAGAAAGTATTTTGGAATAACCTAATAAAAACTCAAACCGAGTAAGTTCTTATATCCCTGTTGTTATTTCCACAATTTTTTCATTTCTTGTGAATAGTTTTTTTTATGCACATAGATACATGCACAGTTATCTTGTTCCCAGCCTAATCTCTGAAGCAGATAAAAATGCAGTTTTAAGTTTTAAGATCCATTTGAAACAAAGCTATGACTTGAAATCTTCAATGGCAGGATTCTAAATTTAAGACTTTTGAATAAAACTTATTAAACCAAGGAATACACTGTGGGATGTTTGTCTTCCAGCCTGCTGTTAGTTTGGCAGTAAAATCAGAGCAGACGCCTTCTAATTTACCCAGAACACTAGCCCTGCATATTAAAATTTTTATGTCTTTGTTTGCTGTTTGGCCTTTGTTTCTCCTTTGTTGTTAAATGTAGTCATGACAAAAAAGTACACCACGTTTCAGTTCTAAGGTTTTATACATTAAATTATCTGGACTTTACCAGGTTATTGGATTGTTGCAGTTTTCTAACAGAATCCACAATGTCGTTATTTATCAGACAAACAGAAGTGTGTGGAAAAAAACGTTTCACCCAGTGATTCAATAGCTTGTAGACCCACTGTTAGCAGCAATAAGTAAACGTAGCAGCCCCACATCATGGCAATGTAATAAGTCAATGAAGTTTGAAGGTTTTTCTTTCTGTACAGCTCTCTTAAGGTCCCACCACAGCAATTCTATCAGGTTGACATCTAGACTTTGGCTGAGCTATTGCAACAATCTACTACTGTGTTTGGCTTTTTGACAATGATCCAGTTTGTGCCTAGCCTTAGTTTGTGAACAAATGGACTCATATTTAACTCTGGCATACTGTGGTTTACAGACAAGTTCGTGGTCAACAATCAGTGACTGTAAAGTGTTCAGATCCTGTGGCTACTAAACACTAAAATCATCACCTCTCCACCACCATGTGCGACAGTTTTTATGTTGTGTTTGTGCTGAATTTGCCAGACCCTGCTCTATGCAAACATGTGTACTTCAGTCACATCTGTCCACAGGACATTGTTCTAAAAGAAACATAACACTTCTAAAAGAAACATAACACTTCTAAAAGAAACATAACACAGCTAAATTGAATTGAACCTGTATGGTGCACATGCATGGTTATCAAATAATCAAGTTCTTCAATTAGCAAAATCTGCCTGCTACTTATACAGGGGTTGGACTATGAAACTGAAACACCTGTCATTTTAGTGTGGGAGGTTTCATGGCTAAATTGAACCAGCCTGGTAACCAGTCTTCATTGATTGCACATTGCACCAGTAAGAGCAGAGTGTGAAGGTTCAATTATCAGGGTAAGAGCACACTTTTGCTCAAAATATTGAAATGTACACAACATTATGGGTGACATACCAGAGTTCAAAAGAGGACAAATTGTTGGTGCACGTCTTGCTGGCACATCTGTGACCAAGACAGCAAGTCTTTGTGATGTATCAAGAGCCACGGTATCCAGGGTAAGGTCAGCATACCACCAAGAAGGACGAACCACATCCAACAGGATTAACTGTGGACGTGAGAGGAAGCTGTCTGAAAGGGATGTTCGGGTGCTAACCCGCATTGTATCCAAAAAACATAAAACCACGGCTTCCCAAATCACGGCAGAATTAAATGTGCACCTCAACTCTCTTGTTTCCACCAGAACTGTCCGTCGGGAGCTCCACAGGGTCAATATACACGGCTGGGCTGCTATAGCCAAACCTTTGGTCACTCATGCCAATGCCAAATGTCGGTTTCAATGGTGCAAGGAGCGCAAATCTTGGGCTGTGGACAATGTGAAACATGTATTGTTCTCTGATGAGTCCACCTTTACTGTTTTCCCCACATCCGGGAGAGTTACGGTGTGGAGAAGCCCCAAAGAAGCGTACCACCCAGACTGTTGCATGCCCAGAGTGAAGCATGGGGGTGGATCAGTGATGGTTTGGGCTGCCATATCATGGCATTCCCTTGGCCCAATACTTGTGCTAGATGGGCGCGTCACTGCCAAGGACTACCGAACCATTCTTGAGGACCATGTGCATCCAATGGTTCAAACATTGTATCCTGAAGGCGGTGCCGTGTATCAGGATGACAATGCACCAATACACACAGCAAGACTGGTGAAAGATTGGTTTGATGAACATGAAAGTGAAGTTGAACATCTCCCATGGCCTGCACAGTCACCAGATCTAAATATTATTGAGCCACTTTGGGGTGTTTTGGAGGAGCGAAGTCAGGAAACGTTTTCCTCACCAGTATCACGTAGTGACCTGGCCACTATCCTGCAAGAAGAATGGCTTAAAATCCCTCTGACCACTGTGCGGGACTTGTATATGTCATTCCCAAGACGAATTGACGCTGTATTGGCCGCAAAAGGAGGCCCTACACCATACTAATAAATTATTGTGGTCTAAAACCAGGTGTTTCAGTTTCATTGTCCAACCCCCGTAGTTCTATGTAATCAGCAAGGGCGTACTTAGTTATATACACACAGTTTTTCCACAGTGACTTTGTATTTGTTTAGTAAATAATGTGCTGAATCTGTCGTGTGATTTTGCACATTTATGTTGGATTAAAATTATTTTTTAATGTAGTCAAAGCTACGTCATTTTTGTTATTTCCTGATGACTGTATATGAGGTTGTACTAAATAAGTAGTAAAAGTATTCTAATTAAGCCTACACAGTTTCTGTCTTTAAAAGATCTTTGTGTTTGTTTAAATAAAGTGAACTAATTAACTAACCAACTCAACATTTAATAAATGTTGAGTTGGTTAGCTATCCCAGGTGGGTATACATTATGGAGGAATCTGGATTCTAGTACTCTAATTTAAGTACTAGAATCCAATGCACTTTTTTATTTTAAAAGTGCATTTTATGATACAAAAGGGATAGTAATCTACCACGGATATTGTGGATAGAATTGTGCCAGGGGAAGGGAACAGACTGGACAAATAAGAGTAGTAGAATAAAGATTTTGTTTAAGTAAAGCAGTGGTGGACTAACAAACATAAATCTTTTTTTATTGTATTAATTGCATGCTACATATTAACTTGTTCTCTCTCCATTTCATCACTCACTGACACTCAAGTGCTCTTACCATTTAACACCATAAAACATCATATTTCCCTACTTGTAACTGAACTTTTGGTAAATATTCCAATTGAAGCCCTAAACATATGTGTGAAAGTTTCAACAGTAAAATGGTGTAAGTCAGTATCTGACCTTCAGGTTTTCCTGATCCTAAACTTGAAGAGATTTTGCCCAAATCCAACTACAGTATTTGTCTTCTTTTATATATATATATATATATATATATATTATATATTGTTCTGGGATTGTTCTGGTATATTTCTAATACAGCTGTTCAGAAAAAGAACATCATACATGGCAGTGATATTTTGATTGGTTGAGGCTCCTTTGCTCCTGCAGGACCTGAACAAATTGACAGAATTAATGCAACAATGAACTCTGCTTCAACGCTGCAGAAGAATGTTTGGCCATGAGTCTGTGACATTGAGCTTATTTGCATTATTCAACTGGACCTTGATCAGAAACACACCAGCAAGTCCACCTTGGAATAGTTCAAAATAAATAAATACAAGGGATTTGGAGTGGTCTAGCTAAAGTCTTGAGTTTAAATCCCATTGGGATTCTGTGGCATCACCTTAAACAGGCTGTTTGTTCTTGTTGTGGCTGAATTAAAAAAAATCTGCTAGAAGAGTGAGCACACATTCTGACTCACTATTACATTTGAAGGCAGTTGTTGCTGCCAAAGTTGGCACCTTAATTAGGTTTAGGGGGCAATAACTTTTTTACATTGGTTTGGATAGCTTTTAAATCATTAGTTAAAAACCTTTTTTGACCTCCTTATAAAGAAGTTTTGGTCTGATACAAATGAGCACAGCAGAGTAGTTTGTAGTCAAGTTTGATGTCATGTTTCCTGTTATGGCAGCTATTGCATCAGTAAGTAAAATCCCTACTGCCCTGGTGAATGGATGTACCTGTTACACTAATTATAACAGAATTTGTAATTATGCTTCTGTGGAAGTCTTTCTTTTCATCATACAAAGGGCTGCAAACACCAGTGACGATGGGTCATGAAAAACCACCAATAATTGACAAGTAGGGAGTAGGAATGTGTGGACCTTCATTTTTGGCATGAAATTGTTTGTATAGTTATATTATATAACATTAGAAGATGTCACATCCATCCCTGTGCCCAAAGTCATGAATACTAATAAAAGGTTTTATTATGAACCATTGGAAGTCGAGATGTCCCCCTTTAGTTGTAGCTGATAATTTTCTTCTGCTCTTCTTGAATATATACTTTTACATTATGGATTCAAAGATTTTGACTATCAGTAAAGGAACAATGCTCAAAACATTCATGCATTATTGTTATTACTTGACTTCTGACAGATAACACGCTAGAAATGATGCAATGACCAGTACCATGGCAACAGAGCATACGATGTCTGTGGATTGGACAGACTTTGAGAGGGAGCAGGTGTTGGCAGCTTTATCCATTAGCCAGGCATATCACCCCATATCCACACACACACGCACACACACAGGCATGCACACACGGGCACGTACGCACACACACACACACACACACACACACACACACACACACACACACACAGAGAAGACTCCTATGGGGCTCTCTCTGAGTCACCCTGGCCAAGCTCACTTCCTATTGATGATGTAGTGTATTAGCATCCCAGAAAGAGCTCACCATAACAGATGATCTCACTCTCATTGAAAAAAGGTTCAGGCTCTCCTCTAAAAATGATATGATGCAACTCTAAGTGTTTTTTAATGTCCTAAACAATTTACCTTTTTCATTAACTGAATGTTGTAGTTGATTACATTAAACTCAATCCTTGCATTTTTTATTTTATTTTTGAAATAAAAATAAAAAACATATTAAACATAGCATTAAAATGGAAAGGATGGAGAGATAGAACATAGTACGTTTATTTACTCAAAGTAGCTAAAGTATTTATACCCCTTAAAATTTACCACATTTTGTCACAATACAACCACAAACCTTCACAAATTATGAAAAGTAAAGCAATTCATGGTTTTAATTTTTGAGAACTAAAAATCTAAAACATGTGGCAATCTGGGCCAAAACTATTTGTGCTTTTTAACTGCAGTTTGCAACGTCCCAACTGTGAAGAGCAAGGGTGTCATCATCATGTCGTGAGCATTTTGCTGCAAGAGGAATGGGTGCACTTCACCTAATTTATGGCAACATCAAGAAGGAAATTATTTGGGCACCTGTGACTGCAAAAAAACATGCACAAAGACAAATTTATGTTTTCACTGTGCACCACCAGAACATGAAGAAATAGAGTAAATAACTTCAGATTTTCGTATCTGGAGTTAAACATGCAGAAAAACTAGATGAATGCACTGAGGGACATTGAGTATGACAGGTCGTATAGCAAACCTTTGCTAACCGAAGTGTGGAAATATACAATTGAATTCAAATTCAAAAATACTTTATTAATCCCAAAGGGAAATTAAATGTTGTTGTAGCTCATTATGAAGGTTTCTTCAAAGAGCCGTTGTAGATGCTGATGGCTGTGGGCAGGAAGGATCTCCTGTAGCGCTCCGTCTTACAGCAGATCTGAAGAAGCCTCTGACTGAAGACACTCTGTTGTTGTAGGACAGTCTCATGAAGAGGATGCTCAGGGTTCTCCATAATGTTCTTCATTTTATGAAGAATCCTTCTTTGTACAATGATCTCCAGAGGTTCCAGAGGAGTCCCCAGAACAGAGCCAGCCTTTTTTATCAGCTTGTTGAGCTTTTTTAAGTCCCTGGCTCTGATGCTGCTTCCCCAGCAGATGATGGCAGAAGAGATCACACTTTCCACTACAGACTTATAGAAGATATGCTGCATCTTGCTGCAAACACTGAAGGCCCTAAGCTTCCTCAAGAAGAATGGTCTGCTTTTTCCCTTCTTGTAGATGGCTTCACAGTTGCATCTCCACTCCAGTCTGTTGTCCAGGTGAACACCGAGGTATTTATACTCCTCCACCACCTCCACTTCTTCTCCCATGATAGAAATAGTTTTTGACTTATTCCTATTTCTCTTAAAATCTACAATCATCTCCTTTGTTTTCACGTTCAAGATGAGATGATTGTTTCCACACCATGCCACAAAGTGGTCCACCACCTTCCTGTACTCATCTTCTTGTCCATCTCTGATCCACCCCACGACTGCAGAATCATCCGAGTATTTCTGCAGATGACAGGAGTCTGTCTTGTACTGGAAGTCTGAGGTGTACAGAGTGAAAAGGAATAGTGAGAGTACAGTCCCCTGTGGTGCTCCTGTGTTGCTGACTACCTGGTTAGACTCACAACCCTTCAGTCTCACAAACTGTGGTCTGTTTGTCAGGTAGTCTTTGATCCAGGAGATTGTTGAGGCCTCCACCTGAGTCTTCTGGAGTTTCTGACAAAGCAAATCAGGTTGGATTGTCTTAAATGCACTGGAGAAATCAAAGAACATGATCCTCACAGTGCTACTGGCTTTGTCCAGATGACAGTGGGTTTGTTGAAGCAGGTGTATGATGGCATCTTCAACTCCACAGCGATAAGCAAACGGAAGGAGGTCCTGATGGTTAATTGTTTGCTTACTCAATTGGGCCAACAGGAGTCTCTCTAGGACCTTCATGATGTGGGATGTCAGGGCAATAGGTCTATAGTCATTGAGGACTGATGGGTGAGTTTTCTTTGGTACGGGAACAAGACAGGAGGTCTTCCACAACACTGGAACCTTCTTCTGGGCCAGGGTAAGGTTGAAGAGGTGCTGCAGAATCCCACAGATCCACACGATCTGGACCTGCAGCCTCATTCCGGTTCAGTGTTTCCAGTTTTCTCTTCACGTGACGTCTTGAGACATACAGGTGGAAGGTGGAGGCAGAGAGAGCATCAGCATCTTCTGATTTGGTTGAAGGCAAACATGTAGAAGCAGAAGGGTCCCATGGCTGAGGTGGAAGATAAAACTTTGAGATGGGTCAGAAAAGCTGTGGGTCAAAGGAGGCTGGGATGGCTGTGGGCAGGAGTGAAGGATGCTGAGCAATAAAACTGGACCTATTGAAGAATGTGTTTAGTTCATTTGCTCTGTCCAGACCTCCATCGGTCCGATCGTCTTTCTGCTTGACGCCTGTGATCTTCATCCCTGACCACACAGCTCTGATATTGTTTTGCTGGAGCTTGCTCTCCAGCTTCTTCTTGTACACCTCCTTGCTGTCTCTTATCTTGACTTTAAGTTGCTTCTGTAAACTCCTCAATAATTCTCTGTCTTCCTCTCTGAAGACTCTTTTTTCTTGTTAAGCAGGTCCTTCAGGTCACTGGTCAACCAAGATTTGTTATTAGGGAAGCATCTCACAGTTCTGGTGGGGATGATGTTATCCACACAGAAGTTTATATAGTCGGTCGCACACAGTGTCATGGCATTGATGTCCTCTCCATGTGGCTGGCACAGCGCATCCCAGTCTGTAACCTTAAAGCATCTTCTCCCAGTTATAAATATATTGGTTTTCGTCCAGAAGTCAGTGAAAGCCACAGGGATACAATTGGTTGATGACATCTGGACACATATTTGAAAAATAGGTGTATGTTATTTGAAAATAACTTACGGTTACTAAAACACTTTTATATTCCTTCATGCTGAAAATGGACACAAAGAAGGCACATAATTCTAGAAATAACAAAGCTGACTGATACATTGAAGGAAGAGTCATACTGGGAGCTGAGGCTGGAGATGGGGTGACAGCCTTTGGTGGAGGAATGACAGCGACAGTAGTCAGTATAAACCACAGCACCCACAACTGTTACGAGTTATATTGTTTAACTGATTCTCAAACAGACTTTGAAAAAGACATAGGGTAAGAATTGGTCTTTTTTCTATTGCCAACATATAGCAAACCACGTGATCTTTAAATACAGACTGGAGAGTTATTTATGACAACATGCTCATAAATGCATTTTCTGAAATGCAATGGGTCAACATACTTGACTTTGAAAATCCAACAACACAGTGTATAGGAAATAATGCTAAGACGTAAGACGTAGACGTAATTCCCAATTTTCACTGTTTCCTCCAACTCCTGTATTTTGTGTTTTACCCCAGCCAGCAAACCTAAACTGTCGTAATCTGTCTATTAGGTTTCTGAGTTGAGTTCTGTTTACCTTCTTTACACTGCCATGTTCTTCTCTTGCTTTATTTCTGTTCATTCAGGTTTATTAGATTCATTCTGTTTAGTTTTTGTTACTTCCCTGGATTCCTGTGTTAGTGTGTTAGTTTATTTTTCCTGATATATCTGGTTCCCCCTGTTAATGTTCTTTAGTTAGTCTCATTGTATACTTGCTTCAATTCATTTAGATGTTTTTGTTACCTCCCTGCACTCCCTACTCATTAGGGTTAATTTACCAACCTCCTTCAGTTGCCTGCATTCCTTCTTCCACCAGATGCACCCAATCCTCACCGTGATTAGCTCTGTCAGTTCATTGGTCCATTCTCCACTTCCCTCAGTATTTATGCTCTCTGGTTTTCATTGTTTGCCACTGGTTCCTCCTGATATCTACCCTGAATGCTACCTTGTATCTCCCCTGCCATGTTTTGTGTCCAGCCAGTCTGAAAGTCCTTTGTTAAATATTATTAAATCCAATTTGCTACTTTCCATGCGGCTACCATCCTCCTGTACTCACTTTGGTCCTGCACCATTTCCACACACCCAGACCTAAACACATGGAAAAACATTTTTTTTTTCTCTCCATAAACCACAAATTGTATGGTACCACCTGTAATCAAAGAAAAACTCACTCCAGACTAACTTAGAGTTTAGAATTTATTACATGCAAGTACACAGTTGTTAAAATGAAAAGATAGGTAAATGTGTTCATTAACAGCATGATCATCAGAAGAGTAAGTCTCCAAATAGTTTACTTCATGGGTTATGATACTCAGCATACTTAACTATATTATTTTGGAAATAGGTCTTGGCTAATGAGAACACTTGACTGGGGTATTTTGAAAGAAGATGGTCTACTTGTTTCTGCTTTACACTGGTGGCAGCTGTTCAACTGTATGTTCCAGCATTTCTGACTCCCAGCAACAGATTTTGCTGTTGTATTCACTGATTTCTGTTTGTGTGAAGGAAATAAATATGATAAAAATTAGCTGGTGGGGATATTTTAGAGACATCAAATTCACAGTTCAAATTCACAAATAGTTTTGCCCCAGATTTACCTTCATAGTATGTTACTACCAGCTCTGCACATCTAGAGGCCCATTTTATTCCCATTCTTCTTTGCAAACAATTTTTTGCCACAATTTCTTAAATTGTTTTAGCACTGGACTTTGACTAGGCCATTCTAACATAACAATTAGTTTAATCTCTTTTGATATTATTTTTACCTGCTTTTCTTCTTATTGTTTTGACCTTGTTATGTTTTGTTACTTGCATGTATTACATATCATGACTGGGTGTCTTTACTGCCTTATTTGAGACAAAAACAAAATTCCCAAACATTAACACTTTTTTGCTACATTAGGTAGCATAAAATATCTTGATAAGTAAAGCATGGTAGGCTGACAATAGAAATCTAGTAATCAGATCTTACCTAAACTGAATGTTCAATGGTTTTAAATTACAAACAGATGGACAACAAGCAGCATCCAAATTCATCATTGCAGGAACTAATCACATTAGGGTCCTTGCTGTTGTTTCCCAATGTCATAAATATAGCACCAACAATTTTTCTATTGACTTTGGCTCCACTCAACCAGCTTGTTCCTGAAGCTTTGACGTCTTTGAGCACTTAGGAGGGATCAGTTTTCAAACAGACTTCAGGCACTCCAGACATGAATGGAGACATTTAAAAACAACACCAGAACGGAGCAAAACTGAAATTAATGTAAACTCTAAATTTAATCCAGTGATTTATATTCAGCACTCTTATAAAGTATGTACAGTAATACATTCCTTTTGTAGAGAAATGTTTGTAAAGTTTTTTTAAATACTTTGGGACAGATTTATTTAGGTAAAGCTGTTATGTGTTTGCTGGCCAGTGTCTGTTTTTTAGTAAAAAATGTTAACATGGATATATATACGTCAATGGATCTTGTTTATCTGTTGAATGTTGTCTTTTGTGAATACTGTTTATAACTGATTAAAGTATTCTTTTTTTCTTTAATTTTATTAGGGTAATTACAGAAGGTACAAGGCCAAAAGACAAAGGCATATTTTAAGCACTTTTTATTTCAGATAGAAACAGGAAAATAAAAATAGGAATTAGGCAGGGATTTTAAGCAACATCTGGACATAGCTTAACACTTAACACACAAACTTGATCGAGTTGCAATGAGATCTTTGTTTAAGACATTTATTTATAAATTTTTTATTTATTATTTAATTTTTTACCATGTGCTGTCTGGCAGAGTAGTGCTCAGAACTGTTGTCTGAGTGCCAAGAAGAAACCTAACAGATTTACTTTATATATATACACTCACCGGCCACTTTATTAGGTACTCCTGTCCAACTGCTCGTTAACGCAAATTTCTAATCAGCCAATCACATAGGTATGCAGACATGGTCAAGACGATCTGCTGCAGTTCAAACCGACCATCAGAATGGGGAATAAAGATGATTTAAGTAACTTTGAACGTGGCATGGTTATTGGTGCCACACAGGGTGGTCTGAGTATTTCAGAAACTGCTGATCTACTGGGATTTTCAAGCACTACCATCTCTAGGGTTTATTGAAAATGGTCCGAAAAAGAAAAAATATCCAGTGAGCAGCAGTTCTGTGGGCACAAATGCCTTGTTGATGCCAGAGGTCAGGGGAGAATGGCCAGACTGGTTCGAGCTGATAGAAAGGCAACAGTAACTCAAATAACCACTTGTTACAACCAGGGCATGCAGAAGAGCATCTCTGAATGCACAACACATCGAACGTTGAGGAGGATGGGCTACAGCAGCAGAAGACCACACCGGGTGCCACTCCTCTCAGCTAAGAACAGGAAACTGAGGCTACAATTTGCACAGGCTCACCAAAATTGGACAATAGAAGATTGGAAAAACGTTACCTGGTCTGATGAGTCTCAATTTCTGCTGAGACATTCGGATGGTAGGGTCAGAATTTGGCGTCAACATGAAAGCATGGATCCATCCTGCCTTTTATCAACGGTTCAGGCTGGTGGTGGTGTAATGGTGTGGGGGATATTTTCTTGGCACACTTTGGGTCCTTTAGTACCAATTGAGCATCCTGTCAACGCCACAGCCTACCTGAGTATTGTTGCTGACCATGTTCATCCCTTTATAACCACAGTGTATCCATCTTCTGATCGTTACTTCCAGCAGGATAACACGCCATGTCATAAAGCACGAATCATCTCAGACTGGTTTCTTGAACATGAGTTCACTGTACTCAAATGGCCTCCACAGTCACCAGATCTTAATCCAATAGAGCACCTTTGGGATGTGGTGGAATGGGAGATTCACATCATGAAAGTGCAGCCGACAAATCTGCAGCAGCTGTGTGATGATATCATGTCAATATGGACCAAACTCTCTGAGGAATGTTTCCAGTACCTTCTTGAATCTATGCCATGAAGGATGAAGGCAGTTCTGAAGGCAAAAGGGGGTCCAACCCAGTGCGTGTATATATATATATTCTCATTGAATACTTTGTTCTGTATGAAGTTGAATGTGCTGACAACAAAATCACACAAAAATCATCAATGGAAAACAAATTTATTAACCAATGGAGGCCTGGATTTGGAGTCACACACAAAATTAAAGTGGAAAAACACACTAGAGGCTGATCCAACTTTGATGTAATGTCCTTAAAACAAGTCAAAATGAGGCTCAGTATTGTGTGTGGCCTCCACGTGACTGTATGACCTCCCTACAACACCTGGACATGCTCCTGATGAGACGGCAGATGGTCTCCTGAGGGATCTCCTCCTACACCTGGACTAAGGCATCCGCCAACTCCTGGACAGTCTGTGGTGCAACGTGAGGTTGGTGGATGGAGCGAGACATGATGTCCCAGATGTGCTCAATCGGATTCAGGTCTGGGGAACGACCGGGCCAGTCCATAGCTTCAATGTCTTCATCTTGCAGGAACTGCTGACACTCCAGCTACATGAGGTCTAGCATTGTCCTGCATTAGGAGGAACCCAGGGCCAACCGCACCAGCATATGGTCTCACAAGGGGTCTGAGGATCTCATCTCGGTACCTAATGGCAGTCAGGCTACCTCTGGCGAGCACATGGAGGGCCGCGTTGTCCTTCAAAGAAATGCCACCCGACACCATTACTGACCCACTGCAAAACCGGTCATGCTGAAGGATGTTGCAGGCAGCAGATCGCTCTCCACGGTGTCTCCAGACTCTGTCACATCTGTCACATGTACTCAGTGTGAACCTGCTTTCATCTGTGAAGAGCTCAGGGCACCAGTGGCAAATTTGCCATTCCTGGTGTTCTCTGACAAATACCAAGCGTCCTGCACGTTGGGCTGTGAGCACAACCCCCATTTGTGGACGTTGGGCCCTCATACCATCCTCATGGAGTCGGTTTTTAACCGTTTGTGCAGACACATGCACATTTGTGGCCTGCTGGAGGTCATTTTGCAGGGCTCTGGCAGTGCTCCTCCTGTTCCTCCTTGCACAAAGGCGGAGGTAGCGGTCCTGCTGCTGGGTGGTTGCCCTCCTACGGCCTCCTCCACGTCTCCTGGTGTACTGGCCTGTCTCCTGGTAGCGCCTCCAGGCTCTGGACACTACGCTGACAGACACAGCAAACCTTCTTGCCACAGCTCGCATTGATGTGCCATCCTGGATGAGCTGCACTACCTGAGCCACTTGTGTGGGTTGTAGAGTCCGTCTCATGCTACCATGAGTGTGAAAGCACCACCACCATTCAAAAGTGACCAAAACATCAGCCAGAAAGCATAGGTACTGAGAAGTGGTCTGTGGTCCCCACCTGCAGAACCACTCCTTTATTGAGTGTCTTGCTAATCACCAAAGATTTCCCCCTGTTGTCTATTCCATTTGCACAACAGCATGTGAAATTGATTGTCAATCAGTGTTGCTTCCTAAGTGGACAAGGAAAAAGGGAGAGAAGGAGAAAAGAATAGAGGAGAGAAAGGAGTGTGAAAAGAATACAAGATAACACCCTAGAAGACTGCTTCTACACCTGCTGAAATGCATACATATAACAATGACGTTATAGAAACATTTATGGTACTAATGAATGTAAGATGTATTTAGTGGTAACTGCGACTCAATATAGAACATTTGTGTATCTGTTAACACCTGAATCCAAACACCTGAGTGCCAAGACACAAGTGAGTGCACACACAAGTGGCACCCAGGAAGCATTGTGTGTTACGGAGAGCCAGAGTAATAATCTGAGTTTTGAACCAGCGGCCATTGCAGCCTCTCCAGAACACAAATAGCCTGGTCTCTAACCACTAGGCTACCATTTAACAATTAGAAATCCTGACTACTGGTAACTTAAATATGAGTCGTAGTAACTTACATAAATAGGACATTTTATTGTCATTGTACAAAAAGTACAGTGATATTTCTTTTGTCAGCATTTCTAGTGGCAGTATTTTTATTGTTAAAATTGAACATTACAACAACACCTGAAACTTAAAAAGGTGGTTTTCCTGCATTTCACAACAAAAGTATGAAAGTTAGCAGAACTTTCATCCATTGCAATTACCTACAACTTAGAGACATAAGTACTGACAACTTACAAAATAATGTTAAAGATTACAACTACCGTAGTTTACTGGACTGACTTAAGATACTGTCCCTAATGTATCACAATTAGTTCTTCAGGTTTTCACAGCTAAAAATAGTTTTTTCATGTAAAACAATAAAAGTTGTTAATATAGTGTAATGTTCACATTTTTGTGTTTTTTACTTTTTTTGGTATTTTGAAAATATTCTTTCAAATTAAGTAAATTATTTTCTGAGTAGCACAAAGTCCTTAATGCCTTTCTGACATCTCTCAATATAAAGTGTAACGGTGTAGCGCTCTAATGTGTATCCTGGAGGCAACGCTGTGAAGGGACCAATAAAGGTGCAGGTGCTCAAAGTAAAAACGGGAAAACTTTAAAATCTAGATATGAGGAAAATATGTAAATTAGAGAGCTAGACTACCGAACATATTTTGTTTTTACACATTTACACTGTAAAAAATATAAACAGAGGAGCACAATACAACCTTTTAGTGTACTGTAATAAAGGCCCTAATAAAACAAAGCATCCTGGATGGTCTATACTTACAGTGGAGGTGAAGATGGTCCATTCAGAACAGCACAGTTGCTTTAAACTAACATGGAACTGCAGACAATAAAATGAAAATGAGTTGTTGACACATATTTCCATAGTCACCATGTCACCATGAGAAAACATAAAGTTTACTGACACTGCTACCTGACCACAGAAGTCTATGTTAAACCTCTTCTATTTGTGTGTGTTTGTGTTTTGTGATTACTTATATACATGTTCTTCTGTCTCTTTTTTCTGTCTAGTCTCTCTTTTTCCTCACTATCTCATCCTCTCTGTGTTGACTGTAGCTCAATGTCTTGTTTTTCTGTCTCCATCTTATCTGATCTATCCCTTTCCTTCCAGAGGCAAGAAATTAGCTATCAATTAATCTACATTGAACTACAGCACATCTGAACACCATTAATAACTCTTAAGTTGGTTACTTGTAAAATTCAACAGTTCACTACCAAACAGCTTTATGTTGATCTTGGTATTTTTGTTCTTACTTGTTGTACTCTTTGTAACCCAGTTGGTTAACAATCCACTACCGACTGCTTCAAGCAGCTCTGTCCTTGTTTGTTTCAAACATCTTTCTTTACAAGGCATCTTTGAACTTAAAATCCCTGCTATAAATGTTAATCTAGAAAATATTTTAAAATGCACTACCTGTTTTTTTCTCCTTGTATTTAAACAAAAACGATTTTTCAGTCAATAGCTCAGGATAATATTCATTTTAGAGAAAATGAGACATTGAGCCTCTGCAGGCTATATTAAAAGATTTTTGTTTTAGAGTCTGGGTTGTGTTTCTGTTTACTAATCACACGCTTCCAGGGGACAGGAGCGCTTTGATTGGTCAGTACACACATTATCTGTCCAGAACTATAATCCATAAGGAATAATGTGAGGGAGCTTATGTTTTATTTAAAAATTCAGAGCCTTTTTACAGCTATTTTTATTTTTAGTTAAGATAATTAAAAGCCAACTCCAGTCCGCTGCTTGTTATTGTCATACTTCCTGGTTGTGTGTTTATGTGGCAGTGTGTGCTCCATCAGCCTCCATGTGAGACAGTGATAGAGGGTCATATCATTCAAACCTATACCTTTTTTCACAGTTTCACAAAATCAGGTAGTGCAGCTTTAATGCATAAATGTATTTAGACACAGACATGCATTATTTATTCAAATGTTGACAAGACAAGAAGTTTCAAATTCTATCTAATCAAGTGCCTAGAAATTACTTATTGTTAATGTCTAGAAAGAACAAACAAAATAGACATATTTCACAAAATCATATCTTATTAAATTAAGACATAAAACCTTCATTATTAGTTGAGGAGAGACAGATAAGTGTGATTTAATCTACATAATGATTTGTCAATGACAGGCTGTTTACTTCATTCTAACCTCTAAACAAGCTGATGATAGAAGAATAACTGCATTTTCATTGGCCCCCAAAAAGGTTAAGTATAAATAAATAAATTGAAGCTCCTATGCACCTCATCATCACACATCTCCTCTACCAATATTATAGTAATACTGCTGAGTTACAGCTATTATTAACAGTATAGGGAATAGGCTTTTTAGACACCTACAAGTCTTTAGCTAGCAGCTACAGGGGTTGGACAATGAAACAGAAACACCTGTCATTTTAGTGTGGGAGGTTTCATGGCTAAATTGGACCAGCCTGGTAGCCAGTCTTCATTGATTGCACATTGCACCAGTAAGAGCAGAGTGTGAAGGTTCAATTAGCAGGGTAAGAGCACAGTTTTGCTCTAATATTGAAATGCACACAACATTATGGGTGACATACCAGAGTTAAAAAAAGGACAAATTGTTGGTGCACGTCTTGCTGGCGCATCTGTGACCAAGACAGCAAGTCTTTGTGATGTATCAAGAGCCACGGTATCCAGGGTAATGTCAGCATACCACCAAGAAGGACGAACCACATCCAACAGGATTAACTGTGGACGCAAGAGGAAGCTGTCTGAAAGGGATGTTCTGGTGCTAACCCGGATTGTATCCAAAAAACATAAAACTACGGCTGCTCAAATCACGGCAGAATTAAATGTGCACCTCAACTCTCCTGTTTCCACCAGAACTGTCGGTCAGGAGCTCCACAGGGTCAATATGAACGGCCGGGCTGCTATAGCCAAACCTTTGGTCACTCATGCCAATGCCAAACGATGGTTTCAATGGTGCAAGGAGCGCAAATCTTGGGCTGTGGACAATGTGAAACATGTATTGTTCTCTGATGAGTCCACCTTTACTGTTTTCCCCACATCCGAGAGAGTTACGATGTGGAGAAGCCCCAAAGAAGCGTACCACCCAGACTGTTGCATGCCCAGAGTGAAGCATGGGGGTGGATCAGTGATGGTTTGGGCTGCCATATCATGGCATTCCCTTGGCCCAATACTTGAGCTAGATGGGCGCGTCACTGCCAAGGACTACCGAACCATTCTTGAGGACGATGTGCATCCAATGGTTCAAACATTGTATCCTGAAGGCAGTGCCGTGTATCAGGATGACAATGCACCAATACACACAGCAAGACTGGTGAAAGATTGGTTTGATGAACATGAAAGTGAAGTTGAACATCTCCCATGGCCTGCACAGTCACCAGATCTAAATATTATTGAGCCACTTTGGGGTGTTTTGGAGGAGCGAGTCAGGAAACGTTTTCCTCCACCAGTATCACGTAGTGACCTGGACACTATCCTGCAAGAAGAATGGCTTAAAATCCCTCTGACCACTGTGCAGGACTTGTATATGTCATTTCCAAGACGAATTGACGCTGTATTGGCCGCAAAAGGAGGCCCTACACCATACTAATAAATTATTGTGTTCTAAAACCAGGTGTTTCAGTTTCATTGTCCAACCCCTGTATCTCATGATACAACAACAAAAAAATCAACCCTGCATGGTAAGATAATAGCTTCACCTCACTTGCCTCCTCCTACTCAATGAGCGCAGAGCCCTCTTCTTTTCTCCCTTCCTGTGTGATGTGTTTCAGCCCCTCTCTGCTCAGACTGCTCCTCTGTCAGTGATGAAGCAGAAACAATACAAAGTTGTCGTGCTGTCTGACAAGGACACATATCTTATAATTTCACTCACTTACCGCTTGTTTTGACCATCAACTGTCCTGGAATCTGGAACAAAAGCAACATATTCTGGTCTCCACAGTCCGCTTCTCTATCTCACTGTGCTAGGGGCAGTTATTGCACAGGGGCAAAAGGTCAAAGGTAACGTGATGAGTGGGGGGTGTTGTCATGCCATTTCTCTTATTAAATAACATAATAAATAACATTATTAATACATGGTTTTATTAGGTCTCAGAGAATGGCTTAGAGTTAGGGCTAAAAAGAAAAAAATATATAATTTGACCAGGGGCAGGTGCAAAAGCCACTTCAGCCCCGCCCTGCCTTTGGCAAATGCCTTACTGGAGGCAACTGTAGTTCAGTGGGTAGAATAGTTGTCCTACAGTCGTAAGGTTCCTCTTGTCACATGTCTATGTGTCCCCGGGCAAGGCACTGAACTCCAAGTTGCTTACCGAGTATCAGTGTATGAATGTGGGTTTGTAAGTGCGATTGAGTAGATGTGGCTCTAGTGTAAAGCACTTTGAGCGATCAGTATGACAGGAAAACTATATAAAAACAGTTCATTTAAGTTACTGTATCTGACTATTATCTGGATGTATAAATTATATCTTCCAAAGTACATATTAAACATTTACATCACTGGTATGAAGTGATCATGGGTAAACAGTTTTTAAAGTGAGAATACAAAACAATGCTTGAAATATACAATAATTACTACTATATTCCTCCTGTAATCTGGATGCACTGTTATCTACTTAGTCTTATCTGAAATTGATCTAACCTGTTTTATCCGTTTCTTCTCTCTCCAACTTCTTCCTTTCTTTCTTCTGATTTGTCTTCTTCACCAGAAGGATCTACCTCTGCCTCGAAAAAGTAGCAGGTAAGTCAAACATTTTACATCTTTGTGTTGGGCTACATAGAGGACATTAGCTTTTAAAGCTTTTAGGATACATAAAACATTGTTGGTTAAATGTTTCTGTTTGAAATGTATCTATGGAGTTTCAGAGTATCAGGATAAAGGTAAACTGAAAAGGTTCAGGCAAGTCACAAAATAGATCACATCACTGCGCTTTAGCTGTTGCTTTAATTATATTTTACATATTCTCACAACATACAGCATATCTCTGTTTTCAAAACACGATGAAGCTATCTAAAGTGTTATTAGGAAAAAATTCATTTTCTGCTGTGTTTGCTTCTCTCTTCTACAAGCAACTTCACACTATTGCTTTATGCAAAAGAAAGCACAGAAACAATGGAGTTCTGCATCTGTCCCTCTTTGTTGTGACCCGTGTTGAAAAGCCCAATGTCTGAGAGGAAATGATCAGTAGTGGCAAAGAAAACATGACACAGTTGTTTTGTGAGACTCTTTAGACTTTGGCTTGACTATAGATTGTGTCTGATATTCTTCCTTTGGGGTGATGTATTGTTAATGTCAGTATTTACTGGCTTGGCATGGATATTTCAGTGTTTTTGTGGTAGTCAGATTTTCTGATTTAAGAATATATGTTTATTTAATGAACCTCAGGTGACTGTTATTCATCAGAACGGTCCATCTTTAGTTGAAGCTTTTAACCTACTTTTGAAAAGAACTGTCTCCACTCACTTTATTTATTTTGGAATATTTAGGGATGTCCTAATTGGGATACTGAGTCATTTAAACAAGTGGACCTGGCTAATACTGAAAATCAGTCAACCTCATGTAACATAAAGTGCTCTTTGTATAAAACAAACTGTCACAGCAATTTCCTAGAAGTTAAATGGATAGACTTTTGTCTTACTTCCACATTCTGTGTATGACTTAGACATATTGTATTAAGTGATAGAGTCTACAGAAGGGGTGGGCATTATGCATTATGCATTAGCAGCCAATACAGTCTTTCTTTCAACATATACATATGGAGCGTGACTGCTATGGAAAACCAACATTCTTTAAATTAACAAAATAATGCACACAGCTTCAAATACAGTTTTGCAAACTGTGGATCCAAAAATATTAAGATTTTAAAAGCGGGACGTGCAAAGTGTGGATTTGCTGGGAGAGCAACTAACACAATAACAGGTAGTTGAGTAACAACAGCAATAGACAGTTGGGTCTTTCAGAAACTCTAATGCCGACTATTTAAGAAAACCTACAAACGTTTACTTGGGATTGGATTGGATGATTTCAGACTGTTAGTATGCCTAGGGACTCTACAGTTTTAGGGTTATAGCCATGTATGCTGTAAGAATTTTGTAGATTTACTGCATCTGTGTACATTATTATAGTTCAATAAAAAATAGACCATTTATTTTTCTAAAAAATTGCATTCTGTAATAACTGACCTAAGTGCAATTATACTCATTCACAGAATAGCAAACTCTGCATCATATTTAAACATTTAGATTGGAGATTAAGTATACGTGTCGTTCTCCTGTCGATCAGGTTTATTTTAAAGATGCTGCAATCAATCAGCCAAATTTACACAATTTATCTATTGATTGGTTTTGATCAGCTATTGACAGGTCAAATATTAAAAGAATCTAAAGTTTTTTCTGTTCATTAAATGCACCAAAATGAAAAACCCTCACAATTTTTGTTTTTAAAAATTAGCTTCATTATTTAAAACCTTGTGCTCTGATGGCCCTTTTTTGAGTTTGACAATTTAGATAAACTCATAAATCTGTATTGGCCAGGAAAAGCCTGATTGGTGCATCTCTAGATGATTCCTATGTGCCTTCCTTGTTCAAACGTTTAGCTTTTGTTGAATAGAAAACATACACACTGAACTACAGATAAAGCTGTTTTTCAAAGAGCCAGACTATCTCCTGTGTTGTAATAGGAAGTCATGGTCAAGTGGGGTTATTGTACTCTGGGTGCCTTGTCTTTCAGCTTGAGCATGTTTCAGCTTTGTGTGAGGCCTATCACTTACAGAGCTCCTCCACTTTCCAATCTGTTGCACCAGTGAGCTGTGCGATGAACAGTCAGCCGCAGGAGAGCTATGCTGTCACCTCAATGACCTGTATGGATGAGGGAGGGCAGCAGGTTCAGGAAGAGAGGAAAAACACAGCAGTGCATGATGTGTAACATTTACTTCATAGTGAAAATGTGCTTCTTTAAAGGATTTTCTTAGAGTCAAAGAAAACCACATTGATCAATATCTGCCAGTGTTTGTTTAGATTAATCTGTCAGTTCAACCTGATCCCTCTAACCTCTAATTATTACCATCTGGCAGCTCCTTTCAAGTGTCAACAATAAATTCAGTTATTAACATGCAGTAGCAGCCTCACAACACATGTTCAATTCTTTGCTGAAAAAAAGAGAGATAAAGCTGCCTTCAATAAATCAATTCATACATTTAGTGATTAATGTTAAAACTTAACTGTTTCGGGATTAATTGAGAAAGGAGTGGGATTAAATGATCTAGAGATTTTTCACAAATGGATTTAAGTGGGTTATTTAAGAGTAAAAATTGTATTTATGAAGAGCTACATCAAAGTGTGAAGTGTTTGTTAGAAAAGAAAAAAAAAGCTGGTAGTATCTGTCCATGGTGCTGAAATCCTGAGCCTTTTCTCTATGCTTTGAACGGCATTTTTAAAATAAACCAAAGGACTGGATGGATGTCTTCCCCACAATTTGATATAATTATGAGGCTAAGTTTCTTTTGTCTGAAGCAGCAATCGTTTTCTTAATTTAAATTGCTAATTTGTTTTTATTGCTGTTCCTTCTTTTGTAAACACTTCATAAACGAGACCCAATTTAGAATAGCATCTTAAAAACTGCCCTAATACATAAAAAGTTGAGTTAATGTTTAAAAAAAGAAACTCCTCTTATTCTGTGCCAACATAAGTTGTGAAGTCCCTAAAATTTTTTTTGCACTTCACGTTAATCTCTGTGTTTATATATTTATCTTCTTTGTTTTAATCTATTTGGACCATCTTATTTTTATCAGTGTTTTTAATGGGACTGCTTTTTTCTGACCACCATTTAAATTAGGTTGGGTGGAAAAAAATCTAGTTCTTCTCACAGCGTACAGACATTAAATATAAATATATAAAGTTTAGAAGAGATTAAAAAATAAAACGAAGAAATATTGACATATACTCAATGGGTTATTTAAAGACAGTATAGTGCAAATATGTGTATTTTTACAGTAGTGTAGCAGACTACTCTGGCTGCCTGTGCCAGGTTGTACTTCCTAGGTTGCCGCAGGAAATACGGTCTCCCCTGAGTCTTCTTTTTAAAATGTATATTTATTTACCAGAGCATACTGGTATAAATTGTATTGATACCAGAACAAACATGGCTTCAAAAAGATAAATATCTATGGTGACAAAACATATTACAGTCAAATAATTCTTAATCATCACCACACCTATGCAATATAAACCAAGTACATAGCAATTGTTTGCCCTGCGATGGACTGGCGACTCCTCCAGGGTGTACCCTGCCTCCTGCCCATAGACTGCTGGAGATATGCAGCAGCTTCCCCGTGACCCACTATGGAAGAAGCAGTATAGAAATGACTGACTGACAGACATAACAAATGTAATAAAAGAAATATGTCAAATGTGTCATTAATCCTGCCATCCACATCTAAATTGTTATGCTTAAGAAAATTAAAGACAATTTTCCATATTGTCCAAAACTGGTAAAGTTTGTATTTTGTAGTGTAGCTTATCTGCTCTTGGGCAAGATAATAAGTCATTCCCCTTAAAATGCCCATGACATCGATTTTTCATGATATATCCTGTTACATTTATGGAAAGGAAACATTGAAAAAATATTTTCAAAAGTAAATTCACTGAAATGCCACTGAAATGAAGTTGTTGAGATATATGGTAATAAATTTCACTAAAAAGGCATTTCCAGACTCCTTGGTGATTTTGTTGTGCTATTTTATGACATCAAAGGGGAACCCCCACATGTAAACTGACCGTTGCTACAATGGCAGCAACACAGACTGTAGCGAAGAATCTAATATTTGTTTAGATATATATTCAGTCACTACCACAGAGAGATGCAGCAGAGTCAGGAGAAGAAAGTCAGCTGTCATCAAACAAGTACTGTGGCGTGCGGACGGCCATCTAATCCGATCAGACTCAGTTTTTGACGGATGCCGGAGCACGGACGGAGTGAATATTCATGAATCATACCGCACCACCAGGAAACAGAACGAGCACAACATCCGGATTTTCTAAATAATTTACTAAAGACAGACTAGATCTCGCTATATTAATAAATACACACATAGACTTATATATACACATGTATATATTAGCAGTTGTTAACATTAGATCAATTACATCAGTTACTGGGTTAACTAAGGTATTATAAACCGAGCAATTAAACATTAAATGCAACAAATTAAGCAACAAATATAGTTTCGCTGCACTCAGTGAACTCACCCATTGTAGAACAAAACATAAAAATATCTGGATGCATAAAAATAATAATTTCAGATTTTAATTATTAACAATAACGGCCGATATCTAAATGTACTTTTGCAACAAGAAAGTGTTTTTACCTGCTGAGCCTTGATCCGCTTAGCAACAGCAGGAAAAACCTTTTCTCTGGCGATATTTTCCCATCAGATGCTCTGAACAGCGTGGCTATAGACTAGATATTTTTTGTCCTGTTTATATTTACAGATAGCAGTCTGTCTTAGTTGATGCCTGAAATAGGGAAATTATGATATGTTAACCAAAGAGGAACTGATTTTGTAATATCATCCTACCCTCACAAAATCCTCCCAGATTCCCGAGATTACCAATGAGAGGGGAGAGGGAAGGTAGTTTACATAGGCAGCTGACAGCCCTGCCATGAACCTGAAAGGGCCACTGATGGGTTACTTTTGTTCTTAAAGGAAATATTTCCATGTCTGATTCCGGTGACATGCTCTTATCAGTGCTTAACCTAAATAATTTTTATTGCTCTAATAGTAGATGATAATTGAAAATAATATTTTCAATTAGATTCTTTCTTCCCACCGTCTTGGTTCTTTTAGCTAATCACTGCTCTAGCAACTTAGCAGGGAGTTCCTTTGAGGTGAACAAGCCCTACTAGAAATAAAAATGGTGCTATCTCTGTACAAATAGAAGCCAAAGAACATTATTGTGCAAACCGCCCAATGAATGTAATAAAATAATGTGTGTAGTTATACATTCTGACTTTTAATTTGTTGCCATTTACATTTTGGTTGCCATTGTGTGTGTTCATGCTGGTGTGTGAAACTCATATGTCTGCTGCTAATTGCTGTCAGTGGACAGGAGTAAATGTGGATTGCGTTTTGTCGATGACCTGTGACTTTTGTGGTGGGGTGGCAGATGTCAGAGCCAGACATGAGGGAAACTCTGGAGCAGGACGCTTATAATCAGCTCCCCCCTCTTCTGCATGGTGCTGCTGCTGCTGTATTTTTTCTAAATACATCTTTCTATGGGTGAAGATTTGTGCTGTGGATTTAACTGAGCGGCTGGCTGATTATTTTGCTGGTTAAGAAGAAAGACAGGCCAGGGTAAGAAATACAAGGTTAAATATGTTTCAGGAAAGCCTCGACACTGGAACACACGTTCCATCTTCCATGTGATATCATGGTCCCCATCGCCGTCTCTGACCTCCCACTGTGCTACAGTGATATCACCCCCCCTTCCCTCACTCTGCCCTCTTCTGCTATCCCATGTATATTTCATCCATCCAGACTCCCACATTAGAGACGGCATCCATTATTGAATTACTCCCTTCAGCACTACTGTGCAACTGTCACCCGGTGTCAGCTTTAACATTTAGTTGGCTGGTTTCAAAGGGAAGGACGGAGGCAATACGCATATGTGCGCACATACAGCAAAGTGACATTTCTCTTGGCCGGGCACCAAAGAACAGCTCCTGTGGTATCCAGGGTGGACAGACAATGCCTGAGCTCATGCAGGGTGGCAATTTGCTTCTTAGAAAAATGATAACAGTGTTTGTTTGACCCAATGCACTTCTTTAACAGCTGGTGTATTTCGATAGTTATAAATATCTCAAAATCCAAGCTTTGTTTCTGTCATGATATTCTACGACTTCTACTAAACACGGGACAGATTTGCACATACAGTGGTGTGAAATAGCATTTGCTCATTTCCAGATTTCTTAGGATTTAGCTTTTTTTGTCACACATAAATGTTTCAGATCATTGGTTTTAATATTAAACAAAGAGAATCTGTGTAAATACAAAATGCAGACTTTAAATGATGATTTCATTTATTAAGGGAAAAATGCCATACAAAGCAAGTTCTAATCTTGTATTCTAATGTTGTTTTTCATAGTAATTTAGGTATTTTAAATGTGCCTTTTCATACAAATCAACTTGTACTCGATCCTGTGACAAACGTGGCAACAGCTGGCATCAAATGTTTTCGGTAACTGCCAGTGAGTGTTTTAAATCACTGTGGACAAATTCTGTCCCCCTTTTTTTTTTTTGGCAAAAATGGTCTCAATTGAGCAATAAGGCCGTGGGGGGGTTCAAGCATGAAAGGCGTGATAAAGGTCATGCTTAAGGATTTCAATGGGATTCAAATGTAGAGTTTGATTAGGTGAATATCACTGACTTTTTTTCATGTGTTTAATTGTTTTTTGCTTTAGATAAGGTAATTGAAGTAAAGGTCTTTTCATGCCTTACTGAGGAACAACATGTATAAATGTATGTGCAACATGAATGACAGTGAAGAAATTTAACAGTAAGAGCTCTGACTCTTCCAACACATGGCACAAGGTGTATGTCAAGCTTCTAAAAACGTTGGAACAATTGTTTGTGTGTTTTGTGATAGTTTCTTCTGCCTAAAGAATGATGTATACATGTGTGTCTATGTTTAAAAAACAAGATAAATATTTGTTTTTATTTTTGTGAATTACCATTTGAAAACCATTTTGTATTTCCTTATTTAAGCTTACCTTTTTCAGATTTTAAGTTATGGTTAATGATCTGACACATTTAAGCTTGACAAAAAAGTACAAAGAAGAAATCTATAAGGGGGCCGATAGTTTTTCACAGTACAGTAGGTCATCAGAAAATCTCTTTGAGAACAGATCTCAAGGTACAAACAAATTACTTCTGGAAGATCAGCCACATTTTTTATAAATATTAGTCTCAAAGACATAATTGGTGGGTCTGTGACATTTCTGAGCTGCAGATAAACACATTTGATACTTGTGCATCAGGAAATAGCAGTAACAGGAATGACTCAGAACAATAATATCCCACGTTTAATAATAATCAGGTGTTATGCAACTTCGTAACTATGTAAGTCATTCATATATTTTTAAAATTGCTTTCAGATACTATGTACTTCAGTTATTTGATTCCTTTTTGCTTTTTTGATAAGAACAGCATTATTTTTGTCACACCACAGGCTGCTGTTTAAACTGTAACTACCGTAACTAACGTTGATGAAAAAGCAGTTAATTACTCGTACTCGTACTCGTCGTCTTCCGCTTATCCGGGACCGGGTCGCGGGGGCAGCAGACTCAGCAGAGATGCCCAGACGTCCTTCTCCCCAGACACCTCCTCCAGCTCCTCCGGGTGGAGCCCAAGGCGTTCCCAGGCCAGCCGAGAGACATAGTCCCTCCAGCGTGTCCTGGGCCGACCCCTGGGCCTAATCCCGGTGGGATGTGCCTGGAACACCTCCCGAGGAAGGCGTCCAGGAGGCATCTGGTATAGATGCCCGAGCCACCTCAACTGGCTCCTCTCGATGTGGAGGAGCAGCGGCTCTACTCTAAGACCCTCCCGGATGGCCGAGCTCCTCAACCTATCTCTAAGGGAGTGCCCGGCCACCCTACGAAGGAAGCTCATTTCAGCCGCTTGTATCCGGGATCTCATTCTTTCGGTCATGACCAAAGTTCATGGCCATAAGTGAGGGTAGGAACGTAGACCGACCGGTAAATTGAGAGCTTTGCTTTTCGGCTCAGGTCTCTCTTCACCACAACGGACCGGCACAGCGACCCCATTACTGCGGCAGCCGCACCGATCCATCTGTCGATCTCCCGCTCCATTTTTCCCCCACTCGTGAACAAGACCCCAAGATACTTAAACTCCTCCACTTGAGGCAGGAACTCCCCTCCAACCTGAAGAGGACAAGACACCATGTTCCGGTTGAGTACCATGGCTTCGGACTTGGAGGAGCTGATCTTCATCCCAGCCGCTTCACACTCGGCTGCAAACTGCCCCAGCGCATGCTGTATGTCTTGGCTAGAGGGGGCCAGCAGGACCACGTCATCTGCAAAAAGAAGAGACGAAATCCACTGGTCCCCAAACCAGACCCCCTCCGGCCCTTGGCTGCGTCTAGAAATCCTGTCCATAAAAGTTATGAACAGGACCAGTGACAAAGGGCAGCCCTGCCGGAGTCCAACATGCACCGGGAACAGGTCCGACTTAGTGCTGGCAATGCGAACCCGACTCCTGCTCCGCTCGTACAGGGACCGGATGGCCCCTAGTAAAGGGCCCCCGATTCCATACTCCTGGAGCACCCCCCACAGGGCATCATGATGGACACAGATGAATGCTTTCTCCAGGTCCACAAAACACATATAGACCGGTTGGGCAAACTCCCATGAACCCTCGAGTACCCTGTAGAGGGTATAAAGCTGGTCCAGTGTTCCACGGCCGGGACGAAAACCACACTGCTCCTCCTGAAGCCGAAGTTCGACTATCGGCCGGACTCTCCTCTCCAATACCCTGGCGTAGGCCTTACCAGGGAGGCTGAGGAGTGTGATCCCCCTGTAGTTGGAACACACCCTCCGGTCCCCCTTCTTATCAGAATCAGAATCAGAAAAGCTTTATTGCCAAGTACGTTTTTGGACATACAAGGAATTTGTTTTGGCGTAGTTGGTGCAATACAGTACAAATTAAACAGTATAAACATATCTACAATATAATATAAATATATGTGCACAGTTTTAAGTGAGTGAGGGGGGACCACCACCCCAGTCTGCCAGTCCAGAGGCACTTTCCCCAACCGCCACGCAATGTTGAAGAGGCGTGTCAACCATGACAGCCCAACAATATCCAGAGACTTGAGGTACTAATGGCGGATCTCATCCACCCCCGAAGCCTTGCCACCGCGGAGCTTTTTAACCACCTCGGTGACTTCAGCCTGGGTGATGAAAGAGTCCAACCCCAAGTCCCCAGCCTCTGTTTCCACCACGGAATGCGTGATGGCAGGATTGAGGAGATCCTCGAAGTACTCCTTCCTCCGCCCGATAATGTCCTCATTCGAGGTCAGCAGCCTCCCACCCCCACTATAAACAGTGTTGGCGAAGCACTGCTTCCCCCTCCTGAGGCGCCGGACGGTTTGCCAGAATCGCTTCCAACCGGTAGTCCTTCTCCATGGCCCCACCGAACTCCTCCCAGGCCCGAGTTTTTGCCTCTGCCACAGCCCGGGCCGCAGCACGCTTGACCTCACGGTACCCGTCAGCCACCTCAGGACTCCCACAATCCAACCACAGCTGATAGGACTCCTTCTTCAGCTTGACAGCATCCCTTACTGCCGGTGTCCACCACCAAGTTCTGGGATGGCCGCCACGACAGGCACTGCAGACCTTACGGCCACAGCTATGGGCAGCAGCATCGACAATAGATGCGGAGAACATGGCCCACTCGGACTCTCCCGGAGGTGGGAGTTGAATACATCACTGGCCGAGGGCTCCGCCAGGTGTTCCTAGCAGACCCTCACTATGCGCTTGGGCCTGCCAAGTCTGTCCGGCTTTCTCCTCCTCCAGCGGATCCAACTCACCACCAGGTGGTGATCAGTGGACAGCTCAGCCCCTCTCTTCACCCGAGTGTCCAAAACATGCGGCCGAAGGTCTGATGATACGCCCACAAAGTCGATCATCGACCTCCTGCCTAGGGTGTCCTGGTGCCAAGTGCACTGATGGACACCCTTATGTTTGAACATGGTGTTCATTATGGACACTCCGTGACTAGCACAGAAGTCCAATAACAAAACACCACTCGGATTCAGATCGGGGAGGCCATTCCTCCCGATCACGCCTTTCCAGGTGTCACAGAAGAGAGTCCAGCCCCTCTCAAGGAGACGGGTTCCAGAGCCCACACTGTGCGCGGAGGCGAGCCCGACTATTTTTAGTCGATATCTCTCGACCTCCCGTCAGTCCTTGCTCCGCCGCCTCAGGACGGGGAAGCAGTGCTTCGCCAACACTGTTTACAGTGCGGGTGGGAGGCTGCTGACCTCAACTGCGGACATTATCGGGCGGTGGAAGGAGTACTTCGAGGATCTCCTCAATCCTGCCATCATGCATTCCGTGGTGGAAACAGAGGCTGGGGACTCGGGGTTGGACTCTTTCATCACCCAGGCTGAAGTCACCGAGGTGGTTAAAAAGCTCCATGGTGGCAGGGCTTCGGGGGTGGATGAGATCCGCCATTAGTACCTCAAGTCTCTGGATGTTGTGGGGTTGTCATGGTTGACACGCCTCTTCAACATTACGTGGCAGTCGGGGACAGTGCCTCTGGACTGGCAGACTGGGGTGGTGGTCCCCCTTCATAAGAAGCGTGACCGGAGGGTGTGTTCCAACTACAGGGGGATCACACTCCTCAGCCTCACTGGTAAGGCCTATGCCTGGATATTGGAGAGGAGAGTCCGGCCGATAGTCGAACCTTGGCTTCAGGAGGAGCAGTGTGGTTTTTGTCCCGGCTGTGGAACACTGGACCAGCTCTATACCCTCTACAGGGTGCTCGAGGGTTCATGGGAGTTTGCCCAACCGGTCTACATGTGTTTTGTGGACCTGGGGAAAGCATTCATCAGTGTCCCTCGTGATGCCCTGTGGGGGTGCTCCAGGAGTATGGAGTCTTGGGCCCTTTATTATGGACCATCTGGTCTCTGTACAAGCGGAGCAGGAGTTAGGTTCGCATTGCCGGCACTAAGTCGGACCTGTTTCCGGTGCATGTTGGACTCCGGCAGGGCTGCCCTTTGTCATCAGTCCTGTTCATAACTTTTATGGATAGGATTTCTAGGCGTAGCCAAGGTTCCGGAGGGGGTCTGGTTTGGGGACCAGAGGATTTCGTCTCTTCTTTTTGCAGATGACGTGGTCCTGCTGGCCCCCTCTAGCCAAGACATACAGCATGCGCTGGGGTTGTTCGCAGCCGGGTGTGAAGCAGCTGGGATGAGGATCAGCTCCTCCAAATCATGGTTCCAGAAAAGGGTGGCTTGTCTTCTTCAGGTTGGAGGGGAGTTCCTGCCTCAAGTGGAGGAGTTTAAGTATCTCAGGGTCTTGTTCACGAGTGAGGGAAGAATGGAGCGGGAGATCGGTGCCGCAGTAATGGGGGCGCTGTGCCAGTCAGTTGTGGTAAAGAGAGAGCTGAGCCGAAAATGAAAGCTCTCAATTTACCGGTTGGTCTACGTTCCTACCCTCACTTATGGCCATGAACTTTGGGTCATGACCAAAAGAATGAGATCCCGGATACAAGCGGCTGAAATGAGCTTCCTCCGTAGGGTGGCCGAGCACTTCCTTAGAGATAGGTTGAGGAGCTCGGCCATCCGTGAGGGGCTTGGAGTAGAGACGCTGCTCCTCCACATCGAGAGGAGCCAGTTGAGTTGGCTTGGGCATCTATACCGGATGCCTCCTGGACGCCTTCCTCGGGAGTTGTTCCAGGCACGTCCCACCAGGAGGAGGCCCAGGGGACGGCCCAGGACACGCTGGAGGGACTATGTCTCTCGGCTGACCTGGGAACGCCTTGGGCTCTCCCCGGAGGAGCTGGAGGAGGTGTCTGGGGAGAGGGACGTCTGGGCGTCTCTGCTGAGTCTGCTGCCCCCGCGACCCGGTCCCGGATAAGTGGAAGACGACGACTACGAGTACGAGATCTTCCAATGTTAAAACGATTAGAATAATACATCAAACCAATAAAAATAAAAATAAATTTTTCTTACAGCAATGTTTGCATTTTGAAAGGTATACTGCTTAAAGGTTGTTATTTAAAAAAACAAAAACTTAATCTGACAAACTATCCCCATTGGAACACATATTGTAATTTATTGAATATGACTGTAGATGAATGATTGGCAAGTGCTGTAAGAAATCTGCGACGGTTTAGTGACCGCAGGGTTAATCTGCTTTGCAGCTTCCTATTGATGCTAAGCTAGTGGGCGTTTTCACAGTTTTTAATTACGTTGGACTGCAGTTGGGTTTCTAGTTCAAAATCTGAAAACTTAGACTTATCAGACCTGAACTTGATCATTCCATCAATGAATCAATGAAAATTTGGTGCTGTTTGTGAGAACGCAAAAATGCGTTTTTTTTTTTTTTTTTACAATGACATAAGTTTGATAAAAAGTCCAACCTGAACTAGAATAGTCTGTACCAGGGGTGAAAGTGAGCCGGTACAGTCCGGTACTGCGTGCCACTAAAAGATTCAGCACTGGTACGCAATACCGGGAAGAGGGAAGAGCGACTGTCTGCTATGATTCCGTCATCCAGAACCAGTTACGGCTGCAAAAACTCACGAGTACACAAAGATCAGATGTGCCACCAATAGGCAGTCTAAAACACGATTTAATCTGTTTATAAATTTAGCTTTTTTCCCCTCCTTCCAAATAGTTTCTGAACTGTTCTGCTATGATGGAGCCTCAATGCTCTTGCTTTGCGTCTCTCCTCTCGGAGCTGGAGGCTTTTGTAAACGCCCAGCGTTTAAAACGAGCACCACTACGTTTAATGTCTGTCTGCTCGCTACTTAAGACCCCAGTTAAAAGCAAAGGGAGAGAAACTAGTTGTGTTTAATGTTATTTTGCTGAATTACAACAACACAGTACAGCTCGAAAACACCGTTACGACCAGAGATTTAACTTACACTACACGAGAGCGCATGCGCGCTTACTTCCGAAACAGAACGGTTGCCAAGGAGATTGGTGCATTCGATTTAATGGACTGGGAGATTTTACACAGGTGGTGCACAGACATAAAAAACCGCAGCTTGCATTAGGACAGGACGAACTACAAATCACTTAGCATCTACAGACTTTTAAAAAAAAACTCGAAAACAACCGAACTGTCAATTTTTTTAATTTAAATGAAATCAAAACTTGCCCACAATGCAGAGAACAATAACTTCTTTGTTCAAAAGAAAAGACGGAAACTGAAGAAAAGTTATACATCAGAAAATAGTTTATCATTGTTTCATACATGGAAGTTCTTTAACAATTGAAAAAAAAAAAAAAAAAAAATAAAAAATATATATATATATATATATATCAGTGGCGGATGCTGGTCTTACAAGGAGGGGAAGCTCAGTTTCAAGATCGCTGATTCGCTCATTTCGCTGTCAATCAAAAAGGGATTCAGCCTCAGACACATCATCCAATCATCATGCAGAAGCTGAGCGTCCGGGCCAGCCGAGGCCAGCCCACTGCCCCCATAGACCCCCAGAGACGCTGAGCGTCCGATGGGCGGGACAAAGCCCAGCATTTTTACTTCGCTACTGAACTCACTGTTTAAAGCTCTGTGAACCTGCGGGAATGAGTGAGGAAAGCCTCGTCGTTACCATTGATAAGAAGCTGATTCTGAACAAAAGTTGAGCGCGTTGTTGCGCATATTTAGTCAATGACTGTACACACAACAGTATATATTTGATCACTTATTTTTTGACATTTTAGGGGAAGCTGAGCTTCCCTTGCAGTCTTAGAGCAATCGCCACTGCATGCATATATGCCCCCGTTGCCTCCCCAGCCCCCCCTTTAGCTCCGCCCCTAAGTACCGGCAAGAATTTAAAACTACTTTCACCCCTGGTCTGCACTGAGTTAAGCATATTTAAATCACAGGTCTTTTGAGGTGAATGTATTGTTACAACCTCTAGTCAGGATCTCATTAATTATGCTGATGCACTTACTAGTTGGTGTCTTTTATGGCATCAATATTATATTAGTTGAATATTTTTCACTTCTCACACTGGTTTTCTTGGAGTTTCACAAATTTCTCCAATATCTTACTGACGTACCTCTATGTTTGATGATAATGATGGATCTCCAGCAAACACTCACACTCTCTCGTTCCTCTCTTGTTGTGTGCCTAACTCGCCCCTTACTTTGTCGCTGTACACTTCCTGCCTTGGCACGATACCCTTGAGAGCAGCCCCACAGTCCTCTCTCCTTTAGAGAAGGATAATCGGCAGCCTGCTCTCTGTCTGCCTCTTCTGTCCTTGTTTAAATTCTAATCAGCTGCAGCTGCCACCTTCAAATCTTTCTTTAGTATATTGCACGGACCCCTAAAGAAATACTCATTTGTGATGTCTGTGGGAGCAATAAGGGACAGTTTGAGGCTGTGTTTGTGTGTATGGAAGTGGCCAGGGGAAGCTGTCATCGCAGCGTAGAGCGTAATTTCAGCTTTTTGACTGCCTCTTACTCTGTGTGTGTTTATTTCTGTGAACACAATTGTGGTTCCGCGGCTCTCATGTTCATCTGCCAACACATCATTCTGCTGAAAGCAGCATGTTTCGACGAACAAAAAGGTAAACACCGACAATCTGTTAACGTGTATCCTTTGTGAACATTGTGGTGCCGTGCAGTTGTTACTGTGTGATGAGGTTGCTGTGTTTTTTCCATGATGTGTCCATGCTCACTGCCAGCTCTCATGCTGTCTCACAGTTGTCCCGTCTCCATTTAGGTTCAGCAATATGCCATGCGCATATGTATGTGTCTTTATGCGCTTATGTGTATATCAGTTGTATTTTTTGAACACAGGATGCTTTGTGTAAAACACAACTAAATGCCCTTGCGTGTAATTGAAGTACAGCATTTGGTTCCAAAAGCTATGTATTTATGTGCTCTGTTATGCAAATGCATTGAACATGTGAGATGTGAATTTATACTGATGTTGAGTGACAATGTAGTAATACTGAAGCATTTAGTTTATGATCTGCACACTTGTCTCTGTTTATGCACACACACACACACACACACACACACACACACACACACACACACACACACACTCACAGGGAGGACTGAGTGTGCTTGGTTGGTAGCCGGGATAAGAATATGGAGTGAAAGCTTTTTTTCAGTGTCCAGGGAGTGCTTGCAGAGAAGCAACAGCGGGCAGTGTTCGAGTGCTGTCTTCCTGGCACAGTTCCCCGATCCTCCATTCCACACACACACACACTATTGCCTGTATTTTGTGTCCCTAACATTATCTCTTTCTCTTCTGTTGTGCTCTCCACTCCTTTATGGACCATCTGCCTGAAGCCTTTAGCCCCCCCTGCTGCTAGCTTTCTCCTCTTCTGATCTCAGGGGGATTAGTGTTAGTCCTTGCTAATGCTCCCATCATGCATGCACTGAACCGCAGGATGCTCTGGTGTATATGCAAGAAGAGGTTGCTTAACTCTGCCTTCAGTGTTTGTGATACATTACAGCTGACTTTTCAACTAGTAAAAGTTGTCAACTCACCCAAACACAGTTTTAGGGGTATTCTTCAAGGTTTTTTAGTGTAGAGTAATTTTGCAAGCTGCTAGTGTGTTGTGATTATGAATATGAATATATTATTTAATATTTAAAATTAATACTTTAACATTTTATTAAATAATATTTCTGCCTGTTAAGGGTTATCCTGTGAATACCAGCCCAGTAAGGCGATGGTATTATGAAATTATTGAAAGGGATGAGCCAAGTTCTGACATTATTGAACAGCAAAACTCTGTACACACACAGAATGAATTCAAACAATTTCTTAAAATACAAGAATTTATTAACAAAAATAAGTCAACTCAAAGTCAAACATATTTCAATCAACAAACTCTTTACTATGCTAAAATAATCCAAATAAACTACCAAGCAGAATTAAAGAATAAGCAAGACTAATAGGCTATGTACAATATAAACAAGTTCATCAAAGATGGTTGAAAAGGAATGACCGAAACAGTGATGCAACATTACCATGCAATGTTATCTATGTTTGAGAACCAAGGATTATCTTGAAGAACCTGGAAATGAAGTTAAGTTAGTCTTGGAACAATAATTGGCATACCTTTAAACAACCATTCACAATGCAAGATCAGATAAAATATTATATTAATAAAATAATATTTTAAAGAAGGATTTGCTGAATAAAACCAACCTTCTAGATGACCAATTCTCAATGGTTTTTAATTAGTTGCCTTTATTTATTAAATTAATATTTAAAGAAATATTAAGGAAACAGTAAAATAATATGTAAGGAAATATTATTTTGAATAAGAACCTAATCTTTCTGGAGAAATGGGGCTTAGTGGTGTTTACTTAGTTTTCAAGTTTAGTAAAATAATATTTAGGGAAATATTGTTTTCTAGATTGAAACCTAACAACCTTTTTGGGTAATTGATCTTTAGTAGCAAGCACGTGTTCTTAGCTGTTAGCAGTTAAAGCTAACAAAAGAAGCTTATAGCTTATCATCAGAATCGATCACATACTTTTAAATACCATTAATGGTCAGTCAGTCTGTCATTTTCTACCGCTTATTCCATAGTAGGTCACGGGGGAGCTGGTGCCTATCTCCAGCAGTCTATGGGCGAGAGGCGGGGTACACCCTGTACAGATCTTCTGTGTTTAAAATCACCCTTTAAATAAAGTTTGTCTTAACTTTAAAAACACACAAACACAAAACACACAAACTGAGCTCATGTGCTTACAGATAATTTGCTAGCACTATATTGTAAATATGAATCTGAGAATATTATTTAATATTTAATATTAATATTTTAATATTAATATTTTAATATTTTACCAAATAATATTCCGGTCTGTTAAGGATTGTCCTGTGAATACCAGCCCCATTAAGGCAATGGTATTAGGACAGAATAGAAAGGTGTGAGACGAGCTCTGGCATTATTGAACAGCATAAACTCTGCACACACATGGAATGAATTCACACAATTTCTTAAAATACAAGAATTTATTAACAAAAATAAGTCAACTCAAAGTCAAATATATTTCAATCAACAAATTCTTTATTATGCTAAAACAATCCAACTAAACTACCAAGCAGAATTAAAGAATAAGGAAGACTAATGGGCTATGTACAATATAAACAAGTTGATTAAAGATGATTAGAAATCATGACCAAAAAGAGTGATGCAACATTTCCATGCAATGTTTATGTTTGAGAACCAAGGATTATCTTGAAGAATCTGAAAGTGAAGTTAAGTTAGTTTTGGAACTAACTTAGAAAATAATCAGCAACATTTAGACAACCCTTCACAATGCAAGATCAGATTAAATATTATTTTAATAAAATAATGTTTTAAATAATGATCTGCTGAATAAAACCAACCTCCTGGATGACTAATTCTCAATTGTGTCTAATTAACTGCCTTTATTTATTAAAATAATATTTGAAGAAATATTATTGAGTATTTTGGAAAAGAGCCAAATCTTTCTGGAGAAATGGGGCTTAATGGTGTTTACTTAGTTATCAACTCTAGCAAATGATGTTCAGGGACTATTATTCACTAGCTTGAAAACTAACAACCTTTCTGTTGACTAGCCTTAATGCTAGCACACGTGTTCTTACCGGCTGGCCGTTGGGCTAACAAAGAAGCTAGCTAAAGTGCTAAGCTAGAAGATAGCTTAGCACCAGAATCAACACATACCTTTAAAATACCAGGGTTAAAATGCATAAGCGCGGACGGCGCGTTATGAGCAATGTTCTGGTTAAAACCACCCTTTAAATAAAGTTTATCTTAGCTTTAAAACATACAAAGAACACGGAACCGCCGCGTGCCGTAGCTAGCCTACTAGCGCTAAAGATCGCCAGGTTCCACAAAACAAACTTCATAGAATGAAAACGTTCAGATTATTTCATCCTAACTGTTAATCTGCCCAAACCCAACCTCTGACCATGGTGAGTAAACGTTGTCCAAGGGCGATGAAGTTCGAATAAACGTCCACAGTCAACAAGCGGTTGGTTTTCAGCTAACCTCTGCGTTAGCTCCGGAGGGCTGGGCGGCTGTTCGTTACCGTAACACGGTGGTGCAAGCCGTAGTCCGTCCTTGCGGCTCGGCTTGTAGAAACAGCTTCTCCACCGGGATCTCTCCTCGATACAGTTTTGCTTCTGTGGGGCCTCGAAGAGAAAATGCAAGCAACTCTTACACCTTAATTTCCCCGTTCATGAATGAAAATACCGGATACACAGACAGTATTTCATTCTACTTAACTTTGCATATGATCGATGATCGTATGGCTTCCTTGGATCCAGTTGAATTTATGTCTTTTTGCCAGCAAAAGACATCAGCGCGCTTTCCTCTCCTATCCAGTTCCTATGGAAGGCCGCGTGGAAGAGAAAGATTTGTGGAAAGGTGGGGCTTTTATTTGAGTAATGGCGCCACAGGAAATCCGCAGTTACCCCCTTTCCTGGCTGTGCTGGAAGAAGGTTAATGCACTTTATTTTGAAAAGTTCCAGGAAAGTATGTGCCGGAGTTTTAGTGTTGAAATCCACGGCTGGGTCCCAACAACTACGATAACTGAGTTTCAACACAAACAAAACAAAACAAAAAATGTTTAGATTATTTCAATATAAATTACTTCTCTCTGCCCCAACCTATGCTGAGGAAAAGTTGTCCGGGTCGACGAAGTTTGAAGAAAGCATCCACAGTGAACAAAGGGTTAGTTTGCAGCTAACCTCTGTAGCTGTGGGGTGGGACGGCTCGTTCTGTCAGCCAGCCAAACTGCACGTTACAGCTGTAACCACGGTGATGCAGTCCCGTTGTCCTTCCTTCAGACTGGGAAAACTGCTCCACTCGGCGTCATAGTGACAGGGTCTCTGCTAGGAACTCTCTGGAACTCAGTTTGCTTCTGTAGACCTCGGAGAGAAAGTCAAGCAACGCTTGTACCTTAATTACCCCCGTTCATGAATGAATACCAGAAACACAAACAGCAGTTCATTCCTACTTAACTTAGTGCATTTGATCGCGGGATCGTATGACACTCTTGGATCCAGTTTGAAGAATTATGCCTGTTTGCCTGCAAAGAGACATTAGCGCGCTGTGTCCCTTTATCCAGTTCCGCTGGAAATCTGTGTGGAAGAGGTCAGTTTGTAGCGAAAGCGGTGATTTTATTTCGACAGTGACACCACGAGAAGTCCGCTGTTACCCCTTTTCCTGGCTGTGCTGGAAGTAGGTTAATGCGATTTATTTTGAAAGTTCCAGAAAAGTTCATACTGGCCTTTAATTTTGTAACCCATGGCTGTGGGGTCCCAACACAAGGTAAGCCTACCAACAACATCTGAAATCCGAATCTCTCTAGTTGGATTTTCAATCAGGTCATGTAATTCTTGAATCTTTTATCACATGCAGCAAGGTTAAAATGATTTAAAGCATCCCGCTCATCTGGAGACAAACAGATGAGATCAGCAACAAGCCGAATTCATAACGGAGTTTGATTCCATCATTCTGGCAGACACTACAAATAACAACAAAGTTATGAGAATATTGCTAAAAGCAACATCTAACAAATGTATGTCCAGCTATATATGTATCTTTGACTATACATATATTGGAAACATTTGCATGAGCAGAAAACGGGTGCACAAGTTGAGCGTTCAACCTGTGACTTCTGACAACACTATGCTCTAAGTGTTACAATTTGTGATTGTAAGTCCGTTTCTGGCTGCGCTGGAAGTAGGTTAAGGCGATTTAATTTGAAAGTTGCAGAAAAGTTCTTGCTGGTCTTTCATTTTGTACCCATGGCTCAGGTCCCAACAGGTGTATAAGGTTGGTGTGGAGAAACTCGACTGGCCTGCATAGAGTCCTGATCTCAACCATCTTGAACACCTCTGGGATGATTTAGAGCAGAGGCTGCAATTCTGTTTTTCTCATCTAACTATGAACACACTCCTAAAACTTGTGGAAGATGTTTACAGAATAGATAAAGTTGCTATTGCTGCTGGGTATCTCCTTCCTACACTTGTAATACTCTAGCTTAAGCCAGGCTGCCACAGCTGATAGTAAAACTGAATATTCGCATGGTTTACTATGCAGACTATCCAAATCTGCACTGAAGATTTACTCACCTCTGCATGCTGAATGGTTAGAGCAGCTATAGCTGATTGCAGCTCTGTTGTTGTTTTCATTAATTAGGCCAATAATTACTTTGCCACTTGGGAACACTCATAGAGCAATAAAACTTTAGACCCAGATTTTGAGCAGATTACAAAATAAAAACAGGAACCAGAGATTGACGTCACAGTAAATCTAATGTTTGCAGTCCTGACACAGTCAGACCCCTTTCATTCCTAATACATACAAAATGATGGCGTTTCAAAAGTGACAAAGAGACTTCAATGACAGGACGTCACATTCCAAAAAATTCTCTCAATTTCTTTCTGTTTCAATCCACCTAACAAGTCTTATTTTATCTGCCCACAAACATGGTTAGATAAAAAACAGTGTGACAGCAGCTTAAGCTGAAAGATACGCTTAACAAAGCCAGAGTTTTTTTCAAAATCTAAAACACCACGACCCTTAAGATCTCCACAGTGCTTGCAGGAAGCATGTGCATGTTTTCCACTCAGCCACTTTTCCATCAGACAATTTGATGCGCTATTACTCTTTTTCTTTTTTTAATGGACAACATCCTTGTCGCTGCTTGTCATTGTTGAACTAGGGTTTAGTCATGAATCTTGCTGTCTATTCAGCTGTGATCCCCAGCAGGGGATCTGTGCAAGAAATCCTTTAAAGGTCTGTACAAATTCAAAACCACCTTCTCAGAAAATTGCATTCAGTATAAGTTATTTCGCAATGAGGTTAAAAGGCCATATAAGACTGTTATATTAATGTAGAAGGTCTGTAGTGACTCATGGGTCATCTAACATGTACAATATAAGCCATAATTAGCCCAGCAGTTTTATTAATATGAACTGAAGTTTCAACACCTACTATTGTATTAGATTAAGTCCTGGGACCTTGGTTTGTAGTTAAAAAATTGCTCAGTATAGAGATGCAACAATTTTTTAGCCAATTTCCAGTCTCACCTTTTTGTAAAGCTTTCACCCACTGATACCAGTTGCAACAGATTTGATTTCTCCTTCACAACTACAACATAAGAAAAGATTATAAGAACATTATTCAGAATATTTTCTATGCGCTCCCTGCTTTGAGAGGTTGTTATTTTTTTTAAAATTGGAACAAAGACAGCATAACATCATTCGTGATTAACCGATTATTGAAATAATCATCAACTAATTTACTGATCAAATAATCATTGCTGTCTCCAGAACTTCTCAAGTGGCATAGCTTTAGTGTCATCTAAGCACTGTACAAGTTCTTACAACATGCAACATACTGCATTATCGCTTTTTTTAAATTCAGACTTTATTATTAAAATGCTTCTTCTGAGCATTGGCATTTCTTTACATGTTTTTGCCATTTACATTGCATTTAAAATGCACAATAAAAGTTTGTTTTTTAAGTTCAAAACGCTTGTTTATTGAGTTAAGTTAATTTACTAAGAGTATCTCTTGTTAGATTAATCGATTAATTGAAAAAAATATAGATAAAGTAATCGATTACTAAAATAATCGATAGCTGCTCCCCTAATCAGAGATTAGTGCGGTGAGCACTAGTTTATGTAAACAGCAGTATCTGTGTTGATCTCTACCTTAACTCTTGAAATTTCCAATAGGCTGCCAACATTTTCAAATCGAGCATTTTTTACGACAGAGGTTGAAACCTTGAAAAGGATAAAACAGGGCTTTTTTTTTTCTGTATTCTGTTAAGTATTTCTTTATCTGCTGAAAGTCTTGCTCACTCTCTTACAGCTTGAATGATAAATGTCTGGGCATGTAGAAAATACAATTTTCTTTTAAAACCTGTGGGATTATCATCTCTAACTTCAATTAAAGGTCATGTTACGGTGAATTGTTAGAGCTTAGACTTTTTGAATGGCAGGTCACAGGTAAGGACTGATCAAGCTGAAAATTGGCCGATTCCAGTCTCCACCCAATTTCCCTGTTTGCTTCTTACTCAATATTAATTTTCCTGTTTAAAGATTAAGAGCAGTGAGCGCTGCTCTGGCACAACGGTAGAGCATGCGACCTACACTCATCGGCCACTTTATTAGGTGCACTTCTCCAACTGCTCGTTAAGGCATATTTCTAATCAGCCAATCACATGGCAGCAACTCAAAGCATTTAGGCATGTAGACATGGTCAAGATGATCTGCTGCAGTTCAAACCGAGAAAGGTGATTTAAGCGACTTTGAACGTGGGATGGTTGTTGGTGCCAGACGGGCTGGTTTGAGTATTTCAGAAACTGCTGATCTACTGGGATTTTCACGGACTGCCATCTCTAGGGTTTAAAGATAATGGTCCGAAAAAGAAAAAATATCCAGTGAGCGGCAGTTCTGTGGACATAAATGCCTTGTTGATGTCAGAGATTAGAGGAGAATGCCCAACTGGTTTGAGCTGATAGAAAGGCAACAGTAACTCAAATAACCACTTGTTACAACCAAGGCAGGCAGAAGAGCATCTCTGAATGCACAACACATCGAACCTTGAGGAGGATGGGCTACAGCAGCAGAAGACCACACCAGGTGCCACTCCTGTCAGCTAAGAACAGGAAACTGAGGCTACAATTCGCACAGGCTCACCAAAATTGGACAATAGAAGATTGGAAAAACGTTGCCTGGTCTAATGAGTCTCAATTTCTGCTGCGACATTCGGATGGTAGGGTCAGAGTTTGGCATCAACAACATGAAAGCATGGATCCATCCTGCCTTGTATCAACGGTTCAGGCTGGTGGTGGTGTAATGGTGTGGGGGATATTTTCTTGGCACACTTTGGGTCCTTTAGTACCAATTGAGCATCGTGTCAACGCCACAGCCTACCTGAGTATTGTTGCTGACCATGTTCATCCCTTTATGACCACAGTGTACCCATCATCTGATGGTTACTTCCAGCAGGATAACATACCATGTCATAAAGCACGAATCATCTCAGACTGGTTTCTTGAACATGACAATGAGTTCACTGTACTCAAAAGGCCTCCAGAGTCACCAGATCTCAATCCAATAGAGCACCTTTGGGATGTGGTAGAACGGGAGATTCATATCATGGATGTGCAGCCGACAAATCTGCAGCATCTGTGTGATGCTATCATGTCAATATGGACCAAACCCTCTGAGGAATGTTTCCAGTACCTTGTTGAATCTATGCCACGAAGGATGAAGGGAGTTATGAAGGCAAAAGGGGTTCCAACCCGATACTAGTAAGGTGTACCTAATAAGTGGCCGGTGAGTGTATGTATGTAGTTCTCAACGCAGCTGTCCCGTTTTCGAGTCCCGGCTCGTTGGCGTTTGATGAATGTCTTCCCATATCTTACTTAAAAAGCTAAAACCAGCAAATATTAAATGAAACATTTATATTTACGTTTTCAGTCATTGTAGATTGATTCTGTAAGCTGCTAAATGATTGTTACTTTAATTTGTATTTTACTGTTATTTGTTTTACTAAGTAGAAATCATAGCTTTATGTGCAGAAAACTTTAAGGTCATGGGAGGTGACTTCAAAGGTATGTGAAGGTAGAAAATCCGTTGCTAAGCACAAATACTTTTTAAGGTTTTAGATTATGTTTCATAAGCAGTTGTTGAAAAACTAAATTCACATGCAAGGGTAAAGGACCTTACTAATATGTTCTGTATTTTAAATTGGTTCATAAGTGTTTATTATTCTGCTGCGGCAGTAATGCAGCCAATGCTTTTATTTCGAAAGGCGTAGAACAGCAAGGTGTTGTAAATTGATCGCCACAAACGGTACAGCAGCAATGGCGCAGATTCCTGTGTGCACAGAGAAGGTGTGCTCCACGGTTGAATAGAAAAAGAATATTGCTAAGGTGTAATTCCAAGCTGCAAATGGTTTCTTAGCACCTGGTCGAGGAGGGAACAAGGTTGGTATTGGTGTTTAGTTGTGAAAATGTATATCTAGGTATATTTCACGGAGCATACAGGTTGTAAGTAAAGCAGTTACGTCTTTTCCCAATAGAAGCTGCTTATGTTCTTTGGTAAGTTATGCTTAGCAATATAAAGGTTTAAAGGTTTCAATGTTATATGCTGTGTAAAGTCACAGGCGGTTGCAACATGGTGTAACTTGTTTTGTTTCACAGTACAGTAAAATATAGAAGGCAATATTAAAGGGTTAAAGGCAACATACTGTTTGAGTTATTAATAGTATATTTACTTTGTATGTTTATAGCTCTTACGGTGTGTTCACAAGCAAGGCTGTTCAATAAAAGGATTGCGAACCATCAGTTTCAGAGACCATAATTTTGACCGGGACACTAGAGCAAGGATTAGTTTTCTACTGTCATAAGTGTCAGAGGAACATTTACAAAAGAACTCAGTTGGCCATCCCTGGTTTGCGTTATAAATATAATATCTTTGATCCCTGCTTTCTCTGTTCATTTTTTTATTATCTCACATTATGTCCTTCTTTCCTTTCTTACATGCTTTGTGTTGCATCTGTCCATCTGTGGATATTTGGCAGGCTGTGGCAATTATAAGGATAATGCTTTGCGTCCACTCCAAACAGACTGAGCTACAGACAGTGAAAACATGAGTAAGAGAGGGAACATTAAACAGTAGACAAAGACAGAGGCAGAGCTGCAGGCGGAGAGTGGAATTGGATCCGAAGGAAGAGCCTGAGGTAGTGCCTCAGCCTACATTTAAGAGAAGCCCACCAGTGTTAACTGAGCCCTAAATGATAAATTCTTGAGTCCATTCCTGGTTGTTTTTTTTCTTTTTACACCACTTGTTATTGGTCTCGGTTGAAATGTTGTTTTGGACTTTAAGAGCATAAAAGAGACAAACTAACCATCTTAAGCTTGATGACAAATGTACTTTTTTAAATAGTTTTGTTGCAAGAAGATTGGAAAAAGCAGTTGCATCACAGGTTCATGCCCATCTCTCAAACAATATATTTATGAACAGTTCCAATCTGGTTTCCTCCCACGCCACAGCACAGAAACCGACCTCCAAAAAATCTCCATTGACCTCCTGATGACAGCAGACTCTGTGCTATTAAGCATTCTCACCGTACTCGACCTCAGTGCAGCTTTTGACACAATCTCCCACACCATCATACTTGAGCGACTACAATATATTGGAATATATATTAGAATGTTGGATACTCTCAGTGCCATAGAAGGACAGTTACGACACTCTTTGAACTCGCCGATAGGCGGTCACGTGGTTCATGTAGCTCTCAATAGTTCCAAACATTTCAGCAGTGTGAGTCAGTTTGAACAGCTTCATGCGCAACATAACGAAAAAAGCGACTTTTTTCACTCTTTCCTGCGACTTTCAGTAATTATTCAATAATAATGAACTGATTACTGGTTACTAAATCATAATTTTAAAATCCTAACCGAAGTAACAACATCTAATATAAATGGTCTTTCTGATCTCCTCCGCGTGCTAGCACATGCTAGCTATAACTGTATTCTGCCAGCAGTTAAGAGCTCTGATCAAACTCACCTTCAGATCTGCATCCTATACTATGTGGAAAGATCTATTGCCTATGTATTTAAAAAAAAATATATCCAAATATTACAGATGGAAAATGAGCAAATGTAATTCTTAAATTATTTAATTTAAAAATTCATTTTAAAATGAATGAGGAAAATATGTAGCTGTATGAAAATATGACTGAAGACCTGGGATGAATTCTTACTTTTTGTAGAAGACAATTATTCTTTTTTTTGCTGCCATGTGAACCGAGTACTTGTATCTATAACAGTTGATTGTGACTGTAGTCTGACAACTGTTATAAAATTGTAATTCATTGACTAAAATGTTCATTTAATTGAAAATGTAGTTAAAATCGTATTAGATGACAACTGTGAATTGTGCAAAAATAAATGACCAAACAATTTATTGTAAGATATGTAAATTGCAAAACTAACTTTAATAAAGAAGTACTTGCACTACCATTTATACAGTTTATTAATTACACCTGCACCAATAAACTGTATCTGATCAAATCTAGACAAGGTAGAAATGTGCCCAAGTCCGAATGAGGGTTCATCCTCCTTGGCAGCAGCTCCATTTGAAATCAGTCACCACATCTGCTGACCTCCATGAAAACAAAAAAGAAACAGTTTAGAGGACTCAGAATCAATCAATATCATATCTAGAAGGCAAAAAAGTAAATGTGTTCCTTTGTAGGTTCAGCAGGTTACCATGGTTGGGTGTGCTGCATTTGGATGCACCAATCGGTCAGAGAAAGGAATCCGTATGTGTCATGATGTAGGGTTGTTTGGTTTTTGGTTTCTGGTTTCTTCTTATGTTTTTCACAGTTAAGGTTTTGACTCGTTCTTTTGTTATTATTCTTCTTAGATTTTGAATCATGCTTCTGTTATTTTCCTGGTCATGCTTTAGTTTTGTCGTCTTGTTCATGTTTTGTCAAGTTTGGTTTTGTTTGTATATTAGAGTCTCTGTTTTTGCCGCAGCCACGTTTTGTTCTGTCTGTCAATTAAGTTTATTCGGTTCACCTGTCCAAGTTAATCTGTCTCCTTGCTCCACCTGGTTTTCACTCCATATATACACACCTGTTCAATTAGTCATCGTGGAAACATTTCTCATTCTCAAGTCTTGTTCTCATGCTCATGTCTTGTTTGCAAACCTAGTCTTGTCTTTTTGATCATGCCATGCCTGTCTTGCCTGCCCTTTTGTTTTGTTCCTGCCTCCTGCTGAGTGTGAGTTTTTGTAATTAAGCCATTTTTCACGTACCATCACGATGCCTGTTCGTCTGCATTCTGGGGTCCTATATCAAGTAAACCGTAACAGAATGTTTCCGCCAACTACGGACCCCGCGGACACGCTGAGGGCAGAAGCCTTGGATCGCTGGGTTGAACGGCAGAAGGAGGAGGCAATGAAACATCTGCCGAACAACCTGGAGGTTCTACCCTCTCCACTGCTGCTGGAGCAGATGGAGCGTGTGGCGGTTCAGCGCCATTCTCCGCCTGCTCCCCTGGCTGCGCACTCTGGTCCGGCAGTGAAGTCTTCGGCCTCCTCCCGCCGCAAGAGACGTCGGCACGGAGCACCTTCCTGTGGTTCGGCTGGTGAGGAGGTGGTTTCCCAGCCAGCCTATGTGAGGGCTGTGGCAAGTAAGCCCGCATCTTCGCCTGCCACAGCACTGTGTCCCAGGCTCGCTGCGGCAAGTAAGCCCGCATCTTCATCTGCCACAGCACTGTCTGCCAGGCTCGCTGCAGCTCCGCTCATGCCGTCTTCGCTCGCTCCAGCTCGGTGTTCTGAGGCAATACCTGACGAGCTGGAGCAGCGGTTAAGGTTTTTTGCTCGCCATATAAAGAGCTTAAGGAAGACCAGCCTCATGTATTCCTCTCCGGAGCTAATGGAGAGAATCAGGCAGATGGAGAGGGACTATGAGACTGCAGTAAGGCTGGTTTACTGCCGCCCACCTTTGCACACATCAAGTCTCCAGAGTGCTGCTGCTGCAGAGCAGCCCACGCCAGGACTCCAGGAAGCTGCTGCTGCTGCTGCAGAGCAGCCCACGCTAGGACTCCAGGGAGCTGCTGCTGCTGCTGCAGAGCAGCCCACGTCAGGTCTCCAGAGCGCTGCTGCAGAGCAGCCTGACTCCAGGCCAGACCCACCACAGCCTGACACACCACAGCCTGACATGACGCCTGACCCTAAGTCAGCCTCTGCTCATGTCACTGAGGGTCCGGCCAACGCCTCAGCTCCAGCTCACGTCACTGGGGGTCCGGCCCACGCCTCAGCTCCTGCTCACGTCACTGAGGATCCCGTCGACGCCTCAGCCTCTGCTCACGCCACTGAGGGTCCGGCTGACGCCTCAGCCTCTGCTCACGCCACTGAGGGTCCGGCTGATGCCTCAGCTTCTGCTCACGCCACTGAGGGTCTCGGCGACGCCTCAGCCTCCTCTCATGCCACTGAGGGTCTCGACGACGCCTCAGCCTCTGCTCACGCCACTGAGGGTCTCAGCGACGCCTCAGCCTCTGCTCACCATGCCACTGAGGGTCTCGGCGACGCCTCAGCTTCAGCCTCTGTGGGTTCGTCAGGCTCTGCTTCTGCCTCTGAGGGTTCGCCAGGCTCCACGCCTCTGGGGTTCCACAGAGTTTTTGGGGGGGCCTCCTGAACTACCTGCAGGTTCCCGTCGCAGGCCGCCACGGCTTCGCCGCCGACCGCCCAGACCTCTGTGGTGCAGGTCGGGTCGCCCGCTTGAACTCTGTGCCTGCTGGGGACAACCTCCTGGTCGCCCGCCTGAACTCTGTGCCTACTCGGGACGACCTCCTGGTCGCCCGCCTGAACTCTGTGCCTGCTGGGGACAACCTCCTGGTCGCCCGCCTGAACTCTGTGCCTACTCGGGACGACCTCCTGGTCGCCCGCCTGAACTCTGTGCCTACTCGGGATGACCTCCTGGTCGCCCGCCTGAACTCTATGCCTGCTCGGGACAACTTCCTGGTCGCCCGCCTGAACTCTGTTCTTGTTTCTGGCCCTCCTGCCAAGGCCCCCTCCGCCCACCCTATGTGGGTTGTTTTTTGTTTCTGGCCCTCCTGCCAAGGCCCCCTCCTCCCACCCTGTGTGAGTTGTTTTTTGTTTCATTCACAATTCCACCAGAGATTCCACCAGAGATTGTACAAAAAGAGAGTCTGCCACACACTGAGCTTTCACTGGGTCCTTTGAAAGATTTGGTAGATTTTCAGGAACAAATGCCTTTGAAAATTGCTCCAAATCTTTCACAAAAACCCTTCAGCCCAGTCATTTTGACAAAATGAAGGTGGGGCCGGCATTGAATGTCTTTAGTAAGTCAGCAAGTGCAGGTCTGAAATACATGGTGGAGCAGGAGCAGCAACCCATCTATAATCTGACAACAGCCTGGTTTCTGGAGCAGGTGAACCACTGGTTTGATCTCATGTCCTCTCGCCACCCTGTGATGGGACTCAGCAGGCACAAGATGGAAGAGTACAACAAAGCTATTAAATTCCTCCAAGACATGTTAGCACTCTTCAGTGGACTTAGAATAGGTCCAACAGGAAGCTGGAAACCAGTGCAAACAGGAATTGTGAGGGCAACATCTACAATTTTAGGTATTCAGAAAGACATGCTTGACCATGGACACATGTTTGTGTTGACAAGCAGGTTTACTCAGGACTGCCTTGAAAACTTGTTCAGCTGCATAAGGCAAAGGAATCCAGTCCCAACACCAGTGGAGTTTCACCAGGCACTGAGATCAATCTCAGTTGGGCAGTTCCTTACAACTGTAAAATCAGGAAGCTATCAGGAGGATAGCGGCAGTCTTCTGGCAAAGTTCCTGGACATTAAGGAGACATTTCCCAGTCCTGGCCTTCGTGTGGAGCAGCTGATTGGAAACACAGGTTCTCTTGATCTCACCAACAGCAAAACATGTATTGTGTACCATCTTACATTGTAAATAAAGTCATCAAACATTCCAACATCTGTGATGGATGCTCAAGTTCAATTAAGCAAAATGATGACACTTTGGAAGGAGAGCACAGTACCCTATTGATACTGAAGGAATTCAAACCAGGAATGCTGTGTCGGCCATCACATGAAGCCTTCAGTCTGGTCCAGAAAGTTGAAAAACGTTTCAGAACAAGGTCCAGTCATTCTGTCATGGAGCTCCCAAATGCCATGGATACTCTAGAGAGAGAAGCAAATCTATTAGAAAGCATGCTTCCTTCATGTCATGATGTGCAAAGAAAAATAACCACCAGATTTATCAGGCTGAGACTAAGAATAGCAGCAAAACATATCTTTAATGAAAGAAAAAAAAAATCTGGCCAATGCTGGACATCTTGCAAGTAAAAGCCAGGCGAAAAACATGAAGAAAAAACAATGTCAAACCTCATCTTGCACCCAACAAACAAGCCCTGAGCAAACACCTTGACTGTTACCACGGACCTTTGATTGTTTAAAAATATTTTTTGTTACTGTTCTACTGTGTATTGATGCTGATAAGTTCCAATAATAATTCTTAATTTCTTGTTCTGTCTTTAGATAGATTCTAATATCTACTTCAACTTCCCCCATGACTAGCAAATGCAAAACTAATAACGTAGAACAAATGTTAAGTAACAGTCCTGCTGTAAATACCAACTTTGTGACGGTCTTAAAATCATTTTGTTCAAACATCTTGATTCAGCTCTTATTATTTTTAAGGACAGAAAAATGAGATCTTGTTACCTTTGTGGTGCTTTGTGTGCAACATGGTTCAGCAATTCATTTAAGCCATTCTCATGTGGTTTACCTGGAAAAGAATAATAAAAAATGACTCATCTTCACAATCACATTTAATGATAATGTCCCCATTTATGTGGCCGTCGTTAACAAACGATCTATAACTTTAACTAAATTAACCATGTCAATATCACAGTGTTTTTCAAGATGTGCTAGTTCAGTTGCTGGAATTACAATAAAAAATAGAAAATTATCAACGTTAAGAATGTAGGCTGTAATGCACATTTTAAAATGCTGAATCAGACACAATGAAATAGACCCGTCTAAACCCGCCATGTTTGCAATGAGCTAGCTGTGATTAAAATACAACAAGCGAGGTAACATGCTTAATTAACTAAACCTGGCGATATAAAATATAATTGCTAAACTGCAATACAGAACAGACGACTAAAGCCTCACAATATCAAGATAATGTTGTATTTTCATCAACTTACCGTAAAAAATCCTTACAAAAGACCGAGAATGAAGTACGTCCAATGCTGGAGCTGCTGGTGTTTGGAACTATTAGCAGCTCCATGACCCACGTGACTTCCTCATTCCATTCTTTCTATAGAAGTCAATGGGAGTGTCGTAACTCTCTCTTTCTATGGCGCTGGATACTCTATATTAGAGCAGAGGTGACATTACACTGTGTGTGCTAGAGAGCAGTAGCTATCAAATAGCGTTTCACTATTAATTTAAAACAAAATTATTAGAGTTGGCATCTGATAGTGTTTTAAGCATCTTATATTAGTAATTAGCACAGTTATAATAAGTAAATGTAATAGTTTTTATATTACTCTAGTTGTTTGAGGGCCATTTGCAAAGCAAATGTAGAGCTCCTCCCAGATGGCCAAGCTCCTCACCCTATCTCTAAGGGAGTGCCGGGCCACCCTGCGGACGAAGCTCATTTCAGCCGCTTGTGTCCAAGATCCCATTCTTTTGGTCATGACCCAAAGTTCATGCCCATAGCTGAGGTTAGGAATGTACACCGAACGGTAAATCGACAGCTTCAATTTCGACTCAGCTCTTGCTCTACCACAACGGACCACCACAGGGTTCCCATTAATGCGGCAGCCGCACTGATTTGTCTGTCGATCTCCTGTTCCATTCTCTTATCAGTTGTGAATAACCCCCAGAGATACTTGAACTCTTCCATTTGAGGCAGGAACTACCCTCCAACCTGAATAGGGCAAGACACCCTTTTCTAGTCTAGAACCATGCCATGGACTTGGAGGAGCTGATCCTCATCCCAAACGCTTCACATTCGGTTGTGAACCACCCCAGTGCATGCTATAGGTATTGGCTAGAAGGGGCCAGCAGGACAACGTCATCTGCATAAAAAAGAGACCACTGGTATCCAAATCAGAACCCCTCCGGCCATTGGCTGCGCCTCAAAATGCTGTATATGAAAGTTATGAACAGGACTGGTAACAAAGGGCAGCCCTGCCAGAGTCCAACATGCACCGGGAACAGGCCTAACTTATTGCCGGCAATGCGGACCAAAATCCTTCTCCGCTTGTACAGAGACTGGATGGTCCCTAATGAAGGGGATCAGGGGGTCGCCCCCTCACAGGGCACCATGAGGGACATGGTTGAATGCTTTCTCCACATCCACAAAACACATGTGGGCCAGTTGGGCAAACACACATGAACCCTCTATGTTGAGCTGGTCCAGTGTTCTACTGCCGGAATGAAAACCACACTGCTCCTCCTGAAGCTGAGGTTCGACTATCGGCCGGACTCTCCTATCCAATACCCTGGCATAGGCCTTACCAGGGAGGCTGAGGAGTGTGATCCCCCTGTGGTTGGAACACCCCCTCCTGACACAGCCTCTGCTTCCACCAGGGAATGCGTGACGGCAGGATTGAGGAGATCCTCGAAGTACAGGTCCTTCTCAAAATATTAGCATATTGTGATAAAGTTCATTATTTTCCATAAAGTCATGATGAAAATTTAACATTCATATATTTTAGATTCATTGCACACTAACTGAAATATTTCAGGTCTTTTATTGTCTTAATACGGATGATTTTGGCATACAGCTCATGAAAACCCAAAATTCCTATCTCACAAAATTAGCATATTTCATCCGACCAATAAAAGAAAAGTGTTTTTAATACAAAAAACGTCAACCTTCAAATAATTATGTACAGTTATGCACTCAATACTTGGTCGGGAATCCTTTGGCAGAAATGACTGCTTCAATGCGGCGTGGCATGGAGGCAATCAGCCTGTGGCACTGCTGAGGTCTTATGGAGGCCCAGGATGCTTCGATAGCGGCCTTTAGCTCATCCAGAGTGTTGGGTCTTGAGTCTCTCAACGTTCTCTTCACAATATCCCACAGATTATCTATGGGGTTCAGGTCAGGAGAGTTGGCAGGCCAATTGAGCACAGTGATACCATGGTCAGTAAACCATTTACCAGTGGTTTTGGCACTGTGAGCAGGTGCCAGGTCGTGCTGAAAAATGAAATCTTCATCTCCATAAAGCTTTTCAGCAGATGGAAGCATGAAGTGCTCCAAAATCTCCTGATAGCTAGCTGCATTGACCCTGCCCTTGATAAAACACAGTGGACCAACACCAGCAGCTGACACGGCACCCCAGACCATCACTGACTGTGGGTACTTGACACTGGACTTCTGGCATTTTGGCATTTCCTTCTCCCCAGTCTTCCTCCAGACTCTGGCACCTTGATTTCCGAATGACATGCAGAATTTGCTTTCATCCGAAAAAAGTACTTTGGACCACTGAGCAAGTCCAGTGCTGCTTCTCTGTAGCCCAGGTCAGGCACTTCTGCCGTTGTTTCTGGTTCAAAAGTGGCTTGACCTGGGGAATGCGGCACCTGTAGCCCATTTCCTGCACACGCCTGTGCACGGTGGCTCTGGATGTTTCTACTCCAGACTCAGTCCACTGCTTCCGCAGGTCCCCTAAGGTCTGGAATCGTCCCTTCTCCACAATCTTCCTCAGGGTCCGGTCACCTCTTCTCATTGTGCAGCGTTTTCTGCCACACTTTTTCCTTCCCACAGACTTCCCACTGAGGTGCCTTGATACAGCACTCCGGGAACAGCCTATTCATTTAGAAATTTCTTTCTGTGTCTTACCCTCTTGCTTGAGGGTGTCAATAGTGGCCTTCTGGACAGCAGTCAGGTCGGCAGTCTTACCCATGATTGGGGTTTTGAGTGATGAACCAGGCTGGGAGTTTTAAAGGCCTCAGGAATCTTTTCCAGGTGTTTAGAGTTAACTCGTTGATTCAGATGATTAGGTTCATAGCGCGTTTAGAGACCCTTTTAATGATATGCTAATATTGTGAGATAGGAATTTTGGGTTTTCATGAGCTGTATGCCAAAATCATCCGTATTAAGACAATAAAAGACCTGAAATATTTCAGTTAGTGTGCAATGAATCTAAAATATATGAATGTTAAATTTTCATCATGACATTATGGAAAATAATGAACTTTATCACAATGTGCTAATATTTTGAGAAGGACCTGTATTCCTTCCACCGCCCGATAAGATCCCCAGTTAAAGTCAGCATCTCTGCACCCCCACTGTAAACCGTGTTGGCGAAGCACTGCTTCCCTCTCCTGAAGTGCCTGACAGTTTGCCAGAATCGCTTCAATCCTGACTAGTTGTCCTTTTCATGGCCTCACCAAACTCCTCCCAGGCTTGAGTTTTTGCTCCTGCCACAGCCTGGGCTGCGGCACGATTGGCCTCAGGAGTCCCACAAGCCAACCACAGTCGATAGGACTCCTTCTTCAGCTTGACGCATCCCTTACTGCCAGTGTCCACCACCGTGTTCGGGGATTGCCACCGCAACAGGTTCCACAGACCTTACGGCCACAGCTTCGGGCAGCAGCTTCGACAATAGAGGCGGAGAACATAGTCAATTCGAACTCTATGTCTCCCATTTCCCCCGGAATCTGGTCAAAGCTCTCCTGGAGGTGGGAGTTGAAAACATCCCGGGCCGAGGGCTCCGCACGGCCTTCCCAGCAGATCCTCACTATACGCTTGGGCCTGCCAAGTCTGTCTGGCTTTCTCATCTTCCAGCGGATCCATCTCACCACCAGGTGGTGATCGGTGGACAGCTCAGCCCCTCTCTTCACCCGAGTGTCCAAGGCATGCTGCCTAAGGTCCGAAGACACAACTGCAAAATCGATCATTGACCTACTGCCTAGGGGTACCTGGTGCACTGATGAACACCGTTATGCTTAAACATGGTGTTCATTATTGACAATATGTGACTGGCACAGAAGTCCAACAATGAAACATCACTTGGGTTCAGATCGGGGAGGCCATTCCTCCCAATCACACCTCTCCAGGTGTCACTATCATTTCCCACGTGGGCATTGAAGTCCCCCAGCAGAATGACGGAGTCCCCCAGAAGGGGCACTATCCAGCACCTATGACAGGGAAGGTTTGGGAAATCCGCACCACCGCTTGGCCCATAGGCCGAAACGACAGTCAGAGATCTGTCCACGACCAGAATGTGCAGGGATGCAACACCGAGGTAAGCCCCTACACAAAGGCTGAGCTGGGGGGCAACAAGCAAACCCACCCCACCCGCTGCCACAGGCTACTCCAGAGTAGAAGAGAGTCCAACCTCTCTCCTGAGAAGCTCAGTTCCTGAGGCCACACTGTGCATGGAGATGAGCCCCACTATTTTTAGCTGATATCTCTTGACCTCCTGCACAAGCTCTAGCTCCTTCCACCCCAACGAGGTGACATTTCACGTCCCTAGAGCCAGTTTAAGCATCCAGAGATCAGATGGTCGAGGTCTCCACCTTTGTCCACTGCCCGATCCTCTTTGCACCGGTCCCACATGGTTCCCCCTGCAGGTGGTGGGCCCACTGAGGGATGGCCTTGCGTCTCTCATTCGGGCTTGGCCCGGCCGGGTGTGGCGAAGAGTAACCAGGCCACCGGACGCACACTGACAAGTCCCGACCCCAGGCCTGGCTCCAGGGTATTGGGGGACGTCACATGCCTCGTTCTAGTGGTCCTCATGAAGGCGTCTGAACCGCCCTTTGTCTGATCCATCTCCCAGAGCCTGTTTGCCATTGGAGACCCTACCAGGGGCATTTAAGCCCCAGACAACATAGCCTCTTGCCTCATTCAAGCACTCAAACCCCTACACCACTATAAGGTGCAGTTCAAGGAGGGGGCATTTCCTCTCAACTAAAGTAAATCTTCAACGTAACTCTGAGGTTTTGAAAGTATTGACAGAGGCTGCCAACATTTTCAAATCCAACAGTGTTTCAATACCAGTGTGTAGTTTATTTTTCAAATACTGAGATACAGATTTGTGTTTGTGTTTTTGGTTCTTTGTAGTATTTATATTTTAATCATTTTCTTATTGTTTCCCTGTGCTTATTATTGTTAGGTATATTTTTTGTTGTGATCCTTATGTGTTTAGGTTTCCTTCTTGACTGTTTCTTTTACATTTTGTATTATTTCTGTTTGAATACTTCCCAGTATCTCTCTCTGTTCTGCACCTGCTCATTTTCTCTCCTCCCTCAGCTCCCTCTCCCTTCATTGTTCTCAGCTGTTACTCATTCTCACCTGATTACTCTCACCTGTTTGTAATGCTTTTTCCTCAATTCCCCTCTGTACTTAGACTGTGTGGTTTTCTCTGTTTCTTGCTGGTTTCTTCTGTTTTACTGTTCCATGTCCTATTCTGTGTACTTTATTGTCATTATAAAACCCCTACAGTCATCACGCAGCTTGCGAGCTCTTGTCTGTGTTTTGGTCCTGTTACAACCTCAGCAAACGTGACACTTTTGTGTTTTTATTGTGATCCTTTTACTTCTATATTGTTTTCCTGTTAGATCTCTGTTTCACAGTTTCCCTAAGGTTTCCTATTCAGCTTCATTCATGTTTATCTGTCTTACTCCCTCAGCCAGAGCCACCAGGTAATTAAGTAAATCCTGCTCACCTGTGTCTCATCATTTAGCCCATAGCTTGCACCTGTTTCATCTGCTACATAAACCCACTGGGTTCCAATGTCAGCTTACCTATCCATGTCTGGCTTCCTTGTGCCATGCTTTGTTCTCCTCGTCCTTATGCTGTTTATTTATTAAAACCTCCAGGTTTATAGTGCCACTCCAGAGCTCTTTTCTGCATTATGGTTATGATAAGAGCTGTGGAGTGGTCAGCACTAAACATAGAAGCACTCTCCATGGTCTGTTCCTGTTTGTACCATGACAGGACCGTCTGTTACTGACTGATGTTGTGGCTCGCTTGAACCAAAACGCCGGCTGTTTGCAGTTTATTGTTATACGATACAACAACTTGTCGTATGTAGTCTGCATCTATATGACAACCTGTCCACATTGGTCAAATTAAAATTGCATTCACTCTCCTTTTCTCTGCATACTCATAATACCTGAATGTAACCTTTACAACATTATGACAAAATAAGGACTTAGGTATGCACTTGCCAGGACTACTGTCAAACAATTAGTGTCATTTTCACTAATATAAAAGAGCAATTATGTGGTGATGACTTTTCAAAAATAAAAAACAAAGAGTAAATAATTTAAGAAAATGAAAAAAATGAGAAGGACTGGAACAGTTTGAAGAAACAATAAAACCTTTCTAAAAGTCTACACACGTTATGTAGCTTTCAGCTGGACTTCACAATAGGCTATTTCCTGAATCATCTCCATGACAACTCCATTACAAAGACCTAGTTCAAAGTGGCTGCTGGTTAATGTTTAAATGTGTTCCACTCTTAATTTATTATGAAGTGTGTCAGATAGATTTTTGGTGTTCTTATGGATGAATGGATGGATGGACAGACCAACTCTTATTGTAGAAACCTTTCAGGAAAGTGTTCTCACCATGCTCCATGAGTTTAGGGATCTCACCCACTAAGGAAATACACCAGATGTTGGCATTAATGGAAGTTAAAGTCCATTTAACTAGCCAAATACATCATAGACATCCAGAGTGTGATTATCTGACATAGCATCCAAGCAGTCCTTTGCGATGAAGATATTGCACACACTGTTATTGTGATAATGGGCATTATTTTTTATATTATCATTATTAATATTATTGCTGTTAATATCGTATTAGTAGTAGTAGAAAAAGTTACTTGTGCAGTTACAATGTCTGGAGCAGGGGTTCCCAAACCTGTGACCTTCAAAATAACAGTGCCAGAGACTGGCAACCCCCTAAAAATATTAAATGATTTTTTTTCTATGTTTCCATGTAACTTTGTGTATCTGCAACAAATTGCAACAAATTGGTTCTTATAATTTTTCACATTGTGTCACATTACAACTATTACTTTGTGAAAATTGGTTTTCAAATATTGCTGCAGAGTCTCAGTTGGATTTATTTTGGGACTTTAACTAGGCCACATGAATATGCTTTGATGTAAACCATTTCATTGTAGCTCTGGCTGCATGTTTAGGGTTGTTGCCCTACTGTAAGGTGAACCTCCACCCCGGTGTCTACTTAACCACAGAATAATGCTTCCACTACTGGGTTTAAATGTGGTCATGTGATCATGTGTTTAGGATAATTTTCAGTATGACTAGATTAGTGGACTGCATGACTAGTAGCTTTCTAATTAACAAATTTATCCACCTGAGGAGTAGATCTCTGGAGCTCCCCCAGATAAACGACAGTCCCTCTAGCTGCTTCTCTGTTAATGTTCTCCTATCCCACTCTGTCAGTCAGTTTAGGTGGAAAGCCATGCCTTGGTAGGTTGCTGTTATTCCATAAGCTTTCCATGTTTGGATGATGGATTAAACAGTGCTTTGTGAGATGTTCAAAGCTTGGCATGTTTCAAAGTATCTGTGCATCTTCAACTTTTTGCCACATTTTGTCACATCACATTCTCAAACTAAATGCAATGTATGTGATAGACCGTCTTAAAGAAACACAGAATTTTGAAATGTTTAACAAAAATATGAATAGTGTGGCATGTATTTGTATTCAATCTGCCTGAGTCAATACTCTGTAAAACTACCCTCCGTCAGTTACAGCTGCAAGTCGTTTTAGGGTATGTCTCTACCAGTTTTGCAGATATATAATTATGTGCCCATTTTCACTTGGTAAATAGCTCAAGCTAAGTCTGATTGAACGGGATGATCCGTGATCATTAAATTTCAAATGCTTTTCAATTTTAATTCAAGGCACGGTAACAGCTTTTGAGTGCTTGTGGTACCCCTAACATGATGGCGCCCTGGGAAATAAGCCATATTATCCATGTGAAAAACTGTCACTAAAACAGCAGCCCCCATGCTGCAAATGGTTTTTATAGATGACCTTCAAATTTAAAACTCTATACTCTTGATGCTGTCATTTGTTATGAGAATTGAAACTTACAAATTCTGTTGAAGATATTTGACTTTGGTACAGTTCATCTTAGAAACAGAGCATGTTCTTCGTAAAGATGATACACTTAACAAATTGAAAAATACAAGCCATGCCATTTGCCGGGCTTTCATGCGCTGCTGAACTTTAGTTTATGTTCAGCCTCCTGCTGTTGTCTTCTTTCTTTAGAAACTGTGCGGTATATAGCCTAGATTTCTATGTGAGTCTAAGACCATTATCCACAGTGACAACATTTGTACTTTTTGTTAGAAATGCTGCAAGACGTAAGATGAAAGCAAATAGGGTCTTCTCTCTGTGGGAAGCTTTCTTATTTTCTGTACAGCGACTGCCACAGATCACTTGCTGCAAATGAGGTCACAATGAAGTTTCATTATTGCAGTGATTCAGGTGCACTTCTCAGCTTTCCATGTACTTTTACTGCAGCAAGCTTTCACAGCCAGAAACTGACAAAAAAGAAAAAAACAAGACAGAGTGTCATGCAAATACTCAGGAAGCCAGAAAATGAGAATAAGTGTGGAGGAAAGATCTAGATATCCTGCTGCATCTCTATGCTACAGGGTACGCTCTTACACTTTCAGAGGACATTACAAGGAGATGTTTGTATGTTTGTTGTACCCTCTGGGCTTTATCTGTGCTCAGGCTGTGCTGTGCTGACATTTTATTAGATACTATGTTTTAAAGTTATCACCTAATTGGTGTTGTGCACAAACACATGCGGTATCATTAGTGGTTATTTGGTGTTTGGAGACAATTAATGTGCAACAAACAAACAAGCTAATAATGACACCATATGAGATGGTTGGTATGGTTATTTTGCTGCTGTTTTAATTATTTTTTTAACATTTGTTTTAAGCATCTAGGACATACTGTATGTTGGTTGAAGTATATTATTATTATATAGATAAAGACATGAACCTGGATAATTTTATAAATTTAATTCACTGTAATGTGAGATAAATGCTACATAAATTATCAACCAGCTAACAGGATTTGAGTTTTATTGATTTTCCCTCAAAAAGGAATATATTTATTTTGCATAGAATTAGGTGCTAATGGTCACAGCCTTTCAATCTGAAGAGAGCAACTTGACCACTAATTTGATCATAGCTTGCTCTTGAAATCCTACTTTTTTTCTTTACTCCATTTCATTTATGATGGGAAACAAACTATTTTTAACAGGATTTGCTCACAACAGTTACAAACACGAACAAAATAGGTTTCAAAAGGTTTCATAGAACTGTGTTCAAGAGTCTACTAAATGAAATCTATTAAGATATGTTTTTGTATGATCCTTTGGTGTTTGCTGCAGCGATCTTGTTAGGTTTTATGTGATTTCAGAGATTATCGGTGTCCAATTTGATGGTTTGAAATCCTAGACCCTGCTGGCCACTACACTGACTGACTGTTATGTGATAATAGCATGAACTAAGTTTCTGACTTGTTGCGTTGATAAATTTAGTCAACCACAGCAGAGAAAAAATTGAGTATAATATGTAATTAGATTTTTTTTTAAACTTTATTTTTAAGTTATTTCCGGTAATAGTTCTCTTACCCATAGTGGAAATATGTCATTTTACCACAGGTTTGTTAGGGAATTGGAGAAATTTCTCAGCGGTAGACAGTCAGGTAGAGTGACCCCCGTTTTTAACAGATTTTTGCCATAAAACAATTCAAGCTGAAAATGCTCCTATCTGTGGGATATAATTTTATATATGTGGATTTTAAATGATACACTTTTTGAAGAGACCATGGTTAAGTTGGTTCCAGTTTTTCTCAGCTGAACATCTGTTTTACTAAATAAAATTGTGTTTGCAGTATCAATCTACCTCACTTGCTGGGATAAGTCCAAACAACCAGAAAAAGCTCAAGAAAGTACCAGAAAATCTATGTAATCACGCCAATTACAGTCAGATGCTAAAGTTCAAAAGTTTTCTTTACTCTCTGCAGACTGACAAGCCGATTAGGCTGCTGACTGTTTCAGCCCAAATGACCCAGCATAGTAACATAAATGTTCTGTTAAGAAAACACACAAATAGACAAAGTTAACAGCTCTGTCAGTGTTGTGTTAACTGGGTGACGGGATTTACAACCTCCAGACCTTGACAGCTATCGCAACGAGTTAGCTAGTTCATCCACAAATTTACTCTGAAAGGGATGAGCCAAGCTCTGAAATTATTGAACAGCAAAACTCCACACAAACGGAATTAATTCACACAATTTCTTAAAATACAAACATTTATTAACAAAAATAAGTCAACTCAAAGTCAAACATATTTCAATCAACAAACTCTTTACTATGCTAAAACAATCCAACTAAACTACCAAGCAGAATGAAAGAATAATGAAGACTAATGGACAATGTACAATATAAACAAGTCGATTAAAGATGGTTGAAAACCATGACTGAAAGAGTGATGCAACATTACCATACAATGTTTATGTTTGAGAACCAAGGATTATCTTGAAGAACCTGGAAGTGAATTTAAGTTAGTCTTGGAACCAACTTAGGCAATAATTGGCATACCTTTAAACAACCATTCACAATGCAAGATCAGATAAAATATTATTTTAATAAAATAATATTTTAAAGAAGGATTTGCTGAATAAAACCAACCTTCTAGATGACCAATTCTCAATGGTGTTTAATTAGCTGCCTTTATTTATTAAATTAATATTTAAAGAAATATTAAGGAAACAGTAAAATAATATGTAAGGAAATATTATTTTGAATAAGAACCAAATCTTTCTGGAGAAATGGGGCTTAGTAGTGTTTACTTAGTTTTCAAGTTTAGTAAAATAATATTTAGGGAAATATTGTTTTCTAGATTGAAACCTAACAACCTTTTTGGGTAAATGATCTTTAGTAGCAAGCACGTGTTCTTAGCTGTTAGCGGTTAAAGCTAACAAAAGAAGCTTATAGCTTATCATCAGAATCGATCACATACCTTTAAAATACCATTAATAAAATGGTTAAAATGCATAAGCGTGGACGGCGCATTATGGCCGATCTTCTGTGTTTAAAATCACCCTTTAAATAAAGTTTGTCTTAACTTTAAAAACACACAAACACAAAACACACAAACTGAGCTCATGTGCTTACAGATAATTTGCTAGCAATACATAACTGAGTTTCAACACAAACAAAACAAAACAAAAAATGTTTAGATTATTTCATTATAAATTACTTCTCTCTGCCCCAACCTATGCTGAGGAAAAGTTGTCCGGGGCGACGACGTTTGAAGAAAGCATCCACAGTGAACAAAGGGTTAGTTTGCAACTAACCTCCATAGCTGTGGGGTGGGGCGGCTCGTTCTGTCGGCCAGTCAAACTGCACGTTACAGCTGTAGCCACGGTGATGCGGTCCCGTTGTCCTTCCTTCAGACTGGGAAAACTGCTCCACTCGGCGCCGTAGAGACACGGTCTCTGCTGGGAACTCTCTGGAACACAGTTTGCTTCTGTTGACCTCAGAGAGAAAGTCAAGCCACGCTTGTACCTTAATTACCCCGTTCATGAATGAATACCGGATACACAAACAGCAGTTCATTCCTACTTGACTTAGTGCATATGCTTGTTTGCCCGCAAAGAGACATTAGCGCGCTGTGTCCCTCCTTCCAGTTCTGCTGGGAACCTGCGTGGAAGAGGTCAGTTTGTTGCAAAAGCGTTGATTTTATTTGGACAGTGACACAACGGGAAGTCCGCTGTTACTCCTGTTCCTGGCTGTGCTGGAAGTAGGTTAATGCGTTTTTTTTTTTTAAAGTTCCAGAAACGTTCTTACTGGCCTTTCATTTTGTACCCATGGCTGGGGTCCCAACAAATTAATCAAAATTTTATTTTATTATTGGTTAGAGTTCTGAACAATCACAAAAATCAATGTACAAACAGAATTCTGTTTGAAGGGAGAGAAAACACAAAATTTATGAAGCAGAAGAAACACCTTTCTTTAAGTTTACAGACCCATTCAGTAAATTAGAATATAATTGAAAATGTTCTATTCCCCCCGTGAGTTCGCTTCGTTCATCCTGGTCGGTGTTTACATCCCGCCGCAAGCTAATGTGCAGGTCGCACAGCGCATGCTCGCCGACCAGATACTGAGTGTGGAGCGGACCAATCCGGACTCCTTAGTTATCGTCGCTGGCGACTTTAACAAAGGTAATCTCACCCACGAACTCCCCAAATATAGACAGTTTATTAAATGTCCGACCAGAGAGGACAACATTCTGGATGACTGTTACACCACCATCAGAGATGCTTATCACGCCGTCCCACGTGCTGCACTGGGCCAATCCAACCACATCATGGTCCACCTGATTCCTGCATACAGGCAGAAACTAAAGCTCTGCAAACCTGTTGTGGGGACGACAAGGAAGTGGAGCAGTGAGGCTGTGGAGAATCTCCAGGTGTGTTTAGGCTGTACAGACTGGGATGTGTTCAGGACTACTACCAACAGTCTGGACGAGTACACAGAGGCTGTGACTTCCTACATCAGCTTATGTGAGGACAGCTGTGTACCGTCATGCACCAGGGTGAGTTACAACAACGACAAACCCTGGTTCACAGCTAAACTCAGAAGGTTAAGACTGGATAAGGAAGAGGCCTTCAGGAGTGGGGACAAAGACATATACAGAGAGGCAAAGTACAAGTTTGGCAAGGCAGTGAAAGAGGCCAAACGACTGTACTCTGAGAAGCTCCAAAACCAGTTCTCAGCCAACGACTCTGCGTCTGTCTGGAAAGGGCTCAGGCAGATCACCAACGACAAGCCGAAAGCTCCCCACTCCATCAACGACCGACGCCTCGCCAACGACCTGAACGAGTTCTACTGCCGCTTTGAAAGACAAAGGGACAGTCCTGCAACCATCCCCCTTGACACCCCCCAACAGCTGCAGCCATAATCCACCACCCCCACCTCCCCAACCTCAAGAGGGGCCTTGGCACCTCCAACCCGCACCCTGAAGTTCCCCCCCATCAGCCCCCTACCCACGCCGGGGACGGCTCTTTCCATCCAGGAGAGGGACGGCAACAAACTCTTCAGGAGACAGAACCCCCGGAAAGCTGAAGCCTGAAGCACTGCGCTGATCAGCTGTCTCCAGTCTTCACAGACATTTTTAACACCTCACTGGAGACATGTCATGTGCCAGCCTGCTTCAAGCCCTCCACCATCATCCCTGTTCCCAAGAAGCCAAGGACCACAGGGCTTAATGACTTCAGACCCGTCGCCCTGACCTCTGTAGTGATGAAGTCCTTTGAGCGTCTTGTGCTCTCACACCTAAAAGACATCACCGACCCCCTCCTGGACCCCCTGCAGTTTGCCTACAGAGCCAACAGGTCTGTAGACGATGCAGTCAACATAGCCCTTCACTTCAACCTCTGGCACCTGGACTCCACAGGAACCTATACCAGGATCCTGTTTGTGGATTTCAGCTCTGCCTTCAACACCATCATTCCAGCTCTGCTCCAGGAGAAGCTCTCCCAGCTGAGTGTGCCCGACTCCACCTGCAGGTGGATCACTGACTTCCTGTCTGACAGGAAGCAGCGCGTGAGGCTGGGGAAGCACGTCTCTGACTCCCTGACCATCAGCACCGGTTCCCCCCAAGGCTGTGTTCTCTCTCCTCTGCTCTTCTCCCTGTACACCAACAGCTGCACCTCCAGTCCACCAGTCTGTCAAGCTTCTGAAGTTTGCGGACGACACCATCCTGATCGGACTCATCTCTGATGGTGACGAGTCCACGTACAGATGGGAGGTGGACCATCTGTTGGACTGGTGCAGTCAGAACAACCTTGAGCTCAACGCTCTAAAGACAGTGGAGATGGTTGTGGACTTCAGGCAGAACCCAGCCCCACCTGCCCGCATCACCCTCTGTGACTCCACAATTGACACTGTGGAATCTTTCCGCTTCCTGGGAACCATCATCTCCCAGGATCTCAAGTGGGAGCCAAACATCAGCTCCCTCATCAAGAAAGCCCTGCAGAGGATGTTCTTCCTGCGGCAGCTGAAGAAATTCAACCTGCCAAAAACTATGATGGTGCACTTCTACACAGCCATCATTGAGTCCATCCTCACCTCCTCCATCACCATCTGGTACGCCGCTGCTACAGCCAAGGATAAGGGCAGGCTGCAGCGTGTCATTCGGTCTGCTGAAAAGGTGATTGGCTGCAGTCTACTGTCGCTCCAGGAACTGTACACCTCCAGGACCCTGAAGGTGGCAGGGAAGATTCTGGCTGATCCCTCCCACCCCGGTCACAGACTCTTTGAGACTCTCCCCTCTGGCAGGAGGCTGCGGTCCATCCGGACCAAAACCTCACGCCACAAGAACAGTTTTTTCCCCTCTGCCACCAGCCTGGTTAACAAAGCCCTGAAACCACCCTGACACTCTCCCTTTCACCCACACCCCCCTTTTTTGCTGACAGGACACTTATAACTTTGAACTCTATGCGTTACATTAACGCTCAGCTTGGACTCCTGCTTTACTTGCACTGCCATATTTGCACAATGATCACCTGCACTGTTGTACCGCTCTCGCATCTTATACTGCTCTACATTTACTCTCACTCACTTAAAACTGTGCACATATATTTATATTATATTGTAGATATGTTTATACTGTTTAATTTGTATTGCATTGCACCGACTACGCCAAAACAAATTCCTTGTATGTCCAAACACGTACTTGGCAATAAAGCTTTTCTGATTCTGATTCTGAAAAGTTTAATTTATTTCAGTAACTTAGCTCATTAGGTGAAACACATTATATTGATTAACTGCACACAAACTGATGTTTTCAAGCCTTTATTTCTGGTAATTATGATTTTTTTGCCTACAGCCCAATGAAAACATAACATTTAAGATTGGAATATGACATCAGACAAATAAAATACACTTATTAATACAGAAATGTGGGCTTTTTGAAAGTTATGTTTTATACGTGCCTTAAGCTTGTTACTTTCAAAAAATACTCTTAATCTGACAAGCAATCCTGATTGGAAAATATATTATAATTTACTGAATATGACTGTAAATCATGTTTAGTTAACAACAACAAAAAGAATGATCAAAGAGTCAGATCGACATAACGAAGAAGCTATACTGTTAGGCTGCTTCTTCAACAAACTGAAGACTTTGGAACTGTATGTGTCAGATGTTCCTTTGGACATGACTGATAAAGATCAGCATGTTTTAGGTGAAGCGTTGTTGAACATCATAGCAGGTTTTCTGAAACCAGATCAACCCCAGAGAAGGCTGTTCTGCAGAAACTCCGGTGGGGACAAAATGCTTAAATGACTTATTATTATTATTATTACATTATTATAAATATACTGGCAGGCAGATTTATGAGCACCTTACATAAAACTGAAATGTTGAGTTGTACTGAAGCTATATTTGTTGTCAGAATTTCAATTCATTGAGGTTTATTTACAATGTGATTATTATTATTGTTAAACGTCTAAAATTTACCATGAATAGGCAATTTTAGGTGAAAAACGGTTGCATTGTGAAACATGAAATTCAGAAAAACGAAGACAGGTTAAGTGGAGTTTGTAAAAGATCAATCAGAAATCATGAAAAAATGCCATCTTAACAGTAAAGGTTTTACTGTCAGAAAATAGAGCAGTGATTTTCACAAAAGCAACCTAGTTACCGAGTTACCTGTCTCTGCAACACTAAATAAAAAATAAAGGCCACTAGTGCCAAAAAATAAAATATATATATATATATATATATATATATATATATATTTTTCTTTACAATACGGAATCAAAATGTCACCTATAAATGCTATTTTTTGTTAGAAAACAGCTCTGACAGCCACTTTGCTATGCATGGATAGATTTGAGTTCTGTAATTTTCTGTCAGTAAAGACAGAAAATTACAATAAAGACAGTTTATGTTGTTATTTGGCTAAAAAACATGCAAGTAAAATAGACAGCTGAAAAGAACCAGGTACTGTTGCATCATAATGGCGGACTAATTGTTAACAGCTATAAAACATACTCATTGTGGTATCTCTCCTTAACACAAGGTGTTGTTTTAGAGAAGAATAATAGTGCTGTACAGCAGGATTGGCAGCAGAAGAAGAATTAACAGGAAGAACCCTTTTACATCCCAAAATTAAACTTTATAAAATTGAAACTTGCCTTTGCCTAACCAACCTGCAGCATTTGTAATGATGATGAACAATGCAATATTGTTGCTACTTTTGGACACTTAATACAGTATTATTGCCCAACCCTAGTTGGCATGTCCAGATAACTCAACATGCTGTATCTTTTGTGCAGTCACTTATCAAACTTACTCAGATGACTTTTTATTACTTGAATGACTTTGGCTTCTAATTTCCTTTCTACAAAAGGGAAACAATAGTTGTTACTGTGTCATGCTTGCTCTATCTTGTTTAACCTTACTTTACGGGGAATGACACCTGATCTTCTATTTCTGTCTCTCTGTACCACTGAGCTTAGCAACAGGAGGCCCATGTGAATAACATTCTTTTACATCAACATGGCAATGTTGTTTTTTACCATGTCTCAGCTTTTCTTAATTTATCTCTTCTCCTATCCTTTCTGTCCCGACTTGGCCTGTTTTCTTACATCCGCTGCTTGTCAGCATCACTCAGCAATCCTCTCAGTCTTCATATAAATGCCTAATGCCTGTTAAATCTGCCCACACGGCTTGATTTGGACCCTGTCCCAAATTTGGTATCAGTACTGTCCCAGAGGATGTTTTGGACTGTGGCAGTAAGAGCAGAGGATGTTGAGTAATTGGATGCACATACAGGAACTAATCTAACTAAGCTTCTAACTAAGCAGGGAAGGGTTTTAAAGGGACAGCTTTTTATCCCATTCACTTTTATCCTATTGCACACAGTGCAAAACATGCACTCACCTTTAAGAGGGCCTGATGTAACCTAATGTGTCCTGTCTGCCCCTGTGAGTCAGCACTCAGTGCAGAAGATGACACCACTGACTGACATGCACACAAATACGCACTCAGAGTTTAACCTTCAGGGTAAAACCTATTAAATATGCACAGACGGTAAGTCATCCCGTTCAAAAGCTAAAATGTGCGGGTAAATGGAGGATCAGTCATGATCTGTTAGCTCACACAAACAGGGTTACAGGAAAACTATTATCTACTTTTCCTAAGTTAACATCATTGCGATGAATCTCATATAAAATTTTTGGTTCTTTTTCTAAGGAGGGATGAGCACACAGCAAATAATGTCACTTATTTCAACTTCACTGTGAGGATGAGTATGAATGTTTTGTAGATTTTCTTCATTTCACACAGACTCATAATTAAATTTTGCGTTCAGGCTGAAAAATATACATATTTGGATAAATGTATCTTAGGAAGTTGCAGAAATACTCCAATGTTTTGATTAACAAGCTTCTGGCATAATTCTGTCTGAATATTTGAATTAGTTTGTTTCCTGGCGTGGATTTTAAGTATATGCCATGCATTTCCAATAGGTTTTAGGTCACAGCCAATACAAAAGCGTCATGTTAGCCCTCTTTGTTGATACTAAAACCAGTTCTTATGTGTTTGGGATAATTGTCCTTCTGGAACACCCGAATGTGTCCAAGTTTCACTCATCTGACCCAAACTGTTTAAAGGAAATTGATCAGGAAGTTTAGGAGCAACTCAGGCACTACCAGTTATTGAAAAGTGAACCAGTTTTTAAAGCTTGGTCAGTGCCAGGAAACAAATCGGTTATAAATGAACTTGACCATCACTGATGAGAAAACTGGTCACATTTCCTGCCATGATTATGTCAGAAAGTTGTTGATGGACACAAAAAGTGTATTTTTTTTGTTTACAACTGGCAAAGGGACATTTATTCAAACATTAGTTAGCATATGTATATATATTTGATCCTGTATGTATAACTTTGACTCTGTGGATTACAGAAAAATGCACAAGAAATTCAAACATGTACATTTTTTTAAAAACCTTTGAAGTTGAATGCTGTGTCATTGGGGTGTATGAGAGACACTGATGGTCCAGAGCCAGCCATAGGCCTGCAGGGAGATAATTGCTCCTCAAAGCTTGTGCTTCAGTCATTACCAAGGTTTTAACCTCAGAGCCTCTCTCAGCATGGCACCTGGAGTGGAGCAACCAGTGGCAGTACAGTGTGTCATTAGTGACACACAGGAAGGGGTCACATGTGTCAGTCTGACAGTTTAGTCTATTTTATTCAGGCTTTGATACCAAGTCATGTTGCCTATAAATAAATCTTGATGTTTTATGCCCATTCAGAAGAGGCATCTGATAGGACGATCTTTGATGACTTTGTGTGCCATGTTAGAAACAACATAGTATGCAAACAGGTAAAGTTTAAAAATCTATTCAGTTTTTTATTCAGTTCAATTTTTTTTATATAGCTCAAATTCATAAAACATGTCGTCTCAAGGCACTTTACAAAGTTATTTCAATTGAATCATACAGATTTCAAATCAGGTACATATAATCTACTTAATCCTAACTATCAAATAATGCAGTCAGACTCAGTTCATTATTCAAATAAGTTAAAAGATTTTCTATCTAAGGAAACACAGCGGATTGCATCAAGTGAGTGACTTGCAGTATTTACTCCTCCTGGATGAGCATGTAGAGACAGTGGACAGTCGCATTGAGTTTGCAGCAATCCTTCATACTGAGCATGCATGTAGCAACAGTGGAGAGGAAAAACTCCCTTTTAACAGGAGGAAATCTTCAGCAGAACCAGGCTCAGTGTGAGCGGCCATCTGCTACGACCGGCTGGGGGTTTGAGAGAAAAGAGCAGAGACACAAAGAGAACAAAGAAGCACTGATCCAGTAGTACTTTCTATAGGAAAGAAAAGTCAAACATTAATGGTTATAGCTCCTTTAGTGGCTTCATCTAGGAGACAAAGACAGCTAAGCAGATGAACTCTGAGCCAGTTTTCAAGTCTAGAGTATGAAAGGGAGCACATACAGTTTGTCACAGTAAAGGCTCAGCCAGTAGCTATGTCTAGGAGAGACAGGGTTAAACACTGAAAGACAGGGTCAAGTGTATCATCTGTAGAAGGTGAGCATTAAGTTGTTGGCAGCAGCAGCTTGGCTGATGTCCCCCGCCAGGAAGGTGCCACAGCTAAATATAGAGCCAGGTCAGGTGTAGCTTCTAGGAAGAGAAAAACACAGAGAGAACATAGAGTTAAAAGCTGAAATAACAGCAAATAATGCAAAATTGAAGAGTAGTATGAGAATGTAGCAGAGAAAGGGAAAGTGGTCATTATGTCCTCCAGCAGCCTAAGCCTATAGCAGCATAACTACAGAGATAGGTCAGGATAACCTAAGCCACTCTAACTATAAGCTTTATCAAAAAGGAAAGTTTTAAGCCTAGCCTTAAAGGTAGACAGGGTGTCTGCTTCACGGACTAAAGCTGGGAGCTGGTTCCACAGGAGAGGAGCCTGATAACTAACGGATCTGCCTCCCATTCTAGAGACACTAGGAACCACCAGTAAAGCTGCAGTCTGAGAACGAAGTGCTCTGTTAGGAATATATGGAACAATGAGATCTAGGTTTTTTAGATAAACTTGGACTCATAAACAAACTGTTATCCAAGCAAGCACAGACAGCAGTTAAGGGGCAGGCAAAAAGCAGAATTCATAAACAGTCCAAAGTCTGCAGGAACAAAGCAAAGCTTTAAGAAAAATCAAGGTGTGCATTACAAAGCAGACACTGACAAGTAAGCGCTGAACAGCTTCACACACTGTTGTGATGTACAAACCATTCTGGCAATTAGGAACTTAAAGCCAGTATTGTATTTTCTACAGAAACTGACAAATAGTATGCTGCAGGTGCGGCTAAAACACAGGAGACAGAAAAGAGCTGGAAGCATATCCAACTGATTTAAACAGAGAGAAAACAAAGCTAGACAGGTGTTCATGCTGAATTTGGTGCAGTTATATTTCATATTTTAAAATAAAACTGACACAAAAAAGATGGAAAGCCAAAAGCCTTGAGTCACTGCCTCTTTTTATTTTCTGAAGTATAGATAAGTGTTATTTGGTTAGGAGAGGCAGGTGCATTTAAAAGCTCCTGTTAATCAATCCGTTCGTCCATCCGTCCGTCCGTCCATCCATCCATCCGTCCGTCCATTCTGTGTCTTTAGCACGTTTTCAGTCTATCACAGGGTGTTGCTTTTCATGTTTTTGGATAATTACCACAGAATATCCAAATTAAATCTGGAGAGTGTTTGCACTGTATCTGTGGTGTCATGTTAGCATTTCCAAATCTCCTTTACTTTTTTTAACCTCATAAAATTGACATCAACATTGCAGTTAATGGGCAAATGTTGGCAGCCCATTGCTTTACCATTCTATCCTCCTCCTTGTTGTGGATTTGCATGTTTGCAGTTACTGTACTGGTAACCTGTGTGTGCATCTATTAGAAGGATCTTGGAAAGCTTGGAAAGCAGAGCTGTGAAATAGTAAAAAAAGAAAAGCTAAACTGTACTAAATACCCGTCTCTTTATTTGGTCTGTGTTCCCTTTATTCTGAACTGGCCTCAGCAACTGGTACAGATGTTCTGCAAATATTCATATTTGACATCACAAAAATACAATCTTACTGTCCAACTTTCCAATCAGTGTTTGACTATTTGATCTCTTTCATTTACTTCATGTCAAACGTTGAGACAATGTTTTCTTTTGTGTAGTTCTGATTTTGTTAGTTTGTTAGTGCTTTAAGGTGGAGAACAGTTCAGATTTGTCAAAGTTTTTGTGCTCCAGGACAGTGTAGCTATAGATAAAGTCTAGCAAAGTCCTCTATTGTAAAATAACGAAGTAAATTGTACAGGAGAAAGATTTTACCAAGTCATGACAGTGGCTTCCAAAAGTATTTACAGCCCTTAAACTTTTTCATATTTTGTCATGAAACAATCACAAATTTTACTATAGATTCAGAACAGTCCTGGCTTTATGTTAAGTGTTGTTCTTTTGCTGAAACAATATCCTCGGTCCCAGCCTCAAGTCTTTTGCAGCCTCTTACATGTTTTCTTTCTGGATTGCCTTGTTTTTAGCTCCATCCACCTTCTCATCAATTCTGACCAGCTCATTTCCCCCCTGCTAAACAGAGAAGCCCTCCCACAGAATGATCTTGCCACCACCATGTTTCAGAGATGTTTTATTTAAGTGGTTTTCAGTGTTAGGTTTCTGCTGTGCCCCTTTTGCCTTGCTGATGCTGTTTGTTCACTACTGTTCTCTAACAAACCTCTGAGTCTTTTACAGAACAGCTGGATTCATGCTGAGCATCAATTACACATACATGTAGGTGGGACCTCTGAGAGCAATTGGATGCACTAGATTACATTTAGGGGTAGCAGAGTAAAGAAGACAGAATACATTTTGAATATGAAGTATTGAAAACCACGTATATTTTTCCTTTCACTTCATGATTATTCACTACTTTCTGTTGTGGTTCTAACATGAAATGTTGAAAACCTTCAAGGGGTACAAATTCTTTAGCATTGAACTGTCTACATACACCTTACATGCATCATGCTGCTGCCCACTCCATGTCTTGTATCTCGTTGACCTGCTCTGCAAGTTCTGCATTCTGAGAAAACCTACATGCACCAACTTTCTGAACCCTGCAAAACAAACCAAATCATTTTCTTGCTTTGCACCTTCTGACAGACTGACACTTTCTTTCTTTCTTTCTCTCTCTCACTCACACACACACACACACAAATTTATCAACAGACACAATGCACCTTGCACTACCAACCCCAGTGAATCACGCCCGTCCTGAATGACAGCATCACACATCTCACCCCTGTTCCTTTTGTCACACACGTCAAGCATGCATGATTCATTACACAGTGGATTATGATGGATTAGAAATCTGGCATTCACAAATACACTAAACTCTGTTCACTTTCACTGCAGGGTGACGTCATTCTGTTTGGCTTTGCAGGCCTTCAATCAGAGCCCATTCAGCCCGATGCCCTTCTTCATTATTTTGTTTGTTTGACACGTCTGTTTCTCACTGTTAGCTTTGGTGAAAACGGTTGCATTTGTCACTGTTTGCTTTTTATAAGTGTGACTCGGAATGTGTTTCTATGGCAACATGATACATTCCTCCTTATGTCTGCTCCCTTCTGGCTGCTCTGCAGCTTTCCTCTTTTTGGTCCATTGATTCTGGATGGAGGAGAATCGTACTGAATGAACCTGATTAGATTACATGGTTATAATATGTATTAGTAAGGGGTTGCCCTTTTTATTCAAGCTCAAGGTTTTTTCAATTTAAAATAAAAAATGCATTAGAGGTTGACTGAATTAACCCAGAAACGACTACATACATGTATATTTCAAATGTTGCTTCAGTGTGATACAGAAACAGTGGTCCAGCTGTGGGTCCAGTCTGCTGTGGACATAACTGTGAGAGAGGGATTTATAGCCATATAGTCCCAAACAAGCATGAGCACACTTGCACGAACACCTCCAACATTTACTCATTGCTTTCTCACTCAAGTGAATCTGCAGCACTTAGTTTAGTTTAATCTCCTGACAGCCACCTAAAACTACTGTAAGCTTTACAGACTACCTTCTGCTAGTGCTTAGGAAGGGATTTCATGGCAAAAACACATCTCAAAGATGTTTTATTTATACACCTTCTCAAAAGGCTCCAGGTTAATTTTCCCTTCGCCAGTCCATTGCCCTTCTGTGGCCAAAATTGATTTTAAGCAAGGCGTTTTCTTCTGTACCTAAACCACTGTGCATCAGTTTATTTTTTGTAGGTACTTTTCATTAATTATGTAGACAAATAATCATAAAATGTCAAATTTTGTTGAAAATGTAAGATGTTATATAACAACCTATTTCCTTGTACTTTGGTTTAGATCCTTGTGTGGTCAAGTTGACTACTATAATAGGGATTAGATTACAATCTTTGATGAAAGCAAAAACACACCAAACAACCTCCTGCTGACACATATAATTTATCACAGTCACATTACCTCATTTCATTGTAGCAGACCGTGAGTATATTATAGAAAATGACTACAAATCTTCAGTTGTCAAGTGGGTACAAGCCTCGCCGTGATGGGTAAAAATTGACTCATGTTCGGTATAAAACATGCTGCGGCAGATGTTTTTCTTTACTACAATATTATATAATAGGAAAGGGACAAAATGACTACAACATTCTCAAAGACTGTTTTACATAACTGTTTTTATTACATTTCTCATGAATCTCTTGTGTTAGGTGTTTGCGTATTGAGTTTCTTGTCTGTTTCGCTGCTATTCTAGTTATTCTTATTAGATCAGGTTTGTGGTTCATTCTTGTGTTTAGATATTTATGTTACTTCTCTGTGTTCGCACATCTGTGCCTCCCTCCTTCAGTTGTTTTGCATGCTCCCTTCTACCAGCTGCTCCACATTTCTCCTGATTAGCCCTTCTAGTACATTGGTCATTTCCCTCACCACCTCTGTATTTAGACTCTTGTTTTCATTGCCTGCCAGTGGATCCTCTTGTTTACTACCTGCTCCATATCCATGCCTTGATTTCTCTGTTTACCTGCGTTAGCAAGAAGTTTCCCAGTTTTCAATCTTAAAATGTTTCTACTCACCATGTGGCTCCATTGTTGGTCCAGCGACAACCCAGCATTACATGACAGTTTCTGTTTAGTTTTTTTTTTTTAGATGGATTTGAATGTCTACCACTCCTGATATCATGTAGAGGATTGTAACCTTGTTTTCAGTAATAAATAAACAAACAGCAAATTTTTTCTACATGGTTAAGATTTTTTAAGTCATATTTCTGTCAATGTAGTTGAAATAAATCACAACGTGTTTTTAATTGATGGGTGTAGAATTCACATTGTTGCATCAAGAATGGTTATGATACTTTAGCCATTAAGTCACTGTTTTGTTCCATATTCGATGATAATGGAATGAAACTTCAACCCTCTTTACACAGTCGAAGGTGGTCCCAAGTGGTCAAATAATGATTTGCTTGATAAATCAGAAAGTAGGTCAGTCAGTTGGAGCTGTCTGCATGGTGTACTATGAGATTAAGCAATGCTTTTATTAGATAATTGCTGCAACTTTTGAGGAGCATTTTCAGAGCTGCTCAAAAGCAGCGGGCATTATATATGGTGCCTCAGAGTTGTGATGCTGTTGGGGTCATCCATTTTGGTTGAGCAGTTCGACATGAGGAGCTCAACAGACGTCGCAAATCTGACATCACCCGGGATTATAAAACTCGTGGAAAATAAACTTTTGTTGCCATTTCTAGCGTGTCTCACAGAACAACACAACGGGGCGCGTATCTGGAGAGACAAAAGCTTGCAGCCGATCTTTTCCTCCACACCGTCATTCCCAGAAGAGCTTGAAAGTTGAAAATCTGTCTGATACAAGAGGGTCAGAAGATTCATATACTGATCGTAGTCCCTGCCGACACCCACGCAGGTGAAAACCCAGAGAGGTTTTATTTCCAAGGAGATTAGTTTCCCCTTGTGATTCAGTCGACTAAATGGCTCTTCATATTTTCTCCTTTTGGACGGATGAGAAATTTACCGTTTTTCTTTTGAGTTGATCTCGGACGCGTGATCCCCCCCTCGTTTCCCTTCAGACCTGACCCATCCTCAACCGGTGGAGAGAAAAAATCGACGTCAAAGTAATTTCGTTCTTAGCAATTTAGAAGTCTGGGCAGGGTGATGCATTTTTAAGGTGATTTAGGATCACCAGTTATTAATCCATGCAATACTGATTAAAGTGTTTTATGCTCAGCTGTGTTTTGATTTGCTGTTGCGTCTGAATCGCGGAGCGCGGGTGCAGTCAGCAAGGTGCGTGTGTATGTTTTTGTCCAGCTGATCCCAAATCAGCCAGGTGTTAGAAGTTGGATTTTAAAGTTTCCCATTCAATGCAACTGCGGTTTGGGCAGTTTGGGCCTTCTGGAGTTTTATGACTCTTTGTTCGAGATTTGAGGCAATCGGCTACTAGTGGCTAAGGGCACAGCCCACCGTCTAGAAGCGGTGGGCTGAGACATCAGCACACCAGGAGGGCTCCACTATCCAAGTTAACCCAAATTGCACATTTTGTCCATAAAACTGCTGGTTTAATCTTCATCGACACTCAATGCGCATATATTTTCTTTTATTATTATTGTTAGGTAGTCATTTTTATTCCCTTTGTGTAGAATAGTGCTTTCTAGTTAGGTGAAGGATTTTGGGCCAGAATGGTGGTATATCAGAATTATATGGCTTCAATACATCTTCGCATATATATTTAAGAATTTGTGTGATTTATCCGTCAAAACAAGGTTGAAGTTCCTTCTACCTTAGGTGAAGTGGTTGAATAAACATTGACATTTTGTGGTTCTGGAATAATTTATAAGTCATTAATGATGAATAGCTAATTGTAATTATAAAGAGCTTTAAGCCCATAATCACACCAGAGGACATCTCTGATTTCTATTTGTAAGTAATGATTTTTGGTTAAGAAATTATTTTCCTGAATTATGATTTTTAAGTATAATTTTTGATAAATATTAATTAATCAATATTCATAATCCTTACAGATGCTTCTGATACATATTTTTCTTAACATGTTCAAGAAACTCTGGTTTAAACAATAATTCGACAGGCAGCTGCAGTGAAGATTATCTGTCCCGCAAACTACATCAGTTATAGGTAATATTCAGTGGTGCAGTGGATAAAGCCAATCTGGACAGTAAAACCAACCTTACACTGAATAACCTTGCACTGCCAGAGGGATGTAAGTGAGGTTTGTGAAGCTAGGTCTACAGACAATATATATGACCAAACATGTTTCTTTCATACATGCTCCTCTTAAAACAAATCAAAATTAAGTTCTAGTTTGACCTTTACCAGCCGAACTGGGAGGAAGAATAAAGAGGAGGAGCTCTCTTGTTTAGCCGTTGTTACAGAATAAATGCTTTGGCCAAGATGCCCTTTTCCATAACTCACTTAAGATAAATAATAATATGTTTCAGAGCAAAAAGACCGTCCTTTTTATGGGAAGAGTAGATGGCTTTACCCTTAGGAGCCTTCATTGTGTTTCTATCTTTAATAGTCTAGTGAGCTGTGAGCATGGGAACAATATTGTTGACTTCACACATTTCAATTATTTATCACTCGGCAAGCTTTGAACAGGATGAGAGCAAAACTGGATATGGCGCTCAGTGAAAGAACAGACTGAGAATAGAACGCGCAACCAGTCATCAGAAGATGTTCAGGTTATTTATGGGGATTAAGAATAATTTCCTGAAAGTTCACTGTGACAAGGCTCAGATTAATGCTCCATCTGGATAAGATGCAGGTAGATGCTCAGCCAAATATCAGGAAGCCTGCCTTAGCTCTAATACATGATAAATCATGAATCAAACGCTGAGAATGGGATCTGGTGTCAAGCTGGTGCAGTATGTTTATATGCCTAAGTGACTCAGCTTTTGAATAAGCATGAGCAGGTGGATTCTCAACAAAGGAGGTTAACAACTGAAATAAAGTGCTGATTTCAGGCAGGTGTGGGAGCAGGAAGTCAGTGGATGACACGAATGAGATAACTAGGTGCACTTGGTGTCTCTTCACTGTGTCTATTCTCTTTCTGCCCTCCCCCCTGCTTTACTTGTCTGTTCTTATTGTAAATCCCAAGTGAAGGTTGCTGTTAAGTCTCCTTCAGCCCTCTCTGTTCAAAGCCTAATGCATTTCTCTTAAATATTTCAAAATATTTCTCTTGTGTTCTGCAAGGCTGAGTACGAGCTCTCTGTCGTTTGGCGCCCACATAGGCAGACTGCCACCAGGAAAATCCTTCTCCTGGTTTGATGTCTCACAATGCCAGAGAAAATTGCTGAAGAGTGACATGAAAAGGGAGAGAGATAATGCAGGCATGGTTCTGAAGCGATGCAGGACGATAGATACAGGCTTCTGACATTATTTAAAATGCATTAAATAATGGAGTTGTGTTACTTGGCTACATGCTCATATTTCTCTTTGGGAGCTGGTATTTACAGATGTTAGAAGGCATGATGGCTGATGCAACGAGATGTCAACTAGGTTTTTTTTTCTTTCTTTTCAGTGGTTCTGCTTTGCAACATTTGATGTTGCAGACACTGCTCAAGCACACACAGTCTCAAACCCCAGTCAGTACATGACAATAACACCTGTACCATTTACTTCCCACGTTATGAGCTGTTATGCAAGGCAATAACTCTTGTGCTTCCGTGTGTGTGCCCCCCCTGTCAGAATCTCCAGTGGCACATCTAGTCTTGCTGCACCAACATGTGAAGTCTTAACGCTTCATTAATTTCAGTTTTTTATTATGGACCTTCCTCCCTCCATCTTCCCTTTATCACTCCTTCCATTATATTCCATGACAGCAGCTGTCAGGGGCATGTACCTGCATGAATTTTAATATTTTTCTTGCTTAATTTCTCCTTACAAATAAGCAGATGTTAGGTCACGTGAAATGCACTAACAAAGACATGCTTAATTTAAGGTTGCAATATGCTTACGCTTGCACATATTTTACTAAATATCAGAACAACAAGTAAGGACATTTCCAAGAGCATATTGTATTGACCTGAGGTCTCAGGATTGGCGGTGCAAGAGCTTTTCAGCAACTGATTCATGTAGTAAAAATAAATACCTTTTCGCTCTTTGTTCTTGTTTCAGTTGCCGAACCAGTAACCGGAAGAGCCTCATCCTGACCAGTACTTCCCCCACCCTGCCAAGGCCGCACTCTCCATTGCCCGGACACATAGGTCAGTATGACATATGCCTGCCTGTCAAAATATAAAGGTAATCTCATATATGCTAAATGTCAACATATCCTGAAAAACAAATCCTCAGCTGATTTTTACTTTTGAAGTCACATTTTACTCTTTCTTTTCAGGCTGGATAGATTATACAACCTAAAACTAAAAACAACACGTAGCTGCTTAAGTTTGAATTTAATGCTGAAAAATATAAATACAAATGTAACTCCCTTAGCATTTGCATGGAAAAAACAAAATTTTTGTAGCCATCTACAAACGTCTGGCAATATTCTGAAAACATATTTGACCAATCTACCTGGAAAAATTGCACGAGATTATTTGAATCGGCCCAGCATGGACTCTGCCATTAAGCGCAACCTGCTTTAGCTATTTTAACACCAGTTTTGAGATGCATTTGGAATTATTGTTTTCTTGGACCACCAACTTGTGTCGAAGTTTCACTCAACTGACCTAAACTGTCACCCCTGAGCAAAAGAATTGGTCTGAATGGTTAGGAGAAACCAAGGAACTTCTATAAACTGGAACATGGTGGGACACCAGTGTAACTGTCTACAGGCTACTGAGTAAAACATCCATGTGGACTAAGGGGTACTGACTAAGCAAGAAATTCCTGTTCCAAAACTCACATGGAAAAGCCAAATACCTTCTGTACCAGATGAGCACTGAGTTGTTTTTCAACAATGATAAAAACAATGTTTGGAGGAGTGAAGAAAAGGCACTGTACCAAGTGTCAGGCAGGGTGGTGGTAGCATTATGCTAAGGGTCTCTTTCTGGTGCATTACACAGAGCAGATGGAGTAATGAAGAAAAAGGTTTACCTTCAAAACATTTTTTACTTCACCTTAAATCAGCAGCTATTTGGTTGAAATTTGACAGTAACTTGAGTGTACCCAGGGGACATTATTGCAAACATACCTTGAAACCACCTTTGGAAAGAATAAATCAAGGTAACTTTAAGCTTGACAGGTCCAGACCTTAACCGTTTAGAAAAGTTATGAACTTAAAGGCTTTATCTCACTCCTATGTATCTCTATCAATATTTCATGTAGTTTTGACCTATGATTTTGACACTAGAGAATGATGTTTTTTATTCTTTCTTTTAACAGGACTGAATGAACTGATTGTAAACATTAGCCAGCCATTTTACAGCCCATAACTTCTTTTATTTCTACTAATGCGGCTCTGAGTTACTTGCTCCTTTGTTCCTTTATGTTTCATGTTAATTTCGAGGGAAACATGATGGATTCTTTACGCCTTTTATGTGAGATGTAGCAAGTAGTGGGTTTCCCTGCCTGGATTTGTGGTACATCTCTTATCTAAAACTGGACTCGACACTGAAAGCGAAAGAGTTCTAGAGGTGATAGATACTTATTGGTTTGTGTTTTCAAAAACCAGGCATTTTGTAATATTGTGAAACATTTTGGAATATTTCCAGTAAAGCAAGCAAAAAAAATTGTTTTTGCTGATGGTAATGAAATAAAACCCAACTGCTCTATTCATCTCACTGTGCTAGCAGTGTCAGTCATTTTACATATATGGTAAGGAGGGGCATTTTACCATCTGATTCTTAACGTCATTCTTAACTTTGTCCAAACTCATTGTGTTCCTTTTATTTGTTTTGTGGTGAAAACAATAGCTGATAGAAGATCTTTAAAGTCTGAATCTGTGTTAGGAAATCTATAATATTTAACCAACTAAGGTAAAACAAAAGTAGTCAAATACCTAGACAGAATTATGCTAGGAAAACAATAGCTACACAAAGCATGTGATTTCTCTTCAGCTTGCTAAGAAAAAGGTATCCATATATAAGTGGTGGTGTACGTAACCATGAATGCATTTATTTGAGCCTATATGCATAATTTTGAACCTGTGTGGATTGGATAAATTTCACATTAAATTTAAACTAAATATTTGTAATATTTCAAAATTTATTGAAGTCACTTGTTTTACAAAGAACTTCAAAAAAGTCAAACTGGCCTAATTCCCATGCTAAAATGTTTTTTGAGGATGTGCAACCCTCCAATTTAAAAAAATAGAGACAGTCAGTCATTTTTCGTTTGGTAAAATAAATGTACCAGTTTTGCTTTTCAGGCCTGCAACACAACCTGCATGTTTAAACATTACAGCTTTTTGCAGTTTCTAATATTGCAATGGGAAAAAAATAGTTTTAGATCTAATCTAATCTAGTCCCACAGTTACTATAACTACATCACAATGTGTTCAGCTGTACAAGGATGGCATCATAAATTTTGCTCCAAGTTTGTCCACAGTTTTTCTACTGGATGCTGTATTCCAGATAGGAAACCTGTACAAGTTTCTCCAGCAGACATGTCTTTGATATGTATGCAGAATGTGCTTATGCAAATTTTAGTTGAAACATGCATGGGCTTCCCTAGAAAGATGTCCTGATGAACCTGAAAAATAAAAGTTCAAAAGAAAAACATTTGAACCTGAAAAATAAAAGTTTGTTCAAAAGAAAAACATTTGAACCTGAAAAATAAAAGTTTGTTCAAAAGAAAAACATTTGAACCTGAAAAATAAAAGTTTGTTCTATAGAAAAACATTTGAACCTGAAAAATTATTTTGAACCTTCCCCAAAAAAATGTGAAAACTGGAAAAAAAAGTTTTGCAACTGAAAAAAAAACCAGATGTGAAACTCGAAAACAAAAATTTCAATACTATTTTTCAGTTTCAAGTTTTTGTTTTGAACTTGCAGATTTTTTTTTTGGCTTCAAACTTCTGGCCCTGTTTTGGCGTCGGGGGCGGGGCCTCAGATCACGGGGGTGCGGAATCATTGCTGACAGCTCAACACATTGGCTGAACAACATATTCCCAGCTGTTGCATTCAGGGACCGTGGGAACTGGGATTATCTGTAATACATCATCGATATTCTATATATATGTGATTGGTTTTGAAAGATGACATGCTTCATCGATAGAAGCAGCTTACGTGAATACACGACGCGCATCTCAGAGGAGAAAATATGATCTTGACAGATTTGCACAGCATTTTAAGTCCGTGTTGGAGATTTCCCATGCTCTCAACATAAAGCAAAAGAACTGCCAGAATAAGCGGGAGGAATGAAATTCTCCTCCTCACGTATAAAGCCCTTAATGATTTAGCTCCATCATACATCAGAGATCTGATTGTTCCATATTTTCCTAACAGAGCACTTCGTTCTCAGACTGCAGGTTTACTGGTGGTTCCTAGAGTCTCTAGAAGTAGAATGGGAGGCATATCCTTTAGTTATCAGGCTCCTCTCCTGTGGAACCAGCTCCCAGCTTTAGTCCGTGAGGCAGACACCCTGTCTACTTTTAAGGCTAGGCTTAAAACTTTCCTTTTTGATAAAGCTTATAGTTAGAGTGGCTTAGTTTATTAGGGGGGGAGCCTTCCTCCCTCCCTGTTGGTTGGAGTAAGGGGGAGTCAGGTTTAGCCTAAACCGGCTCAGTTATGGTTGAGGTGCAAACACACCCTCCATTTCTGCTACCTGTATGACCCCTTCTCTTTTCCAATGGTTATAATCAGTCTGACAGAGGGAGGTATCCCAATCATTGTGGTTTTTAGTATAACAATGACCATCAGTGGGACCCTTTGTGGGGTGCCTTGAGACGACATTGTTGTAAATAAGCGCCGTTTAACTAAATAATCTGAGCTGAAACTATCTCTGTAGTTATGCTGCTATAGGCTTAGGCTGCTGGAGAACATATTGACCACTTTCACCCTCTTCGCTACATTCTCACACTACTCTCCAATTTTGCATTATTTGCTGTTATTTAAGTTTTTAACTTTATGCTCTCTCTCTTTTCTCTTCCTAAAAGCTACACCTGGCCTGGCTCTGTGTCTACCTGTGACACCTTTCTGGAGAGGGGAATCGTCCGAGCTTCTGCTGGCAACAACTTAATGCTCACCCTCTACCAATGATCCACATAGCCCTGTCTTTTAGTGTTTAACCCTTTCTCTCTCCTAGACATGGCGATTGACTGAGCTTAACTGTAACAAACTCTATGTGCTCTCTTTCAGACTCTAACCTTGAAAACTGGCTCAGAGTTTATCTGTTCTTTCTTTCTAGGTGAAACGACTAAAGGAGCTACATCCATTAACATTTACTTTTCCTTCCCATAGAAAGTACTCCTGGATCAGTGCTTCTGTGTTCTTTTTGTGTCTCTGCTCTGTTCTCTCAAACCCCCAGTCGGTCGTGGCAGATGGCCGCTCACACTGAGCCAGGTCCTGCTGGAGGTTTCTTCCTGTTAAAAGGGAGTTTTTCCTCTCCACTGTCGCTACATGCATGCTCAGTATGAGGGATTGCTGCAAAGTCAACGCCAGTGACTGTCCACTGTCTGGAATGTATGTACCTGACTGTTGTGAAGTGCCTTGAGACGACATGTGTTGTGAATTGGCGCTATATAAATAAACTGAATTGAATTGAATTCAATGAAACCAGACGCAAAACGAGCCGGCATTTTCCAAATATCCTTGCATAATTAAGCCTGGACTTGTTTTCACATGGACTGGACTCGGGTTTCAGTTTCTGGTGCATTTTTGATTTAAACGTGTTTGGTCTTCATTTAGTAAAGTGACTCAGCCTGGGGCAAACTGGCATACGGGGCAACCAGGGAAATCCCTGGTGGAATTGAACCACAGACGTGAACCGCCTTTTTATATATATACAGTACAGACCAAAAGTTAGGACACACCTTCTCATTCAAAGAGTTTTCTTAATTCTTCATTCTTTATTTATTTATATATATATATATATATATATATATATATATAGATTTTAATGTACCACTGTTTGTTTTAGTAGCCCTGGCTTTTTTTTTCTGATCTCCGCTCTTCATTGTCAGCTTAGCTGGCCGCCCTGCAACGCATGTTCATGTGTTACAGATCAGCTGTTCGCCAGTGTGCAGCAAAGCTGATCTGCCTGACTGGAGCAGAGGAGAGGTTTGTCCCAGCTACTGCACACTGTTGGCGGTCAGACCTGTCGGAGTTCCTCCAGTCCTTGGTCCCCAGAAGCGATCAGACTCTATCTAACACTGACTCTTAAAGGAACGACTCTCAAACAGATTCTAACTTTCAGCTCCTTTAATCTAAATTTGGCAGAGGAATGATTACAGAGATCCCATCTCGGACCGTCGCCATCTGTGAAAGGATGACGAAGAGCCCCAATAGAGGGTTACATGTAGTTTTATATCTGGCACTCCAATGCAATGGATGTTTCCTCCATCAGTGATTATCAGTAGACTATGTGTCACCATTGTGGTGTCTATCTGTTAGATTATGTAGTAGCGGGTGTCCATCCTTAATCTAAGTGTGCGGTGGCTTTCTAATCAAACCAGTTACAGCCTGCTCCACCATCAAACTCAGTGCCCCAGCCACAGGTCATTCATGACAAACCTTGGGCCATTTATCCTTGTAATGTGTGTCAATTAGCATTCTTATCCTATTCTAACAAAAAAGGATACATTAGAACCTATGCTTTATATCATTATGGTATAAAGGTTATCCTTAACAGGTTGATATGGCATAGTTTAGGGAACAATGGTCCAGCAAAATATCAGCGCCCCAGAAACTGTTGCCTCTTGCGTACTTGATGTCGCGCTCGCCCTGCGTCTGTGCAGGGCGGTGGGCCGGTGAACCCACTAGCACTGCGTACCCCTCTGCTGGATGCCAAACACAAATGGAGATTTTTATACAGTACACACCAAAGGTTTGGACACACCTTCTCATTCAAAGAGTTTTCTTTATTTTCATGACTATGAATATTGTAGCTTCACACTGAAGGCATCAAAACTATGAATTAACACATGTGGAATTATATACTGAACAAAAAAGTGTGAAACCACTGAAAATATGTCTTATATTCTAGGTTCTTCAAAGTAGCCACCTTTTGCTGTGATTACTGCTACGCACACTCTTGGCGTTCTGTTGATGAGCTTCAAGAGGTAGTCACCTGAAATGGTTTTCCAACAGTCTTGAAGGAGTTCCCAGAGATGCTTAGCACTTGTTGGCCCTTTTGCCTTCACTCCGCGGTCCAGCTCACCCCAAACCATCTCAATTGGGTTCAGGTCCAGTGACTGTGGATCCAGGTCATCTGGCGCAGCACCCCATCACTCTCCTTCTTGGTCAAATAGCCCTTACACAGCCTGGAGGTGTGTTTTGGGTCATTGTGTCTGTTGAAAAATAAATGATGGTCCAACTAAACACAAACCGGATGGAATAACATGCCGCTGCAAGATGCTGTGGTAGCCATGCTGGTTCAGTATGCCTTCAATTTTGAATAAATCCCCAACAGTGTCACCAGCAAAGCAACCCCACACCATCACACCTCCTCCTCCATGCTTCACGGTGGGAACCAGGCATGTAGAGTTCATCCGTTCACCTCTTCTGCGCCGCACAAAGACACGGTGGTTGGAACCAAAGATCTCAAACTTGGACTCATCAGACCAAAGCACAGATTTCCACTGGTCTAATGTCCATTCCTTGTGTTCTTTAGCCCAAACAAGTCTCTTCTGCTTGTTGCCTGTCCTCAGCAGTGGTTTCCTAGCAGCTATTTTACCTTGAAGGCCTGATTCACACAGTCTCCTCTTAACAGTTGTTCTAAAGATGTGTCTGCTGCTAGAACTCTGTGTGGCATTGACCTGTTCTCTAATCTGAGCTGCTGTTAACCCGCAATTTCTGAGGCTGGTGACTCGGATGAACTTATCATCCGCAGCAGAGGTGATTCTTGGTCTTCCTTTCCTGGGGCGTTCCTCATGTGAGCCAGTTTCTTTGCAGCGCTTGATGGTTTTTGTGACTGCACTTGGGGACACTTTCAAAGTTTTCCCAATTGTTCGGACTGACTGACCTTCATTTCTTAAAGTAATGATGGCCACTTGTTTTTCTTTAATTAGCTGCTTTTTTCTTGAAATAATACAAATTCTAACAGTCTATTCAGTAGGACTATCAGCTGTGTAGTGTATCCACCTCCTGCACAACACAACTGATGGTCCCAACCCCATTTATAAGGCTTGAAATCCCACTTATTAAACCTGACAGGGCACACCTGTGAAGTGAAAACCATTTCGGGTGACTACCTCTTGAAGCTCATCAACAGAATGCCAAGAGTGTGCAGAGCAGTAATCAAAGCAAAAGGTGGCTACTTTGAAGAACCTAGAATATAAGACATATTTTCAGTTGTTTCACACTTTTTTGTTCAGTATATAATTCCACATGTGTTAATTCATAGTTTTGATGCCTTCAGTGTGAAGCTACAATATTCATAGTCATGAAAATAAAGAAAACTCTTTGAATGAGAAGGTGTGTCCAAACGTTTGGTCTGTACTGTATATATATAAAAACGCGGTTCACGCCTGTGGTTCAATTCACAGGCTAAGGTGAACCACCGTCCCACTAAACCAGCGGTCCACCGGGGATTTCCCTGGTTGCTCCATATGCCAGTTTGCCCCAGGCTGTGAGTCACTTTACTAAATGAAGACCAAACACGTTTAAATAAAAATGCACCAGAAACCGAAACCCGAGTCCAGTCCATGTGAAAACAAGTCCAGGGTTAATTATGCAAGGATATTTGGAAAATACCGGTTCGTTTTGCATCTGGTTTCATTCCCGCCGCTTAGTCTAGCAGTTCTTTTGCTTTATGTTGAGAGCATGGGAAATCTCCAACACGGACTTAAAATGCTGTGCAAATCTGTCAAGATCATATTTTCTCCTCTGAGATGCGCGTCGTGTATTCACGTAAGCTGCTTCTATCGGTGAAGCATGTCATCTTTCAAAACCAATCACATATATATAGAATATCGATGATGTATTACAGATAATCCCAGTTTGTACGGTCCCTGAATGCGACAGCTGGGAATATGTTGTTCAGCCAATTTGTTTAGCTGTCAGTCATGATTCCGCCCCCCCCCCGTGATCTGAGGCCCCGCCCCCCACGCCAAAACAGGGCCAGAAGTTTGAAGCCGGAAAAAAAATCTGCAAATTCGAAAAAAAAACTTGAAACTGAAAAGTAGTTTTGAACTTATTTTTTCCAGTTTCACATCTGTTTTTTTTTTTCAGTTGCAAAACTTTTTTCCAGTTTTCACATTTTTTTGGGGAAGGTTCAAAATAATTTTTCAGGTTCAAATGTTTTTCTTTTGAACAAACTTTTATTTTTCAGGTTCAAATGTTTTTCTTTTGAACAAACTTTTATTTTTCAGGTTCAAATGTTTTTCTGTTGAACAAACTTTATGGCTCCAATTTAGCTCCATAATATCCCCAGTCCCACTTTGCTTTTCAGTGGTTCATCCTTTTGGAGTCAAATCATACTTGTAATGCACTTATAGAGTATGAGTACACACATCACACCACATTGAATTCTGGGACCATTGGGGTCTTACTGTCAGATCGGCTAACGTGTAGTCTATAGGTGATGGTGGAAGAGTAAGAGACAGAAAAACAGAAGAGAGGAAGAGGAACTTGGTTTTATTTAGTACAATAGAGAGGCTATAACCTGTGATCATAACAAAATTGTGTTTTTAATGAGTTGGAGCTTAAGGACAAGCAGCGATCCTGTTTTGCTCCGGCAAGTTTTTGTTGGCATTCTTAAAAGTTTAGCATTTAAAGAAATTTTTAAACATATCTATTTTTTTGTTTTCAGTGTGTCTCATCAATGCTTACTCAGAACGTTTATGCACATCTAAAACAGGAGTTTCTTCTGTATCTCTAAAGGCCCTTTAACACTGGATGGAGACCCTGCTGTGAAGTAAAGCCAGCCAGACTGTGGACGGTCTTTACCTAGGTCTTGGCGAGGGCTTTGGTGGCATAAGAAAGCACAGAGGGCTACCCAGTAGTTTTGATGCAGTTTAACAGCATAATATAGCAGGGTAGGGTGTGAGAAAGTGTGGACGTTTTTGAGCTTATACAAAACTTCAGTTGTGGTGGTGTCCTGCTTTATACCGCCTGTTGATTTTTGTCCCTCTGCTCTCTCCATGTGTTTTAACAGGAAGCAGTCCACTGGACAGCCCGCGCAACTTCTCACCAAGTGGACCTGCCCACTTCTCGTTTGCCTCATCTCGAAGGTTGGCTTTGCCTTTTATTGCACCATACTGTAGTTACACATGTGGAACACAACAAGGCTGTTCAGTTAAATTGCTCCTTCGATTACTTTTACACACATAAAGTCTATCACAGATATATACGTCATGAAAAGAAACCTGTCTTTGTCCTGGCCTGCTCTCACTGCGCCTGTATGACAAAGACTTGACAGCAGACTGGCACAGTTTGAATCAGGCAAAGAGCCAGGACTGTGCCCCTCATTACTCACTCAAAGGAGGCGTCAGACTCTGTGATGATTGGAGAAAGCCTTGAAGGAGAGGAGCAAAAGAATCCAACAAGTAATTGGATTGGAAAGAAGTGAAGGTGGCGGTTTTGCTCTTGCTTTACTGCCAATTGTGTTGTGCCATGAAAATAAAATAGAAACATAAGGTGACAGAGAGTTACAGTCGTCACTCTCTCGCTGTCTAACAAACACCTTCTTTTCTTACGTGAGTTTTTTGTGTCTTTTGGCAGGGCTGATGGTCGTAGGTGGTCTTTGGCATCTCTGCCTTCCTCAGGATATGGCACCAATACACCCAGTTCAACGGTAGGTTTAACAATGAATTCATGCAGTTGTTTGATTTCAAATGTAAGAAAGCAAATTTTGATTTATACAATACTTTGCAAAAATGTACTCTTGTCAGAGAAAATATATATAGAGTAAAGAATACTGCAGTCTTGTTCTGTTTTATTTCCCCTTGTGATATGCATTATATCATCAGTATATTCTGTGCTCATATAAGTCATATCTGGTTTTGTCCCTCTGTCACTGATTCTTTTTTTGTTCCCGATACCCAGAATGCTGCTGCACAGACTCTGTGTTGAAATTAAATATTTTTATCGGGTCAGCCCACTAAAACAAATGACGTCACATTTTGGATTCATGTGTATTGGGTTTGCAGATAGAATGAACATTATTGATAGCTGAAGTAAAACTTACCAGGAAAAACTTTCATGTCAGACGTCTTAAAATCAAATTGGAATTAGATGTAGGTGTGTTTCTGATTAAACGTTAAAATGGCTTGCCATAATTGTTTGCTGCCCAGTATGGGCAGTGAACAAGCAGCTGTGATGTTGTCCAGGTGTCCAATCAAATCCAGCACCTTTAAACACATCTTTACTGTTATAATTTTTAACTAACTTGCAGGATTTAAAAAAGGAGAAGCCATTGTTTTAGATAAGTGTAGGATGGTGTTTTGACATGAGGCCTAGCCTCTCCTGTGTCTCCACTACCCTGTATAGAAGGTGTAGTCCAGGTTACTGACCAACAACATGCAGTAGAAAGCAACAGCTGTCTTAACGTCCCTTGAGTCTGTTGTCTTGTTATTACAGCAGCAACTGCCTTTTATCCCTTCTCAAATAAAGGATCCTACTACGTGTGTCCTTGTAACAGAAAACATGTCTATCAAACAGCAGCAGAGGATTTCTCTTCCCTCAGCACAGTGTGAAAATGAAAACTCACTAGGATCAAATGCTTTCATCTCCATTAAGGCCAGAGAAACTGAGACAGAAAACTGACATGAAAGAAAGAGAGATCTGGGTTTCCTCCGCACTAATCTTTCTACCCAACTCCAGAAATGTAGATCTTCGAAGTTCTCTTATCTCTAAGTAATAGATTTAGCATCATTTTCATGCATATGTATTCTATTCAAAGACTTCATTTGCATTAAACCAGCATCATTAAGGGTGAATCCATGTTCTGCAGATACATGTGCTAGTATTGTTGTGTTTTGCTTTGAAATGATTACACGCCGCAGTTGCAGCTGAAGGTCACGAATACACAAACATGCCAACCCATGCGTTCCTTGACTTTGTGTTTTCTCTAGTGAGTCTCGGGGGATTTTGTTTTCAAAGCTTTCGACTTGCAAGAACATAGAACTCATGTAAAGCAGAGCTAAAAATATCTAATCAGTTGCTAAGATATGACCGACCTGGCTGAACTGCAACTCATAACAGCATGTCAGGAAAAAAAAGTGCAGTACAAATAATTGAAAGGAAATGTAACCAATCTTTATCGCTGCATTGTATTTTCATGCTGGTTCTCTTTTCATCTCTAAATTTTCAGAGAGAAACTGAAAGATGATAAAAAAGGGCCAACTGAGACAAATGAAAGCGAGTGAGGTAGAGATGAAATACAGTATGATTTGAAGAAAACAGAGAGAGTAAAACAGTGTTCACATTAGTCTGAAAGCAAGATGTTTGAAACATAAGAGCATTCTGTGAGAGATGAACACTGCCAAGGCCCATTTGGTAAATTGTCCATTTAGAAATTGGACCTTGATGCACGTGAAGCTCAGGTGGATGTGTCAACTCACAATCCATTCGCAGTACATTTATTTATATCCTGAAGAAATTCACCTCTTCTGCAGCCTTTCTGCTTATCCCTCCTAATTTCTGGACTGCAGAAATGAAGTAACTCAGTTTTTTGTTGTAGATGCAGCTGAAGATTTCTGTCTTCACACCTCAGCAACTTCCTCTCCATCATTACTGCTCTGCTGGTTCTGGCATGGGCCATTACTCACTTGATTAGCTACAGTGGGACACTTGCATACTAACCAGAAAAGAAGAGAAATTGTGTGTGCTTAAAGGAGTTATTCTTTGAAAACTTCAGATGATGATGATGATTACTTTTTATATATACACGGGGACAATGTGCAACATTTCATTCACCTTTTGAAAAGGAATGATGCGTGGTGTCAGGTTGAAGCAGAAATGCTAATTTTCACCTGTAGGTGAATATAATTGTTGAATATAATTGGAATTTCAGTGTTTGCAACATCACGATTTTAAAGGAGTGTTAGGTTGCAATATTTTTTTACTATTTATTCTTAGTCTTATCAGTCTTTGAATGATTAGTGAACAGTCAGGTGTTTTCCCAGGAGGATCTGTAGAATTAGGCACAGATAGATCCATTGATCTCCACTGGCTGTGAGCTGGTGATATATTGGTGATATTTAAATATTAATACTTTACCCACATGGGCCAGTGGTCCATGTGGGTAAAGTATTAATATTTATACATTCCAGTACATCTTGGAGATGTTAGCTTGTTTTCTACTTTTTACAGTGCTTTCCAAAAGCATTCATACTGGTTGAGCTTTTCCACGTTTTTTCACATCACAACAATTAATTCAAAGCACTTTATTGTGACTTTATGTGACACACAAACACAAAATAGTTCACAATTGTAAAGTGCAAGGACAATGATGTGGTTGGTGTTGTTGTCTTCTAAAAGGTGAACCTCCACCTCAGCTGAAAGTCTTTTATAGCCTCTAACAGGTTTTCTTTCAGGTTTGCCCTGTATTAAGTTCCGTCCATATTCCTATCAACTCCGGCCAGCTTTTCTGTGTCTGCTGAGGAAAAGCATCCAAACGGCATACTGCTGCCATCACCATACTTCAAAGTGGAGATATGGTTGTGTTGCACATTTTTTTGTAGTTAGTCCAAAGAGTTAACAAAACTCTGGTCTTATCTGAACAAAGCACCTTCTTCCTTTCAACTGCTAACAGAAATTTGCATGGCTTTCTTCATTCAACAAAGGCTTTCTTCTTGAAACTCTACCATAAGTGTGGAAAAGATCCATGGAGTGTGAATACTTTTGCAATGAACTGGATTAGTCCAACGAAGCAGTGTGCAATATCCTTTTGGGCTGCAGCAGCTCTTATCTTGCAGTGCTGTTGACATGGAAATATGTTTGTGGTAAAATAGTGCTTAGTTAGGTGTGGTGACAAAGTAGCATGTGTGTATATCAATACTAAGACTTTCCAGCAGAAAGTTGCATCATTCCATGATCAGTACTTTTCTTCCCCTTTTACTGCTTTGAATGTTGTGTGTCAGCATAAATCTGCTTGCATCCAAAATCAATAAAACTCCATCGAAAGACTCCAAAGTCAAAGAAATTGACTACTAGGTGGTCCAACTGTGCCCCTTATATAAAGCAATTGTAGATCTAAGGGAATAGAAATGCTCACATAAGCTCTGTGAAATGTGAGATCCATACTAAATACTTTTCTTTTATAATCGTCATTATATTAAATTACATTTCCAGGAAATTATCTGTGCCCAAGCACTTACTAAATAGTTCACTCATTTCAGCTTTTTCCTGCAGCTTGCACATGGCTTAGACCTGAACGGAGCCTGGATTGGATTTTTATAGCAGAAATGATTGTGTGACCAAAGCCAACCTTGAAATCCCGACGGGAGATGTGTTCATCAAGCCTCACATTGATCCAGGCCGTTTTCCACTTCTGTGCTGAAGAAAAGTATTTTGTTTGAGGCCAAACAGCGTTACCCTCAGCCCCCTGTGGCATCAGACACTTAAAGCAGCAAGTCAACTTGTACTTTAAGCCCTAAAGTCTTTCTGATGTTTTCTAGACCACTACATTTAGTTGTCCTCCTACTCAAGCCCCTTCTTAGTACTGTATTTTCTCCACCTATCTCATTTGCCTATTTTCTTTTACTTAGTCGCTTCTTTAAATCAGTTTCTACCCACACACATCATACTGTGCCTTGGTCTCTTTTGTTTTCTTCATTGCTCTTATTTTTAATGTACTCTTTGTTATCACTTGGAATCTATTTTTAAACTTTTGATGTTTTTTTCCTACACAGCCTTTAAAGTAAAGGTCACATTCAACCCTTCTGTTTTTGTGTCTTCATCACTGATCCCTCTCTAGTCGTCCAGCTCATCTCAGGAGCGTCTTCACCAGCTGCCCTTTCAGCCAACCATGGATGAGCTGCACTTCCTGTCAAAGCACTTTGGCAGCACAGAGAGCATCACAGACGATGACGGGGGACGCCGTTCGCCGCATGTGCGCCCTCGCTCCAGAAGCCTCAGGTAAGAGAGCTGCAGGTTATAGGAAAGATGCTGGGTTTTAAATACCCAATATGGAATGTTCTCCCCACGCATGTGTGGAGCTGCAATTGCAAACTCCCTGAAAAGAGTAAATATTTTCTCAGTTAACATATTTTTCATCATCAGCTGTTGGTGAAGACTGCCTTTATATTTAAGATGTACCATAAACATTTCAGCCTTGATGAACAGTTGACATGCCTTTGTAGACAGTAGTGTTCTTTTCATCATCTTTCCCCTGACTTCATTTGTAAACACCTCACTGATACTGAAATTAGCCAACTCTGAGTCTTTTTCCTTCAGCATTAACTTCCACACCAAAGGGTGTTGTGGTTAGCACACCCTATTGGCGCTAGATGTGATGCATTCACTGATCAGAAAGAGATTGGGTTTTGGGTTTCTGGACGGTCTGTCGTATTGTGTATGTAGAGACCTAGCAGTATTAAACTCCAACATCTTCCTGCTTCCCAGTGCTGTGTGATGATTTTGCATCTGTTTCTGGTGGTTAATGTGGATCGCACTAAAAACATTAAAAAAGCAGAGTTCAATGAATTTCTGATGAGTTTATTAACATAATGGACCAAAACAACATTCATAAAATCCAGCAGAGAAACACTCTCTTCAAGTATAAATTAGAGGATAGCGTCTCTTAACTGCTTTTACTTTGCTGTATTTTTACCTGAATATCTCATTGCAGCATTTTATGATAGATAGCTAGATAGATAGCTAGATAGATAGATAGATAGATAGATAGATAGATAGATAGATAGATAGATAGATAGATAGATAGATAGATAGATAGATAGATAGATAGATAGATAGATAGATAGATAGATAGATAGATAGATAGATAGATAGATAGATAGATAGAGAGATAGATAGAGAGATAGATAGATAGATAGATAGATAGATAGATAGATAGATAGATAGATAGATAGATAGATAGATAGATAGATAGATAGATAGATAGATAGATAGATAGATAGATAGATAGATAGATAGATAGATAGATAGATAGATAGATAGATAGATAGATAGATAGATAGATAGATAGATAGATAGATAGATAGATAGATAGATAGATAGATAGATAGATAGATAGATAGATAGATAGATAGATAGATAGATAGATAGATAGATAGATAGATAGATAGATAGATAGATAGATAGATAGACAGATAGATAGAGTAATTACTCTCCTGCTTTCTGTGTTCTCCTCAGCCCGGGGCGCTCTCCATCCTGCTATGACAATGAAATAGTGATGATGAACCATGTCTACAAGGAACGCTTTCCCAAGGTCAGGCTCACACAAATAAATACGCTAGTCTAAACCATATCCAAACACACACTTATGTCAGACGCACTGCACTATGGTCAAGTCTTATCTACAGATAAAGCATGACTCATTTTACAGGGAACATACATTTCAAGAACACAGCTACTGATTCTTTTAGAGGTACCAGGGGTGAACCTACAAAAAAACAACTGATAAACAATCTGAAAGGGTTTTTTTTTTTTAGATAATTATTTGTCCTATGGTAGGCATACCCTCAAAATAAATTAGTGTCATGTCAAAGAGGTAATTTCTAGAAGTGGAAAAATTGTAGAATAATAGTGAAAATGCACAAAAATACATAACAACAGGTGGCTCAGTGTAAACGCCCAGTTCAGTTTGAATTAATCTTAAGTATTAAAGGATCAGTTAATTTGTTTACATCAGTTTTTCAGAGTGAACTAATTATTTTCCATCACTGAGCTCAAGCTGAAAAGCAGAGTACTGTCTCACAGCTTGTGCTGAACTCTCTCCAGTGTCATTATTTTATGTCACCCACATCAGTCATTTACAACATTCTGCCACAAGCTGTCGTTGTAGTGAGTTCTCTATTAACATTGTAAAACACAAGAAAGGGTACAAGTGATTATTTTATAAAGCTCACGTTGAAGTGGTTGGACTTGTTAGAAAGCTGAACAGAAGTGAAAAAGTAAAATCCTGCCTCCAGCAGCTGAGGACAATGTGGAAAAAATACAATATCACAATTTTTTACAATGAAATAACAGTTATGGATTTCTTGTGTAAAAACATTGTGCACTAGAAATATATTTAATAGAAGATTTAGGCAGAATTCTTGTACATATTTTCCTTCTTTTGAGCAATTTTGCCAACTTGTGTCATGTTCAGTTGACATGTCTTGATTAGGACAGAATGTAAATAGTGTGTTTTGTATAAAAGATGAACAACATGTAAAAGATTTTGGGCAAAATGGATATAAACAAGCAATTACCTTGTATAAAAAGAAAAAAAACTAGAGTGTTTTGTATCTCTGTTCTCCTGTTTTAAACTGCTACACACATTGCCTACTATATGTAATTCATTGACATTATCTATAAGTGTATAAAAAGGAATGGGGGAAAAGGGCCTGAGGGGAAAAAGAAGGATTAAAGGAAACAGTGGACAATATTTCTGGTAATGGGTCAAACTAAGACATCTTCCTACTTTGTAACCATTGAATAGGGTTATGTTTTTTCTTTATTAATTAATTCCATTTTAAAGATTTTCAATTTTATTGCTACTATTTGTTTTCTACTTATAACAAGTTAATCAAAGCAAAGTAAAAAAAAAAAGGTAAACAACATCAGCAGCACACTCCTTGTAGCACCCCCATTTGCATCCCCATTTTGTGGATACAGTGGGGAAAATAAGCATTTAATACACCACCAATTTTACAAGTTTTTCCACTTACAAAAAATAGAGAGGTCTGTAGGTTTCATCATAGGTATGCTTCAAATGTGACACACAGACTCCAACAAAAATCCAGAAAATCCCATTGTGTAATGTTTTAAAAAAAATACTAGCATTTTATTGCTTGAAATAAGTATTTGATACAATAGAAAAATATAACTTAATATTTGGTACAGAAATCTTTGTTTAGAATTACAGAGGTCAGATTCTTTAAGGTTTCTGGGCTGTTGCTGGGGAAAACGGAGATTCAGATCCCTCCAAAGATTTTCTATTGGGTTCAGGTCTGGATACCGGCTAGGCCACTCCAGGACCTTGAAATGCTTCTTATGGAGTCACTCCTTAGTTGCCCTGGCTGAGTTTTTTGGGCCATTGTCATGCAGCCACGATACATCTTCAATGCTCTTACTGAGCGAAGAAGGTTGCTGCCCAAACTCTTGCGATACGTGGCCTCATCCATCCTCCCCTCAATATGGTCCAGTCATCCTGTCCCCTTTGCAGAAAAGCATCCCCAAAGCATGATGTTATCACTCCTATTCTTCATGGTTGGGATGGTGTTCTTGGGATTGTACTCATCCATCTTCTTCCTCCAAACACGTGCAAGTAAAGTTTATACCAAATAGTTCTATTTTGGTCCCATCTGACTACATGACCTTCTCCAAATGCCTCCCCTGGATCCTCCAGATGGTTATAGGCAAACTTTAGGGCCTGAACCAGTGCTCAGAATGTTTTTGTCACGGAAATGTACCTAGATCTCACATTGATAGTCAAATGCTTACATTGTCATACTTTCACTCTTTATTTATAGAGGAATCTTGTGCATACTTGCCTTTAGCAGACCTCCACTGAGGTGCAGAGCAAACTCTGAGAACAGAGAGCAGCATTGATGTTTTGTGAGGACCTTTGTGAAAAGGGAATCTCCAGATGTTCAGTCGATCAAGCTCTTTTTGTTACTGTTCAAAGGCTTCATACAGCTAAGGAAGCAGACAAGCACCAGACAGGTTTCCTGGTTCTTATGTTTCCATCAGAGGCATGGATCTGATTTCAGTTCCTACTTCTAATGAAATAATATCTAAACTGGCAGAGGACCGGCAGCATTAGTACAACATATAATAATGAGGTCATGATAAAAAGGTAAGTACATCTTCTTTTAATTCATGAGTTTTATGCTGAAGGCCTCAAGAAAATTATCTGATCCAAGTCTAACCTCAAGTAACCTCAGCACTCATTCACTGACGCCATTCCAAAATTATAAATAGAACCTCGCAAAATGTGTGTGTTGAATGAGTTATACTTGACCCTCACAATGATATTGCAGCTGTAATAATTGCACTAATATGCAGAACAGAGGTGCTGCACGCAACAGTTATTTTCCTCCATTTGCGGGTCTGTGCTCTGTCCCGCCCACTAATTTCTGTCCAATGGGTGCAATGATCGTCACCCATGTGGCTTTGTTTACAAGTTATAGTTCACTTGCAAAAAGTATAATGTGAAAACAAACCGCACCAAACGAAAAAAATAAAGTCAGCTTTTGGTCTGGACCAAAGGACTTTCCTGCTGTGAATATATCCTAGCACCATCTAAGATCTGCATCGTTTCCCCTTATCCAAGGGTGTGCCCCGCCCTGCCAACAAGACCGCCCACCCAAGAAAATCACGGCATGTAGTAATAGTACGTTTTTACAGTTAACGTTATTCATATAATTAAATCACGTCATGAGCGATTCCTGTCCCTTTGTCATCGCTACTCTACTTTCTAAAAGCTGGACGAAAACGCAGTCCTCATACTCTGTGTCACCGACGCTGACAAGATGAGTTTTGTGCGCTAGCACGCAGTTGAACACACGCTCCCGACAGTGGACAGAGAACGTACAAAAAAACCTGCCGCTAAAACCTGGCAAGGATATCTGCAGTTTTTAAAAGCACCGATTTTCGTTTTGATGGCAGCTTCCTCTCTGATAGAGACAGATAGAGACAGACAATAGATTAAGATGGAAAGAGACAGAAACAGACAAAAGATGTGATAGAGACAGAAAGATGGAGAAATAAGAAAGATAGAGAGACAGATGAAGAAGATAAAGAAAAAAGAGATATATAAATGAAATATAAATACAGTAGGTAGAAGATAAATAAAGAACATTTTAGGGGTTATTTTTCCTTAGGAATGCTCTGTCAAACCTGTAGAAGGCTGAAATATGCTGCAGTCAGAGGAAACTATGGGCCTGGCCATTGCTCAAAAAAATAAAGGGAACACTCAAATAACACATCCTAGATCTGAATGAATGAAATATTCTCATTGAATACTTTGTTCTGTACAAAGTTGAATCTGCTGACAACAAAATCACACAAAAATCATCAATGGAAATCAAATTTATTAACCAATGGAGGCCTGGATTTGGAGTCACACACAAAATTAAAGTGGAAAAACACACTACAGGCTGATCCAACTTTGATATAATGTCCTTAAAACAAGTCAAAATGAGTCTCAGTATTGTGTGTGGCCTCCACGTGACTGTATGACCTCCCTACAATGCCTGGACATGCTCCTGATGAGACGGTGGATGGTCTCCTGAGGGATCTCCTCCTAGACCTGGACTAAAGCATCCGCCAACTCCTGGACAGTCTGTGGTACAACGTGACGTTGGTAGATGGAGCGAGACATGATGTCCCAGATGTGCTCAATCTGATTCAGGTCTGGGGAACAGGTGGGCCAGTCCATAGCTTCAATGTCTTCATCTTGCAGGAACTGCTGACACACTCCAGCCACATGAGGTCTAGCAATGTCCTGCATTAGGAGGAACCCAGGACCAACTGCACCAGCATATGGTCTCACAAAGGGGTCTGAGGATCTCATCTCATCTCGGTACCTAATGGCAGTCAGGCTACCTCTGGCAAGCACATGGAGGGCCGCGTTGTCCTCCAAAGAAATGCCACTCCACACCATTACTGACCCACTGCCAAACTGGTCATGCTGAAGGATGTTGCAGGCAGCAGATCACTCTCCACGGTGTCTCCAGACTCTGTCACGTCTGTCACATGTGCTCAGTGTAAATCTGCTTTCATTTGTGAAGAGCTCAGGGCGCCAGTGACGAATTTGCCAATCCTAGTGTTCTCTGGCATATGCCAAGCGTCCAGCACGGTGTTGGGCTGTGAGCACAACCCCTATTTGTGGACGTCGGGCCCTCATACCATCCTCATGGAGTCAGTTTCTAACCGTTTGTGCAGACACATGCACATTTGTGGCCTGCTGGAGGTCATTTTGCAGGGCTCTGGCAGTGCTCCTCCTGTTCCTCCTTGCACTAAGGCGGAGGTAGTGGTCCTGCTGCTGGGTTGTTGCCCTCCTACGTCCTCCTCCACGTCTCCTGGTGTACTGGCCTGTCTCCTGGTAGCGCCTCCAGGCTCTGGACACTACGCTGACAGACACAGCAAACCTTCTTGCCACAGCTCGCATTGATGTGCCATCCTGGATGAGCCGCACTACCTGAGCCACTTGTGTGGGTTGTAGAGTCCGTCTCATGCTACCACGAGTGTGAAAGCACCACCAACATTCAAAAGTGACCAAAACATCAGCCAGAAAGCATAGGTACTGAGAAGTGGTCTGTGGTCCCCACCTGCAGAACCACTCCTTTATTGAGTGTGTTTTGCTAATTGCCAAAGATTTCCCCCTGTTGTCTATTCCATTTGAACAACAGCTGTGAAATTGATTGTCAATCAGTGTTGCTTCCTAAGTGGACAGTTTGATTTCACAGAAGTTTGATTAACTTGGAGTTATATTGTGTTGTTTAAATGTTCCCTTTATTTTTTTGAGCAGTGTATATATACAGTATATATATATAGTATCCAACAGTATAGTACCCCAACCTGCCCCCCCAGACCAAAATCCTTGGGGAAACACTGATCTGTCAGATCATATTTTGCTCTTAGCTTCTGGCATTAAACTGTAACATAGTCTTTTAATCATCTTTTCATGAAAGAAATTAGCGATTAGCGATTTTCTTTAGACTTAGTCTTTTGAAAGATTATATAGTGTATTTAGGTCAGGACTTTGACTGGGCCCTTTCTAACATGAATATGTTTTGACTGGAACAAGGCTTGTCCAAATACAGCCTTCAAAGGCTGATGTCCTGCATATTGTCTTGTAGTCTAACTTTCACATGTGTCCCCAATAAGGCAACAGCTCAGATGGAGGAGAGGCTCGCAGAGTTCATCCTGAATTACTCTCCAGAGAACGTTCTGCCTCTGGCTGACGGAGTCCTCAGTTTCATCCACCACCAGGTCGCTGAGATGTCCAGAGACTGCCTAACCAAATCACATGAGGGGTTGATTACAAGTGTTTACTTCCGAGAGCTGCAGGAGAATCTGGAGAGGCTGTTGCATGATGTGAGTTACACATGTATCATGAAGACGGAGAGAATTGTGACATTAAAATTGCTGACTAATGTGGAAAACACCTCACCTAATGCCATCCTGTCTCTCTTTACCAGGCGTATGAACGCTCAGAGAGTTCAGAGCTGACCTTTGTGACTGAGCTGGTCAAAAAGCTCTTCATCATTATATCTCGTCCTGCCAGGCTGCTGGAGTGTTTGGCAAGTTCCTCCCTCGTCATACATATATATACATATATATATATATATATGTATATATATACGTATACATACATATATATATATATATATGTATATATATATATATATATATATATATATATATATATATATATGTATGTATATCTTTCTCTGTTTGTATGGTTAGTTTGTCAAAAAGTCCAGTTTTAAGAGGAAAACTGAAAGGAGACTCTCCAATCATTTTACAGAAATTAGAGTGGATTCTAACTTAGGCTACCTTTTGGCGAGGTTTTAATTGCTGTTTGGCCAACTTATTTAGAGAGGGACTGGATATATTCTTGCTTTGTAGCACAATGTAGACTGTCTGCCTCTTAACTAACTTAAATGTCCACAACTGAAGCAATCTGACTAGTTATCAAAACTTTGATCAGCCTTGTTTCAGCATGAGGATGACTGTGAAAGCAGTTATTTGTTTGGGTCATCTTTTTGTTCCTCTTAATAACCACCTTTTAATTTTTCTGTTCACAAATTGAAGACGGGTATAGTCTGATTTTGCAAAGGTTCGTTGTTTTGAAGTTAACAAGGTAAAGTCTTATTTTAGATTTTGTATCATATTTCATGTCTTGATTAGAAACACTAATGTGTGAGAGAAAAAGAGTAAACAGTCATCTACCAATTTCTCAGTGCATCTCTATCCTCCACTGTAAGCTCACCTTTAGTTAAGTTTTCAGTCCAATTTTCCTTTCATTTTCTTATCCATCATTCTATTCTCTCTGTTTTTTTAATTACCCCTGTTGTTTGATTTTCTATACCATTGTAATGTTTTTCATTGTGTACAGCACCTTGAGAGCCTTGTTGCTGAAAAGCGCTACATAAATAAACTTGACTTGACTTAACTTGACTTTAGTTTTGTTAAATCTGCCAATTGAGGAGAAACATTAATACCCAAATATGTGATATTCTCTGACTGTAGTTGTGTATTAAGGGAATTGTGGAAAGAACATTTAATTGGAAGAACTGTCGATTTCAACCAATTTATAGAATAATCTGAAACTCTTGAGAAATAATTTATCAATCTAATTACCTGAGAGAGAGAGGTTTGTGAATGATGGAGAAAAGTAATACATCATCTGCATAAAGACTGATTTTATGTTCAATATTCATTTATTTTATGCCTTTAATATCAATAGTTTGCCTGATTGCTGCCACTAGTCGTTCAATAAAAATAGCAAATAATGAGAGGGAAATGGGTATCTTGCCTGGTGCTGCTCTGAAGACAGAATCTAGAAGATGTTTGGTTATTTGTCCTGATACATGCTGTTGGAGAATTGTATAATATTTTTAACCAGTTTACGAAAGAGTTTCCAAAACCAAACGTATTCAAGGTTGCAAACAAGAATTTCCAGTTAACTCTATCAAATGCTTTTTCTGCCTCTAGGGATAATATATTAGTCTCAATATTTGTACTGTAGGACTAGTCTATTAAATTAAGTAATCTGCATGAATGTGCCCCTTTTATAAAACCAGTTTCGTCCGGATGTATTATGACAGAAGTTACTTTTTGTAGTCTTTTTGCGAGGGCTTTACAGATTATTTTGAGATCAACGTTAGTAAGGGATATGCGGTGGCCTTGCATTTAGAAATAGCTTCCAGCATTTGCTTGGCTCTGTTCACTAACTAGCAGTATCTTTACTGTATATGTTGGGAATATATAAATGTGTTCTATTATGCATTAGATGTCAGGGTCTTGTTAAAGCCATGTCATTTGATGAATCACATTTGCTCTGCTGCAGTAGCATATATACTGACTGCTCCAGGATATTATTTTACTTATCTTCAAACTGAGGAGATATATGGAAATTGGAATATTTCTTCCTCCTGGACCTGCTTGTTCTCTCAGCCTCAAATCCGATCTGTTAGACGGAGCCATGTCCTTTGCAGGCTGATACATATTTCCCCCGAAATTGTCTAGGAATAATAGTAGTTTTGCGTGCATATAAAACCTAACCACACCTGCATATATGCTTGCTGATTGATGGCCTCCACTGTTCATCAGAAAAGGGGTCCCTGCTCCTAAACCCTGTGGCTTATCATTCTGTTGTCAAGGCAACTGTCAGAAGAGGTTGTTAGGGTCAGTCAGGATGTGGCGGGGACTTTAGATCTTCACGGCTGTAAGGTTAGAAAGGAGAATACTCACGCAGATAAAATGTTGTTCACAGTTGTGGAGTTCATTTAGCATTCAGGTCAGTTACAAAGTCTGATTTGTTGAAAATGTCACACAGTCAGTAGGCTGCTAGCTGCCAGAATATTATCCCTCAGCAGAGGAAACGATCAGAGAGCCAGGTAAATTCCTCCTCTTGCCTTATTCTCTGGTCGAGAGGAGCCGAGATGAGAAAGCATGGACGGAAATGATCCAACCTGCCCTGGGCTTTCTAATCAAAATGTTATTCCAGCAACAATAATGAAACTGAATCCCACAAAAACTTGTTGCAGTTGAAAAAGGGAAGTTTTTGAAAGAAAAATTAAGCAATTTAGAGTGTTATGCTAATTGTGTTTGGTTTTTATAGAGCTATGGTCTTATTCTTTCATTATTAATTTAATACATTTGTACAGACATCCATCCATCCAGTTTCTGGTATATATATCTTATCTTCCATGAATTTATTGCAAACTTTAGTATTTTATGTTTTAAAATGAATATAAACGACACTGAACCCTGGAAAGTAAAGCCTGTAAAACATGGAATTTTAGAAGAAAAAGGTGTAGGGATGATGTTTAACTCTTAGGTCTGGTTGTTCAAACCAGTATGCAACAACATTCTGTCCTTCTGTCATGTGTAAAATGCATCTGTGCATTTGCTGTATATTTACCTTTTTCTAATCCTTTTAACATCCATCCAATGACAGGAGTTCAATCCAGAAGAGTTTTACCATCTACTGGAGGCTGCAGAGGATCATGCCAAAGAGGGACAACTAATGAAAGCAGACATCCCCAGATATATCATCAGTCAGTTGGGGCTGACCCGAGATCCATTAGAAGGTAAAAAATGTGTGATCTTACTGCACAAACTTCTGCCTGAAACAATGCAGACATTTATTTTTTATTTGCAGACAGGCTTCAATAGTTTTACTTTCTTCACTGCAGTTACATCTAAGGATCAATAACACTCTATTAGGTGCTGAGCTGGAGCCTGGAGATTAACAAATAATTCACCATTAACACTTAAAACGGTGGGAAAGATGAAGGAAATGCACCATGAAGCTCAACCCTAAACAGCAGCACGTCAGGATAAAAAGCTTACTCTTTATTGGTTAATATACAGGACAAATTAAGAAAGGTGGTAAATTTATTGGGGTGTGTTAGAAGCAGAGTGTCTGTTTGGTAACCTCTAAAGGGACAAGCTCTATTCTGTATTATACTGAATGTTTATGTGTAGCAGCCACATTTATTAGCACCCAGTACAGATTTGCGAAAAGCAATAGAATGAAGTCATCTTCTATTGCAGCAGCATAATCTCCCACGGAAATGTTTGGAAAAATTCAACCTTTATTTGTGTACAGTTTGTCAATGTGGGGAAAACATCACCTGTAAAGAAATAACAGTTTTAAACTAAATCCAAAACTATTATTGGTACCCTTGCTGTACTTGTACCAGTCTCCTCCTATAACATTTTAGGTTGGAACATACAGAGTGAGAGGGTCTTCACCTGTAGTATTGCTGAAAAGCTCAGCCTTAATCTCTCCTGACCAAAATACACAGATAAAGTTAAAGTCTCTTTAGAGTTGAGCAAACTCCATGTGACCATAGGACAGAAGAGATTTTTTCAAGCATCAACCCCAAACAACTGGTTGGCAGGTAGATTACATCTAACCGTTGTTAGACCTTAAAAAACTGCAGAGATGCCTCCCATCTATGCAGTTCACATAACAGGTAAAATATACATTAAAAAAAATGCTTAATTTACATTTGTCTTATAGAGATCAAGAGGGCCACCAGAAAGGCTGTTCCTTGTGAGTCTGATTAAAAACAATTATTGCACACCATGAAATTGCCCCCCCCAAATAAATTTACTCAAATTAAATTTTGATTTAAAAAACTAAATCAGAATGAGATGGTGCTGCTGTCATTAAAGTAAGTTTATTTTAAGGTTTTTATGCATCTTTAAAAGGTGTACTAACAAATGTATATAAAATTAGATTTTTTTCCATAAAGACCCCCCAATAGTTCGTTAAGGTTTGAACAAGTGTTTGTGGTCGGTGTAAACCTCTGCAACATGGTGGATAAGGACGTTTGAATAAGACTTTCTTTTCTAACAGTATCATTTGCTGGACAGTGTGTAGACATTGCTATGTTTAATTTATTATGAATCGATTTTAGCCCAGGAATTCCAGATCATCTTTCTCTGTGTGTCCTTCATAGAGGTTTAAATTGATTTTAAAACTTAATTTTTAAGTTTTGTCCATTTCTGCTAAATTGCTCCTGTTGAAATCCTTCAGGAGCTCTTCTTGGTTTGATGGCACAGAATAGATCTTAAAAGAGAACCATATGGTTTTATTTCTGACCCAGTGAGACTTTTTATTTTAGTTCATCTCTGCTAACAATTTGCCACTTGATATCTTGATCTTGCACAGCCTTTAGAACCCACATTGTCATGTACAGACATGCACACCCACGTAGCTGCTTGCACATTCTTGCTTTCACACTATTGTTTCTTTTTTTGGTTTCTTAGCGACGAATGACAAGACTTACAGTTTGAAACAGAAAACTGACTGCATATGTGATTCTGTCCTCTGTGACTTTTATCTAAAATGAATTTATTAACTACAGTGACGCATTGGCAGTGCTTTGGAAACGAAATAATCATTCAATGATTTATCTGCCCTGTCATAACTGTGGCACAATCAGAGTATTCAACCAACTGTCACATACAAAATGCAAGAATGTTAACCATTAGATGGCAGCGCTGCTGGTGAAGAGGGAGAGCAAAACAAGGAGGAGGGAGACCTAAAGAAAACAGCACCAATTAAAAGGATGGTATTTTATTTGCCATTTTGTGGGTTGATGAAGTTGGGCCTTCTGGTGTTTGTGGTTCCCTAAACAAAGTGGCATCTATGCCCCTATTTTATCATTAAACCAACAGTTTTGTTTTAAACAAACATGTTTCTCTACAGAAATCGTGAGCCTTGACAGTTATGACAGCGAGGGTCCCCATACTCCAGAGACAGATGACTCAGCGGAGGTGAGAACCTAACTAACAAATGTCCACATATACACCCCTGTTTCACATCAATAGTCACACATTTCATATGGATGTCCCTTCAGACTAACATAAAAAACATGAACAGTCAGCTGTTGCAAAAGAAATAGCTTACGTTACTGTTTGAGCTGTGATTTGATGTTGGATGTACCCAGGGAAAAGGCAAATCCATCAAGCCACCCTGTGAGGAAGACTTTCAGACCATCAAACTGATCAGCAATGGAGCTTATGGGTAAGTAAAGGATTTATACCTCACTGAGCCTGTACAGAAAGCAAGTCACATTTGCTTAAGCTACAGGACATAAAGTCTTTTTCTTGGACTTCAGTTTTTTGGGGGACTTTCAGTCAACCCAAAACGCTAAAAATTCTGGTTTTTGTGATGTACAAAAATGAGATAATTGGTAGTCTTCTGATAATCCTCTAACTTGGCATATCATTTACTACCTAAATTTAAAAAAAACTAATTAATTTGTTGAAGGGTAAAATAAAAAAAATAAAGTAAAAATGCTACAAAATAAAATAAAAAAGCTACAGTAACTCAGTTGCCATTCATTCATCTTCTGTACCGCTTATTCCATAGTGGGTCACAGGGGAGCTGGTGCCTATCTCCAGCCGTCAGTGGGCGGGAGGCAGTGTACACCCTGGATAGGTCGCCAATCCATCACAGAGACATACAGGACAAACAACCACGCACACACCCATTCACACCTAAGGCCAATTTAGAGAGACCAATTAGAGAAAAATAATTGTAAAGTTTTCATCTTTTAAATTGTATGTGATATATGCCAATGTATTGTGGTCAATCACAGAATTTTGATAATGCAATAGTATTATTATTATTATGTTATAGCCTAATATTATAAGGCAATGAATTATTTGAAAACAAAGATAATCAAAGTTTTTCACCCCTGCTCAGTTTACATTTCCTTTAAATAAAATTAAGATATGTTTCTCATCTAATACCACTACTTCATACTACCACTACAGACCATGACTATCACCAATCGTCAAGAATTTCCAAATTTTAGGATTCTTAGTTAAATTGTGAGAAGTTCCTGAAGCATATTGTTACCTGATTCCTAACGTCCAGGCAGTATTCTTCATAGATTCTTGTTAATCGTACATCATTTTTGACAAAATACGTGTGAATAAAAACTGATTTCATAATTTACCGTCATCTATTTCACCTGTGTCATAACTGTATCTTCTGGCTTCACAAATTAGACTCGAGTATTTGCAAAATCCATGGAATCCTCGCGAATTCTAAAATTTAACAATTCTTGCCGATTTGTATTATTCGTGCTCTGTGAGGAATAGTGGCTTTAAGTTTCTATGAACTGTCTTGCGCATGTATCCAGCACCAGCTGAAATGTCAATATTTCACTATATCAGAAAACCAAAATGCACAGGTCTAAGGGTTCTGTTTGCCACTAAACTGTGTTGGCCTATGATATTTTATAGGTAGATATAATACTGTCTTTATGTAACCTACAGATCCACCGTGTTTCTGGACTTGCATGTATTCTGTGCAAAGTTATGTCTGTCAATGTCTCATTGATATGTGAGACAAAGTATTTTTTGGCATGGAAAAGATCCAAATGAAAATGGACTTGAAAACTCTGATCTAGTTTTTTATCTTCTTCTCCTTCTTTGCCTTTGCAGTATTTAAAAGCCAATGAAGTAAAACCCAACGGGATTCAGAATGCACACATTTTATTGGGATTCTTGTCTAACATTCGGAATGGGGTTTTTCATTGATTTGAAAGTATATTACATAATTTTAAAATGGATTCAGGAAATAATAAGCTTATAGGGATTTAAAAGCATGAATAACATACAGTGTTATTTTTATCTTGACCTGTGCAAATGCTGCTGCATGATAAAAGCTGCCTAAGGTGGCTTAGGGAGCAAAGAAAGCACCTCCTGTGTAAAGCCTGCCCTAGTCAGGAAAAATGTGCTGAAGTTAAAAAAAAATTAGGTTACTATAAATCTGTTGTATATACTATGTTCAGAACATCTTTCTTCTCATTCCTCTTCCCCTGTTCTTTACTCTTCTTTGCAGTGCGGTCTATCTGGTGAGGCACAGGGAGACACGTCAGCGATTTGCCATGAAGAAGATTAACAAGCAGAATCTGATACTGAGGAATCAGATCCAGCAGGCATTTGTGGAGAGGGACATCCTTACCTTTGCAGAGAACCCTTTTGTAGTCTCCATGTTCTGTTCCTTCGAAACGCGCCGCCATCTCTGCATGGTTATGGAATATGTGGAAGGTAACTAGGTCGGGACTGGTTTATATCAGAGATGGAGTGAGATCAGGAACATATCCTGCTTGCCCTTCTTTTTCTTGATCAGATACACAGGATTTGCATGTGGGCTGTCAGGTAGAACATGTAGCAAACAGCTAAACAAACGGTGAAAACGTGCAAACACATGAATGATGCAAACTCCAAAACACAAAAATCCAATGCAACAGAAAAACACTGAAAAAGAAAATGCTGCAATCACAGAAAATAGACAGAGGCAAAAATAAAAATGCTCCAAATATGAAAACAACAGCAAATAGCAAAACCAACAGTAAGTTAAGAAGATCTGCAAACTCACTTCACAAAACCGAAGAGCACCAGACTTTACCAAATTTTAAAAGGCAAAGGAATTTTAGTGTTTTTAAATTTCTGATTAAAAAAATATATTCTCTAAAAGAGTTCTCATTTTTATTATTCTGACATTGTTCAAATAATTTTGATAATCGTAACTGACCAAAAACAGTAATGAAGTTCATTTGGTTATTGTCACACTGTAAGAAATGAAACAGCTTATGTTTCTTATTGTAGTTATGGAAAAAACTATTTATCCTGTATACTATATAAATACGAAATCTGCTCTGAATACTATTTTATTCTTACTCTTGATAATACTGTATTCAACAGAAATAAGAAAAGTAACTAGATTCCACATCGTGAATAATAAGTGAGTAAAATAAAATTTCTTTCTAATCAGAGATTTTGGTGACAGCGTCAGGAATAAATGCAGTTTTGGAGATATCATTTTAAACGATTAGAGCTTTTGCAGCTGCCACCAGATAAAAGGCATTCTTACATTAACTCTGTGCACAATGAAGAATTTCCTTCCTGCATTTCTTTGTCTCATATTTATTATATTGTCATGCAGTCACATGTCTCCATTGAAACAGTCTACTTCCCTTTTATGCTGTCAGTGTATTTCGACGAAGGAAGCGTCAATTGTTGCAATCAGTGCCACTTTTAAGTGAGCATGCACAGAACCCACAGATAAAAGCTTTATTTATTTTTGCATTACCTTTACAGTGCTTGTTCTTCGTGAACATACCATTAGCTTGGATGTGTGAAAATTGCTTCATTGAGTGCCATGTCAATAGTTTGGAGCTTGTGAAAAAAGTCTTCCCTCACATCAAAATAGTTTTCACATTAAGCCAATGGGTTTACCGATTACTATTACTGATTATATGTTATCAAAAGATGCAGCATTATTCATTGTGATGTCCTGGTTCATGCAGGGCTGCAGCAACAGCAATGAACAGGAACAAGGGAGTAATTTTGGATGAAACATATTTGTGTCCTAAAATCCGCGTGATACATATATATGAGAGATAATGCTCCTAATATAGACACTCTACTGGTCTCTTTCTGCCCATAAGAAAGTTTTTCTGATTTTGACTCATAGTCATAGTTAGGCAGGAGGTTTTTGACTGTTTGGGCTAATTTTGAAACTGTGTTTATTTAAGGGTCTGTTTCCTGTTTAAAACATTTGTTGGTTTGTTTTAATTTATAACTTTATTAAAAGACAAAAGCAACAGCCTACAAGGACTTGTGAAAGATACCACATAGATTTAGTTAATAGCATTTTAATATAAACTAATGTGGTCTTGCATAGTTTAAAAATTGCACTGATTGAGGCTATAAATGAAATAAAAATACTGCCACAGTTAAAATATCTTACACAACAAATAATATATCATTTAATTTCCTACATTTTGAGGGCATTTCTAATTTTTTGGCATGACTGATAATCATTTATTAGCCAAGGAGCATGGTAATTATTATATAAAGCAGAGTGGAATGTTTTAAAAAGCATTTAACTTAGACTTTACTAGCAGTCTGAATCTCATATGTAGTACTAGTGGCTAAATTTATGTAAACATTGACTTGATTCTGATGTTCCATTTGTCACCAACCAAAGTGCACGCTGTAGCATGGCCATGTGCTTATGGAAATGTATACTGAGGCACTTAGGTATATTCATTTGTGATCAGATCACCCCAGCAGGTGTAAACAGTCATCTCAGAGGTGTCAGGGGGAGGTGTGAAGATATGACACATAGGAGACTAAAAGAATCATGGTATCAGGAAATATTAACCAAAATTATCATATATTATAAAGATGAGATGCATAAAGAAAAATGATGTTATTATGCATAATGGAATATTTCTCCCTAAATGCATATTACAAAAAAGTCATCCAAAACAGATCAATGATATATTTCTATTTCATCAGTGTGACTATGACACAGTGGGAAGAGTAATAGTCTTACAAACCAAGAGTTGCGGGTTTGTTTCCAACTTCCTCCTGTCACATGTTGTTGTGTCCCTGGGCAAGGTACTCAACTCCAAGCTGCCTACCAATTAGAGTATCAGTGTGTGAATGTGCACGTAAGTGAGTGCAACAGCGTCAATGTGGCTCTAGTGTAAAGCGCTTTGAGTGGTATGACTAGAAAACTGCTATATAAATTCAGTCCATTTCATTTACGGATTGAGGCGAAATTGTATGTTTTCTGTTATAGTTACAAATTGACAGACGTCACACTTGATTATTAAAGCTGTTTGTTTTTCTCAGGAGGTGACTGTGCCACTTTGTTGAAGAACATTGGAGCTCTGCCTGTGGAGCTCGCAAGAATGTATTTTGCTGAAACTGTTTTGGCCTTGGAATATCTGCACAATTATGGTATTGTTCACAGGGACCTGAAACCTGACAAGTGAGTTATCTGTGCTACAGTAATGAATTGAATTTGTGTTTGCATGCCCTCCATGTTTTACAGAATACCCTGCTTCACCACACCAGAATTAAACTGATAAGATAATTACGCGCTTTTGCTGAGCTTTATGACCTGCAAAGTGAATTAAATTCTTAAGCCTAGATTTAACAAGAGACCATAGTGACTTCTAAATATGATCAAATGTTCTTTAGCTCATAGTTTCAGAATTTTATAACCGACCAGTTGCTTATTATCTATCAAAAAGCAGTAGCTCAGAACCAAAAAGACAAGTACTGAACAGGGCAATACCAAAACATGTTAATTTATTAAAACAAAAACATTAAGGGCACAGCAGCAAGAAAGTTTATTTTCCCCTTTTCAACAGTGGTAATGCCTTTTCCCTCTTTCCATGCAGTCTACTGATCACCTCCATGGGGCACATTAAGCTAACAGACTTCGGTTTGTCAAAAATGGGTCTAATGAGCCTTACCACCAACCTGTATGAAGGACACATAGAGAAAGATGCTCGGGAATTCCTGGACAAACAGGTACAGTCAGACCAGGCAACAATGAAACATATTTACCTTTGTTTGAAAATTTTTTAAGAATCTTTTTTGAAAAGTCATACTGTTTGTTATCTTTTTTAACATGTATTTTATGTGAGTCTAAATCTAAATAACTGATGCACGTTTAAGAAACATCAACTATGAAGTACATATGTGTTCCTTACGATGCACACCTATTATAGTGTCTGTAAGATGAAGGGTGTAGATTTCACAGTCTGCTACAGTGTCAGAATGGGGTAAGATGCATTACTGTCTTGTTTTGTTTTATTTAATTTAATTTGATTTTTTTTGCATTCTTCAGCAGCTTTCACAGTGTTATCTTACTTGTTATGCACAATGGCATCTTAAAGCCATATTACCCATGTCTGAATGAAATGAAAATGATTTTTTAGAACATGAAGTCCTGTGAAGTCTTTGATGTATGTATGATGATGTGTATGGAGCTAAATTGGGACCATAAAGTTTGTTCAAACAAACAAAATTTGAACCTGAAAAATAAAAGTTTGTTCAAACAAAAACAATTTCAACCTGAAAAATAAAAGTTTGTTCAAAAGAAAAAAAATTTAATCTGAAAAATAAAAGTTTATTCAAAAGAAAAACATTTGAACCTGAAACATTATTTTGAACCTCTCCCCAAAAAATGTGAAAACTGGAAAAAAAGTTTTGCAACTGAAAAAAAAAAACGGATGTGAAACTGGAAAAAATAAGTTCAAAACTACTTTTCAGATTCAAGTTTTTTTTTTTGAACTTGCAGATTTTTTTTTTTCGGCTTCAAGCTTTTGGCCCTATTTTGGCGTGGGGGGCGGGGCCTCAGATCACGGGAATCATGACTGACAGCTCAACACAGCGGCTGAACAACATAGTCCCAGCTGTTGCACTCAGGGACCGTGGGAACTGCGATTATCTGTAATACATCATCGATATTCTATATATATGTAATTGCTTACGTGAATACACAACGCGCATATCAGAGGAGAAAATATGACAGATTTGCACAACCTTTTAAGTCCATGTTGGAGATTTCCCATGCTCTCAACATCTAGCAAAAGAACCACCAGACTAAGCGGCGGTATGAAACCAGATGCAAAACGAGTTGGTATTTTCACAGCCAGTGGCAAACTGGCATACGGGTCAACCGGGAAAATCTCCAGTGGACCGCTGGCTTAGTGGGATGGTGGTTCACTTCAGCACCGTTTTATATATATATATATATATATATATATATAAAAATCTCCGTTTGTGTCTGGCATCCAGCAGAGAGGTCCGCAGTGCATCTCTCTCTCTGCTATATTTATATATATATATATATATATATATATATATATATATATATATATATATATATATATATATATATATATGTATGTGTGTGTGCATGCACGCGTGTGTAGGGACAAGGGTTACTTTTTAAATGGGCCGGTGGTACACTTCAGCCCATGAACCACCGGCCCATAAGGGCGAGCACGATATCAAGTACGCAAGAGGCGACAGTTTCCGGGGCGCTGATATTTTGCTGGACTATTGTGCCCTAAACATTGCCATATCAACCTGTTAGGGATAACCTTTATTTATATGACTCAAAGCTGTTTTTCCCACTTATACCATAATGATGTAAATCATAAGTTCTAATGTATCCTTTTTTGTTAGAATAGGATAAGAATGCTCATCGACACACATTACAAAGATAAATGGCCCAAGGTTTGTCATGAATGACCTGTGGCTGGGGCACTGGGTTTGATGGTGGAGCAGGCTGTAACTGGTTTGATTAGAAAGCCACAGCACACTTAGATTAAGGATGGACACCAGCTACTACATAATCTAACAGATAGACACCACAATGGTGACACATAGTCTACTGATAATCACTGATGGAGGAAACATCCATTGCATTGGAGTGCCAGATATAAAACTACATGTGACCTTCTTTCGGGGCTCTTCCTCATCCTTTTATAAACTGCGAAGGTCTGAGCCTCAGCGCTGATCTCTGTAATCATTCCTCTGCCTTAATTTGGATTAAAGGAACTGAAAGTTAGAAACTGTTTGAGAGTCGTCCCTTTAAGAGTCAGTGTTAGATAGTCTGATCGCCTCTGGGAGCCAGGGACTGGAGAGACTCCCGAGAGGTCTGACCGCCAACAGGGTGCGGTAGCTCGGACAAACCTCTCCTCTGCTCCAATCAGGCAGATCAGCTTTGCTGCACACTGGCGAACAGCTGATCTGTAACACATAACATGCGCTGCAGCTGAGCTGACAATGAAGAGCGGAGATCAGAAAAAAAGCCCAGGCTTAATTATGCAGGGGTATTCGGAAAATACCGGCTCGTTTTGCATCTGGTTTCATTCCCGCCGCTTAGCGATTCGTTTGCTTTATGTTGAGAGCATGGGAAATCTCCAACACGAACTTAAAATGCTGTGCAAATCTGTCAAGATCATATTTTCTCCTCTGAGATGCGCGTCGTGTATTCACGTAAGCTGCTTCTATCGATGTTATCATTCAAAACCAATCACATATATATAGAATATTGATGATGTATTACAGATAATCCCACGGTCCCTGAATGCAACAGCTGGGAATATGTTGTTCAGCCGCTGTGTTGAGCTGTCAGTCATGATTCCTCACCCCCGTGATCTGAGGCCCCGCCCCCACGCCAAAACAGGGCCAAAAGTTTGAAGCCGGAAAAAAATCTGCAACTTCGGAAAAAAAACTTGAATCTGAAAAGTAGTTTTGAACTTATTTTTTCCAGTTTCACATCAGGTTTCTTTTTCAGTTGCAAAACTTTTTTTCCAGTTTTCACATTTTTTGGGGGGATGTTCAAAATTATTTTTCAGGTTCAAATGTTTTTCTTTTGAACAAACTTTTATTTTTCAGGTTCAAATTTTTTTTGTTTGAACAAACTTTATGGCCCCAATTTAGCTCCATAGAGCGGCTCCTATGCTGAATAGTGCATGTGTATTAGGATCAGGCATGTGGAATTAATGTTTTGTCCTGTTGCGTCAAGACAGGGTAGTGTTACTTTTGCTATAACATCTTCATCACTTACATTTGTTTTATATTTAAGGATTTTCTGACCACCTTTAAATTACATTTTAAAGCTCTAAGAGTGGTCCAAGGTGTCAACATAATCATTAGCTAGCTTAATCAAAACTAGGTCATACCATCAGCTTCACAATCAGTTTCAAGCATCTTCCATGCCAAAGAGAGTTAAGCATCTGTATATCATAGCTTGAGATTAATTGATGTTATAATTGGGCCATTGCTCTGATGTATGAGTAGCAATTGTGTTGTTTCAGGCAACATACGTTTTTCACATGTCCAAACAAATCCATGGCAAGTGGGCTTAACTGGTGATCAATAAGTTACTAAATAATTAGTGATAGCCTGACTGCCTTGGTCTGAACCTTTAATGCTCTATACACAGTCTATACACAGCCTACACACAAACTGGTCAAATTATTATTAGCTAGATTCATTAGCAAGAACGTTGAATTGCATGTAGTTTACACCACTTTGAGCATTCACCATGCTGTCATGAGTTAATCTTCATCAGTGCAGATTAAGCATCTGCATCGTGTCATTGGTTCAACATATGCGTGGTATTTGCGGAAATTTATTTGCATTACCAACAGTCAAGTTAAAAAACATTTTGCACATAGCATAACCTGAACGTAGAGGAGTGTGGTGGAAAACATTAGGAAATCTGGGGCCACAAGAACACTATTCATTAATAAGTACAAAATGGTGGTAGAATTAATATGTTATTTCCTTTGCTTACTTAGTATGTTATCGTAAAACAAACATCCAATCGAACAGTAAAAGTAGTAGTGTAGGAGTGAACTGATGGTAGTTAATGGGTCCTTGTCACAATTTAGCATCAAAGTACTTCAAGGCCCTTTATAAGTGAAATTAAGTTAAGTTTATTTATATAGCGCTTTTCAGCAACAAGGCACTCAAGGCGCTGTACATAAGGAAAAACATTACAATGATACAGAAAATCAAACAATTGAGGTAATCCAAAAAAAAAGAGAGAATAGAATGATGGATAAGAAAATGAAAGGAAAATTGGACTGAAAACGTAACTAATAATGTTTAGATAACACATTCAAAGGCCACTCTAAACAAATACGTTTTTAATCTTGATTTAAAGCAACTTAGGGTTTTGGTGCTTTTACAGTTTTCTGGGAGTTTATTCCAGGTTTGTGGAGCATAAGAACTAAAAGCTGCTTCTCCATGTTTGGTTCTGGTTCTGGGTATGCAGAGTAGATTTGAGCCAGAAGACCTGAGAGGTCTGGGTGGTTGATACACTGACAACAAGTCTGTAATATATTTTGTTGCTAAGCCATTCAGTGATTTATAGACTAACAGAAGTATTTTAAAGTCTATTCTCTGAGCTACAGGGAGCCAGTGTAGGGACTTTAGAACCGGGGTGATGTGCCCCACTTTCTTAGTTACACATTTACAAGCAGTTAATTTGTTTACTTTGAAAGGTTTTGCAGGACAAACCACACTTTAATAATCAACACAGTTTAAAGGAGTCTAAAATTGAGTTTTATTTGAGTAGATGCTTACATTGAGTACAAGTTGACTGTCAGTGTTCAAATGAAAGGTAATTGTTGTATCAATAAAACTGATGAATATAGTCACAAAAAATACATGCTTTGTTTCTTCTGCTGTACTCAATAGTAGTAATGTATGGTACTTTTAAAACATTGTTGTTGCTATTTTGTACCTTATTGTCTGTACCTTTAAAAAAAAAAAAAAACAGGTGTGTAACTTTTTAAACTTTCCTGTTAATATGACAACAACAAAGACAAAACAATGTTGACGGATCGATACCTGTCTGTGGCACACCACCGGGCAAACATCAACAAAAGTAAAGCTAAATACAAAACTTATAAAAAATAAACAGCTGCATATTACAGAAGCAGAATGCAATACATATTCCATTGTACACACTCACAAATTTACTTTCATGTTAACCTTACCTCACATTTCTTTGTAACAAAACAGTATATGAATGACTACTGCTCTGGGTGACCACGTTCTGTAGTATTTTTTCAGTGAACCCTGCAAACTGTACCATAGTGTCTCCATTTCTAAACACATCATTACATCTCACAACCACTGAATAAAAGACGAGAATCGCGCATCCTTTCAGTTCAAAAGTATCAACCTGCATGCTAGCAATGATGCAAAGGAAATTATATTAGACTGATAAGAAGTAATGTTGATTCATCCAAATACCAAAAATTGCTACCAATGGGTCTAATCCAAATTTCTTTAACAGACCTGAAAAAAAAGCTTTGAAGATGACACCCCAGTACTCACATAAAGCGTTGCAAGGCCAAAACATGTGACTAGTGTTGTGCTGGGGACTGTTTACACCAAGGACAACTATAATCTAATGTATCATATTCAGTATCTTCGCCAATGTAGCTTTTGATTAAATGACCACAATAACACTTTAAGCTGTATTAGACAATGGCATGCACAGAGGATAAACGAATACAGCTAATGCTAAGATCCCAAACCTTGTCCAGGATCGGTGTTCCCAAGTCCTCTTCCCAGGCCTCTCTGAGTTTAGACAGGGAGGAAGGACTTACATGCAATGAGTTATATATTCATGAAATTTGGCCTTTAGTAGCAGATTTTAGAACACAAGCAAGCTTACTCAGGACAAGGGAGCAGAAGAGATGGATAAGTTGGAAACTAAGACAAAACTACACACCTTGACGTGATCTCCCTTGGTCACACATGATCTTGATGATCATATCAAATAACATGAAAAACCCATTTTCAAAAGATCACTAAATTGCACTAACCCCTTGCTGTACCTACTGGGCTGATATGAAGAGAAAATGTAATGTTATAAGGGCACAAATTAGTGTTCGTTTAACCCCAAAATGTAATCTACACTGAGACCAAATGGAGATAGTTTCTAAGAAAAGGGTTCTTGATATGACCACCACCTACAATAGAACTAACTATCATAGCAACAGGTGAGGTAGGGATACAAGAGTGAAGCTCCATGATAGATCACAGTGGACCTCTGTTCTCCTTAAAAGTACAGAGCCAGATTGATACTTTTACAAAATTTAATGCCCAATAATAATATAAGAAATTTGGTAGGGCTAAGCCCCTGTCACCTTTAGCACTCTGAAGTTGAGATTTTCATGTCCTTGGACATTTTGTTTCAAATATAAGTAGATACCATCTCATCCAACTGCAATTTTGGCAGGATCACCATTTTAATAGTGTTAACTTGACCTGCAAGACAGACAGGGAAGGCCAACCACCACGCCAAATCTGACCGGATGTAATGAAAAGTAGTCTGACGTGTCATTATTAGAGCAAATAGATGCCAAATGTATTGAATGCAAAATCCTAATCCACTCAATAAAATATGGACATAAGCCCAATTTACTCAAGACGGAAAATAAGTAAGGACATTCAACGCAACTGAAAGATTGCATAGATGGCAGGTCCATAGAATAAACTAATGAAACACCACAATGAATGGCCTGGGGCATTTTTCTTTCAGAGAGACATACTGCAAACCGTGATGCGCCTGATCCAAGGTAGGAGTTGTGTCGAGGCCCAAATCCACCTGTAGAAACTTAGCCAAGAGACTGTGGGGCGAGGGGCTGCTTCAGATTGCTCCTTTACCCCCAATGTACAAATGTTACAGCAGCATTGTCTCCATTCTTGTCAGTGAGGACCATGACCCTTTCTTGCAAAGAGCAGAATTACTTTTGTAGCACCTCCAGGTGTGTAACTTTTGAAGAGAAATTATCCAGGCAACATTCATTTGGTTAGTCTTCTGATTGTATGAAGCATAGAAGCTCAGTACCCTGTACCACGTGTATGTGTATCAAGTTTACTGTGTTTATGTGCCAACGTCATGCAGATGTTACAAAAGACAACATATCCAGATGTTGCTCAGCAATATAAAACATTGTCTTTTCGCCTCCAGCTATTCATGCAGTCCTGCCAAGTCATCCTGCAAAAAACCAATAAGCTCTGAAAACATGCTACATCACAATACTTCCTGTGTAGTTGCAGTTACTGAATCATTAGTGCTCTCCATCTCCATCACAAATCAATTTTGCAATCAAAGTTATTATTTAGACTCTAAATTAAACTGTAATCAGTCATTCTGGCTTCCGCATGGATTCCACAGGCGTCTGTTAGTCTGCCAGTAATCATCTCATATTTGTGGCTGGCACAGACAACACATTTGCCTTTTAAGTTTTTAATGGAGTTCCTTATCGAGTCAGTATCAATGCCTGTTTTTGTGAGACAGTAGACACAAGTAAAAGCACTTACATTCTCAAATAAAAACATGCATTTAGTACTCTGCAACAGAATTGCACATTAATTCAATTCAATTCAGTTTATTTATATAGCGTCAATTCACAACACATGTCATCTCAAGGCACTTCACAAAGTCAGGTACATACATCCCAATTAATCCTAACCATTGAACAGTGCAGTCAGATTCAGTTATTTATTCAAAATTGGATAAAAAAAAATTCTATCTAAGGAAACCCAGCAGATTGCATCCAGTCAGTGACTTGTAGCAGTCATTCCTCCTGGATGAGCATGTAGAGACAGTGGACAGACTCTGGGGTTGACTTTGCAGCAATCCCTCATACTGAGCATGCATGTATCGACAGTGGGGAGGAAAAACTCCTTTTTAACAAGAAGAAACCTCCAGCAGAACCAGGCTCAGTGTGAGCGGCCATCTGCCATGACCGACTGGGGGTTTGAGAGAACAGAGCAGAGACACAAAGAGAACATATAGGCACTGATCCAGGAGTACTTTCTATGGGAAGGAAAAGTTAATGTTAATGGACTGAACCCTGTGATATTCCACAATTAACCCTGGAGTTTAAAGATGATTTATCATTTACATGAACAAACTGGAATCTGTCAGACAAATAAGATTTAAACCAGCCTAGCACTGTTCCCCTGATCCTTACAGCATATTCCAACCTTTCTAAGAGAATTTTGTGATTGACTGTATCAAATGCAGCACTGAGATCTAACAGGACAAGTACAGACACAAGTCCATTATCTGAGGCTAGGAGAATATCATTAGTGACTTTCAGCAGAGCTGTTTCAGTGCTATGATGAGCTCTGAAGCCTGACTGAAACTCTTCAAACAGATCACACATTTGATTAGCAAATATTTTCTCAAGAATTTTAGATAAGAATGGAAGATTGGATATAGGTCTGTAATTTTTCAAGTCATCTCGATCAAGCAAAGGTTTCTTAAGTAAAGGTTTAATTACAGCTACCTTAAAAGCCTGTGGCACATATCCATTTACTAAGGATAGGTTAATCATACCTAAAATGGGCTGGTAATCAGAGGGAACACTTCCTTAAATAATTTGGTTGGGATTGGGTCTAACATACAAGTTGAAGGTTTAGATGAAGCTAATATTTCTGATAACTCAGGAAGCTCCACAGGTTCAAAACAGTCCAAACACAAATCAGGTTCTGCAGTTATTTCCAATGTTGTCTCACTTGCTGAGGATGAAGTAATCATCTTCGGGAGTATGTCAAAGATTTTCTTTTTAATAGAATCAATTTTATTTAAGAAGAATCCCATAAAGTCATGACTGCTGAGAGCTAAGGGAATGGATGGCTCAACAGAGCTATGACTCTGTGTAAGTTTAGCAACTGTACTAAAGAGAAACCTAGGATTATTCTTGTTCTCTTCTATTAATGATGAGAAACAATCTGTTCTAGCTTAGTGAAGTGTCTTTTTATACAACAGTAAGCTATTTTTCCAGATTAAGTAGGAATCCTCTTGATGTGTAGAGCGCCATTTTCTCTCCAATTTTCTAACATTGTGCTTTAAAGTACGCAGCTCTGAATTAAACCAAGGAGCCTGCCTCCTATGAATAATTACCTTCTTTTTCAAGGGGGCTGCATTGTCTAATGCATCACGCAATGATGAAGAAACACTATGAACAAGAGAATCAATTTGTGAAGGGGCAGAAACAGAATTATTGCCCTCCACTTTGTTTTTCTGTGATTAATGAACAGTTTGCTCAGCATAAATATTAGAGTGATACCATAGACATGTAAACACACCACAAGTAATTTACTGAATATTTGAAGACACCATTTTAGTGTTTCTTCTCTTAAATCCAATAGAATGCCCGTATTTTCATAACATTTTCTGGTCCAACAAAATCCTCAACTTGTTCTGGGAGGCAAGCCTTTCTCAGTCAGACACTTTATAGAAAAAGAAAACTTTATTGAAAAATAAAGTTTTTAGTTTTACCCTAGATGTAACAGGACCCACACCTTCCAAAAAACTTAATCATTGTCTTGTCAGTGCACAGAATATGGATGGAGGTCTTGGGGATCTTCGTGATATTTCTAGCCAATTGAAATGAGCCTTTTTAAGGTCAGCATGGTTTTTGGCCTTGGGACTCTCCCACAGAGGCCATTTTGTCCAGGTTCTTTCTAATTGTTAAACACTGACTTTACTGAGGCAAGTGCAGAGCTTTAGAAGTTGTTCTGGGTTATTTCTGTGACCTCTTGGATGACTTCTTAATGCTTTCTTGAAGTAAGTTCGGTAGGCCGGCCACTTTCTTTGAAAGGTTCAGCACTGTTCCAGCCAGATTTTCTTCATTAGGGATAACGGCTCTCAGTGTGGTGCATTGGAGTTCCAAACCCTTGGAAATGGACCAATGGGTTTGTAAACCTTTCCAGAATGATCAATGTAAATAAATTTGTTTTTCATCTCTTGTTAAATTTCTTCAGTTTGGGACATGATGTGTTGCTTTTTAGATATTTTAGCCTACTTCAAGTAGTCAGACAGGTTCTGTTTAAGAGATTTTTTGATTCTACAAGTCAGGTCATAATCAGGCTTGGGTTTGGCTAGTAAAACCCAAAAATATGGTTTCCCCATGGTAATTACAGTTGAAATCATGATTAAATAAAAGCCATGATTTCCCATAGGGCTGAGTTTTTTCTCTTAATAAAAGAATTCATAAGTTGAATATTGCCTATTGTGTTTACTCAGCTAATCGTTGTCTGATATTAATATTTGTTTAATGGTCTGAAACATTTAATTGTGGCTGAAAAGCAAAACAAAAATCAGTTAGGTGGCAAATAATTGTTTCACAACACTATAGATCCTAATTTTAAAATCACCACTGAATCCAGAAAACCCTCCTACACAAATGTTTATTGAACAAATGACTCGGTTCATATCTCAGACTGAGTCAGGTGAAATTTGACCCAATAAAAATATTTGCTTATTTACTGATGTGTCAACTTCTCAGACACTTTTTCCGTGAAATAAAAAATGACGAGTCATCTCATGATAAGAATAAATAGAATATATCCTAGCTTGTATTTAAGCCTTTATTTGGGAAGTCCTCTTTTTAGTACCTCGTCAGTAATTATCTGTGTCATTGTATTAAATTATAACCTGGAAGCTGTTAATTGATTCCTCACTGGTATTTTCGATGCTCCTCTAACAACAAAAAGCTCAGTGTTTCCTCACTGGCAGAGATTTCAACAGCTTTAAACAAATAGCTTTCACAGGAGCTTGCTTGAAGTTTGGATGAACCAACCTGGATTTCAGAGCTTTTCATGACATGCACAACAACAGCTTGAATTATTTTAATGTTCTGCTCATCTTTCTCTTCTCTCCTCCACAATCTCTCCATCACTCCTCACAGGTCTGTGGGACCCCTGAGTACATCGCTCCTGAGGTGATTCTCCGTCAAGGCTATGGAAAACCCATTGATTGGTGGGCCATGGGCATCATCCTCTATGAGTTCCTGGTGGGCTGTGTGCCTTTCTTTGGAGACACTCCTGAGGAGCTCTTTGGACAGGTCATCACAGGTAAGAAAACTGATTTCATTTGGACGTCTAGTGACTTATCATCTTAACATTTGTAACCTGTGCTCTCTGATTGGTGTCTGTTGTAGATGACATCGTTTGGCCAGATGGTGATGATGCTTTGCCTGCAGATGCCCAGGCCCTGATCTCTGCTCTGTTACAGACCAACCCTCTTGTAAGGCTGGGCACAGGTACCGCTTCATGCATTTTTTATAAACCGAGGTCGACATCTCTGGATTTAGAGCCAGATTACAAATTTACATGTAAAATAAAATAAATGTGGAGGTTTTTTTGTATTTTCCAATTTTAGCTGTTTATGTTTATGGCTGTATTTTTCATGCCATAAATTCTTATTGTGTATTAAATAAAATTATAATCATTAAACATTTTTGACTTTTTTTCCTTTTAGATTACATAAAACCAAAAGAAGGGCACATCTTTTAAGTCTGAACAAATCTAATTTAAACCTCGCAGATGAAAAGGTTTTTTGTGTGTTTTAGTGAAGCAGCCACAGCCACCATTGTATTAATCTTTGTTGAAAAAATATTTTTAGATGAGTTCTTTTATACATTGGAACTGTATACATAAATTCGGGTTAATGTTACATACTGCATGGACACTGTCTTGAAAAGTCTGGAAATTCACTTAAACATTTCCAAAGTCTAGATGGGCTTGACAACAAGAAAACCTAGTTAACCATCTGTTTAAGTATCCAGACGTTATTCTGTATTTTTACTTTACTTGAACTTTCAAAGAAAATAAATTACAATAAAAATATATAAATAAAAAGAGAAGAAAATAAAAAGTCACAAGTGTAGGAAATGTAACCATTCAACATGTGCAAAATAAACTCTATACAGACATTCAAGAAGGGGCAGAAGGAAGCAAAAGCTTATGTGATTTCTACCCCTTATACATATCAATCACTTTACAATGCTGAACCTAAGCAAAATGTATTCTGACAGAAGAGAATTTCTGAAAATTAAGGCTGTGCTTTATTCCTTTATATGTAGACAATGTCCTTTATCTTTTATTTACCACATCACAGATCATGTTTTTCTTTGCATACTCATTCAAAGTAAAAAAAAATGGGTCAACTCACAGCTCTCTGGCCTATATGCCCTGTTTGATCAAACTGGACCTGATCTGAATTTGCCAAGATTCCATAAAGTGAAATAGCCCTTTAGCACACTGAGAATCAGAAGCCATGTTTGGCGTTGGATTTGCTGAATTATGACATGTACAGTTAATAAAACCTAATTAGATAACTCTGCTGTTCTCACTAAAGCTGCTGGAAAATTGTAGGAATTTGTGCTTAATAAAGTATTCAATTCTAAAATAAACCCTATCTAGCAACCCTGATTACAAATAGACTAATATTAAACTAGATTACAAGATTACAAGCAACACACTACTATGACTGAGTATACTTTCATCATATTAAAACCAGATTAAAGGAACAGTAACGGCAACAAAACACAACAGATGTTAAATTTGTAGATCAGAGTTTTCAGGGAAGGAGGAAACAATGTGACTGGAAACCATAGATAGGAGTTTAAATAAAAAATAATAGCCTTTACGTCATACATATTCTACCGATTTTATGATTTCTATAACAAAATTTATTTTAAAATCTGATTCTAACTGATTTGTTTCATACTCTCTGTCTCTTGTTATGCCCCAAAAATTTCAAATGTAACATTATAAAGAAACAGAGTTCTCAACCATCGTTCCTCTGGTTCATCTTGGATTCTTATCTCGCCCTTATAATAGCAATACTCACACCTGTCTTTGAGTTGCAGTCGTCAGACCTAAACACAGCTTGTATTGGATACATGTTGACCTACACTGTAAATCTCACACTGTTGCTGCAACAAGGATACCTACTAATCTAAGACCCTTTTTAATTGGTCCCAAAAAAGTTGATTGAAACTTGAAAACACTGTCGTTGTAAAATTATCTCAACAAAAGACTTGTTCATTTGACTGATGCGTCCTAAAATAATCTATGTGCAGAGTTGCTGCTCATCAACTGCATGGGCTTACTATTAGTTCTACCTGAGAGCCCTGTAATTCCCAGTCCCTGTTGAACCATCTCAAGATCCATAACATGGAAATTTTAGTCCCAATGTCAGGAAACTCCTCAGATCTTAATCCATGTGAGAACCTGTGGAAGTCTCAGAAAGATGAATAAAAAGAAGAGATCATTATGAACTTTAACAAATCAAATGAAAGCATGATTAAGTCCTCATCAGTAAGGATTTAACCCAGAAGCATGCTAAACAAATTATAGAAAGTCTGCAAAAGGGTAATCACTGTAAATTAAGACTTCACATAAATGTGCTGTATTACTGAAGAAAATCTATTTTACGTTTTAAAATCTTCAGTATACATGTAAATTATAGTATAGGTAAACCAAAAATAAAAAAATATAAACCCTTCAGGCCAGATTATGTTGTTTCTGTTTCTGCCACCAGGTGGAGCGTTTGAGGTCAAGCAGCACTCCTTCTTTTCTACACTGGACTGGAACAGTTTGTTGAGACAGAAAGCAGAGTTTGTCCCCCACCTGGAGTCTGAGGAAGATACCAGCTACTTTGATAGTATGTGTATCTGGTGTGTCTGGGTGCATGTGCATTAATGGGAGATTTGTCTTATTTTTTGACACCATTTAATATTTTGAAGTCACAGCTCCCCTCTCTCCAATTCTCCTGTCTGCCAGCCCGCTCAGATCGTTACCGCCACATCAACACATACGATGAGGATGACACCAATGATGATGAGCCTGTGGAGATCAGACAGTTCTCCTCTTGCTCTCCTCGCTTCAGTAAGGTATAACCCTTCCTGATTCTTATCAGTTGTTGTTTTTCTATCTACTCTTTCTTTTTTCCCCTCACTATGTCAACCTATCATACTTTCTTTGCACTTGAGACTACATGATGGGTTGATGAGGACAGGGAAAAGGCTGATAGAAAAATACAGGTCAATCTGCACCAAGAGGCTCCAGAAGGTTGAGCTTGGTTTCATACCTGGTGTTTATGAAAACGTCCACAAACATTGTGGACCTTTTCAGTTCCTAAAGTATTCATGCCCCTTGAACCTTTTCACATTTTGTCATGTTACAACCACAAACTGCAGTGTATTTTGAGGTTTTATTTGATAGATAAACACTAAGTAGTACATAATTGTAAAATAAGAGGAAGATGAAACAAGGTTCACCAAATTAATTTACTAATAAAAAGCTGAAAAGTGTGGCATGCATAAAATACAATCTTGTGCAATAATTGTCTTCAGAAGCCATCCAATTAGTAAATAGGCTTCTATAGTGTTCTGTATATCCCCTGTAGTCTTCTGTAGTGTGAAAAGAGGACAGGAGGCATACTGAATGCAAAAGCAAGATGTATTTAATAACTAACAAAAAGTCCAAACTTAAAAATCAAAGGCACAAAAAGAAAAGCCCAAAAGAATCAGGAACCATAAGTCAAACAGCAAAAAGGTGCCAAAATCAGAATCCAGCAAGAAATGAGAGGACACTAGATGGTTAAATAGTGAGGAGGCTGATCACTGGAAGCGTCACAGGTGAGTTAATTAGTTAAATGAATGTTAGCTTTGAGGAAAGTGATCCCTTGATCCCTGTTTATTTATTTACTATTCACTTTCCCTCAGAGTACAAACCAGAACACTGCCCAAAAGTGAGAATGAATTGCAACCAAAGAGTGTCATAAACAACCGAAAACAAACCAAAAAATGATCGTCCATCTAAACTCGGTAGGTTTGCCATTCCCTAATGTTCTCTATCAAACCTCTGACTCCTTAACAGAACAGCTGGATTCATTCAGAGATTAAATTACACACGTGGACTCTGTTTACTGATTAGGTGTCTTCTGAAGGAAATTGGTTGCACTGTATTTTATTTAGGGGTATCAAAATAAAGAAGGCTGAATACAAATGCACACCAACTTTTTCATACTTTTATTTGAAAAAAAACCCTGAAAAGTCATATATCATTTTCCCTTTGTCTTTACAATTATACACAACTTTGTGATGGTCCATCACACAGAATCCATATAATGTACATGGAAGTTTGTGGTTGAAACATGAATACAATGAATGCATTTACAAAGTAGTGACGGTTAACATTGTGGTTTTTCCTTCTGAGAAGACAGCTGGGTCTTCAGCCAATACTTGTTTCCATGGTGCACTCCTGCAGCTCGCCTCATTGTCCTCCCCCACAAAGTGTTACTCTGCACATAAGAAGAGCCTTACAAGCAATGGCAAACAACAAATATGGGCAAGATTAAACCCCAAGTGAAAATTGGTACACTAATTATTCACCACAATTACATAGTGTTATCAACTTAACAACATGGTGTCCAAAAAACCAGAATTGCTGATAGATGTATTCCAAATAAACCTCTAATTACTAATCTTGGCCTAACAGATGACATGGGCAGTGAAACTCTAGACAGAAATTTGGGTATCTTGCTTTGTGCTGCTTGTAGCTATCTGTTCATGAGGTATTTGTCTTCCTGCAGGTTTACAGCAGCATGGAGCATCTTTCCCAGCTGGAACAGAAAGCAACAACCTCTGTGTCCCGTCGGGAGCACAGGAGCCCACGGGAGGACAAGGTGACAAAAAGAGAGAGCCTGGGAAGCTTCGGCATGAGGGAAAAGAGCTGGAGGACTGGATCCCCTGAGATGTGAGTTGCCGTCAGCTTTCCATGAGGGGCTCTAAAGGTTTTTTTCTAAATGTATCTTAATGCTTAAATAAAACACGTAGATATTTACTAGGCACACATTACTGAACTGTCTTTCTCTCTCTGCATCACTGGAAAAATGCAAATAGTCAAACCATGTGTGAGTGAGAGAGCATTTGGTATTACGGAGCTCTGCAATGAAACAAGATTTCACTGTTGTTACAACACAAAGTTAAAATCATTACAGAGTCCATATTTTTTTGCTGTAATTAGCATCGTATTTTAGAGATTAGCACAATTAGAGCTGTTGGCATTACTATCTGCAGACATGAGTCTTCCCCGTAGAGTTAGTAGACCTGACCGACGCTTCCCAAAAGACTGACAACAATTTCCATTCTAGCAAGTCACAAGATGGACTGATTTGCTTCACCTTGTTCACCCTAAACAAGAGCAAGTCCAAAGTTTGGTTAAAATAAGTTCATTCTTGTTCATAGTTCACGACCTAAACATTCATTCTGAACTAGGTTCATAGCTTCTGCATGAACTAGTTCTGCTTCATTGTGTGAGAGTTTGTGACTATTTATTATAAATATTTCTCAAAAATTATAATTAAAAATCATAATTTAGAAGTAACAAATTCTAACCAAAAATCTTGTCATACGAATAGAAATAAGAGATACACTCTGGTGTTGTGATTGCTGGACTCACAGCACCTAATAATTACAATTAGTTAATTGTTATTAATAATTAATAATTATTAACCAAAACCACGCTAAATACCACTGTGTTATCAGCCGTTTTACCGAATGGTGAGGAACACTAACCTTAGTTGACAGACAATTCACTCTTGCACAAAATAAGCACAAACACTGTCTCTTTATCTATGTGAACATTTATTAAACCAATAGTCCACTATTACAATTCACTATTCTGGTCCAACAACCTTCACCTTATTAACCATACACTATTCTACGAAAGAGGGTTAATGAATAACCAAAAATGAAAATGTGTACTGACTGTAGATGGAGATCAAACCCGCAGTTATTGTACAAAATGGGAATAAAATAACAATTTGGATTGACTCAGAAAGTGGATCGGAATGAATAAATAGTGAAGCATTCTTTGGTCCGTTGATGTGTCTCGATAGTGGCTGTCAGCTGTTATACGGTAGAGCCAGGCCAGCTCAGACGCGATAAAGCACCTATCAGCCGGCCCTTTAGCCACTAACGGCTGATAGTGGGCTAATCTCTAAACAAAGGTTCATCAAACTCTGAGGTGGGAACCCAGTGGAAAAACACAAACGCCATAAACGGTGGAACAATGGAGATGAACACGAGCCTCAGTTCACAGCTTCAGTCTACTTTCAAGTCCACTTTAACTCCAACTGAGTCAGCACTTAGTTGATCGAAAACACGGTGGACACACGGACTTCCAAACTTTGCTGCACAACCACGGTTCAGAGTCCAACAGTATTCAAATAGCAGTCAAAACAGTTCAGCATAAACTTCAATCAATATTGTATGTAACAAGTTAATACCTTGGATTAACTAATGGTGATCCAAGATCACCTTAACTCACCCTGCCTCACCCTGCCCAGACTACAGACCAAAAATGGAAAACAAAATGAGTTTACTTGGTTGGGAATCCTCTGGGAAAAGGGGTGCAGTGGCAAGTGTCACACATCCGCAAACACTCTACAGTCACCTTCTCTTGTTTCTTCCAAAATGGCGAAAATATGATGTCCCGCAGTCGACTAAAACAAACAAGGAGGAAATCTGTCTCCTTGGGGAACCCTCTGTGGGTTCTCACCTTCGCTGGGGTATCGGCTGATGATCTTCGATTGGGATATGGATCTTCTGATCTTCTTATATCAGACAGATTTTCATCTTTTCAAGCTCTTCTGGGAATGGCCAGTGTGGAGGAAAAGTACACCCGCCCGCAAGCTTCTATTACTCCAGAGATCGCCTCCGAGCGTAGTATTGGCACACTACAGCTTCAGTGGGTTTTCATAAACTATGGTGACGTCCGAGCTGTGATGCCTGTTAAACTGCGTAGTAACAGTAATTTACCTGAACAAAATGGCGGTGACCCAACAATTGGAATGAGTTAATTTTGTCTGAAAGAATGTTTAAACCAGCCTTCACTGACTGGAAAATAAAAATGTTTAGCTTCCAGTTGGCCGATAACAGATCAGGGCAGTTAAAGCTTAACTTCTGGTCCCTGATGCATCTCTACTATTTACAGCAATTTATTTATGAGCATTGTTTTTATTTGGTATATTTATTTGTAAATGTATATTTATTGGGCTCACGTCTACTATCTAATGCATGTTAGCAAATGTTCTCATGATGAAACAAACAGATCTGTAGTAACATGATATGCCACCACCCCTTTTGGTTGTGCAGGAAGCGCCTTTCTTGTTCTGAGTCTCTGTACATGGAAGGAGATGCAAGTCCTCCTCTTGGTGCCAGGCGACGCTTCTCAGCTTTGATGGACACTCATCGTTTCGCCTCACCTTCTGAAGGGGAGCCAGATTCCCTGACCCGCCAGAACCTCATGAAGTTCCGAGGAACCTCGCTGGATGGGACGACTGTCCCTTCGCCAAGCCTCCTGGAGCACAGGCCCTTAGTGAGGGAGATCAATGGAGCAGGTTTGTTGGCAAAGCTTAGAAAGCACAAAGTCTGTAATCCCTGATTTGATGTGGAGAATGAACCAGTGGGACCATTTCTAATGTTAGCTGAAATTACCCTGTAGTGTTCATACAGTTCGGACTTCTTGCAGACAAATCATCCAGACTTGGAGAGAACACCAGCGTAAGCTCAACCATCGTGACATTATCCCCCGGTCCTGCCGCACCCAGTCGAGATGTGATCACTCCTCTGTATGACCCTCTGGGGCCCAGAGCCACCAATGACCTAGTCCTCCGGCGGGCACGCCACCATCACTTATCTGGTGATGGAGAAAAACGGAACTCCAGACAAGGAAACAAGGTCATCAAGTCAGCGTCTGCCACAGCTCTGTCTGTCATCATCCCATCAGGTGAGAGGCTGAAGGTCCTAAAAACACTGCTACTCTTTGAAATATACTGATCTATGCCACTGAGCCGAAGGTTATTTTCTCTGACCTTACCTTCTCCTTGCATCCAGTGGAGCAACACGGTGGCTTCTCTCCACTGGCTAGCCCCATGTCGCCCCACTCTTTCTCCTCCAACCCCTCGTCGCGCGACTCCTCACCCAGCAGAGACTTCTTTCCTGCAGTCAGTGTTCTCCGCGCCCCTATCACAATTCATCGCTCTGGAAAGAAGTACGGCTTTACCCTAAGGGCTATCAGGGTCTACATCGGAGACAGTGACATCTACAGTGTCCATCACATGGTTTGGGTAAGACAAATGTGAAAACGTGTGAGTCATAGCTTTGTGGGTTTTTTCTTTGTTGTCATTTACTATTCTGGAGCTGAACATTTATTTTCCTAAACTATTTTAAGATATTTGTCTTTGACAAATGTGCAAATTGAAGTTGATGGTCTGGTCCAATAAAGATTAATAACTGAAACAAATAAAACAAAAGTTAAGCAGAGAACAAAACTAGTCTATCTTTTGAAGCACATCTTCAATCAATACGAGGCACATTTGGTGGCACCCCTGGTAAAGTTGTGTAGCCAGGTGTTCCAATAAATGTGGCCCGTATTAAGGCAACATGAGATGCACGTAAACATGAACTATCTGGCTCAATGTAAATGTTGGTAAAACTTGATGGTGCTTTAAAGTATTGTTTTTGGACTGTGAATCTTTCCTGGAGGTATTTTTTTCCCTTTTTGCAAACTTGTACATTTTTTGTGTATCGTCAGCATGTGGAGGACGGAGGCCCCGCTCAGGAAGCTGGTCTGTGCGCAGGTGACCTAATAACGCATGTCAATGGTGAGCCTGTCCACGGTTTGGTCCACACTGAAGTGGTTGAACTCATCCTCAAGGTTGGCATCTGCACCTACATTTCATCTTAGTTATATGTTATTTGTGCTAAACATTTTTATTTCATATCAGCAATATTTTATTGCCGCTAAAACTTGAACAGCTTGTCTGTGACTTTTAAGCATGACTGTTTTCGAACATGTCAACATTCAATCATTGTAAACATTCACTGCTGAACTCACTTAATTTGCTCTGTGCAGAGTGGGAACAAGGTGACAGTGACAACCACGCCTTTTGAGAACACCTCCATTAAAGTTGGCCCCGCCCGTAAAGCCAGCTACAAGTGCAAGATGGCTCGACGAAACAAAAGGACAGCTGGGAGAGAAAGCCAGGACAGGTAGGAGCTGAAGTTGTCATGATACTAAAGCTTCAAACTCAACACCGATATAAGTCGCTAATTCCTTTACTGCTGAACAGAAAAGTAATGTAGGGAGGGGGAGCAGCTTCACCATGTTGTGTCCAATAGAGCCATCTGCTGCCGGACATTTCCCTGCATCACTTAGTGTCCTCTGTAGATGGAACAGTCACACGGTTTCTTCATCTTGTGGGGGGAGCTCAGTCTGATGTAACACAGAAATCGAACTATCAGTAAATTGCTCATATTTAAACAGCTAATCTTAGCTGATGCCATCCGTTGTGTTTGCTCCTTCATTGTTGCAGAAACACTTTTCTGACCTTTTTAAATCTGTCTCAAGCATCAAAGTGTTGGTCTTTAAGATGCTTAACAGGTTTCTTTCTGCTACTCTGCTTTGTAGCACAGCTAGTATCAAGGCTTATTGGTAACCCATGGCTTTTCTGGTTGGTCTACCTTGTGGGCGAAATATCTCCCAACAGCACTTTTCAGATGGTCTCAAAGGCTCTTCTCCGGAAGTTCTTGCCAAGTTAACAGAGTTTTAAAAATTCTAGCAGTTTTGATCCTTAGCCACAAATGTTCAGGTGTGACTGCAGGTAGAGGAGGGGCTGTGGTGCTGCTGTGTGAGGTTATGTGACAACTTGAGGAGATCAGAAATAGTTTGTTTTTAAATAAGTATCTTAAATGACTTATTTTTTGTGTCAGTTATCTTGACAATCCTAGTAGGAGCTTATATTTTAGCAATGCTGGACAGACATTCAACCAAAGCCTCTTTGCTAAACTTTGATTTCTTTTAAATATTTTGGTATTTGGATGTATGCTTAGTTAAAGCTATTAGCATTTGGTAGGATCTTCATATAATCTCATCTCATTTGACTTAATAAAACAAACTGTAACACAGTTCTGTTTCATTTATTCATTTTATTCAACACAGTCAGACATTACTTGCATCCTTTGAGAGAATGAAGGAAGTAATACTTTAAACTTAGTATCCTGTAAAATATCGTAAGGATGAGCAACCCCACCAGAAATGTCCTCAATCTTTCTTTATCACAATGCGGAAGAATATTCTTCCATTGTCTTGGTTCACATGTACTTCTGAGATGACTCACTTTTGTCTCATTTGTGCATCTCAATCAGATGAAGGTGAGGAAGACTCTCACATTTCAAAGATTCTGTTGTGGATGTTTATGCTTGCTTGGAGCATTTGTATCATTTAGCCTTTCCTAACTTTTAGATCATAGATCTTTGCCTTGTTGTTTTCAGGTTAAAATTCCTGTTAGTTCTGATTTGATCAATCAAAGCAAAGTGTTTTAGTGTCAAGTCTCATATTTAGGATATATATTCTAGGTTTTGGTGTCATATGACAGTGTTGTTTTTTTTCTGTACAACACTTTTTCGATGACATACCTTTCTTCATAATTTGGAGCATTTTACACCCAACATTTCCACCATTTTCCTGTAACAGTTAGAAACTGTCTTGCCTTTGAACTCCCTGAATTGATTAGGAGTTGCCAGGTTCTTAACCATGTGCATATGTGCTCCTTCTTTAAAACTTGTCTCTCAGCCACATGAGTTGAGAGCAGATCAAAGTTACTTCTTCTGTATTTTTTGGTGTGGATATTAATGATCAACTTTTTTTGTTTTTTTATATATATTTTTTTGTTTATATTGCATGAGTATGTGTTAATTCAAGTTCAGCCCAGTTATTTTGTGCCCTTTCTTCTAATTCTATCTGTCTGTCCTGCAGTAAGAAGCGCAGCTCGTTGTTTCGTAAGATCACAAAGCAGTCCAATCTTCTCCACACCAGCCGCAGTCTGTCCTCTTTGAATCGCTCACTATCCTCCAGTGAGAGTCTTCCTGGCTCTCCAACTCATAGCCTGTCTACCAGATCCCCAACTCAGGGCCACCGCTCAACCCCTGAGCCCTCTTACCTTGGTATGTTGCAATGTTTAGATAGTGGTTATCAGTGACATCAACATTTATATTGCAACTGTTGACTTTTTCCTCATGTGATTTCTGACATCTTTCCATGTCTTCGCTAAACTCTTCAGGTGCTTCTTCCCAGAGTAGCTCTCCTGCCTCGAGCACTCCAAACTCACCCTCTCCCTCTCAACACATGAGGCCCAGCTCCTTGCATGGCCTGTCTCCAAAACTTCACCGCCAGTATCGCTCTGCCCGTTGTAAGTCTGCTGGAAACATTCCACTGTCCCCTCTGGCACACACCCCCTCCCCTACTCAGTCTTCCCCTCCAGCAATGCCAGGCCACACAATAGGGAGTTCCAACACAACACAGTCCTTCCCTGCAAAGCTCCATTCCTCGCCACCAGTGGTCCGCCCCAGGCCGAAGAGCGCAGAGCCCCCACGGTCACCTCTCCTCAAGCGGGTGCAATCGGCAGAGAAGCTCGGCTCACCTCTGACCCAGTCCAGTTCTACTGGAGGGCTTGGGGGTCCACTAAGGAAGCACAGCCTAGAGGTGCAGCACTCTGAGTACCGCAAAGATGCCTTTTTCTGTGAACTTGGGCTTCAGAGCCTGCTGGAGACAGAAGGAGAAAATCTGCCTCCCAATGTGCCACCATTGCCCGCATCCTCCACCACCCCAGAGACTGGTGTACTGAAGCCTGTGAGGAGACTTGGGAGACAGGAGTCACCACTCAGCAGGGAGACTCTGCTGGCTGGAAGGGAGAAGGAAGAGAGAGAAAGAGGAAGGGACAGAGACAGGGAGAAAGACAGAGAGATGGGGATAAACCAAGCAGTTGGGCCAGGGTCACAGTCATCCTTGGCAAGAAAATCCCATGCAAGTGATATAAACATGAACTCCAAACAAAGTGAAGAAACCAGTAAACTCATAACCCCTGGTTCTCCTATAAAAACTGCAGGCATACCCCATACACAACTGGAAGTTAGAAACAGCAAAGATCTCCAGCTCAAGCAACAAGTAGGAAAACCTGAGCCTAAGCATGAGGGGGATGACAAAAATAAGTCCTATCTAACAACCGCTGCCTTCAACAAGAGCTCGTCTACTCCGGACAAATCCAGTGGAATCAATACAGCCGTGACAGGAGCTTCTCTGAGCGTAAATACGACTTTTAAGTCATCAGGTATGGGAAACAGCCAACGGAAGTCTGACAGCAACGATTCAAGAGCTGCAGAGCTCGTCTCCAAAAGCCCCAAACTCCCAGCTCGGGTCCTGGCTCCTGCGGTTCCCTCACATGGGCAGCCGCTTTCACTGGGCAAAGTGAGGCAGGGGTTGGGCCCCGTTAATTGTTACAGGGGAACTCTTGACTGGGAGGACAAATGTCGGCTGGAAGTGGTGGAAGAGCATTCACCCTCTCCTTCTCCCTCCCCAACAGCTGTCACACCCTCCCTCTGTGGACCTTCGCTGTGTAAGTCGCGGCCCATTTCCCCTGGAGACAAAACAAGCTTCGTCAGCCAGCTCACCACCGTGGCCAAAAATGTCCTCGGACCAATCAAGCTAGGCTCTACAGAGGGAACTAAGAATAAAGAGCAGCAGAACAAGGCATCAGAGGAGAAGCAGGGAGCTGCCACTGGGAAGTCTGACATTCCTACAGGAGCTCGGGTGGTTCTGGGCGCTGCAGTGGTGACTCAAAGTCCCGGCAGTTCTCGGCTTGAAAAAGCAGCAACACCTGGGAACCAGCCAAAAATGTGACCCCCTGGATCTTTAAATCAAACTTTAGTAGAAAATAGGAAAAATGTCTTTTTGTTTGGGGGGACAGAAAAACAGATGACAGGCACTTACAGATGTACATTCCAGTTTCATAGTATAAAAAGTCTTATTTATTAATTAAATCCTTGAATAAATCTAATGTAAAAGCAGTAAAAACACAACTGTAAAGGTGCATTAACTGTTGGTTTTCTATGATGCATAATTTATTAAGACACAGTCGTGTAAAGTGAAACACTTTATCAGATATATATGTGTGGGTCAATGTGAATGCATGTTATATTCTATGTACTGTATGTGCACAATAGGTACAAGAGGGTCAAAAAGTGCTTTACTGATCAAAACATGCTGAATACTGTGAATACCAAATTCTGTAACTCTTTTTTCAATTAGACCATTCTGTTTTTTATTACTGCTGTTCAAAATGGGAGAGTAAATTCATGAAGCTGTAATATTTACATTAAGCAGCACATATTACACACAGCATCGATTTGGCTTCTGTGGAAAAGCAGCAACACAATTAGGCATGTTTCCTCATCATACGACAGTTTACCTTCTCTGACCGTTCAGATGAAGCCACAGTGACCCTCTGTCATTGAATGTTACATTAGGACCTGTCCAACTCCCAGTCTGTCACAGAGGCTTGTCTGCAAGCATGTGTTTATCCTCTCCTTCAGCACCGATCATTCTTGAAGGCTGCAGAGGTGAAAGGGAACGACTGAACTCAGGCTCAGTGCTTATCTCGTCCTCGCAGGAAGGCCGCAACAGCCTTTCTTGTCCCTCTGCCTCTCAGTGCAGCCATGTGCAGAAAAACTAAAAAAACATTTCCATTGCCACAGGAGACAGCTCTGTCAGACACTGATTTCAATACTTATTAATCTATACTCCTGTTATGGTCTGTGAAGCAGGACACAAGTCTCCTTGTGAGTGTGATTTGAAATGGTTTAAACGTGTGTGTGTTTTCTGGGAGCCATTACGCTTATTAAGGCAACATGACAGAAAGCACCCTGGAAATTTGTAGTTAGTTATCCAGGGACAGTTGGACGCCAGCAGGATTAAAAACCTCTAATTGACTTATGGCACTTTCGCAAAGGAGGCTGATTATACTGTAGGACACAGTACAGAGTATATACGTCATAAGCACATATATATTAAACTGAAACGTTTTCAGCCAGGCAGTTACTGATGTAGCATGAAATAAATTGTTGAAGGGCTCTCTGGCTAAAGCAGAGGTTGTGCAGATAAACCTGAAATATTACAATAGACCAGTAATCCAATGCTTAAAAAGGTTTATCTGTTGTAAAATCAAAGTGACTGTTTAGTGCAACGCAATTATAAAGATTTTTACCTATGTCAAAGTTCAGATAGTTTTTCACAGGACCCAAATTTCTTCTGCCAGTAATTCGCAACATTATTTATATCTTGTAACAGTTTATGTGTTACAATGAACCTCATTGTATTTTTAGGCGGGGCTTTTATGTAACGGACCAACACAAAGTAGAAAATGTTTATGTTGTGGAACGAAAAATGTGGCTTGTGGCAGATTTAATTAGGAATTCTTATGGCTCTCTTTCAAAAATGGCTGTCTTTCCCCTCTTCCATACAGATCAGTTTTGTGAAGTACATAAATAAAAATTGTCTTGTCCACAGATTCTCCCTCCTTAGCTCTGAATCTCTGCAGCTCCTCTAAAGTTACAATAGACCTGTTGGCGGCTTCTTTTTTTGTCTTCGCGTGTCCTGTCTTGGCATTTCAGGTGTACCACATAGAGAAGCTGTTTGCCTACATGTGCCAGGGGAGTTATAAGCTTCAAAAATGATATCACAATTCTAATTGTGTGATTAATTTTGTTTAATCAGGACTGCCACTGGCCTCAAAGTGGACAGGCCATAGCTTGCAACACTCAATGCCCCACAGCAGTAAAGGGCAGGTAGAGAGATCCGCTGAAGGACGCAGCAGACAAGGCATCACTTCAGAGCAGCCGTACGCCTGACAGAGGAAGGTCAGTCAGTGACGGGCAGAGGCAGCAGTACCCCAGGCCAAAGAGGCACAGGGAAAGACAACCCCCTGACCCAGCACTGTGGCTACTTCCCATTGTGCAGGTCAAACCAGGAATCCAGAGAACCCTTCCACCATAGTTCCCAGCACATCCCTGTGAAGACGCCGGAACTCAGAAGGAGGGAGGACACATTATGCTGACCTGGGACTTACCTTTGTTGCACCTGAATAGGAATATATAGCACACTATTTAAATTGTTTATGTGGGAAAATTGTCATGTATCTACGCCTTCAATTTCACAATTATGTGAGGTTTGTATTGGTCTATTATGATACTCTCCTTATGCGCAAGCATCCTAGCCCATTTTAAGCATGTATCTATTGTATGTAATTCATGCAATTTGTCTTTGATTTATTTTGATTCATTCAACTTTAGCAGAAAAAAAACAAAAAAAAAAAAAAACATCTCAGCCAAGAGCAGCATATGAATTTGGTAAAGTTTAAAAACTGAACTATATGTTTACATTTATTCCTCAACAATATTTTTTAGGACTTGGGTGCACACTGATTTTACTAAATCAGCCCCTCATGTTATCCAATGAGAAATTAAGTCTGCAAGAGGCTACAGGAAAGTTCTAAACCTGATTTCTTTTACATGCAGTGGTCGTTGACATAAAATCATACCCTATACTATAGATGCCTCAAAGGATTTTCATACATTCAGGTAGAACTCTACTGCCATCTACTGGTTCCCAATGATGACGGTTAACCATGTTTAATATAAAGATAGCTGGTGTGTTTGTTGCAGGGTTGATGCTACAAACCATAGTTGTTCTAAATATGCATTGATGTTTCTGAACAAAGATCTGCAGTAATTATCAACTGAACACTTGGAGTAAAAAATATTTTCTCTTGTGTTCTTCTTTGACTGTTAATTTTATATTTGGATTCCAATTTTGAATATAATGTATGCATATTTCTTACAGATAGTTGTGTTTCTTTTATCCTAATGTAACAATGGAAACGTCATCAGTAACTGAAACAAGATTGTGTTTTATTTCCATATTCCTGCTGTATCCCTGTCAGTGGTGTCAACAGAAGAACATTTTTTCAGTGTTTTAAACTGACAGAGAGAATATCATCCAGGCACTTTATTTGAGAGAAAAATATCTTTGGTTTGGCACTGCTTCTAAGTAACCAGAGGCTAAAAATTATAGATAGTATAAATTATCACAGTAATCCAAGTATAAACATTCCACTCCTCTCTGTTCAATCAGTGTATTTAGTTGTTCCACTGGGGTATTTTTGTTTGTGATAGATGAAGAGGCCTGAAGTGCAGTATGTTGAATAAAGTAAAGAGATTTGTTCTGAAACCTTCCTCTCTTGTGGCTTCAACTCTTCTCTTCATCCCATTATATTTTATGTTTTAAATAGTAAATACTTAATCAATCTTCTGATTAGCTAACTTCTCATTACCTGCATCAGCTGGTAATTATGACTTGTTGGGTCATTCACAGATACATATCAACAATTTAAATATGGATTAACCTTTTTTGTACTTTAGTTAAAAAAATGAAACTCATAAATGATTTAGATTCATTGCCAGTCATTTTCTACCACTTATTCCATAGTGGGTAACGGGGAGCTGGTGCCCATCCCCAGCAGTCTATGGGCGAGAGGCAGATTTCACCCTGGTAGGGCAACACACAAACAACCACTCACACACCTAAGGTCAATTTAGAGTGACCAATTAACCTAACAGGCATGTCTTTGGACTGTGGGAGGAAGCCGGAGTACCCGGTGAGAACCCACACATGCACAGGGAGAACATGCAAACTCCATGCAGAAAGACCCCTGGCTGGGAATTGAACCCAGGACCTTCTTGCTGCAAGGCAGCAGTGCTACCCACTGCACCACCGTGCGGCCCTCATTGCACAACGTAATGAATGTAAATCATTACATTGTATCAGAGTGATATCTGTATCACTCTGATACAATGAACTTTATTGGAACAGAAGGATATATTTCTGGTGTTTATTTCTGTTCATTTAGATTATTATAGCTTACAAATAAAAAAAAAATTAAATTTTGTTTTTCAGAACATTAGAATATTGCATAAAAAATACTGATTAAAAAATATTTTTTGGTACAGAAATGTTATGGCCATGTTGCGGCCTACTCAATAATAGGGAAGACTGATGACTTGACAGTTGTCTTGCAGGCAATTAGTAATACTCTCCACAAGAATGATAAGCCACAAAAGATCTTTGCTAAAGAAGCTGCTTTGCACAGAGTGCAATATCCAAGCATATTAATGGAAGGTTGAGTAGAAGAAAAAAGTATACCAGAGGGGTTTCTGAGGTAAAGTCTAATCAAGAGTTTTGGGGGACTTCACAAAGATAGCAATAATCAGATAAGCAGTTAAGAAGCCTATAATAACTTTGGTGGGGATGCAGAGACAGCTCTTGAGGGATAACCTTTTGACAGAACAACTATTATTAGTGAACTCTACAAAACTGGCTCTTTTAGAAGATTGGCAAGAAGAAAGCATTTGAAAGAAAGTCATTAGACTTACTTGCAAAATGAAAACTGCATTTCTCAACTTTGTGTTTAAAGTTGCGCATCCAATCTGACTGATCTTAAGCTATGTTTACAAATAAGAAAGGGAGGAAAATTTCCGGGCCACTACTGAGCAAACTCTGACAAGTTGTTACGTGTTTTTCTGATTTTATACAAAATACTTTTGCTTATTTATTCAAATTATTTTTTTTAATAGGGCACATAATATAACTCATATTAACGCATGAATTTTGTGCGTTATAATCGTATGATTTTTAAGTTCCGGTCATAGGTTAATACATAGTTAATATCAGCCAATGACAGTTTGCCAATTACAATCATTGGGTAGGTTGCGAATCAGCTTTCTCGCGACGGTTCTTTCAGCCAATCACATGCCAGCAGGAAAGGATACCAGGAAGTAAATACTGTGAGAGGTAGAGGGAGTCCCCAAAGCGGCAGCTGATCAGTGGGGCGGATAGTTTTGCTGCGGTTTAAACTTATACAAATCAACCCGGGTGTCCTCAAGAAGAACATCTACTGTACTGGCATCTGCTGTGTTGTGTTGGAATATAATGACACTCGTTGTTGTGTGCTTATAAATGTCAACGAGCTAACGCCGTGGCTGGCGCTAAAGTTAGCTTATTCAACCAGCTAGTTTTAGTGAAAGGCTCGAAGACTCCGACATGAGTGAATGTGCGACCAGACACCGACTTGCGTAACCTCGAGCTGCGTCAGGTAGGTAGACCCACACCTGGGGAACTTTAACTGTACATAAAGTCTGGTTTTAAAGAGGTCCGTGTTGGACCCAAAGTCTAAGGACCATATTACAGTCTAATTACTGTGAAGCTGATGGACATTTTCACAGAAACTTTACGTGTTATAGTTCTTGGATGTGTGGTGGATGTTAAAAAGACTCAACCATTTAACTAGCCATGATCAGATGACTTTCTGTAGCACTGAGAAAAAAGCCCGACATACCGGTTGTCAAATGATCACATGACGTTTGTGCTTCTTTTTTTTTTTTTTGATTTCCAAGCATTGTACAACTGTGTGTTCCTTATTGAAACTACTACTCATCAGTTTCGGGGCAGGGTGGGACAATCCTTCAGTGTTTAAGGCATTTGAAAATGATTTGATAATGAAAATTCTGATCATGTTTACACTCATAATGTCCAGGTTTTCGTTACTATTTAAAAAAGGAGTTGTGAAGAGGTGTAATATTTCAACCATGGATGTTAGTCTTTTTATAAGAGCTTCCATATAAAGTTTGAAGTTGCCAAATCAGTTTGAACGTGTCTAAAGTTAGGAACCTGTATAAAATTCTAAAAGAAATGTCAATAGCATCAATTTTCAGAGCAATTCAACTTACTAAAATACCACCAATTAACATGTTGTCTAAAGGCACTTTAGACGACATGTCTAAACAACGACATGTTCAATCAAGCCGTACAGATTCCAAGTCAAGTACATACAGTACAGACCAAAAGTTTGGACACACCTTCTCATTCAAAGAGTTTTCTTTATTTTCATGACTATGAATATTGTAGCTTCACACTGAAGGCATCAAAACTATGAATTAACACATGTGGAATTATATACTGAACATAAAAGTGTGAAACAACTGAAAATATGTGCTTTGGTCAGATGAGTCCAAGTTTGAGATCTTTGGGTCCAACCACCGTGTCTTTGTGCGGCGCAGAAGAGGTGAACGGATGGACTCTACATGCCTGGTTCCCACCGTGAAGCATGGAGGAGGAGGTGTGATGGTGTGGGGGAGCTTTGCTGGTGACACTGTTGGGGATTTATTCAAAATTAAAGGCATGGCTACCACAGCATCTTGCAGCGGCATGTTATTCCATCCGGTTTGCTTTCAGTTGGACCATCATTTATTTTTCAATAGGACAATGACCCCAAACACACCTCCAGGCTGTGTAAGGCTATTTGACCAAGAAGGAGAGTGATGGGGTGCTGCGCCAGATGACCTGGCCTCCACAGTCACCGGACCTGAACCCAATCGAGATGGTTTGTGGTGAGCTGGACCGCAGAGTGAAGGCAAAAGGGCCAACAAGTGCTAAGCATCTCTGGGAACTCCTTCAAGACTGTTGGAAAACCATTTCAGGTGACTACCTCTTGAAGCTCATCAACAGAATGCCAAGAGTGTGCGGAGCAGTAATCAAAGCAAAAGGTGGCTACTTTGAAGAACCTAGAATATAAGACATATTTTCAGATGTTTCACACTTTTTTGTTCAGTATATAATTCCACATGTGTTAATTCAGTTTTGATGCCTTCAGTGTGAAGCTACAATATTCATAGTCATGAAAATAAAGAAAACTCTTTGAATGAGAAGGTGTGTACAAACCTTTGGTCTGTACTGTACATACCAATTCATCCTAGGTATAAAACAGTGCAGTCAGATTCATATTATTATTCACAGTGGTTAAAATGTTTACTATCTAAGGAAATCCAGCCGATTGCATCAAGTCAGAGTCTTACAGCATTCACTCCTCCTGGATGAGCATGTAGGGACAGTGGACAGTCACTCGCATTGTGTTGTTGACTGTGCAGCAATCCCTCATACTGATCATGCATGTAGCGACAGTGAAAAGGAAAACTCTGTTTTAACAGGAAGAAACCTCCAGCAGAACCAGGCTCAGTGTGAACCACCTTCTGCCACGACCAACTGGGGTTTTGAGAGAACAGAGCAGAGACGCAAAATAACACAGAAGTACTGATCCAGGAGTACTTTTTATGTGAAAGAAACGTAAAAAGTTAAAGACAGTAGTGGCTCCTTTAGTGGCTTCATCTAGGAGAGAAAGACAGCTAAGCAGATGAACTCTGAGCCAGTTTTCAAGTTTAGACTATGAAAGAGAGCACATACAGTTTGTCACAGTAAAGGCTCAGCCAGTAGCTATGTCTAGGAGAGAGACAGTGTTAAACACTGAAAGACAGGGCCAAGTGTATCATCTGTAGAAGATGAGCATTAGGTTGTTGGCTCAGCCGATGTCCCCATCCAGGAAGGTTTAACAGCTAAACACAGAGCAAGGTGTAGCTTCTAGGAATAGAAAAAAAAACAGAGAGAGAACATAAAATTAAAAGCTGAAATAACAGCAAATAATACAAAATTGGAGAGTAGTAGGAGAATGTAGCAGAGTCGAGGAAATTGATTATGTCCTCCAGCAGCCTAAGCCTATAGCAGCATAACTACAGAGATAGGTCAGGATAACCTAAGCCAAGCTAACTATAAGCTTTATCAAAAAGGAAAGTTTTAAGCCAAGTCTTAAAAGTAAACAGGGTGTCTGCTTCACAGAGTAACAGTTTGCAATGACTAATTATAGGCATGTTAGCAAGATTTTCAAATGAGTTATTTGTCCAAACAAACATCCATCTTAAGAGTATTTATAGGAATTTCAAATAATACCAAGATCCTGTCTGTGGGTTAATAATTGGGGATAAAATAAGGGGCTAATGTATTTCCCTAAGTTTACATAAAAGCCTGTGAAAAGCCAAGATCAGAAAACATGGTTTCATTTCAATTTTATTTTATGACAAGTTCCCCAAAAAATCTTTGATTAATGTCCTACCTTCTTAGTGGTTAGAATAAGTGTCAAAGGTGATATCCTTTTTATTTTAGAAAATTATATTTTCACCATTAATAACCACAACACAAAACATTTTGCATTGACAGACAGATGCGATCTGCTTAGATCCTTTTCCAAATAAAACATTATTGTTACATTTTGAAAGAGAAATTATCCAGTTGGGACACTAAAGTACCCTGTCACATGTCAAATCCATTGAGTTGTGGTATGTGAAAATGAAAACTGTATCTTACAGATTATTTGGTTAATTTAAACATTTTACTCATCTTTAGGGAAATCAGACAGTTATGTGTGGCCAAAATGTCAGCAATAAGCCCTGGCTGTGTCAAGAATGAGAAAAAATAGATACTCTTGATCTCTCTTTGTCATCAAACTTTAGGCCTATTTCAAAGCTGCCGTTTTTCTATAAGATTTTGGAGAAAATAGTTTATACCAAATTGGAGCCTTTCTGGAGGAGAATAAGGTTCTTGATATTTTTCAGTCTGGCTTTAAACGTTTTCATAGCACAGAATCTGCATTGTTGAGGGTTTTTAACGACATCCTTCTAGCTACAGATTCAGGAAACCATGAAATAGTTATCTTAGATTTTACAGCTGCCTTCGATACAGTGAACTATAACATTTTGATATCTCGCTTAGAGCACCGTGTAGGTATCCAGGGTACTGCATTGGAGTGGTTTAAGATGGATCTGGCCGAGAGAACTTTTTACGTCAGTCTTAATGATTTCAGATCCTCACATGTTCTTGGACCTCTCCTGTTCTCCCTGTATCTTCTGCCCCTTGGCTTTATTTTCAGAAAGCATAAGATTGCCTTTCATTGTTATGCGGATGATACACAGGTTTATGTTCCCCTAAAACAGAAAGATAACTTCTGTGTGCAAGGTTTAAATTAATGTCTCAATGAATGGTTGGATGGTTTTAACTTTTTAAATTTGACAAAAAAAAAAGACCGAGGTGATGATTTTTAGTCCAAATGTCACTAACGGATCTTCTTGTGTAGACTTTGGCTGTCTGGCAAATTAGAGAAAACCCGCTGTTACAAACCTTAAAACCTTACAAACCAGCACTTTCAGTACCTGCTGTTTTTTAAAAGTGCTGTATAAATAAAGTTGGTTTCGGTATGTTGACGTTGTCAGGGAGAATTCTTAGCACCAAAGCACAGAAAAAGCAACATTCGAGGGGACGGCGCAGGCAGTTGTGAAATCACCACATGAACAATCAAGCGACTGGAGCACAAACAGCAGGCCAACTCATGGTGACATACCCACTAATTATCAGTCTGTACCCCAGATTTATTGCATTGTTGTTTTCATGGTCAGTAGTGGACTTTGAAGAGCAACTTGCATGTTTTTTCTTTTTCAGATTGGCAACTAGAAGGCTATTTTCTAAAATCAACCAGCAAAAAAATAAAAACACCCTGCATTTTGAAATGTTTATCTCTGGCATCCCTCTTTAATGTAGGTAGTAACATCTCAGTTGTTTAAAAAGGGCACCAACAAATCTTTACATGGTAACTTATTTCAGTGAGGTCACTGCAGTTGGACTTAAAGGTGTAAAAAGTTTGATCCCTACTGGAAAGACGCAGAATAGGCTGTTATGACATAGTCATGGTATGATAACTTGAAGCATTTCATGCTGTCACAGTGTTTACACGAGAATATTAAAACAAGATTGTAAAATGTGGTCTAACTGCTTTTATTCCTAACTGAAAAGCATTTTTTTCTGCTGCTGCTGAAGTAATACAGTATTTAATATTCCAGTTACAATTGCATTCCTTGTTATTTTGATACCTAGACTTGACCAAAAATACCGAATAATATCTGTTGAGTTTAGTAGTGGTTTTTAGGGGCTTATTGTGTACAGTATAATCACACAGCTAATAAGCTGATATTTACAGATTGATAGTCAGGCCATCTGCCCAATTAGCCAGCCTACAGTCTGCACAGCTTTAAGGACATACTCCCAATAGTTTGCCAGCTGCAGATAAAACTGTGCTACCTGAATAAGAGTGATAAATGGCATTTATTTAGCTTTCACGCTATGCCTGTTTTTTTTTTATTACCAGGAATATTTCCAAACAGAAGAATTCATCATTCTTGTAAGTGAGAAAACTGTGCAGGAGCCTTCTTGCAGGCAGCTGGCCAGCAGTGTAAACCAGCAAGCAGGGATGGGCAATGCTATGATAATTTATGCTCCATACAGCTGGATAAAATGCTGGTTCTCCAGTGCTTTCTCTGGCATCTCAGTGAAAGCACTTTAATCCATAAGTGCGATATGAAAAAATTGTAGCTGTTTTTAGACAATTCTTTTTTTATCTTGGTTTAGCTTGGTAGAGGTATCCTTTCATCTGGGTGTTAAAAACTGGGTTTTATTACTGAAAAGCCATGAACTGTTAACAAAAGACGTTGGTATGTTATTTTGTCCCTTATTTCTTCCACTTTGGTTCAGTGTGGCAATGAGGAGCAGCAGGGTCCACCTCTGAGGGGTTGGAGGTATGAACTCAGTTTCCCCCAGTGCAGCGCAGTATGCGGGGATAGTGATGCAGGGTGAGCAGGTGGAGAGCCGGGGGCAGCCGCCTCTGGAGCGGCAGGGCAGCTTCGGATTCAGAACGCCTCAAGTTTCAGATGCAAGCAGAGAAGCAGCCAGAGAGCCTGATGAGATGGATAAAGTCAAGGCCAAACTGATTTCAGCATGGAACAATGTCAAATATGGTATGTAATTGCATCTCTGCAGAAAGCCAGAAGTTTAAATCAGGAGATTAAGCTTCTTAAGCCAACAACTTTTTTCTTTGCTGTCTTCAGGTTGGACGATTAAAACCAAAACCTCTTTCAACAAAATATCTCCTGTCACTGTCCTGGGACACTCCTATCTGCTCAACAGTGAAGGTATTTTTGTTCTTTCTTTCACCTGTAATGATCATTTCCTCCCTTCACACATCTGCCACTGTTAACAGAAAAATATCAGCTTTGCTGGATAGAGCCTAACCCTCCTCTCTTGCGCACTCAGATGAGGTGGACAGGTTCTGTCGGGATTTTGTGTCCAGAATATGGCTGACTTACAGGAAGGAGTTTCCTCTGCTGGAAGGGTCCACCTGGACAACAGACTGTGGTTGGGGCTGCATGCTGCGCAGCGGACAGATGCTGCTGGCACAGGGGCTCATGGTCCACCTGATGCCTAGAGGTTTGTGTCTCAGGCTCATCTTTTGTATTTGAAAGCAAATCGGGCTCCTCTGACAGGATTAAGTTGACCTTAGCACATAGGTCAGTAAATTATGTGCTGTAATATAAGTCACCCCTGATTCTCAGTCCTAGGGCAAGGAAGATATGCCAATATTATTACTATCATTATTATTATTGACTATCTGTCAACCCACAGAGATTGTGGTATCTGTACGGTACATTCTGTTCATTGTTGTTCTGTTTTGATTTAGACACATCAAGTTTATTTTCCTTCTTTTCATTTAGCAACCATGCACTTACCTTGTAAAGAACAGCTTTTCAGTAGCACTGTTTACCTTTTAAAGTGTACAGTGCTTTGCAAAAGTATTCCTACCCCTTAAGGTTTTTGCATTTAGTCACATGACAACCATAATCTTCAATGTTACTGGTATTTTATTTAATAGATGACTCAAAGTCATGCATAATGGTGAATTGAAACGAGAAGAATACATGGTTTTCCAAAACTTTTGCCAAATAAAAATCTTAATAGTGTGGCAACACAGGAATATTATTAATCAAGCACTCCACAAATCTGGTCTTTGTGGAAGAATTGCAAGAGGAAAGACATTGGTGAAGGGAAGCCATAAGATTTCTTATTTGGCACATTTGGGCAGAAGATATCCAGGAAGCACAGCAAACATGTGGAAGAAGGTACTCTGATCAAAGATCAAAATAAATGTTAATGTTTCTATCTATGTGTGGCAGACATTTACCACCACATATCACCATGAACAAACCAGCCTCAAAATAAAACATGGGGCTGGCAGTATCATACTGTGGGGCTGTTTTTGTTCATAAGGGGCAGGATGGCTGAATGCCAATGTACACAACACTTTATATTTGTGAAAAATGTGGGAAACCATGTAACTTTTGTTTCCACTTCACTATTATGCACTACTTTGTGTTTTTCTATCTCAAAATCCCGATAAAAGGCATAGAGGTGACTGGCTGTAAAGTGACGAATTGTAAGGTTCAAAGGGTGTGAGTACTTTCTCACAGTCCTTCACTTCAGGTTTAATGTTGACAGTTCTGCCGAACACAAGTCAGCAAAATGGCACAAACTTTAAGATCTGTTTAGAAACGTTGGACCTGAATTAGCAGTTTTCTTTAAGGGCTGTGTTTTTAGAAACACACATTTTTGGCAATCGGCTTGGTGCATTGCTTCCACATTGTGGTTGTATTGTTAGCAGCATGTTGTCACCAGGTGCCAGGAGAAACTGATGCATACTCTTTAAGGCTTTTATATTTTGCCAAACAGAGATCATTTTTTGTTGCTCTGTTTGCACTTCCTCTCCACATGCTGAGTGTTTGGTAAGGAAAAACATTTTTTTTAAACCATCTTATGGATATTTGAAGATTCTCAGAAATTGTGCCACAGAGACCCTATATTTACATCTCCACGCCTCCATTGTATGATAGAAGCTTCAACCATAGAGCTGTGGGGGTTTTACCACATCACAGAGACTGAGTGGTTCACTACATACAGGTACTGGTCATAAAATTAAAATATCATAAAAAATTGATTTATTGTAGTAATTCAATTCAAAAAAGTGAAACTTATATATTGTATTCATTCATTCATTCAGTCACAGAGCAATATATCTCAAATGTTTATTTTTATTTTTTCTTTAATTTTGATGATTATAACTAACGAAAACCCCAAATTCAGTTAAGGTAACCCCCATAGGGCAATTTTCCTCCTGTGGCCACGTCCAGGGAGGTTGGCTACAGTCGCATGGATCTTAAATTTCTGAATAACGTGCAACTGTAATCACAGGAACATGAAGCTGCTTGGAGATGGTCTTATAACCTTTACCTTTAACATGCTTGTCTATAATTTTCTGTCTAATCTTATATATAGAACTATTTATATGCTCTTTTGCTGATCTGTAGATTGGGCTTGGCCAGATGCTCAGCAGCTCACTGATGTGGATTTTGAGGTGTTCCGGCCTCGTTCCCCAGTACGGGCTGGAGGGGTCCCCATTCCATCCTTTGGTTCTTTGCGAGGATCCAGCACCCCAGAGAAAATCCCGGCTAGCAGTCAGGCATCCAGGCTCTGCCAGAGAAAACAGACAGAGTCTGCAAAGGACCGGCGAGCTGAGCCCATCCACTCCAAGCTAATTACCTGGTTTGGAGATCAACCTCCAGCACCTTTTGGTGTTCACCAGCTGGTGGAAATAGGCAAAAGTTCAGGGAAGAAGGCTGGCGACTGGTACGGCCCCTCAATAGTGGCACATATTCTTCGGTAAGGGCTCTGCTTTTGGGTTAGTGCTGTTTTATGTTGTTCTGAGGTTATTTTGATGGTTGGAAAGGCTGATCATGTTGAGTGATGTAGTCTTTTTCTTCTATGTGCAGGAAAGCTGTGGCCGAAACCTCTGTGGTACAGAACCTAGCTGTGTATGTTGCTCAGGATTGTACAGGTAAGAATTGGAGCTTATTGGGTTTTTATTATTTTTCTTACAGTGACATTTCTAATAATTTAATGATATGATTTTGTATCGTAGTGTACAAAGAGGACGTGGTGCATCTTTGTGACCTATCACCAGGTCGGAGCCCTGCTGATCCTTCCTACCAAGCCTGGAAGTCCCTCATCATACTGGTGCCGGTCCGGCTCGGAGGAGAGGCCCTCAACCCGTCCTATATTGACTGCGTCAAGGTCTGTATATTCTGTTTAACCACCTTGTTCTTTGTGTGTTGCTAAAAATGTCTCGCCCTAATGCTGATAACACTTACATTTCAGAACATCCTGAAGCTGGATTGTTGTATTGGAATAATTGGAGGGAAACCAAAGCACTCACTGTACTTTATTGGCTTCCAAGGTGAGAGCCAGCTGCTTCTTCTAGTTCACTTTACATAACCGGAGGAAATAAACAACAAATCCCACAGAGCTTTAAATAAACTTCACCGTAAGAAGTTGTGACAGTTGTTTCTGTGGTTTTGATGTGATTCTTTCATGTCATGCAGATGAGCAGCTGCTCTATCTGGATCCTCACTTCTGCCAGCCGGTTGTCGATGTCGCTCAAGCAGATTTCTCACTGGAGGTTTGTTATCATGGCTGCTGAGTCTTTGGATATTCACTCTGAATATGGTGGACCATGCTGCTTGTACAGAATAGAAAACATAACATGTCCACTTATTGGCTTGTTAACTATTGTTGACCTTTCATTGTATGGCACCTCTTCTTGTTCCACTCGGCAGTCGTTCCACTGCAGCTCTCCTAAAAAGATGCCCTTCAGCCGCATGGATCCCAGCTGTACCATCGGCTTCTACGCCAAGAGCAAGAAGGACTTTGAGTCTTTATGTTCAGATGTCAGCAGGGTGAGTTTTAAAATCACCGTCCTATTTGAGGGGCTCAGCTTTTAACCAAGACTAAGACCCAGAAATATACTGTTTTTTAACCCTCTTTTTAAATTCAGGTTTATAACGTACTTCATTAATAAATGTCTTAGGTTGTCAAGGTAAAATAGTTTCAACTGGAAGAATGTGAAAACCTTGATTTTATATAAAAACAAAAGAACAACCAATTTAATTTATGTTCATGTTTTGTCAGGCAGAATGTGGACCTTTTAGTGATAGACCATCACTAAGTTTTGCATAATTGTGAAGTGAACGGATAACAAAACATTTTTTTTTTTGTTTCACCATTTACTGTGGTACCCATAAATAAAATCCATTGCCCTCAGAAGTTGTCGTATTAGTAAATAGAATCTACCTTTATTCAATTTAATCTCAGTATAATAGCTGTTCTGTTAGGCCCTCAGAGGTTTGTTAGAAAACGTTAGAGAACAAACATGACCATGACATCTGTATGTTATGTTACTTTTTGTAGCCTATTTATTGTTTTCACTGGCATTGTGTCCATCCAGGCTCTATCCTCATCCAAGGAGAAATACCCCATCTTTACCTTCGTCGAGGGGCAGGGTCAGGACTATGGGCTTCAGGGTCACAGCAGCAACCACAGTGGACCCTCAGCCCACATCCTGCCCCCAGGCACACTGAGCAGGAGTAACAATAGAAGCAGCAGTGAGGAGTTTGTCTTCCTGTGAGCCAATGGGTTAACATGATCTCCCACGTTCCACCACTAGGTGGCAGACTCTTCATTCTTCCTTTAAAAAAACCAGAGGTCCGGTTGTGCAGCTGCCAGTTGCAAAGTGGATCCGACTCTTTGTCTACCTTGCTTCAGAGACACTGTTAGGTCTGCATGGATCAGTTCTACTTTCTTTACTGGAGGAAGTTGATTTTCAGACCTGATCTTGATTTGAAAGGACCGTTTTTTCTCTCTCAAGTCGGTCAAAAAATATCTAAAACTTCAATGCCCAAGGCTGCAGCTTTTCATTCAAGTTTCATTCTCTTTCAGGTTTATTTATAAGAATTATGGCTGTGAATGTGTGAGTGAGTGTTGGGTTTGTGTAATTTATTGTCAATGATTTTTCCAGATATGTTTAGATGTCAGTGCTGTTGTGTCTCCTAGATGTTTGGGGGCCTTGCAGGAGTTGCAGCTTTATTAGAGCTTTTGTATCTCTGAGAAATCCAGAGCCTTTCCTCATTATTTATCATCAGAACTATAAAACCCTCCCAGAAATCTGCTGTTGCATTTCTCTTGCTGCTGGAAATGAATATTTATCTTTATTACTGACTGGCCACGTCTCAACAAGCTTAATCTAAAGTTATCTGGATACATTGGCAAAGTAAAACCTAAAGCAGCTCTGTTTAATCAACAAGGTTTTATTGTGTCGTATCACCATCCTGAGTTGAGCTTTTGAAATGGTCCCATTTTGTTATATGACAGCTCTTACTGGAAGTTGCACTGCTACTGTTGGCTAGTTTGCTGTCCAGATTAAATACAAACACTGGAACACTATTCTCCTTGTACTCCATTCTTTGTATCTTTTAAAAACTGCGCAGTCACATCTTTACCTTCTTATTGGACAATGCCCAAATCAGGCATGACCCAGGTTTCATTTAGTTTTATAGTTTATTACAGTAGTACACTTAAAAATGTTAGATTTCAAAAGTTTAGTGAGGCTATCTTTACTTTTTCTTTTCATTTTTTTTAGGTTTGTGTGTTACACTATTACTGTAACACTGTTAGAAAATCCCATCCCCTAAGGGGGTCTAACTGCTAAAAATAATTTTCATGGTTGAGATTTGCTGTGAAAAATATCTGCCTCAAATTTTGTCCTTTTAGTGAAACAAAAAAAACGTTCAAACATCATGAAGGAGCAGAAAGTAAATACATGGTTCCTTAGCAGTCAAGAAAATGATGACATTAAATTTCAACATCTCAGGGATTCATTGTCTAAAACTTCCATCTTTACTTGTTTTATGTCTGCCTTGTGTTAAACCTTCTTTGTGGCCTTCCATTCCTGTGTCCTTCTTTCTTTCCTGTCTTGTCACTCATTTTTTCCTTCCTTGCTCTCCCCCTCCCCTTCTGTCCTTCCTTTTACCCATTCCTTTCCATCTTTCCTTCATTGTCCTTCCTTCTTTCCCACCCCCAGTTCCTTGTGTCCTCCTTTTTTTTTCCATCCTTTCCTTTCTTTGCTTCCTATCCTTCATTCTTTGTGTCAATCCTTCCTTCTTTCCTTCCTTCCTGTGTCTGGTTTTTGCAGCTGTTTTATCTAAAGCCTACCCACTGTGGAAATATCTGCTATAAATCTGTAGTAAACTTTTAGCATCTTATATGCTAATATAAACTTCAGTGACTGAGAATTGGACCGTTATGTCTGGAAAGGAATCGAAGTTTTGCTTGAAAGGTGTAGGAACCTTGCATATAGCAGAAGTTCTCAAACCTCTGCTGAAATTCCAATATGGCTGCCACGTTTTTTTAAAGTGTACTAATAGCTGCAGTGTTAACTGTTTATTTGCACTTTTGTTTCTTATCTCATAAATCTTTCATCCACAACATACTCTGCAAGTGATTGTGATGTTTTTATTGCTATCATAAATACATTGCAAAGAAATCCACTGCTTAAGTTGGCTTTTCACTAAAATCACCAGTTTGCATATCCCACTGGTTTTTTCCACTTGCAACTGGAACGTGATTATTTTGGGTTTCACATTATTCCCAGATCCAATTATCTGGCTTCAGAGTTAGCTAATACCTGTTAGCACTTCTGTATTCACTGCCTGCTTCAGTGTAAACTTCCCCGGTACACGTCTCTATTGAGCAGTTTCTGTTTGAAGCATAGGACACATTTTTTTTTAGCTTGAGCAAAGTGAAAATTTGATGCCATCTGTTTGTTTCCTTAGGCATTATGTTTTACTAATTGGGACCATATAATCTACCTCTGTACTAACAGTAATTTATTGAACTGGATCAGTCAAATTAAAGGAATTAGTACTGAATCAGAATTTCAAATCTGCATATGAACACCTTATAAAATGCATTTAGATAATTTTTTAAGTGAATAAAAGCTGAATTCATTTCTAAAGAAGACTTCAATACATCAACTGAATGAATGAAGTGGTAAAATTTTGCTCCATCGTGTAGATCATTATATAAAATAATTTTGCCATATTACTATAATAGTGAAGAAAAAAATTCAACTCAAACATATCTCACATGCTGCTCACACTTTCAATTCTGATATGATACTTTATTTACTGCCCAAATAATATCTTACAACTGCTGTGCATTTCTATTAACATGTCTTCACGTTTATATTCCTAAATAAAATCCAGTCCAACCTGGTTCCTCCAGCAGTCACCTAATTCCAAAATGGATCCGACCAGTGTGTAATTTTAACCCAGTATAAATACAATCGTTCTCTAAAGGTCTCAAATATTTGTGAACAGCATAATGACGACCTGTGAACACACTAGATAGTTTAGGGATAAAGGTGTGGAGAGGTTTAAGGCCAGCTTAGGTTACCAAAATATTGCTGTCTGCCTAAATGGGTAAACCAGGCAAGGGAGGCATTAACTAGATGTGAGGCCATAAGATCCATGGTAACTTTGGAGGAGCTGCAGAGATCTACATATCAAGTGAGAGAGTCAATCAACAGGACCACTATCTGTCATGCACTCTTCAAGTCTGGTCTTCATGAAAGACACACCATCCCCTGAGTGAAACATGGTGGCAGCATCATGTGGTGAGGATGCTTTTCTTCAGCATTGACACGAAAACTGGTCAGAGCTGATGGGAGGATGCAGGGCAATGCTGCAGCTGAGACTGGGGGGTTAAGCTTACAGCAGGACAACAACCCTAAACATTAATCCAGGCCTAAAATGCATGGTTTCCATCAAAGCTATTTCATGTGTTAGACTGATCCAGACCTAAATCCAACTGAGGACCTGCAGACTGACTGGAACAGAGCTATTTACCACCACTTCTGCTCCAGGCTGACTAAGTTTGAGCTATTTTGCAAAGATTGGGGAACATTTTTTCTCTAGATGTGCAAAGCTTATAACCTTACAACTCTTGCAGTGCAATGAAAGTGTTGACTCAGGAAGGCTGAATACAAGAGCGTGCCACACGTTTCAGAATTGTTTTCAATAAAAGCTTTTTAAAACCATGCACGATTTTTGTTCCACTTTGAATAAACAAGTATCTGTTGGAGTAGTTTTCCTCAGGTGTTCAAGATGCTTCCTCTGTTAGTTGCGATTGTTACTTCGACTGTAAGTAGTCGCACAATCCCGTCTTTTTCTGCCTTGATGCCCTGCTGTCGATGCGCACGCATGCGCGCTGCTGCGCGGCCGTGACTAGACATTCGGTCATAGGAGCGGTGGAGGGGGGCGCTCGAGCCACGTCGGTGAAACAAATCAACGCTTGAAGGCGGATTATAAAAAGGCCGAGGAGACTAATTGCGACAACTGCGGCGTCTTTTTGCATCTCCCACAAATAACAGCTCAGGAGCGCAGAGAATCGGCCCAGACTGCTTGTTCTGTTGATGCCGGTAGGTCCGTCAGCACAAGCACAGTCCGCCATTCCCCCTTTTTTTTTTAATGTTTAACCAGACATCATTCCCAGGGCTGATTGAGGAAATTCTTAGCCGCAGCAGGAGCGCCTGTACATAATTTACAGTATTTCCCTGTGCTCAGATCAAGTTCAGCGCTAGAGCCGGTTGTTGTAATTACATATGCACGCATCGGGCGGTTTGGTGCAGCGCAGCAGAAGAAAATCTTCATCTGATATGCGTTTAAAAAAAATAAATATATATATATATATATATATATTACATTATTTAACACAGAGGCGCAGAAGAATTTAGAAATCCAGCTTCAATGTTATTGTATTTAGGAAAAAATCAAATACGCATAATCATTTTGCATATTAAATTGCCACTTTTGCAAAGGTTTTCTTCCTGTTTTTGCTCATTTTCTCCCAGGAGCAGGAGATCCAGGGCGATGTCAACACCTGATCCTCCCATGGGGGGTACCCCCCGTCCTGGTCCCTCCCCCGGCCCTGGCCCCAGCCCAGGTCCTTCCCCTGGCTCCTCTCACAGCATGATGGGGCCCAGTCCGGGTCCTCCTTCCTCTGGACACTCCCAACCAGGGCCATCCGGATACGGACCGGACAACATGCACCCTCTGCACAAAGTAAGGACAAAAATCACCAGGGGGTCCTACTCAGACCCGGTAAAAATGTTACATGTGGGGGCAAAGGAAGCGCAAAGGGTCTAGGCAATGCTGGACCCCTTCATTGAAGTTCATTGATCTAGAAAAATATATAGTGACAATGAGAATGAACTAATTCAGTTTCATTGGGTTTCTTCATTGTAGGATTTGCTTTGATTATAACATAAAACTATAACATAAATTGACTACATCTATAAAGCCTGAACTATCTAACTTCAACTTCATAACACACCTGTAGACTTGTGCAAATATGTTATTCATTAAAATATCTAATATCTCTGCACTGGAATTAATACCAATAATAAATACATACCATGTGGTCCAGCTGGATGGGCTGGATTCCCTGACTCTGTGCCTTCATTCTCTCCTTCATCAGTTTCTTCTTTCTCTCTCTCTGACTCTGAAATCTTCCCATCTTCATCACTTACGCTAACATAATTTTCCTCATCTTCCCTCATTTCTTCACCTGTTACACTTTCAGTGGCCTCCTTCACCTGTGACCCTCCTGGTCTCTCTGTCACTCTTCTTCAAATCTCACAGTCTCTTCTTCCTTCTCATCCCTCACTTTTTTGCCAAAGAAACTGGAAATGTCTCCACTTTTAAATTTCCTTTTCATTTTGTTCTGCAATGTCAAGCAACAAGATTTTGAAAAATTAGCCAATTTATTACCACAAGAAGTCTATAACAATATGAAGCCAGAAGTGATCATATTCACACAAATCACACCAGCAGTTATATTCAGAAATCTTATTCTCATGGCCGCCAGTTTATTCTTTTCCTGATGTGACCAAATGGATGTTACGTGATTTAACTGTGCCTCATTGCGGTGATATTGATCATATAGAGCCGTCAATGAAACTGCAGCCCTTAAAAAAAGCAAACACGAAAATTCTTTTCATAGCTAAACTTTTCATTAACTGTTATCATGGTTATTGTAAACAAAACTAACAAGGAAATATGCTAACGCTCTTACAAATCACGCGCCAGTCACTGATGTCAAACTATTACACTGTGAACCTCGATCACTTCAGTGGACATTTCATTCATTCCAAACTTACGCTGACTTTACTGTTGCGTGTTAAAACGTCACCTGAACAAATGACTAGTAATTACAAGTATTTTGAGGAGATAAAAATAGGGGCCAACTGCCCCCCTGTAGATCTGTCCCTGCTCAGACCTTTCATCACTTTTAGCAATTCAGCACCGAAGATTGTGGTTACCCTTTTATTTAAAAACAGTGATCTACCTATTTAATGAAACTGATGCACAAAAAGGATTGAATTGTTAAACTATGTCATTATGCATTGTCTAATGTGCATTTGTAAACTTTACAAATGTCTTCTATAGAGACTAAAAGCAATTTTTATTGTGATAATTATTTATTTATAGACACTCACATCCAACATGCAGGGGTTGTTTTAGAAATGCTGTTTAAAAAATGTCTTTCTTGCACGTGCATCATCTAAAACAGTTATGAACTGCTTTACCAGGTCAACTGTGAGAAGGTATTTGTTTAATGTGTTTTTCAGATTGTTTTATTGAGCTTAAAAAATGCACAGCTGCTGTATTTTTATACTGCCTGTTACTCTAAGCCTTTGGTGGTACGTCTCCATCAGCTTTGTGCATCAAGAGACTTCATTTTGCTCATTCGTCTTTGACAAATAACTAAAACTCAGTCAAGGATCATTGTCCTGCTGGAAGATGAATCTCCTGACCTCAAGTCGAGTTTTTTTCTAGGTTTTCTACTAGGATTGCCCTGTATGTTGGTTTATCCATGTTTCCATGGAATCTGATCAGCTTCCCTATCTTTACAAAAGAAAACCATCCTCATAGCATAAAGCTTCCACCACCACATTTCACCCTGGAGATTTGGTTTCTGCTACACATATATTTATATGTAAGCAGACCAGAAAGTTATATTTGGTCGCATCTGGTCTGAGCATCCTCTTCCACAGTTTACTGTGTCCAGCTCATGGCCTATGGCAAACTGAACTTCTAAAGGCTTTTTTACAACAATAGCACGCCCAGATTTGTGAAATGTACGGCTTACAGTTGTCCTGTTAACAAGTTCTCCCACCTGAGCTTTGGATCTCTGCAGCTCCTCTAGAGTTACCAAGGGCCTGTTGGCTACTTCACTGACTATTACTCTCCTTGATAGACACAGCTGGTCAAGTAGACACCGTTTGTGCCATACTCATTCTATTTTCAGATAACAGATTCAGCAGAGCCCTGTGTGATGTTCAACCCTTGGGATAATATTTTAGACCATAGCCCTTCTTTAATCTTCTCCGCAGATTTCTCCTTGACCCGTCTGCTCCCTTCCTTGGTCATCATGATGCTATTTGTAAACTAAGGTTCTTCTAATAAAGCTCTGAGGCCTTCACAGAACAGCTGGGTTTACACCTAGATGAAGACATCCATTTACTTAGTTGGTTGCACAGGATTTTATTTAGCGGTATCCAAGTAAAGGGGACTGATTATAACACAGGCCACATTTTTGTTGTTTTGATGTTTTTATTTTATGTTGCTTATTATTCTCTTTTGAATACTCTCCACAGCCTATGGAGGGCATGCATGAGAAGAGCTTGTGTGATGACGGTCGCTTCAGTCAGATGAAGGGGCTTTCGATGAGACAGGGCGGGCACAGCGGTATGGGCCCCCCACCCAGCCCTCTGGATCAACACTCACAAGGTAATTGAGCAACACAAAGCTGTCTGAAGCAGTCATTCCTTTCAGGGTTGTGTAAGAAGACAAGCGGTGCGCAGCTTATTGGTAGCACTGGGGTCATGTGGTCAGATTTACTCACAGGGTTGCTGCAGGCACAGGCTACAGCATGTGTGAAGCACTGTATTCAAATGCTTTTTTGTTTTCTTTACTTTCATCACGATTTCACAACGCAGTGTGTAGTATTTCTTTCTTTTAGAAAGACATGCAGTGCATGAAACAAGACAGTTGGTCTCGGGTTTAACTCAGGGAGTCTGTCTGAAAGCTTTTGAAATAACAGTTGGGCTGGATTTTGAGAGGGTTAGGTAATGATTCCTTGTTTGGGTGTGCTGCAGGCTTGTAACAGGAAATGGTTTTGACATTTCAGAATATGCACGTCACTGATGAACTGAGATTCCAAAAAGAAATATGATGCGTTAAATATGAAACTACAGTCAACAGTTGGTTTGATTCCTTTACAGCTCATCATTGTTGGGTTACTAACTTCTTTTAGCGTCCTCGTTGAGTAATCACTTTCTCTTTGCCTGTTTATTTGGGTCTACTAGGCTACCACTCTCCACTAGGTGGCTCTGACCACTCCAGCCCTGTCGCTTCAACTGGCCCTCCATCTGGTCCTCTAATGCCATCAACCTCCTCCTCATCCTCTTCTGCTGGTTCTGCCTCAGCCTCTCTAGATGGCTCCAGTGTAGATCAACATTCCTTGGGGCCTAATAACCGGCCTGGACCTCCGGGGAATTCAGGACCTGGCCCCAGCCCCGGGCCTAGCCTTGGCTCCAGCGTGCCCAGTCTTGGTTCTGGCCTTGATGGTAGTGGTCCTGGAGGTCCTGGTGGCCCAACTCCCTTTAACCAAAATCAGCTTCACCAGCTCAGAGCCCAGATCATGGCATATAAGATGTTAGCCCGGGGACAACCCCTTCCGGATCATCTCCAAATGGCTGTCCAAGGAAAGAGGCCAATGCCAGGGATGCAGCAGCAGCCCATTTCCAGTCTGGTCTCTGGAGCCGTTGGAGGGCCAGGAGGTGGTCCAACAGGACCCGGATCAGGACCTGGGCCAATGGGCTCAAGCTACAGCCGGCCTCATGGTGAGTGTATAGAAAATGTGTGGAATACTTTGTGATGCAGTGCAGTTTCGTAACAAATTTCCTGTATCTTTCTGAATCTCTGAAAAAGTTGCATAAAACTACCAGACTTTAGCACGTATTTTCTCCCTAATTCTACAAAGACTGATTTTGAAGTCACTGAACCAAAGATGGTCTGTATCTTTCCATAACCTAGGCATGATGGGTCCCAACATGCCTCCCCCTGGTCCTTCAGGGACCCCAGTTGGGATGCAAGGACCAAATCCCAATGGACCCTCCAAGTCATGGCCTGAAGGTTAGTGGTTGTTCTGTCCGATGATGTATTGTCAGATTTTTGGCTGTTTTTCTCTTTTCATGTTTCCCATAGACACTTTTTTTTAGATTTCCACTATCTGCTTTAGGTAGTTTTTCAGGTATAGCACTTTGTTTTACCCTGTTATTGTAAAGCTTTAAAAACATCTTAAGGTACATACTGCACACCATCCCACAGTATGTCTAGCTCTGGACTAATAGCTCTTTAGTAATCCTTTTGTTGTGGCAGAAATACTGTTTTATAATTATCAAACTGTTATTTAATAAGAGTGAAGACTGGATTTAATAAAACAAAATAGTCCTCTTGAAACGATGAGGTAAAAGGACCAGACTGTTGCTGTTCAATTTAAAACGGAACCTTCTGCTAAAGGGAGTTTTTTTTCAACTATGTGTCAATTTGTACCCTTTTTGACAGTCAATTATTGTTTTGTTTTTTAAAGTTTTTTTTTGCGGTACTACCGGCCTTTATTTTTCCACAGTAGATAGACAGGAAATGGGAATGGAGGGAGAGGGGAAGACATGCGCTTAACCCCCTACACCACCAGCGCTGCGCCCCGACAGTCAATGATTTAAAGCTAGTTTCTAAAGTCTACCGTAGGAAAATGTAGTTTTATGATATATATCATCCAGCTGGAGGTACTGCAGTTAGTTTGGTTTGATCAGGAGTCACAATCTTTCATGTTTCATAAGACTCAACCTGCCTAAAGATAGATAGAAGCCAAAATAAAATGAACAAGGGTCTAAAACTGTCTTCAGAAATTATTATGATATAATATATATATAATAAATAATATATTGAATCTACAATTAAATTAAATTAGATCTGTTGTTTGAGCATTTGTTTTGAGCAAATATGAATCAAATATCTGTTGTAGGAAACTGCCAGAAACCCCATGTGCTTAGCTGTAAAGTGTTAAGATAATACTTTTATTTATGCTGTGACATTAAGTTTTCCTTCCTTGCTCTTTTCACTTTCCTTCAGGCCCTATGGTGAATGCAGCAGCCCCCTCTAACGCACCCCAAAAACTCATCCCCCCTCAGCCCACCGGTAGACCTTCTCCCGCTCCCCCATCAGTTCCCCCCGCTGCTTCCCCTGTAATGCCCCCGCAGACCCAGTCCCCTGGTCAGCCAGCTCAGCCTCCTCCCATGATGCCTTACCATGCCAAGCAGAACCGCATTACCCCCATCCAGAAACCCTGTGGCCTCGACCCCGTGGAGATACTGCAGGAAAGGGAGTACAGGTACATCAAGCCCCTTTAGGGATCCACCTTCCTTTAACTCAAGTATCTCACAAGTATCATGAGTAGCTTACTGGTATAAAGACTAACTACATTTAGGCATAGCTAAAATGTAAGTTTATGCATATGGCACAATTAGCAGTGCATTAAAATTCAGGTTTTAAAAACCATGCAACATATAACTGCAAAATACACCTATAACCAAACTTTATTCTACACATCCATAGCAGGGCCACCGTAAAAAAATGGATAAAGAATGAAAGACACAACAAAGTGACAATACCTGATTTTAAAAAAAAAAAAAACTTTCTTGGTTGACTGTATGTAGAATTGACTGGGAGTCTTTCAAGATTGGTTGCCGTATTTTGTAAAAGGTGTTAGGATGTGTAACGTGGGAAGGGGGCAGCGCTTTTTCCGATCATTGCGGAGAAGGTCAAAGCTTGCCAAGCGGACGTTTTGCTGATTTGAGGAATAACTCCAAATATTACTGTGACTGGGTTCGAGAAGATCTTAATATTCCATGAATCCAACAAAGTGTTATAGACTGCCCTCCAGAAGACCTGCAATATTTAACATCCCCATATGGCATCTATAATCTTGTGCAAATCTCATCAGACTCTGGGAACAAGTTTGTGAGTTTACTGTTTGACAAATGGAGTCTATGAACAACCTTAAATTTTATTAAACTATGTCTAATACATAGTTATTGATGATGTATGGATAAGCTTAGTTACCTGCCACCATTGCAACTCTGTTATTTGTAATCCCACCTTCACTTGCCACTGTTCCTTCATTCTGTACAAAGAGAGCGCTGATTCTGTTTGGACTAATTCATACAATGTTGACATAGCCCCTCTCTGTAATGTCCTTTTTCCTTTGTCCCTACTAAGCTTGGTTTGGCACAGTTCTATTTGCTTTTTAGACTTTTGCAGTAGTAATGGTTATGTGGAACCTTTACTATTTTTTAGTACCTAGTTGGATGCCATTCCAACCGAGCCGAGTCATGCTGAAAACACGACTTCAGAAGACTGTCAGTAACTGGTTGGGTCGGAGGCGATTCACTAGTCACAGCATATTTTACTAACTAATATCTTCAACCATTAAATGGTTTTACACAGGGCTTGAGGTATATATGACAACTACAGCAAGCTAGCATTAGGTACCGTTAGTTTACTCTTACACGTCGTCTAGCTCGTATCCTTTGGTTTGATACTGCTCTGTCGCCCCAGTGTAACTGGGTTATTTGTAATCAGGCTTTAGTGTCCAAACAGGTGTAGTTCATCTTTCCTGGACTTAAACCAGAAGCCAAATTTACAGATCTTAGCAGCCCAGTAAAAATGCATATAGTTAGGCATGGCTAGACCAGCCTCCTCTGTCTTTCCAAAAACTCCTTTCTGTTATGAGGTATTTTCGTATTCCGAATATACATAGACGTTTCTATACCATCAAATTCTTCATTACACTTTAGAACTATAAGGATGGATCTGCACAAGTCGGACAGAAACTTCAGAGTGCCGCAACAAAGGGTTCTGTCACAATATTGAACAGCAACAGGAATAAGGGACATCCCTGTGTTGTTCTTTGAAAGAGGGGAAAATAATCAGATATAATATTGTTAGTCTGAATTACAGCCAGTGGACACTTAAATGTTTGCAAGGACATCAGGGGTTTCAAATAAATTTCTTCGAACCATGATAAAACAAAACCTCCTTAGAGAGAACATCTCTGTGTATAACAATGGCCACCCCATAAATCCCAGTACCATGACCGCCTGGCTAAACTGGACCCTTAGTACCTAAAAACACTGCTAGGCCATACTACAACTAACCTGAGTGACAGCTTATCTCTGAAGATGCAGTACAGTGAATTACCTGTTCATGCACTGCCCACCAAACTGCGGGCCCCTGGCTGGCCGGTAAAGACACGAATAATTTCTCTTAATAAACTCATTGGGTTTTAATAGGATTTTAAAACAAAATTCCTCAGCCTCCGCAGTAATGGTCCTGAGTGTAGCTGGTTGAAAAAGCCCATAGTGGGAACCTTCAAGTCACCATAGGAATGATCTCTTTTTATTGAAAGCCACATGTTGCTTACTGATAGCTTGGACATAGTGGACTAAATTCTTGTCATTGTCCTAAGTGGTGATCCGTTTGATCTCTGTTTGCTTTCTTTAAAATAGCCTCCGTGTTATGAATAGAGTCAGAATGAGCCGCAGTAGCAGGTTCCAGTTCTGCAACGTGACCCCTGGTGTCATCTATTCTGGATTTCATTTTCTCCATTACATTCTGTAGTTTCTGAAGTCGATCCATGTGCAACTTTGCCGTAATGCTCAATGTGGTCATAAATTATCCTCGTGATCTGCTAACAGCAGCTAGCACCTTGTTTTGACTGCTAGCATTAGTTTCCTGGGAGTCAGCTTGGGGCTTTGGTATTTAGGCATTCCCTGGCAAATAACTTTGGTTCTTTTTGGTCTTTGGTTCTTTAATTTACAAAAGCTTTAGTATGATGCAAAATCAGTGCTGAAATTGTAGCTTTGTTTGCCAAATTTAAGGGCTCAATATGTCCTTACTTGGCTCCGCCCAAACCAGAACTCAAAAACAAGTTAATTTAGCCCAAACGTTTTTAAGCCTGCTTTTCTCTAGATATATTCAAAATCATGATATCATCACGAATATTGCAGATGTCCCAGTCAAACATTTTTGTCACTGAAACAAATCTGAGTTATTTAAAATTAGGCATCTACCAATACTAAGTCTCAGTTCGATACATAGTTAGAATCAAGGCATTCATTGCAACCTCCATAGCTGTAAATTGTAGTAAAGTTACATTACATCACATTTTGTAGTTCATAATTCTATAAACTACAGTTTATCAGTGTTACATGATAGTTTCCCATCTATCTCACTCACACCTGACGTTCCAGATGTCAGAGAAGCACTATGTTTCTAAAGATACGCTATTGCCAAAAGGTTTGGGTCACACGAACAAATCACTGAATTCCGCTGTTACAAACGTCCATGGCTGCAAGTGTATAAAGCAGGTGTGGAAAAACTTGACTGGCCTGGAGAGAGTCCTGACCTCAACCTTCTTGAATATCTTTGGAATGAGTTAGAGCAGAGGCTACTATTCTGGTTTTCTCATCTAACTTTTTACACACTTCTGAACTTTGTGGAACATGTTTAAAGAATAATTAAAGTTGCTATTGCTGGCAACATTGGGTCCATCAACAAATTGGATCTCATAGATTACTAATCGGATGTCATCAAAGTTCATGCTCATGTAAAAGTAGACAGACAAATACTTTTGGCAATATAGTGTATGTCTTTACTGGCTTTGAACATCTGGAGATAATTTTCTGCTTTTTCTTCTTTAAAAATATCTCAAACTCAGTCACATGGCACCTGTGAATGTCAATTAGATAAATTAATACTTCTGGAGATTTTGTGTATATCTGACTTGCACACATAACTACAGCCTTTAGTTAACACGTTTTGCGTCTGATGACATTTTGTATTTGTAACAGTTTTCTGAGTTGCTAGGCATTTTTACTCTGTTTTGATATGACTCATTAATAATTAGGTTTTATATTAATGTGGTTCCACTAATTTGCAGGCAAAACGTACATAATCAGGTGTTATAAATGGACTGCTGTCTGGGGTTATCTGGGTTAAGCATGCAGAGCAGATCACCCACAGGCAGGCAGCTGCAGCAGCCAAAACTGTTTTTTTCACTTTGAATGTCATTGAATACAGTAAGAAATTCTCAGATTGGTCAACCCAGCTTTGATAGATCCACAAAATAACGTGTATGGCCTATCATAAGTAATGTACAAGAAAACAGAGCAACTTTTAAATATTGGATGAGAAAGTGGTGGCCACACAGTTCACTCGTGGTGCAGCAGACATAAAAGCACAGAAAGCTCACCAATAACAGCCATCGAGAGTTGAGTTTAGTCAGTGGCTGTGAGTCCGATAATTCATAAAGGCTTTGATCGGGGACATGGTGCTGGTGCAGAGATATGGAGGCAACCCATGTATGGAGGCTACAGTCCTTGACACAGCCCTCATGGGTTGGAGTCCCAGTCCATTGACCTTTGCTGCATATCTTCTCCTGTCTCTCTGCAAGCCATTTCCTGTCGGTCAACTTACAAAAAATAAAGTCCACTAGTGCCACACAATTTTGACAAGAAAAGGTTGTGATCGGTACCCTGAGCAGATGCCTGGGATTTTATCTGAACATTACAAATACAACAGTAAATATCAATGAAACTGACTGTGTGACATTTGCTTTTTCAGGTTACAGGCTCGTATTGCTCATCGCATTGCTGAATTGGAGAACCTGCCCGGTTCCTTGGCTGGTGATTTACGTACCAAAGCTACAATAGAGCTCAAAGCTCTTCGTTTGCTGAACTTCCAGAGACAGGTAGAAACCACAGCATCTTCACCTTCAGTCATAAATACATCTTTTTATTCACTGTTTATTGTTTTTTTAAAACAATTTATTGTCAGAAGGGAGTTTATGTTTACATGCACACTGCTGTCCGTAGCTGCGTCAAGAGGTGGTGGTGTGTATGCGACGTGACACGGCTCTCGAAACCGCCCTGGATGCCAAGGCCTACAAGCGGAGCAAACGTCAGTCTCTGCGAGAGGCCCGCATCACAGAGAAACTGGAGAAACAGCAGAAGATTGAGCAAGAGCGCAAACGGAGACAAAAACATCAGGTAAAGGAGACACAAGAAGGCTACATGTATATGATTTTGAAAAACAGTACTTTTTAAATAACTCCTTTATTAATTAGCATTTTTACTTGTCTTGCTTGACCTGACAGGAGTACCTCAACAGCATTCTCCAGCATGCCAAAGACTTCAAGGAGTATCACCGCTCAGTCACGGGAAAGATTCAGAAGCTGACCAAAGCCGTCGCCACCTACCACGCCAACACTGAGCGGGAGCAAAAGAAGGAGAATGAACGAATTGAGAAAGAAAGAATGAGGCGGCTTATGGTAAGAAGCGAAAGGGATATCACTTTCTAGTACATAGAGTACAGACCAAAAGTTTGGACACAGCTTCTCATTCAAAGAGTTGTCTTTATTTTTATGACTATGAATATTATAGCTTCACACTGAAGGCATCAAAACTATGAATTAACACATGTGGAATTAAATAATGAAAAAAAATGTGAAACAACTGAAAATATGTCTTATATTCTAGGTTCTTCAAAGTAGCCAGCCTTTGCTTTGATTACTGCTCCGCACACTCTTGGCATTCTGTTGATGAGCTTCAAGAGGTGGTCACCTGAAATGGTTTTCACTTCACAGGTGTGCCCTGTCAGGTTTAATAAGTGGGATTTCAAGCCTTATAAATGGGGTTGGGACCATCAGTTGTGTTGTACAGGAGGTGGATACAGTACACAGCTGATAGTCCTACTGAATAGACTGTTAGAATTTGTATTATGGCAAGAAAAAAGCAGCTAAGTAAAGAAAATTGAGTGGGCATCATTACTTTATGAAATGAAGGTCAGTCAGTCCGAACAATTGGGAAAACTTTGAAAGTGTCCCCAAGTACAGTCGCAAAAACCATCAAGCGCTACAAAGAAACTGGCTCACATGAGGACCGCCCCAGGAAAGGAAGACCAAGAGTCACCTCTGCTGCGGATGATAAGTTTATCCGAGTCACCATCCTCAGAAATTGCAGGTTAACAGCAGCTCAGATTAGAGAACAGGTCAATGCCACACAGAGTTCTAGCAGCAGACACATCTCTAGAACAACTGTTAAGAGGAGACTGTGTGAATCAGGCCTTCATGGTAAAATAGCTGCTAGGAAACCACTGCTGAGGACAGGCAACAAGCAGAAGAGACTTGTTTGGGCTACAGAACACAAGGAATGGACATTAGACCAGTGGAAATCTGTGCTTTGGTCTGATGAGTCCAAGTTTGAGATCTTTGGGTCCAACCACCGTGTCTTTGTGTGGCGCAGAAGAGGTGAACGGATGGACTCTACATGTCTGGTTCCCACCGTGAAGCATAGAGGAGGAGGTGTGATGGTGTGGGGGTGCTTTGCTGGTGACACTGTTGGGGATTTATTCAAAATTGAAGGCATACTGAACCAGCATGGCTTCCACAGCTTCTTGCAGCGGCACGTTATTCCATCCGGTTTGCGTTTAGTTGGACCATCATTTATTTTTCAACAGGACAATGACCCCAAACACACCTCCAGGCTGTGTAAGGGCTATTTGACCAAGAAGGAGAGTGATGGGGTGCTGCGCCAGATGACCTGGCCTCCACAGTCACCGGACCTGAACCCAATCGAGATGGTTTGGGGTGAGCTGGACCGCAGAGTGAAGGCAAAAGGGCCAACAAGTGCTAAACATCTCTGGGAACTCCTTCAAGACTGTTGAAAAAACATTTCAGGTGACTACCTCTTGAAGCTCATCAACAGAATGCCAAGAGTGTGTGGAGCAGTAATCAAAGCAAAAGGTGGCTACTTTGAAGAACCTAGAATATAAGACATATTTTCAGTTGTTTCACACTTTTTTGTTCAGTATATAATTCCACATGCGTTAATTCATAGTTTTGATGCCTTCAGTGTGAAGCTACAATATTCATAGTCATGAAAATAAAGAAAACTCTTTGAATGAGAAGGTGTGTCCAAACGTTTGGTCTGTACTGTATGTCCCAATGAGGTTTCTTTTCTTTCCAATCCGAGTCACTTAGAACAATACCTAGTCCCAGTCTGATGACACCTTAACAAGAAAAATGTGCATTAACTCTGTGAATGCTATAATCTAAATTGGTGATATGTTCTTTCTCACAATTAAATGTGTGAAAATAAGTTTCACATTCGGCGCCTCAGGAGATGGAAAAGATCCTTTGTCGACACTGCTTACAGTGGGTGTGGGAAGCTGCTGACCTCAACGTGGGACATTATCGGGCAGTGGAAGGAGTACTTATCCTTATCTCCTCAATCCTGCTGTCATGCCTTACCTGGTGGATGCAGAGACTGAAAACTTAGAGTTGGAATCTCATTCCACCAAGGCTAAAGTTGCTGAGGTGATTACAAAGCTCCATGGTGGCAAGGCTTTGGGAGCGGAAGAGATCCGCTCTGACTACCTCAGGTCTCTGGATGTTGTGGGGCTGTCGTGGCTGATGCATCTCTTTAACACACTCCTCAGCCTTCCTGGTAAGGCCTATGCCAGGGTGTTGGAGAGGAGAGCCCTTCTGATAGTCGAACCTCGGCTTCAGGAGGGGCAGTGTGGGTTTCATCGTGGTCGTTAAACGTTGGATCAGCTCTACACCCTCTACAGGGCGCTTGAGGGTTCCTGGGAGTTTGCCCAACCACTTGTGCTTTGTGGACCTAGAAAAGGCATTTCCTCATGGAGGCCTGTGGGGGCTCTGGCAGGGCTGCCCTTCATCACGGGTCCTGTTTATAAGTTTCATGAACAGAATTTTTAGGTGCAGCCACTGTCCGGAAGGAGTCTGGTTTGCAGACCATTGGATGTGGTCTCTCCTTTTTGCAGATAACGTGGTTCTACTCGCTTCCTCTAGCCAAGACTGACAGCATACACTGGGGCGATTCACAGGCGAGTGTGAAGCTCCTTCAAGTCCGAGGCCATGGTTCTCGACTGGAAAAGGGTGGCTTGTTCTCTTCAGGTTGGAGGGGAGTTGGAAGTGGAGGAGTTGAAGTATCTTGGGGTCTTGTTCATGGGTGGGCGGAGAATGGAGCGGGAGAACGACGATGGAGATGGATTATTGCGTCCGCCAAAGTAATGCGAATGCTGCGCTGGTCTGTTGTCCTTGATTGTGTATACAGGAGTTGGACAATGAAACTGAAACACCTGGTTTTAGACCACAATAATTTATTAGAATGGTGTAGGGCCTCCTTTTGCGGCCAATACAGCGTCAATTTGTCTTGGGAATGACATATACAAGTCCTGCACAGTGGTCAGAGGGATTTTAAGCCATTAATCTCCTTGCACCATTGAAACTGACGTTTGGCATTGGCATGATTGACCAAAGGTTTGGCTATAGCAGTCCGGCCGTTCATATTGACCCTGTGGAGCTCCCGACGGACAGTCCTGGTGGAAACAGGAGAGTTGAGGTGCACATTTAATTCTGCCGTGATTTGGGCAGCCGTGGTTTTATGTTTATTGGATACAATCCGGGTTAGCACCCGAACATCCCTTTCAGACAGCTTTCTCTTGCGTCCACAGTTAATCCTGTTGGATGTGGTTCGTCCTTCTTGGTGGTATGCTGACATTACCCTGGATACCGTGGCTCTTGATACATCACAAAGACTTGCTGTCTTGGTCACCGATGCGCCAGCAAGACGTGCACCAACAATTTGTCCTCTTTTGAACTCTGGTATGTCACCCATAATGTTGTGTGCATTTCAATATTTTGAGCAAAACTGTGCTCTTACCCTGCTAATTGAACCTTCACACTCTGCTCTTACTGGTGCAATGTGTAATCAATGAAGACTGGCTACCAGGCTGGTCCAATTTAGCCATGAAACCTCCCACACTAAAAGGACAGGTGTTTCAGTTTCATTGTCCAACCCCTGTACATTGGATCTGATCGAGGCATCCTTGTAATGTAAATAACAGCTGTTTACAAACCTTCCCTTTCCTACCTGTTTTCCAGGCCGAGGATGAAGAGGGTTACCGTAAACTGATTGACCAGAAGAAGGATAAACGCCTGGCCTATTTACTACAGCAAACTGACGAGTATGTTGCCAACCTCACTGAGCTGGTACGAGCCCACAAAGCTGCACAGGCCCTCAAGGAGAAAAAAAAGAAGAAGAAAAAAAAGAAGAAGGTAAAGAAGATGCTGAATAAATTGATGTTTGTTAAGACAACGTTTGATCCAGCAGTAACCTCCGCTGACTATTTAAGGACTTTCTTGCTAAAAGTTGTATGCTATTTTTTTGTGATGTATTGTGTCTGCTTGTGCTGCAGTTGGAGAACGCAGAGGGTCAGACTCCTGCTCTTGGGCCTGATGGAGAGGTGAGCTAATATTTTACTCTTTACACTGAAATTTGTTTAAGTTTTTATGACCAAGGAAATCATCAATGTTTAATTAATCCTATTCAAGTATAGTCTGAGATCTAGTGTACCTCCTGTCGTAGCCCCTGGATGAGACGAGCCAGATGAGTGACCTGCCTGTAAAGCTAATCCATGTGGACAGTGGTAATATCCTGACCGGTGTGGATGCTCCCAAGGCTGGACAGCTGGAAACTTGGCTGGAGATGAACCCTGGGTGAGAACAAATACATTCAGGAAGGGTCAAAACCAGAAAAGAAATATGGTTGTATAATGAAATATGCTGCATATGTCAGTCAGTCATTTTCTACCGCTTCTTCCATAGTGGGTCGTGGGGGAGCTGGTGCCTATCTCCAGCAGTCTATAGGCGGGAGGCAGGGTACACCCTGGACTGGTCGCCAGTCCATTGCAGGGCTGCTGCATATGTGAAAGATGCAATTTACGCTCATGTTTATGTTCAGAAGATAAAGTGAGCCAGCAACAGCTTATATTTGTGTGCTAAAGTATTAAACATACCCAGTATGGTACATGCTAGCTATTCAGTAACCTCACTCGTTATTATAGAAGGTTCCCATGCTATCATAATAGCTGTTGTGATTTTGTTTTTTTAATTTAAGTTTTATTATCAGAACCAAAAGTGTATAATTTTAACATGACCTAATATGCTAACTTTATAGCACTGAACTAAAGTCCTGTCTATCCATTAAGCCATTGTGTTTTCTGATAATGTTCTACATGAAAAACCTTTTTAGTTACCAGCTAACATTTTGCATCATGGTAAACAGAAAATATATTGAACTCTGCTTGTACTCTGGTACACAGGGTTGGGTACAAGTTAAAAATGTAAACGTTCGGGATCATCCAAACTTCCCTAGCTTAAATTACTAACCCTAGTTATGTTGTAGTGTAAAACATCGTTTTATATCGCACTGCTTTTCATAGGGATTTAAACTTTTACGTTACATGTTCTTGGGTAATTGTCAGCTTGCTTGTAACTCAGCAAAAGTTAGAATTATGGGATATTAGCTGATTTCTAATTCTGGGCCTTTGGTTTGGGGTGTGCTTGTGTTGAATGTCATTTTTAGCTAAGGATAGGTGGCTCAAAGGGTTTCCTCTACTGTCCCTACAAAGTCTCCTTGAAGATTTCTTACCCGTTTAGTTTTAAGACAAGATTGCTCCTGTTTGTGTTACAGTAGAGCCAACCTGTCAAGGGGTGCGGCAGAGGTTAGACCAAGAAGTTTAGAAAGAGAAAAGCATTCTGATTTAATGTTGGTAATTGTTTGTGTCTGTTTAGTTACGAGGTTGCTCCCCGCTCAGACAGTGAAGACAGTGAAGAGGAGGAAGAGGAGGAGGTGGGTTGCCTTTTTAAACTTAATATGAAAATGTAGATGTACTTACTTTAAGCAGTCGCTGTTTCAGTTAAAGGTAAAGTAGCTTATGACTGAAAAATTGTGAGGTAGGAGGAAGAAGAAGATCCTCAGCCTTCAGCAGCTCCGGTGGAGGATAAGAAGAAGATTACAGACCCTGACAGTGAAGACGTGTCAGAGGTGGATGTCCGACATATCATTGAGTAAGTTTAAATGCTGCAATCAATGACAATGAGATTATTTTGGGCTGATCTTTTTACAGTAAAGCTAACTATGGGTTGGGTACAGGAATGCTAAACAGGATGTGGACGACGAGTACAGTGGTGCAGCGTTTGCTCGAGGACTTCAGTCGTATTACTCTGTGGCCCACGCCGTCACAGAGAAGGTGGATAAACAGTCTACTTTATTGATAAATGGACAGCTTAAACAGTATCAGGTAAACACATGAACAGAAATGTAAGTTTCAGTGAATGTCCTGTTGTACCCAGTTATTTAATGGAATGTTGTAACATCTCACTCAGCAAACTGGATCTGAGTTACCACTTCTGGTTCTGTTTTATGTACTTGATTTCATATTTTTACCACTCCAATGGTTATTTAAAAATGTCAAAGCACAGCATACCATATGGAGACAACTTACGTTATGATTTCTCAAACTATACAACAGTTAACCAGAATTTATTCAGCGATCCAAGTAATTTAAGATTAGGCATATTAATTAAAAGAGCTATTTAATCTCCCTAATTAACTTGTGAAGTTGTGATTGATATTCCTGTTTTTATAATTTAACTGTTGCTAAATAGAAAACCCAACAATAACAATAAGAATTTATAATCATTAAACCCTAAAATCAAGCAGCTTTTCAGCAACATAAACTGAGTCTGACCTGAGTTTAAATTTGCTTTAGGGGGGTGAAGATTTCTTAGCAGATAAAACAGCTATGATCTGGGAACCTTGGGCTTTTCCCTGTTACCTGTGGTGAAGTAAAGCCTCCTATTTGCATCAGATTGTGTGTGTTTATTTATATATATTTTTTTTACAGAGCTTTACCTTTTGACTTTATCTTTTGAGTTTTTTCTGCTATGACTTCTGAGTTTTTTCCTGCAAGAATTCTTAGACTTTTACTTGTTTTTATTAAAGTAATTTTCTTACTCCTCTTGGGTCACAGAAGGTATATTACTTCAGTTGAGGAAAGCAGGTCACATCCAACAGGAAGGTACAGCAGCCAATACAGTCTCTGTTTTACTAAGAACATCATTGGAAAGGGTGAAAAACATTTCACCCAAATTTGTTAGATCAATAAAATAATGTGCATGTCTTACAGTACAGTGTTGCAAGCTGTGGACAGGAATAAACTGGCTAAGTACATTTTAAATTGCCAGCAGTACACCAACCGCAGTTATCAGGAGTTGTGTTTAGTCAGGGGTATTGATAACAATCATTTAAAAAAAGACTTGATTTGAGCCCAAATGTGATACTTGTCTTTCAGATTAAAGGTCTGGAATGGCTAGTTTCTCTTTACAATAACAATCTGAATGGGATCCTGGCTGATGAGATGGGTCTGGGAAAAACCATCCAGACGATTGCCCTCATCACCTACCTCATGGAGCACAAGCGGCTCAACGGACCCTACCTCATCATTGTACCCCTCTCGTGAGTTAATTCTTGTGTTCATGATAAGATATTTAAATAAACTGCAGTTTTAAGAGAACATGGTTATTATGTTCAATTTAAACTGAGGTGAATCTTTTTGGCAGAACTTTGTCTAACTGGGTGTACGAGTTTGACAAGTGGGCACCATCGGTCGTTAAAGTGTCGTACAAAGTGAGTTTTTGATTACAGCCCCTTTAAGCATGTTGGTAGCCTCCTGCACACTTTGTAAACATAACAAGAATTTGTATGTGTTGTTAGGGGTCTCCTGCTGCTAGAAGAGCCTTTGTCCCCCAGTTGCGTAGCGGCAAGTTTAATGTTTTACTCACCACTTACGAGTACATCATCAAGGACAAACAAGTACTGGCCAAGGTAAGAGAGGACGGTAGGACAAAGACAGACACAAGGACGACCACAAACACGCTGAAGCAGACATAATGCAACTCTCACCATCTACATGTGTCTACATGATAACACACTGCATGCAGCTGTTTTTGACCTATTTAATAATTATCTTTTGACTTTGTTTGCTGTGTTTCTATTTGATGGATTTCAACTTTCCCAGGTTCTGCAACACATTGACATGGCTCTCCCCACTGTCTTCTGTGACCATCATGCTGCCATGCATTCATGTTGTCTTACAGGGTTCCAGAATGGGCTGACAGGTGGGTCAGGTCACAGTTCTGGTTCAGGACTCAGGCAGCTCCAGTCAACAGGACAAAGTGGACAAGAAATCGTCATTTAAAGCACTTTCTGTTTTCAGATGATTTGGTTGAATATAAGCACCAAGGAGAAACCTTAAGAAGCTGTAGCACTAGTGAAATATGTTCCATCTGTCCTGTCCCCCAGATCCGTTGGAAATACATGATTGTGGACGAAGGCCACCGTATGAAGAACCACCACTGTAAGCTGACCCAGGTTCTGAACACCCATTACCTTGCTCCAAGGCGAGTGTTGCTGACCGGGACTCCACTGCAGAACAAACTACCTGAACTGTGGGCGCTCCTCAACTTCCTTCTGCCCACCATTTTCAAGAGCTGCAGCACGTTTGAGCAGTGGTTCAATGCCCCATTTGCAATGACTGGAGAGAAGGTGTGCATTTCCTGCAGAAATATCCTAGATTAGACAGATCCTTGCAGGGCTTTTTTAAAGGTTACAAAAACATATTTTTGGTCAAACACTCTCCTTTTTAAGGTGGATCTTAATGAAGAGGAAACCATCTTGATTATTCGTCGCCTGCACAAAGTGCTGCGCCCCTTCCTGTTACGAAGATTAAAGAAGGAAGTGGAGGCTCAGCTTCCAGAGAAGGCATGGGTTTCTTCTCTCATCACACAGGAAACACCCTATTATAACTCCAGATACACATGAGGAAAAGTCTCCATCATAGCAACCTCCCCAATTATTACCTCTTCTGGTAAAGATGTGTGAAATAGATTCTAGTTTTATTGGAGTAGATTAATCTCACACTGATAAATTTCCAAACTTTAGTTTAAGGAGATTTATTAACTGTGGAAAAATATCTTGTTAGGAATTAATTGTCTTACACAAAATGACAGGTGTTACATCTCTTGGCATCCTTATGCAATTCCTATAAAAGTAACCTTTTCCCTGGGATGTGAAACTGATGTCAACTTTCTGATTTCTCTTAGCCATTCTTAGAAATGGGAAGGGTAGGTGAACATGCAGGTAAGGCAGATATGTCTTTAGGAAATGACTACAAACAAATAGCTACAGTCAAAGCAATAACTGCAAAGTTCTGAACAATAGGATCCTTGACAAACAAGGTTGGATGAGTTCCCAAGCTGATCTTACCAACATACAAATACATTCATACAGTATATGAGCAAAGAATCAATGTCTGATTAAATTTTGCAATCTGCATCATGAGATCTGATTAATAAACCTTCAGTATATGTTTTTTTCTCGTTCTGTCAGGTGGAATATGTCATCAAGTGTGATATGTCGGCTCTTCAGAGGGTCCTGTACAGGCACATGCAGGCCAAGGGGGTCCTACTCACTGATGGATCAGAGAAAGACAAGAAGGTGAAGACATAAAGGAATAAATATTAATGGGTTTAGTTACCTTTATATTTTGTTGTGGGGTAATATCAAGGGGTTGTGTTTGCTGTAACTCTTTTAGTGCTTTTAGGGACAGTTTGAATCCCAGCATTTAGTGAGAAGTGACAAAGATGCAATCACACCCTTGACGTTATGTCTCTACAACAGGGAAAGGGAGGCACAAAGACTCTGATGAACACCATCATGCAGCTGAGGAAGATCTGCAACCATCCGTATATGTTCCAGCAAATAGAGGTAACACTGGGATATGACGATCAATTAACCGTGACATTGAAGGATGTCATTATGACATGAACACCAATTTGATGTAATAAATGACAGAATACATTTTTTGTGTTTTAAGGAATCTTTCTCTGAACACTTAGGATTCTCTGGTGGAATAGTCCAGGGGTAAGGAAGTGCTTATTTTATATTTTGCAGAACGCGTAAACGCTTTCCTTTGTAACTATGTTGTCCTGTTTGTTAGTCCTGACCTTTATCGAGCTTCAGGAAAGTTTGAGGTGCTGGATCGGATCCTGCCAAAGCTGAGGGCCACAAGCCACAAAGTGCTGCTCTTCTGTCAGATGACCTCACTGATGACCATCATGGAGGACTACTTTGCCTACCGTAGCTTCAAGTACCTGCGTTTGGATGGTGGGACATCTCCAACGTGCTCCTTTAGAAACATTTCTCTAGTACCAAAGCCTTGTGAAACATTGTGAAAATGTTACACTATGAAACTTGGCGATATCAGGAGAACTATCTACTGAGTACTGATTTTAAGCAAAATCTTTCTAAAAGGTCTTCTATGCTGTATTGTAGAGCAGACGCTGGTTAGAGGTTCAGACAATATTGTCGAAAAATAATTTGCCTGCTAAAAATCTCTTTCTTACACATTGAGGTCATATTTCTTGAACTTTTTCACATATTGACTCGTCACACCCCCAAACTTCAATGGAATGTTTGGGACTTTTATGTTACAGTGCAACACAAATCAGTGCATAATCGTAAAGTGGATGGAAAAGGATACAGGTTATAATTTTTTTTTGCTAATAAAAATCTTGAAAGTGTTCAGCCTCTAAATCAAATCCAGTGCAAACAATCACCTTTAGAAATGGCCTAATTCGTAGAGTCCACTTGTGTGTAAGTTAATGGCAGTATAAGCCCAGCTGGGTGTGAAGACCAAGGAACACAGCAGACAGGCCAGGGAGAAATCTATGGAGATGTTTGGAGCAGGATTCTTCTTGAACAGCCATTGTTCAACTTGTCATCTGAAAATGAAAAGTCTCCCACAACTCCACCTCATCTGACAGGCCAGGCAAAGAGAGTAGTAATCAAAGAAGCAGGCAAGAGGCCCATGGTGACTTACGAGGAGGTGCAAAGATCCACAGCTCAGGTGGGAGAACTTGGCCATATGACAGTTGTAATTAATGTAATCAAAGAATCAAAGAAAATGAATGCTGTACCTGAAAGCATTATCCTCACAGTTAAACGTGGCGTCACGCTTTTCTTCAGCAGGGACAGTAAGGCTTATCAGGGTTGATGGGGAAAAAGGATGGAACTGAATGCAGGGCAATTTGGAAGACTGGTATTGACCTTTCAGAAGGATAAATGTGTAGAATGGCCCAGTTAAAGTCCTAACCTAAATCCACCTGAGAATGTTTTCTGGAAAATCGATATTGACAGATGCTCTGTGTCCAATCTGATTGAGTTTGAGATATTTTCAAAGAAAGCTGAATTCAAATTTACATCACACTTCATCTTTTTATTGCTGAAAAAAAATCAAAAACAATTATCTTTTTCCCTCCACTTCACAGTATATACTGCTTTGTGTTGGCCTAGCACAAAAAATATTCTGATATGTCTCCTTCAAATAATTGTATCTTCTTGCCCATCCTCCTTTTTCTCATCTTCACATGTCAGGCACTACAAAGGCTGAAGACAGAGGAATGTTACTGAAGACATTTAATGACCCAGGGTCAGAGTACTTTATCTTTCTCCTGAGCACAAGAGCTGGAGGTCTCGGCCTCAACCTGCAGTCTGCAGACACTGTGATTATTTTTGACAGTGACTGGAACCCACATCAGGTGTGTAACTCTCTTACCAATAATAAAAAGTCAAAGGCAAGATCACATTGTATTCCATTGTTTTTTTTAGCACGTAGTATTTAATTTGTGCAGGAAAAAACAAATTAGGGAATATATCTTGCTTTTATATAGGACTTGCAGGCTCAGGACAGAGCCCACCGCATTGGGCAGCAGAACGAGGTACGAGTGCTACGCCTTTGTACCGTCAACAGCGTAGAAGAGAAAATCCTGGCAGCGGCCAAGTACAAATTAAATGTGGATCAGAAGGTCATCCAGGCTGGCATGTTTGATCAGAAGTCTTCCAGCCATGAGCGCCGGGCCTTCCTGCAGGCCATCCTGGAACATGAGGACCAAGACGAGGTCTGGGGTCAAGAGATCGTGAATGTGTGTGCCTGCACCGGCAACTTGTAATTTGCACCCTGCACTCTTATTGTTCTGCTTGCCAATGTGTGCCTACTGTGTTCAGGAGGAGGACGAGGTGCCAGACGATGAGACCGTCAACCAAATGATTGCCAGGAGTGAAGAGGAGTTTGAGCAGTTTATGGTCAGTCTCTGAATAGGAACTGGAGTTTTGAAACTGAGTCGGTTCACTCTGCATCTTGGTTTCTTTACCTTACCTTGGACAGTGTTTTCTTCTTCCCCCAGCGCATGGACCTGGACAGGCGTCGTGAGGAGGCCCGTAATCCTCGGCGAAAGCCTCGTCTGATGGAGGAAGATGAGCTTCCCACCTGGATTATGAAGGATGATGCTGAAGTTGAGCGTCTGACCTGTGAGGAAGAGGAGGAAAAAATGTTCGGGCGAGGTTCTCGACAGCGTAAGGAAGTGGACTACAGCGATTCACTGACAGAGAAACAGTGGCTCAAGGTGGTTCTCTGAAAGGCTCCCACAAAGTTTCCAGAGAATATCTTGCAGATAAATGCCTTTTTATTGATTTTAAAACATGTATTTAATCTAGCAATCTTTTTTTTTTATTCAGGCAATAGAGGAAGGCACACTCGAAGAGATGGAGGAGGAAGTACGTCATAAAAAGACAACCCGAAAGAGGAAGAGGGACCGTGATCTGGATCTCCCTGGTCCCTCGTCTTCCTCCGGGAGCCGCGGACGGGGGGACAGGGATGATGATGGGAAGAGGCAAAGGAGGAGGGGCAGACCCCCTGCTGAGAAACTCTCCCCCAATCCTCCTGGTCTGACAAAGAAGATGAGGAAAATTGTGGATGCTGTCATCAAATATAAAGACAGGTGAGTGAAATGGGCTCAAACAGAGAGTTTTGGTAAAGATCAGGTGCTATTTGTTTACCTACAAATGTGATGTGTCATACAAGGATTCAGGAAAAAGATTAACAAGAGGTAAAAACATGTGGAAGACACAACAGTGGATGCCAAAGAGTAATACAATTAAGAAATTAATATTACATTAATTTGTTTTAGGATATTACTTTATTAGAATTTTACATTTTCATTTTTTTAATTGTAGGCCTGCTTATGAGCTAAATGGTTGCAGTTAAACAAAGAACAAAAGTAAACAGTGCTTCCTCCTGCTTCATACAGTTTTCAAAGCTGTTTATTTCCTACAAAAATTCTGACTTTCACCAAACTCTGTTTACACACAATCAACCTACAGGGGTTGGACAATGAAACTGAAACACCTGGATTTAGACCACAATAATTTATTAGTATGGTCTAGGGCGTCCTTTTGCGGCCAATACAGTGTCAATTCGTCTTGGGAATGACATATACAAGTCCTGCACAGTGGTCAGAGGGATTTTAAGCCATTCTTCTTGCAGGATAGTGGCCAGGTCACTACGTGATACTGGTGGAGGAAAACGTTTCCTGACTCGCTCCTCCAAAACACCCCAAAGTGGCTCAATAATATTTAGATCTGGTCACTGTGCAGGCCATGGGAGATGTTCAACTTCACTTTCATGTTCATCAAACCAATCTTTCACCAGTCTTGCTGTGTGTATTGGTGCATTGTCATCCTGATACACGGCACCGCCTTCAGGATACAATGTTTGAACCATTGGATGCACATGGTCCTCAAGAATGGTTCGGTAGTCCTTGGCAGTGACGCGCCCATCTAGCACAAGTATTGGGCCAAGGGAATGCCATGATATGGCAGCCCAAACCATCACTGATCCACCCCCATGCTTCACTCTGGGTATGCAACAGTCTGGGTGGTACGCTTCTTTGGGGCTTCTCCACATCGTAACTCTCCCGGATGTGGGGAAAACAGTAAAGGTGGACTCATCAGAGAACAATACATGTTTCACATTGTCCACAGCTCAAGATTTGCGCTCCTTGCACCATTGAAACCGACGTTTGGCATTGGCATGATTGACCAAAGGTTTGGCTATAGCAGCCCGGCCGTGTATATTGACCCTGTGAAGCTCCTGATGGATAGTTCTGGTAGAAACAGGAGAGTTGAGGTGCACATTTAATTCTGCCGTGATTTGGGCAGCCGTGGTTTTATGTTTTTTGGATACAATCCAGGTTAGCACCCAAACATCCCTTTCAGACAGCTTCCTCTTGCGTCCACAGTTAGTCCTGTTGGATGTGGTTCGTCCTTCTTGGTGGTATGCTGACATTACCCTGGATACCGTGGCTCTTGATACATCACAAAGACTTGCTGTCTTGGTCACAGATGCGCCAGCAAGACGTGCACCAACAATTTGTCCTCTTTTGAACTCTGGTATGTCACCCATAATGTTGTGTGCATTTCAATATTCTGAGCAAAACTGTGCTCTTACCCTGATAATTGAACCTTCACACTCTGCTCTTACTGGTGCAATGTGCAATCAATGAAGACTGGTTACCAGGCTGGTCCAATTTAGCCATGAAACCTCCCACACTAAAATGACAGGTGTTTCAGTTTCATTGTCCAACCCCTGTATTTATACTCTATTACTATTATACTGTTAATACTATTTTGAGTTATATGAATAAACCTTTCTCAAGGTTGTGTGTTCTAGTGGATTTTCAAAACAGTTTTTATTTCTGATAATGTCAGAAATGTATGTCTCAGTTCTACTAGTACATGTTTTAAAAAAAGTTTAGTGCAATGTGAGACATAACATTATGCACAAAATGTTCACAGAAATGATTATTTGCTTTTCATGTTAATCTTTGCGTGTCTGTGTTTGCATCACCGGAATTTTTATGTGAAGGACCAACACAAAGTAGCACCATAATGGTGAGGGGAAAGGGAAAAAAATACATGGTTTTCAATAAAATGCTGTCTGAGTAGCATGATTTATATCAAGCCCCAAATGTTACATGATCTTTAGATAGAAGACAACTTGTATTTTTTAATAATTGTCTTCTACAGGAAATTAGTTGTCATTTTTTTTAAAGAATCACCATTTTATTTCTGTTTGTAGGTTTTAAGGTTTATATTGCAATATTTGCAGAAGGATAAAAAAGAAAAGCACATTGTTTCTAACCTAATTACAAAAAAAATGTCTAAAAGATATATCACTAGTATTGTATTGTGGAAATTTAGCACAATTATTCCATTGAACTTTATTGAACTTTTTCACCTACATTCAGAGTGTGATGTCTGGTAAAAGACTAACTGTACTCATCACTCTGAAACATCCTCGTTGTGATAAAAAAGGTGATTGGAGCATCATGCTGCGGAGATCATTTCCTTCAGCAGGGAAAATGAAGTTGTTAATGGGAAGATGGGTGGAGCTAAATACAGACCAGATAAAGCAAAACACTTGAAACTAGAAGGTAGGATTTTCAAAACCATATTTCATTTTTTTCCACTTCAAACTCCTGTGCTACTTTGTGTTTGTCACATCTAATCTCTGTAAAATACATGAAAGTTTGAGGTTTTAACATGAGAAAATGTTAAAAAGTCAACAGTTAGAAATATGTTTACTATTGACAATTGTGTTGCTGCAGCTGTTTTCTGAATTAGCTGTGTGGTATTTTGTCTTGTATGCATAGCTGATGCTTCTGTGTAAATGCAGCTGCTGTTTCTCTTACATTTTCTAGTAATGCAAATAACATAAATAGAGGATCAAAGCTGGTTTGTTTCATCCCGATGGTGTAATCTCCTGCAGCACCAGCGGGCGTCAGCTGAGCGAGGTCTTCATTCAGCTGCCATCTCGAAAGGAGCTGCCTGAGTACTACGAGCTAATCCGCAAGCCAGTGGACTTCAGGAAGATCAAGGTAGGATTATTCGTCCATAAATGAGAAAATAATTCTAGTATTCCCTCAAACATAATTTATATGATGTATTTTTCCTCGTAGGAGAGGATTCGAAGTCATCGCTACCGCAGTCTGGGTGACCTGGAGAGAGACGTCATGCTGCTCTTCCAAAATGCTCAGACCTTCAATCTGGAGGGTTCCCTGGTGAGAACCTCCCTGTGACCAAATCGTGTGATCATTGTTGCAGACTTCCAGATTCATCGCTGGGAAACTTCTTTTGTATATGACATTATTCATCCTATGACGATACCTACGGTTGGTATTCCTGTCAGATATATGAAGACTCCATCGTGCTGCAGTCAGTGTTCACCAGCTTGAGGCAGAAGATCGAGAAAGAGGAGGAAAGCGAAGGAGAGGAGAGTGAGGAAGAGGAGGAAGAGCAGGAGGATGGATCAGAATCAGAATGTGAGCACTTCTATACAACCAAAGCAGAAACTCTCATTTTGGTTTTGTTCTATTTTACATCTGTGTTTAGTTTATGGAATGACTGAATAACAATTTTTAAGTTATAGTGCCATGCAAAAGTATTCACATCCCTTGAACTGTTTCAGAATCTGCCACATGACAAAGACAAATGTCATTGTATTAATGTTGGATTTGATGCAATAGACCAACACAAAGTAGTGCATAAATGTGGAGGGGATATGATACATGGTTTTCATTATTCTTACAAATCAGAATCTGAAAAGTGTGGCGTGCCTTTATATTTATTCAACATTACTCTGATACCCCTAAACAGGATTTTGTGGAACCCATTGCTTTCAGGGGTCAGCTTATTAATGAAATGACAGAACACAGATTAATAAAATGTGTTCTAGCTGAAAGTGCTGCTCATTCCCATTTATTTATACTCTAAACAACGTCTCTGTGTTTTGTACACAGCACGCTCAGTCAAAGTAAAAATCCGCCTGAGTCGGAAGGATAAAGGCGGAGATCGAGGAAAAGGGCGCAGCAGGCGAACAGGACGCACCAGGGCCAAACCTGTTGTCAGTGATGACGACTCTGAGGATGAGCAGGAGGAGGTAACTCAAGCTGTCTGGCTCTATTCTTAAAATACATTCATAAAACTGTTAAAAGCAAGTTATAAAGAGACATGGTGCATATATAATGTCCCAAAATGTTGCCATTATCAGAATCTAAAGAAACCTGCCTGACTGTTTCCCAGGAGCGCTCAGCCAGTGGCACTGATGAAGAGGCTTGAACTGCACAGGAGTTTAAAGAGAAGCAGATTCCAACAAGTCAAATAACACAACCATTTAAACAGCTCCATCCACCCTCAGTCAAACGACATTGGTAGATCTGAAAGAAAAGAACATAGACGAGGTTCAAATTAAATATCATTTTTGAGCTATAGTGTAGACATACTCCGCCCCCGTCACATCGATTGTCTCCCCTTGTAAAGATATGTTAAAAGTCTGAAAATAAATCCATTTGTCATAGTACTAGCAGAATCTGGTACTGAGAATTTATGAAAAGATTTTAATTTGAAAACCTTTATTCATTGGGGAACAAATCAAATATTAAGAAATATTTTTTTAAGTGCCAGTTATTGACTCTTCTAATAATTCCTAAACAAGAAATTATCTTCAAATAATTAACTTCAAATTAGAAATCTATCACTTCCTGTTTTACCCAAGTTATAAATATAACATAAAACAGAGACCTATTTCTCTCAGTAACTCTTCAGAATGAGAAAGATGAAGGAAAAATGTTTTCCAAGTAAGGAAGATTTGTCTTGATCTGCAAAAAAGATTTTTGGCCACAAGAAGATAATTGCTCACCTAAATCTGCCCTTATCTACAGAATGAGAATGAAAAAGTTTAAAACAGTGGTGACAAACATGACTGGCTGAGGATCAGTGTTTATGTTGCCACCAGAAGGACGTTAGAGGAAGGGAAGAAAAATGGTCCAAGTTCAGTGTTACAGAACTGCAGCAATTCTTTCAGGTTGAACTATTGCAGCTTCAATAACAGATAACTTTTTATTAAGGAGTCTTCAAGGGGCCCAAGGATTGTGTGGTGTGCTGTATATTGGACTGCATTTCTTTAAACCAATCACAGTCTTCATGGGTGGGCCAAAAACAGCATGCAGGTGGGCTTAATGTGATCTATAAAGACCTTCACAATCATCAGCGAATTTACCCGGGGCGGTCTGCCTTATTCGATGACCCAGATCTCTATCAAAGGGGTGGATTTTTGACAAAAAGTTTGAAGCTTGGAAGCTGCTGTTTCCCTCAGCTAACTAAATGGTGGAAACAGGAACACACACATTGTGGGAGCACACATGGTGCCAACTCCACACAGCAGGCAGTGGTACAGATAGTGATGTGCAACTACCAACATTTGTTATAAGTTTTAAAAAACACTGACTGATTTCATGGTTGTTATCCTTTTAAGGATACTGTGGTCTGTTATCTTTATAATGTTACTAGGATGTGATTGTAATTGTTTTTGTATGTTTTTTGTTTGTCATCTTTACTTAGGTAGAACAAACCTAAACTATAGGTACCCTTTACGGAGCATATTTAATTCAAATTTTCTAAAACTGTGAAGCAATTATTTTAATTATTTTACTTCTTAGCTTTGTAATTAATATAATGTAGTAGTACACTGTTCTAATGGTAAGTCAGTGCTGTGCAAAGTATTGCCCACTGTTTACTGTTCCTAGACTGAAAGTCAGGGTGACCATCTTTTATTTATAAAGGCAAATACAGCAGCATTATGCTGTGTTATGGAATGTTTTGTAAATAATGTATTAGGCTTATAAAGAGGGAATGATGAAGACTAGCAATCTCTAAGTCCAGTTTAAGTCCAGTCACCTCAGATAGCAAATGAAGTGTTACATTTAAATTTTCCATAAAGCCAATTTTCTTGGTTACAGTTGTCTTTTTTTCTGTTTTTTTTTTTTTTTGGTTTTTTTGGAAGAACTTGTCAAAATGACACTATCCTGAGGAGTTAAAATTTCAAGTCAACAACATTGAATGTAAGCAAAAAATGTGTGCAGATATATAAAAGAAGTTAATCTTTTAAATAATCAAAGGACATAACCTGGAAAACATAAACCTGATCCTTCAGTCAGTCTTCAACCATGTGTTGTAACAGTGTTTGGCCCCTCCAGAGCCACTGGGATTAAAGGTTTGTGTGTAAATCAAGTGTTTGTTGGAGCTGGAGAGCGAAGCTGCTGTGGGCGTGAGACGTTTAGTAACCCGCCAGGGTTTATAGACTGAGGCTTAATGGAGCTGAGGTTACAGCATAAAAACAACCCAGCTGCTGCTTCACTGATACCTATTAATGGCAGACTTGAATCATTTTTACTCTGTATGAGTACTGCAGCTGTAATTGTTTCTTCTTCAGTTGTTGCGTGGTGATTTTTGAATGTTTTTTTTGCACTTTTTTTCTCTTTCAAGACAGGGGACCAGGGGGACAGTGGCTCCTCTCTGCTTGTGACAGCCTCATTCAAGGCTGTATGGTGTTGGATATACTGTTAAGCCTGTTTATAGAGCATAATGTTGGTGCATGTATGTATAGCTTGCAACTCATGTACTGTAACTTTTTCCTCATCGCCATAGGTAATCAGAGTGAACCAAAGCATCATTTCCTCCACTGAGTTAACATGTATCTGTGCTGTGCTTTATCACTGTTGCTCATACTTATACAAAACAATAAACTGCTGACGCTGTGTCATGGTGTGCTGTATTTAAAATAACCTTTTTTTTAAACTCGGCTTTAAGTTTTAGGCTCAGACAGCACCAATATTTAGCAATAACATTTAATGATCCTCAGGGAAGAACAGCTGATTTTGACAGGTTTTGTACCATCTAGTGACACCTCTGATGAACACGGAAGTTTTCCGTTGAAACGTGTCAGGTATTATGTCCTTAGGGACATAAAAATTGTGTCTAATTACAAAAGAACCTAAAGACTATGTAATGATCCTGTTTCTCCACTGGGAGGAGTTCTTATATAAACGCAAAAAAGACCAGTTTTCAACACTTCTCATCATGCTTTCTTTTTCTTTTCAAATATTTTCCACTACAGGAGGGACAAAGTAAACTTCCTTAATGATTTTTTACACAAAACCAGCTATTTATATATATATACAGTACAGACCAAACGTTTGGACACATCTTCTCATTCAAAGAGTGTTCTTTATTTTCATGACTATGAATATTGTAGCTTCACACTGAAGGCATCAAAACTATGAATTAACACATGTGGAATTATATACTGAACAAAAAAGTGTGAAACAACTGAAAATATGTCTTATATTCTAGGTTCTTCAAAGTTGCCACCTTTTGCTTTGATTACTGCTCCGCACACTCTTGGCATTCTGTTGATGAGCTTCAAGAGGTAGTTAATATTCATAGTCATGAAAATAAAGAAAACTCTTTGAATGAGAAGGTGTGTCCAAACTTTTGGTCTGTACTGAACATATATAAAAATAGCTGGTTTTGTAAAGGTGTATATATATACAGGTCCTTCTCAAAATATTAGTATATTGTGATAAAGTTCATTATTTTCCATAATGTCATGATGAAAATTTAACATTCATATATTTTAGATTCATTGCACACTAACTGAAATATTTTAGGTCTTTTATTGTCTTAATACGGATGATTTTGGCATACAGCTCATGAAAACCCAAAATTCCTATCTCACAAAATTAGCATATTTCATCCGACCAATAAAATAAAAGTGTTTTTAATACAAAAAACGTCAACCTTCAAATAATCATGTACAGTTATGCACTCAATACTTGGTCAGGAATCCTTTTGCAGAAATGACTGCTTCAATGCGGCGTGGCATGGAGGCAATCAGCCTGTGGCACTGCTGAGGTCTTATGGAGGCCCAGGATGCTTCGATAGCGGCCTTTAGCTCATCCAGAGTGTTGGGTCTTGAGTCTCTCAACGTTCTCTTCACAATATCCCACAGATTCTCTATGGGGTTCAGGTCAGGAGAGTTGGCAGGCCAATTGAGCACAGTGATACAATGGTCAGTAAACCATTTACCAGTGGTTTTGGCACTGTGAGCAGGTGCCAGGTCGTGCCGAAAAATGAAATCTTCATCTCCATAAAGCTTTTCAGCAGATGGAAGCATGAAGTGCTCCAAAATCTCCTGATAGCTAGCTGCGTTGACCCTGCCCTTGATAAAACACAGTGGACCAACACCAGCAGCTGACACGGCACCCCAGACCATCACTGACTGTGGGTACTTGACACTGGACTTCTGGCATTTTGGCATTTCCTTCTCCCCAGTCTTCCTCCAGACTCTGGCACCTTGATTTCCGAATGACATGCAGAATTTGCTTTCATCCGAAAAAAGTACTTTGGACCACTGAGCAACAGTCCAGTGCTGCTTCTCTGTAGCCCAGGTCAGGCGCTTCTGCCGCTGTTTCTGGTTCAAAAGTGGCTTGACCTGGGGAATGCGGCACCTGTAGCCCATTTCCTGCACACGCCTGTGCACGGTGGCTCTGGATGTTTCTACTCCAGACTCAGTCCACTGCTTCCGCAGGTCCCCCAAGGTCTGGAATCGGCCCTTCTCCACAATCTTCCTCAGGGTCCGGTCACCTCTTCTCGTTGTGCAGCGTTTTCTGCCACACTTTTTCCTTCCCACAGACTTCCCACTGAGGTGCCTTGATACAGCACTCTGGGAACAGCCTATTCGTTCAGAAATTTCTTTCTGTGTCTTACCCTCTTGCTTGAGGGTGTCAATAGTGGCCTTCTGGACAGCAGTCAGGTCGGCAGTCTTACCCATGATTGGAGTTTTGAGTGATGAACCAGGCTGGGAGTTTTAAAGGCCTCAGGAATCTTTTGCAGGTGTTTAGAGTTAACTCGTTGATTCAGATGATTAGGTTCATAGCTCGTTTAGAGACCCTTTTAATGATATGCTAATTTTGTGAGATAGGAATTTTGGGTTTTCATGAGCTGTATGCCACAATCATCCGTATTAAGACAACAAAGACCTAAAATATTTCAGTTAGTGTGCAATGAATCTAAAATATATGAATGTTAAATTTTCATCATGACATTATGGAAAATAATGAACTTTATCACAATATACTAATATTTTGAGAAGGACCTGTATATATATAGTCAAGTTAAAACCACAAAGTACTGTAAAATTGTGAATTGGAAAGAAAATTGTGTTTTGTTTTTTTTTTTTTTACAAATGAAAATATAAAAAACTTTGGTGTAGATTTGAAAAGCCATCTTTTGCTGCTGTCACACCAAGTCTTTTAGGCTCTGCCAGTCTTGTACATCTAGAGGCTGAGACTTGGGAAATTGGACAATAGCTCAAGCCCAGTCACCCTGGACCAAGAGCATGTGTGCACAGTGATTTTCAATCCTTGCCACAGGTTCTCATTTAGATTTAAGCCAAAACTTTGACTAGGCCTCGCTAACAACTGAATATGCTTTTATCTAAACCAGGGATTCCTAACCTTTTTTTCAGCATCTAACCCACAAAATAAGAATAAAAGAGACTTGTGATCGTGACTGCCGGTTTATTCTACAAGCATTTATAGTAAGTGAAATAAAGAGGGGTACAATGTTAAAAACTATCTAATTGTAAGTCCAGTTTATTATCTCTTGACTCTGCTTTGGGAGCCACAGTTTTTTTTTTTTAGTTTTTTTTTACGTGTTTTAACTTAACTCGAGCATTGGCCTAAATTCTTCTAAATAATTTAGAGTTCCTTCATTACTTGTTTGATTTATTGTCCTTTAATGATTCCTTATCCCTGTTTAACTGCTTTAAAAAAGGGATACATGCCAACAGCAACATTTATTGGTCCTTGTGTTTGCTCATATTTTATCTTTGTATGACATTTATAATATTCAGCCTGACTGTTTTCATTAACCTGCCAGCACAACACAAATAACAAGAAGGATGTAACCATTGGGGGTTGCAGGAACAACTCCATGAGCTGAGTTCCCCCTGCCAGCATCAGTATAATCTCTGTACTTCTGCATTTGATTGATACAATTATTAGTTTTTTTTATATTAATGATCATTTACAGGAAGATAGTGTAGGGCAGCAGAAACATTTTACAGTTTAATTACTTTTTAAGTATAGTATGATACACTCACTTTTCAAGATAATTAACCTATAAACCTTAATTAATTTAAAGCCATCACCATGGAAGTATAAGAACATAGGTTTGTGTGGGTGCATACCTCTGACATGTTGTTGCCCATGTACCAAATACACATAATGCTAGTATCACTATCACCAAAACTGTCCCAGAGGCCTTAATGTTTTCATGTGGGACTGTTCAGATTTTTTCAACCTGAGATGCTTTGTGTTTTACAGATGACTGAGCACATACTGTACAACGACGCTGAGTCTTACTCATCGTCCAGAAATGTGTTCATATCAGCTGTCGTTGAAAATGTGTTCCTGTTAGACTTCTGTTTGTGCTCCCTTTGTATGTGGAGAAGTAAACTTTAAACAGCATGGATTAACAAGCATCACATCAGAAGTCACCTATGAAGGAGGAACTGATTGTTTTTCTAGCATCATTTGTACAAAGGCTAAAACCAGAGCAAGCCCAATACACAATCAAACAAAGGTTCTGCTTGATGTCTCCAGAAGCAACAGTTTGGGCTCTACATCTGTCCCACACGGATTACAAATGTCCATTTTTTTGTGCAAGAGATAAATCACTGATAATCAAGCAAAACAAACGTGTAATCTTTGTTGTTTAAAATGTTTTGTGTCAAATCAAACTCTATGTGGGGTCTCATACAGCCTAGGACAGGCTCTGATCGCAATGAAGAAAATAAAAACCAGCAACAAAAATTTTGCCTTTCTTGCAATGACTGATGAGACATGAAGATCAAAACCATCATGGTTCTAAGTAATTCTGTTTTGCCAACTTTTTGTTTTACAAATGGTTTTAATTGTACTTACACTAAGAACCACCTTACATGCAGAAATGTTTTCCTATTTACCACTTTCAAAACTTTTATTCTGAGATAAACATGGTCAGTATTTATCTGACTGTCACAACAAACTTCAACCACTAAATACTTGATGTTTTCCTAAAATACCACTTTTCCAGCAGGTCCTTCAGTCATTTCTTTAAACAGATATGGTCTCTGACTTCAGTCTAAAGTACCGTTGAATACAGACTTTGTTAGATTTCAGAATTATATCTGGTAGCTGAACAGTCCTACTGTTTGTTAAAGCACAGACAGTAAGCACATGTAGAAACTGATAACTGATATGAGATAGACTTTGACAGGATGGATTCAAACTTTAAAGTTTCCAATAACAAATTCTTCTTTAGGAACTGCCGGTCTAACGCAATCCTGAATGTCAAAATTGTGACACTTTAACAGTTACTCTGTGCTTCCAGTGTGTGAGTTTTTAGTGGGTGGAGCCAAGAATGTAATCCAGCAGCAATTCTGGCATTTTTGGAGATTCTCAGACTACTCATTCCAGGGCTGTTCCAGGATTTGACTGAGATCCGTTTACCACCCACCTACGCTTTCTTACAGCACCACAGTTCAAGAACTGGGGTGGTGGTCCCTGTGTTCCTGTAACAGATTAACTATGAGTCAGAAATAGGAAAACCTGAAATTAAACAGTTAATTTTATCGTTTGCTCTTTTTAGGGATGGCAGTTTTTTATAGTGACATCACAGAAGAATATGAGTCATGAAGCATAGTTAAAGCATTCAATCACAGTCCGATAAGCTGTGAGAAATGAACATTAGAAAAGAGAGCAGAGTCCACATGGGGAGCTGGGTTTGGGCTCAGACTTACAGACAAATGAGTGAAACCTCCCAGCAGCTCAGCTGGAAGGAAGTTGTGGTTTCACCTAATTTTATTTTCATTTCATTTGGAGAAAACAAAAAATATTAAAATCAGTGGGTGTCTGAATAAACAGAAATAATCCTTGGTTGGTAACTCTCATTTTACTAACCTGAAAATGGTAAAGCTAGAGTTCTGCTTTAGTTTGTTGTATGCATGTTAAACTACACCCAGTAGTTGTAAAACATGATTAATTTCTGTGTTGTGTCAATGTTCTAATCAAAAAGCAAACAGAGCATTTGCGAAACAAAATATCCTCATTGCTAATAATGCTAAATCTTAGAACAGTGCGGAAAGAACTGAGTTTACTGGAACTGTTTTGAATGTGGAAGGCAGATCCCTTGTAGTTCCAGATCATATCCTGTCTCCCTCTGGGAGATGTAGGCTTTGGGAAAACATGTCCAATATGCCGCATTCTTCTTCCACCTTTTTTTCAGTTCTGGAGGCTTCCTAAGAAACTCACAGGAAGCCCAGTTACTGGCTTTCCACTACACACTGTTCCTAACAGTGTTTTGACATTTACTAGTATTGATTAGAAATGACTTAATTCATCTTTTATTGGAGCAGCAGCAACATCTTACACTTAAATATGTTAGAAAAACACAATCCTTAATTTGATTAGATGTATTCAGTGGGGAAAAAAAACATATTCAGATTTTTATTTCTCTAAGAAATAAATATTTTTCCTCCCATCAAAACCATAAACATGGAGTTTGCTAAACTCTACTGGGACTTTAACTGGTGCTGTGATAAAATGAAAATAAAGTTCAACTTTTCAGCAATAAATGGCAAGTTTGGCATAGATCACTAATAACATTTAAATTATTTCTAGTTCTTTATTTTACCAGGAATGAATCACTGAGATTTAAAATCGTATTTATCTCATCTGGACACCTTAATCTGTGATGCTGTGGGCCTGTTTCTCTCCTAAATCACTGCGAACCTTATTAGATTGCATGGAAGCATGGACTCTTTAAAGTACCTTGAGATTTTGGACTGAAGTCTCGTGAACTCTCTACGGAAACTGAAAATGGATTTTGACTGGGTCTTTCAGCTTGATAATAATCCAAAAAACAAACGCCCAATTTAACACATGTGTTTCACCATGGATTGAGTAGAGAAAGTGTGCAAACAGGAAAGGTCAAAGATCCCTCTCTCTGTGTGCTCCAACCCTGTGAAGTGTTACAGGAGAATACTAAGTACCAAGCAATTATCCTATTGGCAAAAGGTTTTTGGAGTAGGGTTACGAATGACTGGATTTTTACACATCCTTACCAATAGCAACAATAATTGTGGAGAGTATGAGAGCATTAATGTGAACAGATTATTCTATTACAGATTGATGATAGATAGATAGATAGATAGATAGATAGATAGATAGATAGATAGATAGATAGATAGATAGATAGATAGATAGATAGATAGATAGATAGATAGATAGATAGATAGATTTTTTACTGTTTTAAAAGCCCTCCAGGAATTCCCCATATTAAGCGAAATGTAATTCATGAAAATTGACAACAGTTAATTTAATAAAAATGTTCCAGATAATTTTAAAGTGCAGCATGGGTGATTTTTGACTTTTCAATGCTCTAAACATATTGCACATATCTGCTCTGAAGACACACTGACACATGCTGAGCACAGGAAACAGGTTTGGGAGGAAACAGCGGTTGATGGAGAGCGACGGTGATGCAGCAACACTGTGGCCCCTCCCACTGTCCCATCACGCCTAATTTCTAACATCACACCACGGTTCTAGGCCCCGCCCATCTGCCAGCCACTTAAAGCACGCTAAAATGCGACACTGACCACAGAGGATTTTACCGGCACTGCAACCCGGTTGTCAGCCCCTGACCCAGACTCTTAAACGGGCAGAACTCACCTCGGAGACCACGCATTTCACCTCCATCTTTTACCCGCGTTTTCTTTTTGTTGAGGGACAAATAAGGACAGGACATGATTGGGGTGTGGAAGGGACTGCCCATATGTTGGTGTCTGTTGATGCTGATTCACTGTATGGCTCAAACAGGTAAGACATTTAATTTCACGGTGTAAATGAGTAAGGGTTGTTATATTTGAAACCCATGATAATGTAAATAAAATGTCGTTACCATTTAATTTCTTTAATTCTGATCGTTTTAATTTGAATTGATGCAATTAAATTAAAAGTACTAGGGTCCCAAATTTTACTCGTCCTGAAACATACTTTCTTTAAATTTAACCGTTACTATGGTGGATAACTTCATTATCCAAGTTTTCCTGCAGAAAACCTAAATAATGAAGTGCGGAAAAACCTCAATGGTTTCCGTTTGAATGAAATGTACGCACGACGCTGTGATTGGCTCCTTCTGCAGTCGAGTGCACATTGCAGCCAATCAGATTCAAGAAACACTGAGACGGTTGTCCAGGAAGGAAGTGGCGATAAATTTGTGCATCTGTAGCAGCACAAACCTTCCGGAAATCTGATGCGACATAGTTAAATAATTCTAAATGCATTGATAGCCAATGTTAGTTTTATTTAGGAGGGAATATTTTTGACAGAATAATAATGGTGCAAATAACAGTATGTACATGAGATAGTATAGTAGACAGTTGAATTTACAATATACAGATTATTATTTACAGATTGTTCAGATTAAATTCTACACTACGTAGACTAGAGGCAGTGGACGAGGAAGGGATTGAATTGTTATGAGGGTTCTCAGTGATTCAGAGCAACAAGTTCAGCAGGTTTTGTGTCTACAACCTTTTTTATGGTCCTGAATCCATCATGTGCTGCTGAAATGGTATGTTACATATGATTAGTAATCAGTTTTTAAATTAAAAAGAAAACTGTCAGTCTGAATGTGAAAGGAAAGAATGGTCTGCGTCAGTCACCCAATAAGATCCTCTCTTTCAAGACTTTTCCCAAATGTTATTTTTCTGCTTTGCTGCTCTTTTTTCCAGTCATCAGATTTTCCAGACTGTCTCCCTCTTCCTTTCTGTGTGTGTGTTAATGGGAGAGACAAATCTGGATCTGGATTGTTTAATGTAGTGTTGCTTTCCAATGACACGCATCCGAAGCAAGTTACTGTTACTGGTCTGAGCCAAAGTAGCTTTTCTTTCATCCAAATATTACTTCTTTAGTAATCAGGGTTCATTTTTATTCATTTAACCATAACATTAGTTGTTTAAAGCTCAGGATCTACCTATTCATCTGGGTGGGTCCATATTTGATCCAGAACTGGTCAGCAAAACAATCCAAATAGTTTTTTGCCTTTTAACTCGCCATATTTCAGGTCGTGAACGTCTTGGAAAAGGAGGAATCCAGCTCAGTTTCATCCTACCATACATGAACATTAACTCATCATCCAGTGACTCCTGTAAACTTTCTTCAATAAAAGCTCAGCTTAATTACTTACCTGACGTAATGTATAGACCTGCTGGTTATTTATTAACTGCTGGGCGTATGTTTGAACACATAAAAGCACCTCTTTGTGTATGTGCTCACTGTTTGTATGTTGCACGCATTTGCCACTAAATGATAGAAGTGCATCTTGTTGTCACAATGAACAATTGTTGGGGCACAATATCCCAACAATTTGTCAAACAACTGTTCTGCTATTTTCTGCAGTCAAACTGGTCTCTGCTTAAATGCGTTTCAAGCTGAAGGTGGGAGGTAGCGGCCTTACATGGCATGTAGAGGTGTGTCACTTGTAAAGTTTAGCGTGGATTACATTTTTTCTGCAGAAGCCAATGAAAAACTCCCTGTGCAGCATCCTATTCAAAGTGAGGACATGAGCTGCACTTTGTGATTTCAAGTCCAGCTTTTGATTGGTGTTTTTCCATTGTGCAAATGTGTTGGTCTGTCAGTGAGCATTAGTTGTTTGGGCTTATTGCATGTTTTTTGCCTGACAGTGCATTGTACTTTTGACCTGGCAGGGTAAAAAACAACATGCATAATATCACAATCAAAAGTGGTAATTAGCTTAAATTAAAATGAGCTATTTAGTCTCTACTTAATGACAAACTTCATTTTGAGAACTTTTGAATTGGGAAGAGTTAAAAATGACAGCATGGATTATAAACTGTGGAAAATAGAAACATACACTGGAGTGGTTAATGGTGGTTTATATTTCCTAACCTCAGAGATGAGTTCAGGAGTCAGGAAATGATGACATACGTGACCCACACGTGAGTCACTTTCTCTCAGGTGGCAAATGAAGATGATTCCTAAAAAGGCAAAGAGAGTGGAAGGCCTTTTACATTTTAGGAACGGCAGGAGTTTATGTTGGAAACTACCTCCGCATATCCCCTTCCTGGCCACCCCACCATATGTGCACATTGTGCGTGTGTGTGTTACTGGTTCCTAAAAAAGCCTGGATGTATTTAGGAAATTTGTGTTTTTCCCCAAGTAATAAGCATCCTCTGACATCCATCTCTTTTGAGACTCTGTCAAACCTGTTTTGTGGTTTTTGTTTTGGCGCTCTCGGAATAAGTGACTTCAGTGGCTGGACAGACTACCTGGTCTCTGCAGACATTCTGCAGGGATGTTGTTGTAAGGAATGCCACCCTGGGGCCAATCAGCAACTGGTGGTGTGATGGTTCAACTCCTCCCATGCTATTGTCTTAAAGGGACAGTCTGACAATGTGCCTAGCCTCCAGGTAACAGGAGTGCAAGCAGTGATGAAAGATGATGAGAGAAGCCCCTGTTTGTTTCACCAGTTCTCTGATGATGCTTTGGCGGCTGTAAACATCTCCTGATAAGGCCTCTGAGCTTGGAATAATCAACTTTTAGTGTGGTGGCATATACCTTTAAAGCATAACCCAGTTAGTCATTTTATTGCTACCAAATCCTGATTAAAAAATAACTCAGCTTCCGTACTGGGGATGAAGCTTCCGTACTGGGGATGAAGTTGGGGCTTTGTTCCCTGTGGTACAGATACAAGCTGCACTAGAGGAAATGTTTTCATTAATTATTGACAAGGTTGATATGAACAAATATATGATGATATTGTATACTTTGAATGCCAAATAGCACCAACAGGCATTGTTTAAGCAACAGAATGATGTCCGCTTCAGAGATCAAGCAGAGAAAATGTCAAGACCTCGCTGAAACTGGCTGAATATCTCTACCTTAAGCTTAAGTCCTAAAAACATCCAGATTTTTTACAAATGACATTTATTTTTGTCTTAAATGTAAAGACTTGTCTATTTTTTTGTCTTCCGTTTTTTAATGTATTTTCTTTAAAAATGCACTGACAATCTTCATTCATTGCATTTGCTTTTATTCTGGCTGAGGAAATTGGATGTTATTTTATGCCGTGACAAATCTAAAGGGCCCAGATAATCAGTCTTACTTGCAAACTCTTAAAGGAGTTGCATATTAGTTAAGCTATTCAACTGACTTGCCTAAGTTATCTTTGGTAATTCATGTAGGTCTCAAGTTTAAATCATTTGGGGTCTTAAAAAGATCTCAAAGTCTTATATTTAACTCACAGAAACTTGCAGAAGCCCTGGTTCATTTCCAGTTACCCCTGAAGTTAGAAATTGGAGCTGGGAAAGACATCAAACCCAACTAAACCATGTTGCGGTTCAAAACTCAAAGACTTGTGGGATTTGTTAAATTACATGCTCAGTGACCAGACTAACTATTAGCAATACGAGCACGCAAAGTAATGTATAGCAACATGTTTACTGAAGGAAGTTTTATATTAACGATTGAGGGAAAGATTCAATAACAGACCAATCAACAGACATTTTTACCACTGCTGTCTCCAAGTTTTTCACACAAGGCAACCATGTTGGATTTTGAGGACTGGTTGCCGTGAAACCTTAGACTTTTTCACTCAGAATTCTAACTTGTCTTGACCTTTCTGCTAATTCTTCCAACTTTAAACTGGGAAATTTTTGCTACAGGGAAAAATAATTCATAATTATATGGCACCCTTTAATTATAGCAGGGAATTGCATGAGAATGCGTTCTTCTTTGTGTGCTGTTTTTATGAAATAAAGTCCTAATTTACTGTTTTAAATGTCTGTTTTTAAATCCTTTACACAATTTTGAACTTGGAAGTGTCTTCCTTTGAACCCTTGAATGATTTTGTGTTACTCCATATCTTGCTCAACCATGAGTCAGATGCTAGCATTATTTAGTAATTCCCACTGAGTTAGGCAACACATAAAGGTGTGGTTTTCACACTGTTCCTTATCTGAACTTCAGGGGCCCTGGATCGGAACTGTTCTTGTGTGTTCAGTTTTGGGTCAAACATTAACTCTAGGAGGATGTGACTTGTGTTGACATAAATGTCTGCTGGAGGTAAACTGAGCTGGAAAAGTTGATAAAATCTACAGAATCTATAAAAGTAAATCTGGTGTGCTGTTGGTTTCTTCTCGTGTGACGTTACCATCTCTTGTCGTCTGCAGATGCTGCCTTCACATGTAGCTCCGCTCAGTTTAAGTGTGGAAACGGGAGATGTATCACCCGCAGGTGGATCTGTGATGGAACCAACGATTGTGGCGATGGGAGTGATGAACTAACAGCTGTCTGCTGTATGTTAGTTTTTAAATCACTGCTGCTTTTACTCCAAATCTAACCTAAATAAACAGAAAATTATTTATAAAATTTAAATCACTACACATATACATTTTAACCTTTATTCTGTGATTCTCTCCTTAGTGGCTAAAACCTGCAGGGAGTCCCAGTTCAACTGTGGGGCTCCTTTAAACCAGTGCATACCAAAGAGCTGGCATTGTGACGGAAAAGCTGACTGTAACAACGGGGCTGATGAGAAAAACTGCAGTAAGTGTCCCAAGAGAAAAAACTCTTTTACCAGAAATTCATACAACAAAAAGCAGCACAATCAATAACAGGGTAATAATTGAAGGATCACTTCAAGTAAACGGCTTTCTAAAACATACTGTTTATTTCAAGTAGAGAAAAAATCATTCAAGCTGTTGGAAGAAGCTGATCCACTAATCACAATATTTATTCTCTGAATTGCTGTTTAACAGCATATACAATGCTGCCCACAATCATTGGCAGGCCTGTGTAAACCCAATTAAATATAAATTTTACCGTAGTAGTGAAATACCACAGCAAACTGGAGCAAAGAGTGGCATGCTGGGTTCACCAAGCCTCTGTAGCAACCATTATTTGAGGACTTTTTTTACCAGGGGTGTCAATAATAGTGGGAGGTGAAGTATGTGCTTATTTGTATGTGAAGTTTTTTTTTTTTTTTTCAACATGAAATCATAATTTCAAAGTGTTGCACTGGTTTAAGATAAAATATGTGTTTAGTATGTGCAGGTTGACCATAAAGTATTGTGCACATGCATTCACATCTCAATAATTCAAATGTCTAGCTACAACAGTAACTTGAAATTTTCTTTGATGAATTGTTTATTAATTGCTGATCCTTCTCCTTCCTCTTTATTCAACACAGCTGTGAAAGAATGCAAGGCTGAGGAGTTTAGGTGCACCAACGGCCAGTGCATATCCAAGGCCTTCGTTTGTGACAAAGACAACGACTGCTATGATGGCTCTGACGAGGTGGCGTGTCCCAAGCCCACCTGCAACACTCGGTCCTTCCAGTGCAACAACTCAGTGTGTGTGCCATTAATATGGAAATGCGATGGAGACAGGGACTGTCTGGACGGGTCCGACGAGTGGCCGCAGAACTGTGAGGGGAGGCAGACAGAGAATAAGCTGTCGCAGTGTAAGTTCCAGGAGTTTCAGTGTTCGAACGGAAACTGTATTCCCAGCATATGGCGGTGTGATGGAGAAGCAGACTGCTTGGACCGCTCGGATGAATTCAACTGCAGTAAGTTGGAACTCTTGGAGTATTATTTAATCCTTGTTATTTTTGTCAAATTTTCTAAACAATTTGCATAATTTTTCAGCTCAGTGGACTTGCCATCATGGTCAATTTCATTGTAACAGTGGAGGGTGTATAAGTGAAAATCAGAAGTGTAACTCTGTGAACGACTGTGGAGACAACAGTGATGAGATGGGCTGCAGAACAGGTGAGCCTCTCCTTCAACAGTACTTTTATGAGGCAACATGTCTGCATACAGAAGCTGTGAAATGTCCGCAGGTCTTTGCTGTGCAATCTCAAATGCTTACGTTGTTCAAGTTCCCAATTTCCTGTTCTATTCACCCAGATAATGTGTGCGAAGGCCCAACTAACTTCAAGTGTGGCAGCGGAGAGTGCATCAGCATGGACAAAGTATGTGACTCAAAGAGAGACTGCAGCGACCAGTCTGATGAACCAGTTGAGTGTGGTAAGTTACATTCTGGTTAAACATTCGCTACAGTCTTAATAGAGGCTACGTGGCAATAAAGCAGTGTTACCAATCAGCTGCCATGAGGAACTACCTGACATATTTCATACCTATTGGTGTCCACAGGCAAAAACGATTGTTTAACGGGAAATGGCGGCTGTTCTCATCAATGCAATGATCTGAAGATCGGCTACAACTGCTCCTGCCCTGCTGGATACAGATTGGACAGTGACAATAAAACTTGTGAAGGTACAAAAAGAAAGTGTGTTTTTAGGGTCCTGTGTGTAAAAAGCCACCAATTTCCAAATTGTGACGGATTCATAAATAAAACTGAGAACCGCCAGAGATCCTCTCTAGTATATGATTTGTCTCCTGTATGCTAATCTATTGAACCTGTGTTCTTCCATCTGCAGACATTGACGAATGTGAGGTGCCAGACACCTGCAGCCAGATCTGCATCAACCTGCCCGGGAGTTACAAGTGTGGTTGCAACGACGGCTACGAGGTTGATCCAGTGTCCAACACATGCAAAGCTGAATCAGGTAACCAGATTGTGCTCCTCCACAATACTTTTTCATAAAATCTATTTTATAAAATATGCAGGCTCTCAATAGCCCTGTCTGAAAGCTAAAACTGGTCCTCTTGTGTTTTCTGCAGGGACAGTGGCCACATTGTTCTTCACCACCCAGCACGAGGTCAGGGAGCTCACAGTGGACCGCAGTGAGTATGTCAGGCTCATCCCAGAGCTGAAAAACGCTTTGGCTCTGGATATGGACATGCTAAACAAGAATATCTTCTGGTCAGACCTGTCTCTGAAGAAAATCTTCAGGTAAAACTGACAGACTTTAATTATTTGTGTTGGTCTCACACACGTTTTAACTAAATTCAACTCAAGTCCATGCTGTTGTCCCCTTCCCCACAGCTCAAATATAGACATGGCCAGTGACTCAGCTAATCACAAAGTGGTCATTGGAAGCGGGATTGAAGCCCCAGAAGGCCTTGCAGTGGATTGGATCCACGGCAACATCTACTGGACTGACCGCACCTTGAAGACCATCTCTGTGGCCACTGCAGAAGGCAACAAGAGGAAGACCCTCATCACTGAGAAGCTTGGGAGGCCCAGAGCCATCACAGTTGACCCAGAAAATAGGTGAGCTAAATGTATTTTAAATGCACTAGAATGCGATTTATTTAAATTTGAAGCTTATTTAATAATGACCTTTCTTTGTATCCTCTTCAGCTTTATGTACTGGACCGACTGGGGAGAGGAGCCTAAGATTGAGAAGTGTGGACTTAACGGAGCCGGTCGTGTTGCCTTGGTGAAAGACAACATTGAATGGCCCAATGGCATCACCCTTGGTAAACAGAGCTCCATGGAAATCCTAGTTAAAACACAATGTCATTTCCCTGTCTAATGAGCTCTGATGACCACATTTGTGCCTTCTCTCGAAACAGATATGGTCAACCAGCGTCTGTACTGGGTCGATGCCAAGCTGCACGCCATCTTCAGCATTGACGTGAACGGAGGGACCCGACACATGGTCATATTTAGTCAGGAAAAGATCCAACATCCCTTCTCACTGGCTGTCTTTGAGGTTAGCACAGACACCAGTTTTCATCAGTTAAAACTCAGCTTGCTGAATATTGCATGATGCATGTTCTCATTAAATCACCTATTAACTGTAGTCATTTTTACAGTACCAAAACAAATCCATGTTGTTTTTCTGCAAAACAGGAAAAAGTTTTTTGGACAGACCCCATCAATGGCTCTGTTTTCGGTGCCAACCGCCTGACGGGAAGGGACATCAATGAGTTGGTGACTGGTCTGCAAACTCCAGAGGACATTGTGCTTTACCACAACCTCAAGCAGCCATTCGGTAAGGATTCATGTCAATCTTTACATCCGAACACAAAAAATTAGAGAGACAAATTTGCTGATGACCATTTTAAGTTTAACTGGCCCTGATCAGTGACCAGCTAGCTCGACATCCTTTTCTTTCCCAATCGCACCAAACCTAAGCGCTACCACTAACTCTCTTTGCCGTGGAAGCCGCTACTACAGAGGGAAGACTCAAATTAAGCTGTTTTCAGTAAGGTGTTCAAAAATGAAACGAAGAAACGGTCAGGAAGGGCTGCAAGAAACATTTAAAAACACTTTGGCAGCTCATTTTGATCCTTCGCTGTTTCGTACTTTTGTTTCAGTTGTTTTGAACCCAACTTATTAGGAAAAGGAACCATCCTTCACATGATGTCAATTCACAGCCGCCTTAGGGATATTTTGTTGAACTGTCAAAGATCCGATTTGAGTCTGAGAAACTTTTGTAGATACCAGGAAGGTTGAATTCCACAACAAAAGTGATGTTTTTATCCTTTTGAGCTTCTAACCTCAGTCTGCTGAACATACTGGATTTGAAAATATTTTTATGCTTTGGAAATCTAAGCATAAAGGGCTAATCGGGCTAATTGTCTATGTCCTTAGTAAAAGTAATAATGACCACTCACAGCAGGAAAGCTAGAAAAAACATCCCTAATGCTATTAGATAGAGTTCTTCAAGAGATTTGTAGGTTCAATACGTAACAAAAACAGGAAATCGGACACTGGCTACAGATCTCTGATCAATGGATCTCTGTGAAACATCCCACAAAGATTATTTAATCCGAATGCTTTCTTTTAGGTGTAAATTGGTGCAGAGAAGGCAGCATTATAAATGGAGGTTGTGAGTTCCTGTGCCTTCCTGCTCCTCTGCTGGAGAAGGACTCTCCTAAGTACACCTGTGCCTGTCCAGACAACATGACCCTGGCTGCTGATATGAAGACATGTGTTGCAGGTTTGTTTCCTCTGTACAAAAAAAAGCCTTTAGATCTGCCTGCACATGCTGAGAGTAACTATTAAACTTTGATGTGTCGTATGTGCTCAGCTGCACCTTCTTTCAAGAACGGGACTGATCTACCTGTCATGTCCAAAACGACCACCACCCAACCAACTACATCTACCACCACCAAAGCTGCGGAGATGCCCACAACTAGCTCGTCTGTCCAGTCAAAACAGACCCCAGAGAGACCTGCTGGCACTGCTCAAGGTATATAGAATAGTGGAAGGAAAACTGAGGAATAAATGAATGGTAACAAAAGACTTGTAATAAAAGATTTCATATCAGTTTATCTTTGACACCACAGATTTGTTCAATTTTCTTTTTTCTATCAGACTTAATTTCTTCAAGTCTGAAAGAAATTATTTTCTTCCTGACAACCACAGAAATAATACAGCATATAGATTCTTTAAATAATTTCTCAAATGTTAGATCATGTTTTTTTATTTGTGATAAAAGACCACAACTGTTGTGTGGACATAATCTGTTAAGGATTTTTTTTTTAAAGGAAACTTGTTCTTGCTTTCTTCTTTAGGTTTCCGACATGCTGTGATGCCCGAGGAAGCTTCTTCATCTCACCCTGTTGCTCTCTACGTTGTTCTGCCACTCGGTACGTTGCACCTTTCATTCATCCCACATTAAATCTGCTCTCTTAAAGATTCAGTCTTGGAAGCTTTTCAATTTCCTGTCGTTTTAGGGGTCTGAACAACATGGACATTTTTTCCTTTTTTCTTCTGCAGTGATCATAGCCGGGCTGGTGTTTGGAGCAGTGTTGTTTTGGAGAACCTGGCGCAGGAAGAACACCAACACCATCCACTTTGCCAACCCCGTGTACCAGAAAACCACCGAGGACGAGGTACACATCTGCAGGAACGGCTCCGACGGCTATGTCTATCCTGAGGTTGCCACACCTTGTTGACAGCTTCGTTGACAGCTTTCGTTAAACAGCTTTAAAAATTGTAAATAAGTCTAAATAATCTATTTTTCTTTTGCAGAGGCAAATGGTGACCATGGACGACATGGATATCCTGTGATCTGTGGAACTTTAATTGAAAGATTTTTCTACCTCTGGGGAAACACAACCGACTGCGTCACACCCCCTCAGTTCCCCCAGTGACCTGACTGGTTTATGTTTCCGACCCCGGCACCGTGCCGTCCAAACCTGCAAAAACAGCATCTCTAATTCTCTTGCAAACAAACATCCTTCAAACAGAAGGTTGAGTACAGCCAGAACCGACTTTTTTTTTCTAAATGAAAAAGCAAGGAACGGTTTCAGAAGATAATGCTTATCTAGGAGCTTTGACTCTTCTGACTCTGTTTAAATTTGCTCAGTACACACACAAAAGATCAATGAAACAGGTCCTCCTCATCTTGCCCCTTCGCCATATCATATGTTTCCAGCTATGGCTGTTACTTTACCGACGTTTGAGTTCAATAAAGAGCCGTATGCTTCATTTTGACAATGTGTCGATATCTACCCACATTAAAGATGTTTCATAGCCACTTTGACAACCAATAGTTTCTTTAAGTAAAGTTTTCTACAATCCACTCCTAATGTCCAGTAAGGAAATGTTGCTCATTGTAATTTCGATTTGATCAGGAGTCATGATCTGTCATATTAAATTAACGTTAACTGGTCTTAATGCCAGTAAGAGGTGAAATAAACAATAATTCTAAGTATTTTGAAAATAATATGCAAATAAATTAACTCATGGGTGGGAATTTAGCATGAGAACATGTGGGTACGAAGTGAGTCGTACGAACTGGAGAAGGGTCGAACTGACCCAGAGCCTACTGAAACTCGCATATTGTATTTATATACCTCTTTTACTGCATTGCACATCCAACTTGAACGTCCATATCTGTAAAATCTTACCAATTCATGCGTGCCTTGTAATGACACTCCAGTAGTTGGAAGAAATTTATCGTAAGCCTTCCAAACCGTGGCCTTTTGTCACTTGTAAAACAAGAATTGTGCGTTTTAATTGACTTGACTCCCATGTTCTACAGCCTATTTGTTATATTCTGTAATATTCGTTTGCAATGTTTTACATTGTCGTCGTTTTAGTTCTGTTCATTCTCCAAATGAGTTGCAGCTGTTTGGATTCACAGCTGGTTTACATTTTGGAATGAAGAAGCTGCTGAGTCTTTTTGACATCAACCAAAATGAAGAAATGTTCTCTTTTTATTAAGTGATTGTAGCTGATTACCTTTGGCAACAATGTAAATAGCTGTAAATACTTTGTAAAAGGTCTGCTCGATCTATTGTTCACATTTGTAAATAGAATCAAGAAGTATGTGATTGGTTATTCTATTTATTCATGGATAGTTTTGGATTTTTTTTTCCAGCTGGCTGTAAGTAAATCATATCTTTAAATGGTGAAGTCTGACCTTGACACTGTGCAACTTTAATTTATCTGTCTGTGAAAGCTTTGAATTCTTGTTCAGTTTCATGTATGAGTCACTGCGGCAGGGTTAGCGCTTTACTTTGCATCAGAAGGCGACTCTTTATGGTGTCGTAGCAAGAATGAAGAAACCTTCTGTTCTTCTTTCCATTGTTTGTTGTCTCCCTCTCATGACTCGCGTTATTTTTTGTGCTTCCTCCATTCTGTTACTGTGATCTTCTGTTTCCATTGTGGGATTAATGCTGCATTCGAGTCACCTTGGAAGTCTGGGAATGAGTTCAACTCGTAAAACCAGCTGTGCATTGAAACACTAGAGAAAATCCTTGGTACAATTCAAAAATACAAATAAACTGTTTGTTCCTGAAACTGTTTTATTTTCGTTGAACACCAGTCATGCTTAATCTGAATTTTGAGTTGTTTGCACACTTCTGACTTTCCAGGTCAGAATCCCGAGGGAACGTTCTATTTAATATTTCATGCCTAGAGCTTGAAAATTCTGACTTAGAAGTAAAACTCAAATACAGGTTTTTTTCCCCAAAGCATGATATTTTCTCTCACTGCAGAATGTATGTTGAAGTTTGTAAAGTTGATGCACAGCAATCAGCTTGGTAATGCACATCACTTTGTTCACTTTTGTTTGAGGAGTTCGTTGTGTTTGAAATAAAAGAGTTTGAATATTTACTCGTCTGGTTTTGTAATGATTGAGATTAGCTCAGGATGTTGCACAGCAGACAGGTGATGTCTGTTGTATCTTTCCAGGCAGTCCGTTTGTGTAATGTAATTAGTCTGTCTTAATTGTATTAGTCTCAGAATCAGATTCAGAATCAGCTTTATTGCCAAATTTGTACATACAAATAAGGAATTTGACTTCGGTACACTTTGCTCTCTGGGCTTTTAAATATATTTGAAATATATCTTTATGTCCTTAAATATACATATATACAAAGGTGCATTTGCAACTTCAGTATGCAGTTGTTTGGTACTCTATTAAATGTTCATCAGAGAAACAGCGGGGGGGAAGAAACTGTCTCTGTGGCGGCCGGTTTTAGTAAACAGTGCTCTGTAGCGATGGCCTGAAGGTAAAACTCTAAGTCTATTTGGTTAGTCAATGGAACTAGCTGATTAACAGAGATGGGGCACCCTTCACTAGCAAAACTTACCTTGCCTGGAATTGTTGTCATTACTTCTTATTTACAACACAAAATAGTACGTTGGTTTTCCTTTCAAACTTGAGTCATTTCTCTATTAGTTCCAAACAGCAGATCACAGGAGGGGGGAAGTTTTATTCTCTCTGGCCAACGTAAGCAAATAGTGTCATTGAAGTCATAAACTGGTTTCACATGTTTACTGGCCATCAGGTTCATTTTCATTTTTGCATTGCCAAGAAAAAAAATGTTAGCAACCCTGGTAGAGATGTTTAAAAATTACTTCAAATAAATCTATCTGTCATTTCAACAGCACAGTCTCACACTTTGAAATTTAGACAAACTTAATTTAAATACATCAATTCAGCAGGAAAATAAATCCAATGATGAGAATAATTTTTCACAATAAAAATATCAGTAGCACAATCCTTTGCATATCTTAATAAATCATTTTGTGAGGTTGGAGCATACAGAGAGAAGGCTCTTTGACCATTCCTCTATACACAATCACTCTAGAGGGTTGATTTTGTGTCTGGTGACCCATGTCTGTGTTGATTTGGATATTGTTTTTGATCATTATTGTGTTGATGACAATGACCAGTAGTCATTTGATCATGGTATGTCCACCTGATTCCTATTTCATATGTCCTGAAGTCAGATGTTTATGATGCCATGCAGTCAACATGGCTTCCAGGGCCTACAGAAGAGAATCAGACCCTACACCAGATACAAAACAGTGGGCATGAGGTGCTTTTCCATATGTTTATTGCTTTTTCATGGTGAACCCGCTTTAATGTTTTTCTATTTTATTGTATCTGTGAAAGCAGTAAAGGTCATGAAAATCTCTGTAGGAAATCCTCCTAAAACAAGCAGCTAGATCTGTTATCAGGGCATGTTTCATAATAGGTAAACTGAAATTACATCCACCTCATCCCCAATCTTAGATGTTTATGACAATAGAGTTCAGTTCAATTTCCAGTAGAGATTAAGAAACTTGACATTTACATTTTGATGGCTGGACAGAATATGCTTTTTTCTGGCTTCACTCTTTTATGTGGGTTGGACTGTCACGGTCGAGTTTTCTGGCAGACCAAAGCACAGACAAGAGCTGGGTAGCAGCATGTTGTAAAAGTCTAAAGTTTTTATTCAAAGCCTTCTTCTCAAAACGTAGCAAAACGTTGCATAGTCCACATTCTAAAGGTTTCCAAAAACATAGCAAAAACGTGGCAATAATCACTGCAGGGATAAACAGGAGCTGAGCCAAAACTTACACGAAGTCACTGCAGGAACGTAGCACAAAACTTGGCATAGGCATAATAGTGGACGGAACGGACATGAGCGAGGGTGACAAGACAGAAGGAACCAGTGAAGAACAAAGAGAACTAGAGAGCTTATAAGCAGAGGGGAGTGAGGTATGAACCAATGAGACACAGAGGCAGGAAATCAGAGGAGCATAGAAGACAGGTGTGAACCAGGCTGCAGAGAACTGAGGGAGTATGAATAGTTGCTAAGGAGACCTAACTAGAAAACAAAGGGGACATGAGAGGAACTGGACCAAGACATAACCTAAAAGGAACTGACTATGAAAACAAAACTATAAGTAAGCACTGCATAAACAAGAATCAGGTAACAGAACTAAAGGAAGCTAAGGACAAAGATAAAGAACCAAAGAAACATAAGAACCTAGAATAACGATTAACTAAAGTCAACAGAGAAACTAGAGGGAACAAAAGAACAACATAACCTAAGATCTATCCAAAGAAACCATAAAGAAACCCTAAGTACAAACGTAAACAAAACTAAACACTGACTGAACCAAACAGGGAATTAATCAGGGGAAGAAAGGACTAAAATAAATACAAACTAAGATGTAAACAATAACTAAAGCTGACCTAACAGGACGGAGAACTAGAACTATGGAAACTTAACATAAGGAACTAAGCTAGAAAGAACGGAATAAAGGAACTAACACAGAATAGAACCAAGAGGAGGAGGAACAGAGAACATAAACTAGTAAACAAGAAGAGTGCAAAGTGAACAAATACCAAACCATAAATAAACACAAAGATACTAAATGAGAAATTAAACTAGAGCATACAAGGAAGTCAAGGAGACTAGAATAATATGAGGACAAGAGAACTAGAATAACAACAAATATAATAATAATCATAAGCATAAGAAAATCATAATAAATAATAGAAAAGCAACCTCTAAAGGAGACTAGGAGCGAGGGGAAAGAAACAACAAAACACTAGGAGGTGGTAAAGGGAGCAAGAGAACTAAACAAACATGATACTAAAACCAAAAAAGAAACATCTAAGCAAAAGGTAAACAAAGTCACAAGCAAAGTCCAAAATGTCGCACCCCGACATGGACGACTCCAAGATGCCACTGTTTGCTGCAGTCAGCTTTGTAGGTTCGTTTTTTTTACATCCCTAATTCTCCTGCTCATTGTGTGTGGTGGGAAATTCAAATATATGGGTCCTTGTCCAGCATATTGGCCAGGGACTGAAAGAAACAATCGCTTTCATGTCACATTTGTACCAAAGGAAAACAGCAAGTCATGGATTATTAGTTAAAGGTTCCTGAAAACTCTAATCAACCTAAGAAAGTTAAGGATAAATAAAAGAATAATTCAGCTACATGTACAGTACAGACCAAAGGTTTGGACACACCTTCTCATTCAAAGAGTGTTCTTTATTTTCATGACTATGAATATTGTAGCTTCACACTGAAGGCATCAAAACTATGAATTAACACATGTGGAATTATATACTGAACAAAAAAGTGTGAAACAACTGAAAATATGTCTTATATTCTAGGTTCTTCAAAGTAGCCACCTTTTGCTTTGATTACTGCTCCACACACTCTTGGCATTCTGTTGATGAGCTTCAAGAGGTAGTCACCTGAAATGGTTTTCACTTCACAGGTGTGCCCTGTCAGGTTTAATAAGTGGGATTTTAAGCCTTATAAATGGGGTTGGGACCATCGATTGTGTTGTGCAGGAGGTGGATACAGTACACAGCTGATAGTCCTACTGGATAGACTGTTAGAATTTGTATTATGGCAAGAAAAACGCAGCTAAGTAAAGAAAAACGAGTGGCCATCATTACTTTTAGAAATGAAGGTCAGTCAGACCGAACAATTGGGAAAACTTTGAAAGTGTCCCCAAGTGCAGTCGCAAAAACCATCAAGCGCTACGAAGAAACTGGCTCACATGAGGACCACCCCAGGAAAGGAAGACCAAGAGTCACCTCTGCTGCGGACGATAAGTTCATCCAAGTCATCAGCCTCAGAAATTGCAGGTTAACAGCAGCTCAGATTAGAGAACAGGTCAATGCCACACAGAGTTCTAGCAGCAGAGACATCTCTAGAACAACTGTTAAGAGGAGACTGTGTGAATCAGACCTTCATGGTAAAATAGCTGCTAGGAAACCACTGCTGAGGACAGGCAACAAGCAGAAGAGACTTGTTTGGGCTACAGAACACAAAGAATGGACATTAGACCAGTGGAAATCTGTGCTTTGGTCTGATGAGTCCAAGTTTGAGATCTTTGGTTCCAACCACCGTGTCTTTGTGCGGCGCAGAAGAGGTGAACGGATGGACTCTACATGTCTGGTTCCCACCGTGAAGCATAGAGGAGGAGGTGTGATGGTGTGGGGTTGCTTTGCTGGTGACACTGTTGGGGATTTATTCAAAATTGAAGGCATACTGAACCAGCATGGCTACCACAGCATCTTGCAGCGGCATGTTATTCCATCCGGTTTACGTTTAGTTGGACCATCATTTATTTTTCAACAGGACAATGACCCCAAACACACCTCCAGGCTGTGTAAGGGCTATTTGACCAAGAAGGAGAGTGATGGGGTGCTGCGCCAGATGACCTGGCCTCCACAGTCACCGGACCTGAACCCAATTGAGATGGTTTGTGGTGAGCTGGACCGCAGAGTGAAGGCAAAAGGGCCAACAAGTGCTAAGCATCTCTGGGAACTCCTTCAAGACTGTTGGAAAACCATTTCAGGTGACCACCTCTTGAAGCTCATCAACAGAATGCCATGAGTGTGTGGAGCAGTAATCAAAGCAAAAGGTGGCTACTTTGAAGAACCTAGAATATAAGACATATTTTCAGTTGTTTCACACTTTTTTGTTCAGTATATAATTCCACATGTGTTAATTCATAGTTTTGATGCCTTCAGTGTGAAGCTACAATATTCATAGTCATGAAAATAAAGACAACTCTTTGAATGAGAAGGTGTGTCCAAACGTTTGGTCTGTACTGTATTTTACAAGGATTCTTAGGGGTATTTGTTCCATAAGCGATTTTGCTAAAGATTGAATTTTTTTCCCCCACTTAATAAATGTATTCTAATTAGAGGTTGATTTTTTTTTCTAAAATTCATAGTGTGAGATTGTTCGACTTCCATCAAAGTTGAATGTAAGACTTTATTCACATCTGAATTTCAAAAATATTTTATAGGTTTCAAATTATTCTAACTATTTTCTCATTTTCTTCTCCTAACATTTGTCTATATCTCATGGCATTAGCTATAACAAACGTTTCCAAGTTGTTTTCTTTTTTAGATACATCATTCTGAAAGATTTAGGGGCAAAGCAACAGCTTTGTCAGAGAAGTCAGGAATGTACCTGGCACGCCTTCAACAGCCAAATAATGTCCACTCCCTAATCTTTTAAACCTCCTGTATTATTAATGTCTAATGGTAGTGGTTGTCTGGAACATCATCAGACATTACTGAGTGGTCTGAAAGCAGTGGTTGAGGAAAAAAAGGGTTTATTTACAGGAAAAAAGAAATCATCAAAATATTTTATTGATTACATATCCAATCCTTTCTGTAGTGTAACTTTGGACAGCTGCTGAGTAGGAATAAGTAGGAATTTGAATAATTGTTTTCTTTTGGTTTGGAGGGGCAGGAGCTATAGGTCATTCTGTTACAAGGTAAGGTAAGTTTATTTATATAGCACTTTTCAGCAACGAGACACTCAAAGTGCTGTACATACAATTACAATACAATCACAAAGCAAATAAACACAGATACAGACACAGAAAAACAAATCAAATGATAAAATCAAACAACAGAGGTAATTTAAAAAAATAAAATAAAGAGAATAGAATAGAATGATGGACAAGAAAATTAAAGGAAAATTGGACTGAAAACGCAACTAATCATGCCTAAATGGCACAGTCAAAGGCCACTCTAAACAAATAAGTTTTTAATCTTGATTTAAAGCAACTTAGGGTTTTGGCGCTCTTACAGTTTTCTGGCAGTTTATTCCAGATTAGTGGAGCATAAGAACTAAAAGCTGCTTCTCCATGTTTGGTTCTGGTTCTGTGTATGCAGAGTAGATTTGAGCCAGAAGACCTGAGAGGTCTGGGTGGTTGATACGCTGACAACAAGTCTGTAATGTATTTTGTTGCTAAGCCATTCAGTGATTTATAGACTAACAGAAGTATTTTAAACTCTATTCTCTGAGCTACAGGAAGCCAGTGTAAGGACTTTAGAACCGGGGTGATGTGCTCCACTTTCTTAGTTCTAGTGAGGACGCGGGCAGCAGTGTTCTGGATCAACTGCAGCTGTCTGATCGACTTTTTAGGCAGACCTGTGAAGACACCGTTGCAGTAATCAATTCTACTAAAGATGAACGCATTAATTAGTTTTTCAAGGTCCTGCTGAGACATTAGTCCTTTAATCCTGGAGATGTTCTTTAGGTGATAGAAGGCCGACCTAGTTACTGTATTTATGTGCCTCTGAAGGTTCAGGTCTGAGTCCATCACTACACCCAGGTTTCGAGCCTGACTGGTGGTTTCTAGCTGTATTAACTGAAGCTGTGTGATAACTTTTAAATGCTCTTCCTTTGGTCCAAAGATTATTACTTCAGTTTTGTTTTGATTCAGCTGAAGAAAATGTAGGCCCATCCATGCATTGATTTCTTCTAAGCATTTACCCATCGCTTGAATGGGTTCATGGTCACCTGGTGACATCGTAACGTATAGCTGTGTGTCGTTTGCATAGTTATGATAACTTACGTTGTTGTTTATTAAAATCTGAGTTAGGGGGATCATGTAGATATTGAATAGGAGGGGTCCTAAGATGGACCCTTGGGGAATGCCACATGTGACTTTTGTGCTCTGTGATGTAAAGTTACCTACTGACACAAAAATGTCCCTGTCCTTCAAGTAGGATTTAAACCAGTTGAGTGCTGTTCCAGAAAGGCCAACCCAGTTTTCCAGGCGCTCTAATAAAACGGAGTGATCAACAGTGTCAAATGCTGCACTAAGGTCCAATAATATCAGCACTGTGGTTCTTCCACAGTCTGCATTTATACGGATGTCATTGAACACCTTGACAAGAGCAGTCTCTGTTCTGTGGTGAACGTGGAAGCCTGACTGGAAGACATCGCAGCGGTTGGTCGTTGTTAGGAAGTTGTTTAACTGCTGAAACACAGCTTTTTCAATAATCTTACTGATGAAGGGAGGTTTGAAATAGGCCTGTAGTTCTGTAGTAGCAGCTTGTCCAAGTTGCTCTTTTTCAATAAGATATGTTTTGTGTAAATGTTGTGATTTAGAATTCACACCAATAAAGATGTACAAAGTGAATACAAAGGAGGGACATTTATGCTGCTCGTTACCTGCGAAAAGTTACTGTATTGAATTCAGTTACTTCTGTGTGGCAGTTTATGATACGAGCAATGTGACTCACCGCCCAGGGCGCCATGCTTTCAAGGGGCAGCGCAAGCACCCTGGGGAAAAAACTATTTACATTAGCTGTAACTCAGAACACATTTTGTAGCACTTATTAGCACATCAAATTGATGTGGCTGGGTGTGTTCCTGTGTTATGTCTAATATAAGCCCAACTAGAACATACTGCCATGGACCATGACTGGCTAATGATGCTGAAATTGGTATTTGAAGCTTTCAGTTTGTTGCTCAGCTGAATCCCTATTTTAATATTTTAAAAGGAATCTAAATTGCATTTGATCATCACTAGTTCAAAAAATACAAAACTTCTTGAACCGATAAAACCCAGAATGAATTGTGATACACTGAGGAGACTATGTAAAACACTTAGTTTTACAGGGAAATTCTTACTTTTTTTGAGACTATTGCTATATTGGCCATGTGTCCCTTTTTAAGACATTCGAACCTCAGATTGAGACAAGTGTAATATATATAGACTAGTCTGGACTGAAATATTCTACACTGAATGAAAGTTCTTTAAAACACATGTTGGTGGAAAGAGTGGTTTCTTCAGGATGCCATTAGGCAAGTATAGTCACTGGTTGTGGCATTAAAATTAAAAGGTCTCTTTATCTAGAGAGTTGACAACAGGAGGTTTTTGCGTAAACAAAAGAGATAGATGTAAAATGTGTTCACCTCTTGGGTTTGTCTTCAAGGATGGGCTTTGTTTGGGGACATGGTGAGCCATCGGGAAAACTATGGAATGCTGCCTGTCCAGTACTGGTTCCAAATTCCTGTGTGAAAGACTCCACGCCCATCACAGCTGATTAAGGCTAAATATAATTACCACTTTCAATCACCCTGTGTTTTGTTAATAGCTACTTTATTAACGATTAAAGCGGAACGGGAGGTTTAAAGATGATTTTCCCACCACTGGCAGCACCTAGGAGGGTAAACAAAGCTTCCATGGAGACATGGGTGAAAAATGACACCTGTCGCCTGGTGGCTATCATCTGCATCCTCTCCTCATTATTTACATAATGGATTGTTTGGTCTCTCATTGGCCAGGTGGCGAAAGTAGGGTGGAGCCGTATCTCACACCACCGATTCGTAGGCAAAGGGGAGTGTACTCAGAAATTAACAGCAGGAGGAGACAGGGTGGAGGATGGAGGACTGATACTTGATTGTTAAATCTCCAAGTACATAAAAAAAGGCCCTGATGAGACCACTGATCCCATGTTTGGTCTCATCAGGACAGCCTGAGTTCCCAGCAGGTGGGTGGCTGCTACAAGAAACCAGAAGATGCAACTGATGTGTTGCCAAAAATGTAATACGAAGTGAACTAAAGAGGGGCTATTTTATCTGTGAAGGCCACAAAGTTCCTGAGAATCTTTGTAGGAAATCCTCCCCAAACAAGCAGTTAAATCTGTTATCAGAGCAAGTTTCACAATAACTTCACTGAAATATTTCTTCACATCCACCACACTGATATTCTTGGAGATAATTTCCTTTATTCACATAACAGTGACTTTACAACATTACAATGATTCCCATAACTCTGGATTCTGTTAAAATCCTTGCTGAGATACTAAGAAGAGTCTCCCCATTCAGCTTTATCTAGTCTCTTATACTTGTTAACAGACGAGCTTTGAGTTTAATTAGCAGCGGATTTACCTCCTATATGTTAGCTTTCTTATCCTCTAAAACCTGCAGTGTTATTTCCTTAGCTCGAGTGCTGTGGTCTTGCTATTGAGATGGAAGTTGGACAGTTTGAACCAAACATTCGGTCCTACATTGTGGCCCGGTTCTTTTGGGTTGGATAAGAGACAAGAAAGACTCTCATCATTCTTCACAGATCTATTCAAAGAACTGTAGATTTGTTTCAGAATAAATTATACACTGCATATTAGAAAGAGCCCTTTTCACCATGTAAAAGATCAACTTTTGGATGGAATTTCTTGACAGTATTGAATATTTCCTACTGTGTAGGATCCCATATTTCACCCACTGCCCAGTGGGATTGGCTCCAGTATCCCCTCTATTCTGAGCCAAACAAATGCAGGTAGAGGAAATCACTTAATAAGAAGATCAATATTTTTCGTTCTGAAGAAATTGTCAGCTATTTATTTGTTAAACTGAAGGATATGCTGTGTTTTCTTGCATCAACAGGGCCTTCACCTAACTTACATTTCGCCTTTTACTCATTTTTCTTACACACTTAATGTCTTCTCTTTCTTTCACTTTGCACGTATAAATATTGTAATAATCTGCCTGTGTTTGGGGTTTTGAGTTTATGTTCTGTTTACTTTCTCTGCACTGCCATGTTCTTGTCTTGCTTTACTTCAGTTCATGTTTATTTGATTTATTCTGGTGTTTGGGTTTTTGTTACTTTCCTGGATTCCTGTTAGATGTTTTAGTTTGTATTTCCTTATAGATCTAGTTCTGTCAGGCTTCTGGGTTTTTGCGTGTGTGTGTGTGTGTTTGTGTTCACTTTGTTTTTAGCTTTCAGATGGTTCCAGAGTTTCTCAGGTGCGACTGATCTGCTGATTGCCTTGAGGAGTATTTAAGCAGGAGGCTGCCAGCACTTTCAGTGGCTGAAACCTGAACCTCGTTTATCTTCGTTGAGCTTCGTCTTTGGCTCCAGTGATTTCCTGGACGCTCAAATTTACCTACGTTTTGTGGATTACGTTCTGAATTTCGTGTTTTGGATTAAGCTGGCAGCTTCCTGGAAATTCCCGACTCCTGAACCAAGGCAGAGGTGTACCCTGTCCACCCTCCAACGCAAGTACCTCAACATTGAACTCTCATGAACTCACCAGTATTCACTCCGCAGTTCGTACTGAAGCATCTGGACAACCTAGCTTCGCACAGCCAGGTTCTGACTCCCTCTACCCCGGCGACCTGATGGCATTTACTTATTGGCGAATTTACCCATTCATGTCACCGTGTTCACGTACTGTAAATAAACACCGTTACACTTTCAGCTTGTTTCCTCTGAGTGTTCTCTGTATGTGGGTCAGTGCTATATCAAAAGTGACAGGTTCCTCCCTGTTTATGTTCTTTTGGCAGTCTCATTGTGTACTTATTTCAATTTACTTAGATGTTTCTGTTACCTCCCTGAAGTCCCTGCTCATCAGTGCTATTTGTCACTCCATTGGATCATTGGTTCATTCTCCACTGTCCCTCAATACTTATTCTCCCTTACCGTCATTATTCTCCACAGGTTTCTCCTGAAAACTACCCTACGTATTGCCCTGACTTCTCACCGCTCGTGTCCGTTGACCCACCTGTGTTTTCCATGTCCTACCTGCATTTGTAAGCTTTCAGTTCATTTTATTAAATACATTCATCAACTCACCGTGCTGCTTTCTTGCTTTTGTCTGCACTTTGGTCCAGCAAACCCTCACTCATCATGACAAATAAACTCTCTATATTCAGCAAATCTTTTACCTGTAAAGAATTACTTTGCATCAGTATAAAGACACTAAATACTATGTGTATCCAACCAAACAAAATTATTGACTTAAGAGAAATATATGATTCATTCACTCATTATGTTTTTAAATGAGTTATTTGATTAGCTTTTTCTTTTGTACATCAAAATATATATATATATATATATATATATATATATATATACAAAATGGCTGAATAAACAAAAAAGAGATCAGATTTAATTAATCCACTAGTCTTTATTCAACCTTATATTGACTAGAGGGTGAATAGGGTTAGTTGGACCAATTTTATGTTACTTTCCAGATTTTGTTCCAAATGTTTTGTTGTTTCAGTTCAGTCTGTTTAATTTTGTTTAGTTTTAAGTTAGTTTAAACTGACAAATAAAACACAAATAAGTATTTTTAGAAAATCGGGTTTCATAAGTGCAGAAAAGCTTGAACCAGAGTTGACTTCAGTATTAAATTTCTCTCATTGACTTGGCTTGGCGAGCAATGAGCCTGTTGCACCCACTCATCTACAGGAGAACAGTCCAAACCCAGGACACAACTAACCCCTGCTTATGCCACTAGTTGTCATGGACTCTGCTTACAAACAGATCGAAATGCAGCTGTCAGTAACAGCTTTGTGTGTAGTCATACAACACAGAAAATATTTGTTTAGCACTCACGTTTCCCTGGCACTGCAGACATCTTCCTGTAATTGCAGACATAAAGGATGTATGTTTCCATATGGCTGCTATAGATCATAACTGCAGGATCTGGATTATAAGAAACACACAAAAAGTTCCCACAGATTAGTCAGGAGGAGTTAGGAACATACAAAACATGTGTCTGAAACTGAAGGGTAAAACATTGACCTTCCAGTGGAAAAGAATGATCTGTCTGTACATTCAGTGAGTATTTAGTAGTTAAAATACAAAAACAAAAATTCCTGGATTTTAAACAAATCTTTCAGATGATGTCACTGATCATGCTTCAGTGTTTTTCAGTACTATTGCTTGAATCCAGTGTGAGTACAACATGATAGTCTGTCATTTACAACTCAGATAAAATTATGACTCATTAGATAAACAATGGTCTGATAAGAAGAGCCTGGCTCATATGGACCAAAGGAGTGGGACACAGGAAGACACTGGTCTACATCTGGACTGTACTGTCCTCTTTGAGACGCACATGTTGTAAACCTGGCAGAATGTGTAATATTGTAATTGCTCGGCTACACACCACTGATAAGAAACAATGGCCAGGGTCTGGGTTATAATAAACACAGAGGTTTATGGCTTAGGAAGAACCCCAGCATGTGAGCAGAAAATGTTTCTTTAGGTTTAAGGCAAAACCCACCATCAGGCTCACAGATAAAGTTCAAGTTTAGGCCAGGTCTTTTAACAAGTGAAATACATCTAGTAATACAATAAAATAATCTTGAAAGTCAGTTTATGTGCTACAGATGTTTGTACCCACAGAAATACAGCCGTATATCTCTCTGTGGCTAGATCTATTGTGATGTTTAACAATTTCAGAATGATAAATAGGAGCTTTCACGGTTAGCTGATGCAAACTAGTTTTCTTAAAATCTTTGCACAAAATGGTTTAAACATCCTTTATCAGTTTGAGGTTAATTGCATATATTAAAGAAAGACTATCAGATGGCAGACGGACATATTGAGAATTTCCTGGTACATGTGTTGTCTTAATCTGCTTTTATTAGCCATATTTAGCAAAAATATCTTTCACAGATAATGTTATTATACTAATTTTGCTATCCCCACACATTCTAGTTTTTTAAAATAGATGTGTGAAGTGCGATGTTAGGTTTTAGCCACACAGCCTTTTGCATGAAGGCGAAAACATTCAAATTTCATCTCACCTAATCTGAGGTCCTTCTTTTACATGCGTGTTGTGTCTCTTTCATGACTTGTGGCAAACTGTAGGAGGGACATCTCACGTTCTTTCTTTCACCAATTTATTTCTTTTGACTACTCTTGTAGAAAGGTAAAATATGTGCAGTTCACAGCTAATAGATGTCCTGTCAATATATTCTCCCACCTGAGCTGTGGATCTCTGTAGCTCCTCCAGAATTTAAATGGGCCCTTTGCATGCTTTGTTGATTAATGCTCTCCTTGCATGGCCATGTCTTAGTGGGTTTACAGTTGTGCCAAATGATGTATTTAGATGTGATGGATTGCATTTAATTGTATCTGACTAAAGGGGACTGAATGCCATGCAGTGGCAGTTCTAAACCAAATTTACCAGGGGGTTAGGGTAAGGCCAGTGTTTTGTCATGGCACAGAGCAAAAGAATGAAATGAAAAAAAAACAGGGCAATTCTTTTTATTGTTTTATATATTATGTGAGCCACAGAGCGACTTACAGCTCTGGAGCTGCAGGTTGGAGACCCCTGATCTAGCAGATAAAAACGGTGATCCTATGATTGAAGCTGAAAGTGCAACACCTTAATTTTAAATTAATTGTTAAAGTAAAACTGTATAAGTAAAAAATGAAATTGGTCTAAGGGAATAATCAGTAACAGTTTCTGTGCCAGCACATATCATCATAAGAAACTGATTTAGTATTATGTCTTCAGGACAGGGACCGTGACAGGGACCAGGACCAGTTCTACAGGGGCACTGGCCTCTGTCTAGAACCACCCATGATTAAATTCATATTCAGAAGTACTTTATTTATCCCAAAGGGAAATTGAGTGTTGTTCTAGCTCATATTATGCAGGTTCTTCAAGGAGCTGATGTAGATGCTAATGACTGTGGGCAGGAAGGATCTCCTGCAGTGGTCTGTCTTACAGCAGAGCTGAAGAAGCCTCTGACTGAAGACACTCTGTTGTACGTGTCTCATGAAGAGGCATCCTTCTCCTTGCAGTTCACAGTTATGCACGTTTCTTTCTTTTGCTGTCAAATAAATGCCCAATAAAATTCATAAAAGTTTGAAGTTATGTAAAAAAATAGGGAAAATGTTTAATACTTCTTGCAAGTCACTATACATATATATATACAGTAAGCTCTTTACAATAAACAATGAATACACCATACAGTGTGGTAGAGCCATTTTTATGTTTCATCTGAGGGATATCTATGAACTTGCACAAGACAATTTAACACCTGACGGTGAAACAAAAAGGTAAAAACTTAGGAATGCTATGTTTCAGAGTAACCGGGCAATGACCATTTCTATCAGCTTATCGCTATATTTTTAACTTACTGAATGCAGTCGGGTATTTTACTGGAGCTGTTCTTGTTTCGCTTGCCGTGTTCTAAGAAAATAGATTCACCTGGGTCAGGTATCGCGAAGTAAGCACAGATATTATCTGCACAATGAATCCATGCTTCCCTCTAGCGGTATCCGAGCGCATTACCGCCTCCTCAGCCAGCTGTCCTCCGCTCAGGTGGGCTGGTTAATGTTTCACCTGCGCGAGAGAGACCACGTCACGTCAGCTTCAGGAAAAAGCCACGGTGGCCTCTGGGGTCCTACAGGACCTGTGCTGTTCTCTATTTTTCATGGTGAAACTGAATTCTGACGAGCCGAGCTGAACTTTACCCAGTTTTTTGATATCAGTAAAGTCGAGTGTCGTGCGTACCGTGTGAAAATGTCTGCCTCCGCAATATTTGTGTTGGATTTGAAAGGAAAGGTAAGATAAATGTTGATAACAATGGTCATTCTTAATGGTCTTTTCGATTGCATGTTCGTATTTCAGGAAGAATTTAAAAAAGTTGAACATAAATGTACTTCTTTTACTGTTGTTTCGCCTGTAAAACATTAATGGCTTCGTTAACAATTAATGAAACCCTTTCGACTGAGCCATTTAGTGGCGTTTTCTGGCTACTTCCGGGATTCAGTTAAAAACGAACGTGCGTCCAGCGGAGGTGTCGCACCTGTAACCCCTCAGTTGGTGGAGGCGCCTCAGCATCACGGTTACATGGTCCAGACATGCCTGTCTTCTGTAACACGGTACATGTAACATGACGTGTTACTTTTCTCAACAACAGAACAGATGAATACTTTTTTTCTCATATGATAACATATGTGGCATTATATCTCGTAAATGGCCGAGTTGTGGCTGAGTAGGTATCAGGTTTGCTCCGTTTTTAATGACCTTTTCTTAAATCTTAACTGTTCCTTCCATTGTTCACAAAGCAATGGTGGCATTTTTGAATTGGCAGCATCCTCACAGCGGAATGCTGTGTCCGTGAATGCAAAACTGAATGTTTTCCAAAATGCATTGATGTCTATCTTGCTGCACTATCTTGCGCGTTTTGTTTGCAACATTTTTATTTTATTATTGCAACCTATGACATTGTCCGTTTTCTCACTTTTTGCAGTGCCATTTTTGTAGGTACATTTTTCGTTACTTATGGCTTAACAAAGCTGAACATGGGGGGTGGGGGACTGAATTTCATAGATGTGTAATTGGTTTGAAGGGCTGAGGAAATGCAACTGTGATACTGAGGAAGAGACCGTTAGGGCAGGCGTTTTCAACCTTTATATTAAAATGTCCACATTTAATTTCTGGATAATGTTGAAGGTCCAGGACAACTAGGGAATAGGGAAAAAAGCAGTTTAGTTGTGCTCTAATTTCTGACAGTAAAATGCAGTGAGTACTGGAACTTTATAAGAAATCTAAATTTAAACTTGACCGACCTAATTACTTTTCATGCTTCAGCAATTTAAAGTGCCTTACGTTAAACTCAAGAATAAACAAAGTAAATAAACCGAACCTAAAGTGATGCAAGACACGGTAACATCAAAATAACTGAGGTATAACTTACAGATACCAAGAAATAAATTAGTCTGACTAATTGTACTGTATTCCTTTAACAAGCTGAGCTAGGACTCTATGAAATAATTCTTTCAAATCTAGTTTTATTATTTCCCAAATTGTTTTCATATTTCATAATTCTTCCTGAAACACACACAAGCAGCAGCAAGATGCAAATCAACATTGGCTATGAATATTGGTCCAGTTTTGTTCACAGGATGTATACCGATGTTAATGTAGTTATATGGAGGATCTCTAGTAATTATCACAGTTTTAACCCTTTAATTACATGTTAATATATTTATTAAAAAAAACAAAACATAAATGTGTAATGTTTCTTAGATGTTAATTAAGCCTTAGATATTTCAAAGATTAGACAATATATCGTTTGGATTTGAAATTTACTACCATAAGTAATTTGAAGACACAAATGTTCAATAGACTCCCATTAAAACAACAGTTTATAAAATCAAAATGTAAACATTCGTCGTGTGATGTTATGAAATTCATTTTGATAAAATTATTCAAATCTGTCATATTTTTTTACTAAAATACAGGTCCTTCTCAAAATATTAGCATATTGTGATAAAGTTCACTATTTTCCATAATGTCATGATGAAAATGTAACATTCATATATTTTAGATTCATTGCACACTAACTGAAATATTTCAGGTCTTTTATTGTCTTAATATGGATGATTTTGGCATACAGCTCAATTTTTTTTAATTTAAATGAAATCAAAACTTGCCCACAATGCAGAGAACAATAACTTCTTTGTTCAAAAGAAAAGACGGAAACTGAAGAAAAGTTATACATCAGAAAATAGTTTATCATTGTTTCATACATGGAAGTTCTTTAACAATTGAAAAAAAACCACAAAAAAAAACCATATATATATATATATATATATATATATATATAGGTCCTTCTCAAAATATTAGCATATTGTGATAAAGTTCATTATTTTCCATAATGTCATGATGAAAATTTAACATTCATATATTTTAGATTCATTGCACACTAACTGAAATATTTCAGGTCTTTTATTGTCTTAATACGGATAATTTTGGCACACAGCTCATGAAAACCCAAAATTCCTATCTCACAAAATTAGCATATTTCATCCGACCAATAAAAGAAAAGTGTTTTTAATACAAAAAACGTCAACCTTCAAATAATCATGTACAGTTATGCACTCAATACTTGGTCGGGAATCCTTTGGCAGAAATGACTGCTTCAATGCGGCGTGGCATGGAGGCAATCAGTCTGTGGCACTGCTGAGGTCTTATGGAGGCCCAGGATGCTTCGATAGCAGCCTTTAGCTCATCCAGAGTGTTGGGTCTTGAGTCTCTCAACGTTCTCTTCACAATATCCCACAGATTCTCTATGGGGTTCAGGTCAGGAGAGTTGGCAGGCCAATTGAGCACAGTGATACCATGGTCAGTAAACCATTTACCAGTGGTTTTGGCACTGTGAGCAGGTGACAAGTCGTGCTGAAAAATGAAATCTTCATCTCCATAAAGCTTTTCAGCAGATGGAAGCATGAAGTGCTCCAAAATCTCCTGATAGCTAGCTGCATTGACCCTGCCCTTGATAAAACACAGTGGACCAACAACAGCAGCTGACACGGCACCCCAGACCATCACTGACTGTGGGTACTTGACACTGGACTTCTGGCATTTTGGCATTTCCTTCTCCCCAGTCTTCCTCCAGACTCTGGCACCTTGATTTCCGAATGACATGCAGAATTTGCTTTCATCCGAAAAAAGTACTTTGGACCACTGAGCAACAGTCCAGTGCTGCTTCTCTGTAGCCCAGGTCAGGCGCTTCTGCCGCTGTTTCTGGTTCAAAAGTGGCTTGACCTGGGGAATGCGGCACCTGTAGCCCATTTCCTGCACACGCCTGTGCACGGTGGCTCTGGATGTTTCTACTCCAGACTCAGTCCACTGCTTCCGCAGGTCCCCCAAGGTCTGGAATCGGCCCTTCTCCACAATCTTCCTCAGGGTCCGGTCACCTCTTCTCGTTGTGCAGCGTTTTCTGCCACACTTTTTCCTTCCCACAGACTTCCCACTGAGGTGCCTTGATACAGCACTCTGGGAACAGCCTATTCGTTCAGAAATTTCTTTCTGTGTCTTACCCTCTTGTTTGAGGGTGTCAATAGTGGCCTTCTGGACAGCAGTCAGGTCGGCAGTCTTACCCATGATTGGGGTTTTGAGTGATGAACCAGGCTGGGAGTTTTAAAGGCCTCAGGAATCTATTGCAGGTGTTTAGAGTTAACTCGTTGATTCAGATGATTAGGTTCATAGCTCGTTTAGAGACCCTTTTAATGATATGCTAATTTTGTGAGATAGGAATTTTGGGTTTTCATGAGCTGTATGCCAAAATCATCCGTATTAAGACAATAAAAGACCTGAAATATTTCAGTTAGTGTGCAATGAATCTAAAATATCTGAATGTTAAATTTTCATCATGACATTATGGAAAATAATGAACTTTATCACAATATGCTAATATTTTGAGAAGGACCTGTATGTTCCCAGTGTGCAGTTTCTCACCTTCCATTGCTAGTTTTTGGAACTGCTTGCAGTTCACGTTGGATATTATTTTCTAAAGATTTTGGATTAACCTTGATTTCCATGAATTGCTGTTCTGATCTGGATCCATAGGATGGGTGAAATGACCAGATAATTCTGTTCTCCCTGCTCAGGTGCTGATTTGTCGTAACTACAAAGGTGATGTGGACATGGCAGAGATCGATCACTTTATGCCTTTACTCATGCAGCATGAAGAGGAAGGGCTTCTCAGTCCTGTGATGTCCCACGGCAATGTTCACTTCATGTGGATCAAGCACAGCAATCTCTACCGTATCCTTGTCTTGATGGTATAGACGATTTTTAGCACATGCTGGGCTGTAAATTACCAATATGGTACATAATTAACAAATTCTATCTAAATATGTAGCATAGTGGTTTCGAGCACTACTGACCTTAAGGGTCAACAGTGGAGTTTACGTATAATCCTTGACCTGCACTATTTACAGTTGTGGCCACCACCAATAAGAACTCAAACGCCTCACTAGTTTACTCATTTCTTTACAAAATAGTTGAGGTAAGTGAGACATGCAGTTTTCTATGATAATTCAAAGAAATAGTTATACGTTTTTTGTTTTTTGGGGAGGTTGGTAAAATCGACACCCAAACCCAGTTTTGAATGTGAGGTCCAAACGGTTCCTCACAAGCTTCCAGATTTTGAGTCCATGTGATTTCCACAGGTGTTCACAGAATACTTCAAAGAGCTGGAAGAAGAGAGCATTCAGGATAATTTTGTTGTCGTTTATGAGCTGCTTGATGAACTGATGGACTTTGGGTTCCCTCAAACTACTGAAAGCAAGATCCTGCAAGAGTGAGACTCTTAAACCTATTCACAGATAAAAAAAGACGAACCATAATGTGTACCATTATTGTACCATAATGTGGTCTCTTTTTTTTTTTTTTGTTGTTTTTTTTTACAGATACATAACTCAGGAAGGTGCTAAGCTGGAGGTGGCAAAGTCCAAGGTCCCCACCACCGTCACCAACGCTGTTTCCTGGCGATCAGATGGCATCAAATACAAAAAGAACGAGGTTTTCATTGACGTCATTGAATCCATCAATGTACTGGTAAGTCACTGGTCAGTTCTCCTTTACTGGTGCAGTTTGTAGGATGTCATTCCAGTCTATCACAATTCATACAAACTGAATCCAAAGTAGAGTGGCAGAGCTCTTCTGCAGGCATTTATTGGTTTGTTTGTGCTGGGCTGCTATTCTCAAATGCCAGCAAGGAAATGATCTAGGGAAACCTTTGGTTTAAATGACTTATTCTTAAACAAATAAAACAGAAAATAATATATACATATATATTTTTACACAAACATGTGCCTTCCAATTTACAACCTAATGTGTATTATGAATTAGTTTTCTTTATTAAATATGTAATGCAGCTGCCAAAATAAATCAAACGAAAGTAAAATAATATTTCCTTGACACCTTATTGTTTTAACAGGTAAATGCCAATGGCAGTGTAATGAGCAGTGACATTGTGGGGAGCATTAAACTGAAGACCATGCTGTCCGGAATGCCTGAACTACGCCTCGGCCTCAATGATCGCGTGCTTTTTGCCCTCACTGGACGTATGGATGCACCCTATGACATCCATTTTTAATATACTCATGCTTTATTTAATTAACCCCTAACAAGGAAATGTTTTTATTATTATTATAAAACATTATTATTAGTTGTTTTTTTTTATTGGATGAGTCCTTTAAAGATTCTTTGAAAAATTCCCTTATGTGCTTAAATTGAAGACAGCTGCACTTCCTATTTATTGAAGGTACTCCACTTCCTGTCTGAAAGGCCTGAGCTAAACTGCTAAAACTAAAACTGGTGAAACAAGAAAAGCAACCAGGTTGCCATATATTCAGGCTTTTAGATTACCATGTTGGAGAATATATACTAATATTTTAGACTCAATGTTTTTACTGTAAATTAGTGACAGTTTCTATGTTTGTTGAAAAGAAGACGAAGGCATATGTATCATATGTATGTTAAATCAGATCATCCTATGTGGAAGTGTATTGACTGTGGTTTTTCAGGTGACAAGGGTAAGACAGTGGTGATGGAGGACGTGAAATTTCATCAGTGTGTCCGTCTCTCCCGTTTTGAAAGCGATCGGACAATCTCCTTCATTCCTCCAGATGGAGAGTCTGAGCTGATGTCCTACCGCATCAATACGCATGTATGACACGCTTCAGTAGATCTGTAGCACTGTGATATATTTACTTGTATTTATTGGGCTATGTACGTAAAACTACCTTTGTTTCATGAAACTTACAGGTGAAACCTCTGATTTGGATTGAGTCAGTCATTGAGAAATTCTCTCACAGCAGAGTTGAGATCATGGTTAAGGTATTCTACAAAGTTTTGTGCTTCTCTATTTAATTTTTTACATTTTGTGTTTTTATTGGAATTTTCTACACAAAATTTTCCCTGAATGTAAAGTGGATGGAAATTTAGGAAAACCTGAAATGTGTGGTGTGCCTTTAGTCAGGCTCCTTCACTCTGACACCCTTAAATAAAATTCAGTAAAACTGGTTGCCTTCAGCCTTATTGGTAGATAGAGGACACTTGGAATTTAATCTTCATAATATTACTGTGAAAGCCGCAGTTTGTTAGACAACAAGCAGTATCAAAAAGAGCAAGGAACACGACATACTGATTCAGGATAAAGTTTCTGGAGAGGTTTAAAGCAGTGTTGGGTAAAAAAAAAGAAATCCTAAGCTTTACCAAACCTGCAGAGACGTGGCCATTGTTGTAATTATGAATATATTATTTAATATTAATATTTTAATATTTATCAAATAATATTTCGGTCTGTTAAGGATTGTCCTGTGAATACCAGCCCAGTAAGGCGATGGTATTAGAACAAAATAGAAAGGTGTGAGACGAGCTCTGACATTATTGAACAGCATAAACTCTGTACATACACAGAATGAATTCACACAATTTCTTAAAATACAAGAATTTATTAACAAAAATAAGTCAACTCAAAGTCAAACATATTTCAATCAACAAACTCTTTACTATGCTAAAATAATCCAACTAAACTACCAAGCAGAATGAAAGAATAAGGAAGACTAATGGACTATGTACAATATAAACAAGTTGATTAAAGATGGTTGAAAAGGAATGGCCGAAACAGTGATGCAACATTAACATGCAATGTTATTTATGTTTGAGAACCAAGGATTATCTTGAAGAATCTGGAGGTGAAGTTAAGTTACTCTTGGAACTAACTTAAGCAATAACCAGCAACGTTTAGACACCCATTCACAATGCAAGATCAGATAAAATATTATTTTTGTAAAATAATATTTTATAAAATGATTTGCTGAATAAAACCAACCTTCTGGACGACCAATTCTCAATGGTGTTTAATTAGCTACCTTTATTTATTAAAATAATATTTAAAGAAATATTATTTTGAATAAGATCCAAATCTTTGAGAAACAGGCTTAATTGTGTTACTTAGTTATCAGGTTTATTAAAATAATATTTAAAGAAATATTATTTTACTAGATTGAAACCTAACAACCTTTTTGGGTAAATGATCTTTAGTAGCAAGCACGTGTTCTTAGCTGTTAGCGGTTAAAGCTAACAAAAGAAGCTTATAGCTTATCATCAGAATCAAACACATACCTTTAAAATACCGTTAATAAAAGGGTTCAAATGCACAAACGTGGACAGTGTGTTAGGGGCGATCTTCTGTGTTTAAAATCACCCTTTAAATAAAGTTTGTCTTAACTTAAAAACAAACACAGAACACACAAACTGAGCTCATGTACTGAGCAGATAATCTGTTAGCACTACGATGGCTGAGTTTCAACACAAACAAACCAAACTTCATAAAACAAAAAATGTTTAGATTATTTCATTATAAATTACTTCTCTCTGCCCCAACCTATGCTGAGGAAAAGTTGTCCGGGGCGACGAAGTTTGAAGAAAGCATCCACAGTGAACAAAGGGTTAGTTTGCAACTAACCTCTGTAGCTGTGAGGTGGAGCGGCTCGTTCTGTCAGCCAGCCAAACTGCACGTTAAAAACAAACACAGAACACACAACAGCTGTAACCACGGTGATGCGGTCCCGTTGTCCTTCATTCAGACTGGGAAAATTGCTCCACTCGGCGTCGTAGAGACACGGTCTCTGCTGGGAACTCTCTGGAACACAGTTTGCTTCTCAGAGAGAAAGTCAAGCAACGCTTGTACCTTAATTACCCCGTTCATGAATGAATACCGGATACACAAACAGCAGTTAATTCCTACTTAACTTAGTACATATGATCGCGGGATCGTATGACACTCTTGGATCCAGTTTGAAGAGTTATGTCTGTTTGCCTGCAAAGAGACATTAGCGCGCTGTGTCCCTCCGTCCAGTTCCTCTGGGGACCTGCGTGGAAGAGGTCAGTTTGTTGCAATAACTGTGATTTTATTTGGACAGTGACGCCTTTCCTGGCTGTGCTGGAAGTAGGTTATTGCTATTTATTTTGAAAGTTCCAGAAAAGTTCATACTGGCCTTTCATTTTGTAACCATGGCTGGGGTCCCAACACCATCAACCCAAACTGACAGACAGGTCAAAGGCAGCATTAATCAGAACAGCTGCCAAGAGGCCGATTGTAACTCTGGAGGAGCTGCAGAGATCTATTGATTAGGTTGAGGAAATCTGTTGACTGAACAGATGTTAGTCGGATAAGCCACAAATCTGGCCTCAATGGAAGAGTAGCAAGAAAAAAGCTATTGAAAGAAAGACATAAGAAGTCTCACTTGCAGGTCATCACAAGCCATGTAGGAGATTCAGCAAATGTGGAAGAAGTTGCTTTGGTTACATGAAACCAAAATTGAACTTTTTTGCCTGCATGCTTTTTTTACATGTAGGCCGAATGCAAAATACTTGTTGGGGAAAATTTGCACTGGACTTCCACCTGAGCACACCATCACACCATTGTGAAACGTGGTGGCATATTTTGCTGTGGAGATCCTTTCAGTTGGGACAGTGAGTTAAACACAGGCAAACCTTAAAGAAAACATATTTGAGGATGCTAAAGACTTGAAACTGAGGCGAAGCGTCATCCTACAGCAGGACAACAACCCAAAACATACAACTGGAACACAATGAAATGGTTTCAAGAGGTTCAACGCATATTCATGGGTTAGAATGGCCCAGTGAATGACCTAAATCCAAGAGAATTGGAGGCAAAACTTGTAAATTGTTGTTCAGACGTTTTCCATCTGCACTATATTGCATAGAAGAATGGGCAAACTTTCAGTCTCTAGTGTAAAGCTGGTAGGGAAATACAGGTCCTTCTCAAAATATTAGCATATTGTGATAAAGTTCATTATTTTCCATAATGTCATGATGAAAATTTAACATTCATATATTTTAGATTCATTGCACACTAACTGAAATATTTCAGGTCTTTTATTGTCTTAATACGGATGATTTTGGCATACAGCTCATGAAAACCCAAAATTCCTATCTCACAAAATTAGCATATTTCATCCGACCAATAAAAGAAAAGTGTTTTTAATACAAAAAACGTCAACCTTCAAATAATCATTTACAGTTATGCACTCAATACTTGGTCGGGAATCCTTTTGCAGAAATGACTGCTTCAATGCGGCGTGGCATGGAGGCAATCAGCCTGTGGCACTGCTGAGGTCTTATGGAGGCCCAGGATGCTTCGATAGCGGCCTTTAGCTCATCCAGAGTGTTGGGTCTTGAGTCTCTCAACGTTCTCTTCACAATATCCCACAGATTCTCTATGGGGTTCAGGTCAGGAGTTGGCAGGCCAATTGAGCACAGTGATACCATGGTCAGTAAACCATTTACCAGTGGTTTTGGCACTGAGCAGGTGCCAGGTCGTGCTGAAAAATGAAATCTTCATCTCCATAAATCTTTTCAGCAGATGGAAGCATGAAGTGCTCCAAAATCTCCTGATAGCTAGCTGCATTGACCCTGCCCTTGATAAAACACAGTGGACCAACACCAGCAGCTGACACGGCACCCCAGACCATCACTGACTGTGGGTACTTGACACTGGACTTCTGGCATTTTGGCATTTCCTTCTCCCCAGTCTTCCTCCAGACTCTGGCACCTTGATTTCCGAATGACATGCAGAATTTGCTTTCATCCGAAAAAAGTACTTTGGACCACTGAGCAACAGTCCAGTGCTGCTTCTCTGTAGCCCAGGTCAGGCGCTTCTGCCGCTGTTTCTGGTTCAAAAGTTCCTGGTTCCATTTCCTGCACACGCCTGTGCACGGTGGCTCTGGATGTTTCTACTCCAGACTCAGTCCACTGCTTCCGCAGGTCCCCCAAGGTCTGGAATTGGCCCTTCTCCACAATCTTCCTCAGGGTCCGGTCACCTCTTCTCGTTGTGCAGCGTTTTCTGCCACACTTTTTCCTTCCCACAGACTTCCCACTGAGGTGCCTTGATACAGCACTCTGGGAACAGCCTATTCATTCAGAAATTTCTTTCTGTGTCTTACCCTCTTGCTTGAGGGTGTCAATAGTGGCCTTCTGGACAGCAGTCAGGTCGGCAGTCTTACCCATGATTGGGGTTTTGAGTGATGAACCTGGCTGGGAGTTTTAAAGGCCTCAGGAATCTTTTGCAGGTGTTTAGAGTTAACTCGTTGATTCAGATGATTAGGTTCATAGCTCGTTTAGAGACCCTTTTAATGATATGCTAATTTTGTGAGATAGGAATTTTGGGTTTTCATGAGCTGTATGCCAAAATCATCCGTATTAAGACAATAAAAGACCTGAAATATTTCAGTTAGTGTGCAATGAATCTAAAATATATGAATGTTAAATTTTCATCATGACATTATGGAAAATAATGAACTTCATCACAATATGCTAATATTTTGAGAAGGACCTGTACTATTAATACTACTTCATTCAACAAACACCTCTTAGTCCCGCAAAGATATTAGATGTTGGAGGACTTCTCATTTCTGAGTTTCTTCAAATAGGTTTATTGGTTGGTGATGGGCGTAGCCATCAAATACCTCAATACATTGCAGCTGTATTTGCAGCAAACATGATTTGTCAAAGTCAGGGGTGCTGAATAGTATTTTATAAGTATTTTTCTCCTTCCACTTTACAATAATATTATTTTGCTTCTATTTTACCAGTTTGTGCTACTTTGTGTTGGTCTATCACATACAATCCTGATAAAAATGCATTGATGGTTTGTGGTTGTAATGTGACAAAATGTGAACATGTTCAAAGGGGTATGAATTTTTTTTGCTGTAATTAGTCACATGTTGGAACTAAAATTCTATTTAACTTTTTTATTTGGTTTAAATTCTTATAGCCACAGCCCGGGAATGGAAATATATTTAGAATATGGCAAAAATATAATTCATGAGAGAAATTATTTCCATGAGGTTGTACCTTCACAGTTGAACCTGTCCTTGTCAGGGGACAGTTTTCCTCTGAACAAAATCCCAGATATTTCACAACGTCCTCTTCTTTGTTCTCTGTTTTTAGGCTAAGGGACAGTTTAAAAAGCAGTCTGTGGCCAATAATGTGGAGGTGAGGGTCCCTGTCCCCAGTGATGCCGATTCACCCAAGTTCAAAACCAGCACAGGAAGCGCTAAATACGTACCCGAGAAAAACCTGGTGGTGTGGACTATCAAGTCCTTCCCTGTAAGCAACTTGCTACAAAGTGCTTCATATTAAAACTGCCAATGATCTGTCTCTTTGATTCATTTGTGTCTGTGTGCATCTGTCAATGCAGGGAGGAAAAGAGTTTCTTATGAGAGCTCACTTTGGTTTGCCCAGTGTGGAGAAGGATGAGGCAGAGGGGAAACCACCTATTACCGTCAAATTTGAAATCCCCTACTTTACAGTCTCAGGCATTCAGGTATGTGTGAATAAATGTCAGTGTGTTTCTAATGAGGTAAGGATGGAGCATGTGGATGTAGACGTTCATGTTGTGGATCATTTGTTCTGTTTAGTGGGGTGTGGTTTTAATCTTAGCTATGCTGCTTTGTTACTCAAGTAGCTCTTTCTTTTGCGTCTAGGCATTTTACAGTCAAGTCAGTTCATGTAAGAGCTGATGAGACTCGATTCAGTTTAATTGGTTTGATGATGTGCTATGCTCTTTCTTGTCTCAGCATGTTCTCTCCTTTGCACTAGGTTCGGTATATGAAGATCATTGAAAAAAGTGGGTACCAGGCTTTACCCTGGGTGCGCTATATCACACAGAGTGGAGGTACAGTTGCAACACTGCTTATATTACTCTGTTATTTAGAAATAACCGACATATGAACAGATTATCATACACTGTTTGAAACATATTTTTATGTGTTAAATGGTCCTTACATGTGTTCCCTTCATATTCAGATTACCAGCTGAGAACCAACGTGTAAAGACTGAGGGATGCTCTGTTTCTCCAGGACTTCCAGAGGAGCATGAAGATCACTTTAACTGCACTGAAAACCATCTTTTAAAATATCACCTGTTCTAATGTTAATTTTCTGGTTTTGAGCAGTTTTTATGACATTTGTTTAAACTTAGATGTGCATTTTGTTGTATTTCATTAAAATTATTTAAATCATATTAATCCTTTAAAGCATCTGAGTGGTCTTTAATGTATTTCCTTTTGCATGTGTCAAACGCTGTTTAACTGGTGATATCTGTGTCATACCTGCAGGCACGCATTGTGCAATCACAGTCGAGAAATTCCGCCCAAAATTACAAACTCGCACCCGCCTTTTTTCCTCACTCTGATCTGCAGAAGTACAAGCAAAGGATGGAAATCTGAATGAACTGCCTCTTTGAAGATGCCAACGTATACAAATCGCCCGCTTTCTTCGCTTCAAGCTTTGATTGGTCAGATGTTGGTGTTGCCGCTGGGATGGCGTAGTAACAAAGTTATAGCTCCTCCTTTTTTACCATATATGGACGAACAACGCCTATTGGGGGAGTTGTGATTGGTCGACGTATTTTCTTTCCAATGTTTGTAAATTGTAGACTGGGGGGACACCGCTGTTTGGATCTCAGCGCGCAAATGTATTTTTTAAAGGTTGACAAACTTTTCTCGTTTGAATTGTATTTAAAAGTAACTTGGCACTAGAGACAACGAGTTGTAAAAACTTGACGACGCTTGGGATCTTAACGGACGGAAAAAGGTAGGCGTAGAGCCTTTATATGGTTGATAAAAACCGTTAGGTTTTAGCTCGGATGTTTATATGTTAGTAACATTCAGTCTATATGAATTATCTTTGTCGAGACACCAAGTGCTTCTATTGAACAGAGCGGGCTAAGCGTATATTTCGTTAAAACACTACGCTTTACGCAACAGCCCAGTAACATGGCGTCAGCGGAGAACTATTTACGTTAGCCGGATGCTGTAGTAACGTTAGCTAGGTGTAGCCGACATTATCCTCCCGGCGTTTCGATCCATCTCTCATTTCCTTTGCCTTGATAAAATGTTTTACTTTAAATTTTGATGTGACTGCGCTCCGTGTCTTATCAAGCAGCAGAAACGCAGAGTATAATGGTCCTGAGTCAGATGGACGCGGGGAAAGCTTTGACGGCGGCAGCAGCTAAAGGGAATGCCGATGAGGTGCAGAGGATCCTGGAGGAATGCAGAGTGCATCCCGATACTCCCAACGAGTTCGGCCGAACCGCACTGCAGGTAAGCTCCGTTATTTTTTATGTCCCCATATAATGGATCATTCTCAGAGCTATTACCCGCATATTACGAACAGTGGATAAGGTGATTTCGTCACTGCATTTAGGAGTTATTTCCGATGTCCGCCCTGCTGTCATGTTGTTGACTGCATTTATAAAATCCTTACTTCATTTAAATGTTGATTTTCTGTTGTTCTGGCTGGACTCTTAGTTGGTAATGTAGTTTTCTTGGATTTCGAGTCGTTGTTTAATTTTTACAGAATCATCGGCGCTTGTCGTTTCGAGTCCTCGCCATTTCGTACCTTTGTAGTTTTGGTAGTTGGTATCTGACCTTTTCTAATACGAAAGGGAGCCATCTATTGCTGGATACACTATACATGTACCTAAACTAAACTAAACCACAGCGCATCAGTTTATTTTTGTCGGTAGCAGCGACGTGCCTAGAATTCAAAGACTGGGGTGACTTAGCCCCCAGGGCTGCTGGAAGTTGTATGAGTCCAGCACACACCAAAAAAATCTTCATTTCCATATAAGCTTTATGAATGATTTAATGTTTTCAAAGCTGGCAAAATTTGGTCCGACCAGGTTTCCAAAGCATCCCAAATTAATGGCAGCATGTTGCCATACACATTTTTCTTCTTACTAAAATGCAACACTCAGGTTTGAACATTTTTATAATTAATTAAAATTCTTAACTACAACTAAAAATACACTAATTGGCAAGGGTATAGAAACATGGGTATTAATGGTTTGCTTACAGGTACCAAATTCAAAAATACTTTATTAATCCCAAAGGGAAATTAAATAAATGTAAATTGATGTAGGAAGAGACAATAGAGCAACAGGCGGTATGAATTGGGTTTTGCTTATGAGGCTGCATTGATTTTTTTTTTTTGAGCTATAATCATTAAATAAAAATATGTAGAAATGTATTTACAAAATGTAAATGTTTTGAAAAGAAGACATGGGTTTATTATGAAATGCACTGAATAGAGTTGGGTACTTTAAAGATGGGGGGCATATCAATGACAAGCTGAGAAAATAAGAGGTCTTTAGGTTTACAACTTGTCGATTTACACACAGGTGTTTAACATGTTGAGGTGCTTTAAATTCATTTTGTTTAATGTCTCCTATCAGGTGATGATGATGGGGAACTCTAAAGTAGCAAGGTTGTTGCTGGAAAAAGGAGCTGAGCCCAACATCCAGGACAAACACGGTATAGCGCCTGTCCATGATGCAGCACAGACGGGGTTTCTTGAGACCTTGCAGGTTCTGGTGGAGTACGGGGCTTCGGTAAACCTCCAGGACCAGAATGGTGCCCTCCCAATCCACATTGCCATACGAGAAGGCCACCGAGAGGTCGTGGAGTTCTTGGCTCCACGATCCGACCTGAAACATGCCAACGTCAGTGGCCAAACAGCAATAGATGTGGCCCGAGCTCTGGGCGAGCTGGATATGATGAACTCGCTTTTTGCTCACATTCACAGTTAGTAAGAAGAATTAATCATCTGCAAAACTCAAACCTCACTTTTGTTTTTTTGCTTTGTACCTGGTGACTTGAATATATGAATTTGTTTTTGGTGGCTGAGCATTAAAATGTGATGGGACGTATTGGCAGCTTCTTTTCAGTGGATTGGTGGCTATATACTGTAGACACCTTTTGCACAGTGCAGTTTAGGCACCTTATATTTACATTCTTTCCCTGTTAATTGGGAATGCACATTTGTAGATAGTTGTCCTCCAGTGTTATTTGATTATTATTATTTTTTTTTACATTATTTCCATTGTGTGTATGAATTGTAACAGTTCCTACACATGTATGTTTTTGTTTTGTAATTTACTAAAATGACATGGTGCACCCTGATTGCTTTGCATAGTTGTGTTTCTCCTAATTAGATGTACTTAGACTTTGAATTTACTCTTATTTATTGTTGGAAGAGGAATTTATTTTCCTGGGACTTTGTAAATAGCAACATTTGATGTGATTTGTTGAAATGTTATTTATATAAATACTTTTAAGATAAAAGTGAGATTATTCACTTTAATATTTGATGATGAAAGCACAAAATAAAGTCTTGAACTTTAAATGTCATTGTCTTTTTTTTTCTCTTTGATCCATTTTGAACTTTTGTTAAAATGCCCATTTATGTATAAGAAGTTTAATAAAAGTCAATAACAAAAACAAACCATTAAATTTGATTTTTAGTGCCTTCATTATACATAAAATTAAATGGAAGGCCTTTGTGTGATTGCTCTACATTTGATTTTCATTTAAACAGAATTGACAAACATGGAAGTTATGATCTATATTGTTTTAGAAGGGAATATTTTAGGTATTAACGCTTCCAGCAGGTGATCCATCGAGGACACAGCCAGAAAGTCCACGGTGGAATGCGCAGGACAAGAGGAACCCTGTTAAAGGTCACAAAGATAGCGACGCTGAAGCTGAATGAGAGCCCTGTTGGTGGGGACAGTTTGGTGTGTTTGTACTCTGGGCTCTTATGGCACAATGGCTATTTTGTTTGCCTGTGCACCTCCTCTGGCCAACTTTACCAGAGTGGAGAGAACAGACAGTTCAGCAACTGTGCTGCTGGTTCTTTGTATAGAAGTGCGTATTCACAAGTCACAGTATGGTATAAATACTTGTTTTCACAGTTTGTCACATTACATATTCAAAGTGTAGTGTTGAGACTTTACGCGATAGACCAACAATTCTGTGTGTAGTTCATGATTGTAAAATGGAAGAAAATCCACTTACAATTCATCTCAAAGCGTGGCGTGCATATGGATTAGTCCTCCTTTACTTTGATACCTTAAAGGTTTAGTAAAACTTTCTTCAAATGTCACCTACAGTGGGGAGAACAATTGTTTGACACACTGCTGGTTTTGGAGGTTTTCTCCACTTGCAAAGCATGTAGAAGTCTTTGATTTTTATCATAGGTACTCTTCAACTGTGAGTACTGAATCTAAAACAAACATCCAGAAAATCACATTGTGTGATTTTTAAGTAATTAATTTGCATTTTATTGCAAAAAAAACAAAACTTCCAAGAGCTCCTCCAGGGTTACAATTAGACTCTTGGCTGCCTCTTTGATTAAGAATGTATTATAAATCGGTTCATTCCAAGTGGACAATATTTCATTCAGAAATGTCAATTTGTTAAAAAAACATTTTTCCCACTACCTTTATGTGCAAAATGTGAATTGTTTGCTTTATTTCAATAAGGCCTCTCATAATTTACTGTATTTACATCGTAAATATTCCACCATGTTACTAGGTTTTTTAATGCTCAGTGCATTTATGTTCATAACGGTGTATAGTTACAAAGTAAAAAAAAAAAAGTTGGTTCACAGCTGTTGTGTCCCAGCCTTTGTTTTTCCTTGGCATTCGGTAACAAGCGGTTGCATTAAGGTCTGTGATCAGTTCATGCTACCTTGCAACATCCAGATTGGCTTAAAAAAATTCAAACATTTGTTTGACTTTGACTGAGGTCAGGTCGGGTCAGTTCCCCTGACCCACTCACAAACTCCAGGCTTCACAACATCTCAGACTAACAGATTTTTGTTCCAACTCAACCTGCTGACTGAACAGAAATATATACTGACAGAATGGGTATCGAGGGTAAAATCAGGGAAAAAATGTGTAGTGTGTCCCTAGCTTTAGACAACCTTTCCCAGGCCTGTCAGTTTAGGTGGACGGACATGCTTTTGCAGGTTTGCAGTTGTGGAATATTCTTTTTGTGGATGATGGATTGAACAATTCTCTGTAAAGGGGTCAAAGATTGGGATATTGTTTTATAACCTAACCCTGCTGTAAACTTCCCCACATCTTTCTCCTTGACTTGTTTGCTGTTATTTGGCCTTCACAATGCTGACAGTTCTCAAAAACCCTAAAACAAATTGTCGTCTGTCTACCGCATATCTGGGACCGGGTTGCAGGGGCAGTAGGCTCAGCAGAGACACCCACACTTCCCTCTCACCAGACACCTCCTCCAGCTCTTGTAGGGAGAGCCCAAGGCGCTTCCAGGCCAGCCGGGAGACGCAGTCCCTCCAGCATGTCCTGGGCGTATCCTGGGCCTCCTCCTGGTGGGATGTGACTGAAACACCTCCCGAGGAAGGCATCCAGAGGGTAATCAAAACAAATGTCTGAGCCACCTCAGCTAACTCCTCTCGATGTGGAGGACCAGCTGCTCTACACCGAGCTCCTCACCCCATACCAAATGGAGACCCCAGCCACCATGCAGAGGAAGCTCATTTCAGATGCTTGTATCCTGGAGCTTTTCGTGACCCAAAGTTCATGACCACAGGTGACACTTCTCAGCTCTCTCTTCCCCTCAACAACAAACCTTTGAGGCAACTGATTACCCTGGATTTTATTTACGAGTATCAGAGTAAAGAGGGCTAAACAAAAATGCACACCACACTTTTCAGATTTTTATTTATAAAAAAAAAAAGATCTATCATTTACCTTCTACTTCACAATTGTTGCACTAGGTTTGTGGATCTAACAAGAGAAAATGTGAATAAGTTTAAGTGGTAAGAATACTTTTTTAAGGCTGTAAGTATAGATATCACTCCACCCACCTTGAAGAGACCATTTTGAGGTTCATACTTGTTTCTGCTTCATATAATATGGTGATACACTTCACTGCCCCCCTAACTACGAGAGAAAAGTGTAATGTTTGACCTGGGATGATTGCACTTTAGCGCATAGTGTGCAGCTACTGTTGTTTAAACTGCTGAAATTGACCTAAATTACAATCTGTAAAATAGCACTACAGGGTATCCCGAGGACATGTTAGCATTAACTTGTACAGCAGAGGCATGTCTGTTCATTTGACTGCCAGGATCCTCTTTTGTAGTCATGTCCGACAAGCTAGAACATGACTTCCTTACAGTTGAGGGTACAAAGCCAAAACTGAAGAATTCAGGTTTGTTTTGGGTTACTGAGTATGGCCTCTAATATACTCGGAGGGAAAATCAGATACCAATAAAGGGAAACTAACTGAGTAAAGTACACTGCTCAAAAAAATAAAGGGAACACTTAAACAACACAATATAACTCCAAGTAAGTCAAACTTCTCTAAAATCAAACTGTCCACTTAGGAAGCAACACTGAATGACATCAATTTCACATGTTGTTGTTCAAATGGAAAAGACAACAGGGGGAAATCTTTGGTGATTAGCAAGACACTCAATAAAGGAGTGGTTCTGCAGGTGGGGACCACAGACCACTTCTCAGTACCGATGCTTTCTGGCTGATGTTTTGGTCACTTTTGAATGTTGGTGGTGCTTTCACACTCGTGGTAGCATGAGACGGACTCTACAACCCACACAAGTGGCTCAGGTAGTGCAGCTCATCCAGGATGGCACATCAATGCGAGCTGTGGCAAGAAGGTTTGCTGTGTCTGCCAGCGTAGTGTCCAGAGCCTGGAGGCGCTACCAGGAGACAGGCCACTACACCAGGAGATGTGGAGGAGGCCGTAGGAGGGCAACAACCCAGCAGCAGGACCGCTACCTCCGCCTTAGTGCAAGGAGGAACAGGAGGAGCACTGCCAGAGCCCTGCAAAATGACCTCCAGCAGGCCACAAATGTGCATGTGTCTGCACAAACGGTTAGAAACAGACTCCATGAGGATTGTATGAGGGCCCGACGTCCACAAATGGGGGTTGTGCTCACAGCCCAACACCGTGCTGGACGCTTGGTATTTGTCAGAGAACACCAGGATTGGCAAATTCGCCACTGGCGCCCTGAGCTCTTCACAGATGAAAGCAGGTTCACACTGAGCACATGTGACAGACGTGACAGAGTCTGGAGACACCGTGGAGAGTGATCTGCTGCCTGCAACATCCTTCAGCATGACCGGTTTGGCAGTGGGTCAGTAATGGTCCCCAGACCTGAATCCGATTGAGCACATCTGGGACATCATGTCTCGCTCCATCCACCAACGTCATGTTGCACCACAGACTGTCCAGGAGTTGGCGAATGCTTTAGTCCAGGTCTAGGAGGAGATCCCTCAGGAGACCATCCACCGTCTCATCAGGAGCATGTCCAGGCGTTGTAGGGAGGTCATACAGACACATGGAGGCCACACACAATACTGAGCCTCATTTTGACTTGTTTTAAGGACATTACATCAAATTTGGATCAGCCTGTAGTGTGTTTTTCCCCTTTAATTTTGTGTGTGACTCCAAATCCAGGCCTCCATTGGTTCATAAATTAGATTTCCATTGATGATTTTTGTATGATTTTGTTGTCAGCAGATTCAACTTTGTACAGAACAAAGTATTCAATGAGAATATTTCATTCATTCAAATTTAGGATGTGTTATTTGAGTGTGCCTTTATTTTTTTTAGCAGTGTATATCACTGTATTTAACCCTTTAGTGCAATGATCTTTAGTTTAGTCTTTTAGTTATAATTCCACTGCAACAACATTTACCTACAGAAATAATACACAATGACATTAAAACCTTTTAAATAATTGTGGTCATGTTAAAGACCAGCTGAAAGACTTTTTCCTTTTCTTTTGAACCTTAGAGAAAGCAACATGACCCAACGTAATGGTGTAAACACCTCGTCAAGCTGTAAAAACCCGTTTTACAAGAAACACCACAAACCTACCCAGTCAAAAACAACATGAATCTGGGTTAAAATACTGGCCAACGACATTTTACAGCTAGTAGAGTGCTGAGTCGTTGGTTGTGCCATGAATGAAGGGAACAAAAGAGGCGTTTTTAACAATAGTACAAGACACTTGCACATGTGGTTCTCTACAAGTGACTGCAAATACATATTTGCATTTAAAACTCAGTCATCCATTCAAGTCAGAGCACAGCTGGTGACCGTGCTTTTCTCAGTCTGTGACTGTCCTCAGCTTTTACTTTCAGCCATGACTCAGCTTCTTCTGTAAGTATGATGGCAGCAGTTTGAATAGGCTGTCCTCTACTATCAATCCACTGCGTCTCAGCAGAGGACAGTCCCCTATTTCTACAGGCAAAGACTCCAGGCGATTTCCCTTAATATCCAGTCGCACCAGCTGGGCCAAGTTGCTCACTTTGGAGCTAAGATTTGAAAGGCAGTTGTTACCAAGAACCAGCGTCTTTATTCGTTTACAGGAGAACAGCTCCTCTGGCAGAGTCTCTAAGGAATTGAAGGCTGCAGAGAAGAACTGAAGACCCTGCAGGATGTTTACTTCTGGAGGGAGAGACGTAATTTGATTGTGGGAGACATCGAGGTGCCTTAGTTTGGTGCAGTAAAACAGACGAGACGGAAGCTTTTTCAGCTTGTTCCGGCTTACATCCAGCGTCTCCAGCATGCGCAACTTAGTGATGTGTTCAGGGATGTAAGTGATTTTATTGTGCCACAGACGGAGCGCCACCAAACGCTGACAATGCTGCAGGCTCAGGATCTCTTCCACAGTGGTGAGCTTGTTTTCCTTCAGATCCAGCTCCTGTAGATTGTTCAGGCTGAAAACAGCACTTGGGATGCGTTCCAGCTCACAGCCTGATAGCTCTAATGAAACTAAGTTTGTTAACTTCTTCAGGCTGCTAAACACCTGGAGCTTAACACCTTCATTGTGGATGCACAACCTCTGCAACTGTGGTGCCAGGTCCCCGACACAGGGTGGTAGCTTTCTAAGGTTGGACGATAGACTAAGCAGCCTTAAACCACTGAGATCGCGCAGGGATTCCAGGGTGCCACTTTTGGACACCTCATTGGTTAAAGGACCAGTCAGATATAACTCCTCCAGACACTTAAGGGTAAACATCCACATGGGGATCTCCTCTGAACTCTCAAAAGTCAGACGTAGAACCTTTAATCGCTGTTTGAGGTGGTTCAGGGCGGGCAGTTGCAGCTTTGCTGGACAGTAGATCAAGGATAACTCCTGCAAAGAATCCAGCTTTGCCATGCTTGCTGGAATAGTGACATTTTTAATGTGCTCCAGTTTGAGTGATTCAATTTCTGTAATCTCAAAAACGGTGTCTGGAAGACCTGGCAGGCCTAAAAGACAGAGCTCAAAGTTATCATTGGAGTTCTTTGCAAGGTGGGTTCGCAGCTTTTTGATGGTCCACTCATAATTAAGGTTCAGCTGATGAAGGTGGCTCTCGCTGACCTCAGAAAGAAAGACAGCAAACCTTTTAGGATAAAGAGCATCATACTGATCCACAAGGTGAAGCAGGAATGCAAAGTCGTTCTTTACATCCGGTATGTCATTGATACCCATCTCCAGTCTGACATAGTCAAAGGAGTACTCCTTCAGAGGTCGATGGAACACCCAGTAGAGGGTGTAGATGCACAAAAGTCCATACACTCCTACGAAGCAGATGTAGCAGTAGCCAAGCTTGGAGAAAAGGTGGGCTTTGGTGTGGTTGCAGCAATAGATATCAAACCCTGTCAGGTCAGGAGGGACATCACAGCGCACAACTATTTCAATGTTCGGTACCAGTATTGCGGTGTAAAGGATAATAATAAGGAACTTGAAGACTTTGAGAGACGTTTGTAGCACATACATAAGGTATAAGATGTCTGACTCCTCTACATGAGTTCGGAACTTCTTCACCTTTTCAAAAAGAGCTTTGGCCTGCTCTCCCTCCTTTTTGTCCAACACAGAAGAGGTAGGCTGGGGGTCCAGGTTTATCTTCTCTGAATTAGACTTGACAGAGGAGGAGCGAAGAAGCCCTATATTCTCCTCATCTGCTCGCTGTTCTTTGAAATCCTTTGACATGGTGCTCCTCCTCAAACTCACCAGCTTCTCCTCTCCTCTCTCCTCTGAAACTTCACTCAGGGCCCTCGTGGTCCAAGGTGAGTCAAAGCACTTGTCCAGAATGTTGACAAAAAGATCAATTTTAGAAGATGTCCCAGGAAACTTGAACCAGAAGCTGCTTGCTACCATGAAGATCAGAGTGTGGATCACCACAAGGTATGGAAAGTACTTAGCATACCAGTGCACAAACCTCTCATAACAATAGTGGTTGACAAACACATATTGGTGAATGTCCAGGTTATTCTTGCGACCAAACACCTCCTGGACGATAGGGCTGACAGGTTTGGCCATTGTGTAATGTGATGTCTTGTTGCTTTCGTAGTCACTGATGTAGCTGCAGTCTATTGCCTCCTTCACTGGACTGGTGACATGGCTAGGCAGACATGCAATCTTCTCTTGGGTGAGCTGTGGAAATTACATAGAAAATGTAGTGTAAATGAGCTAAAAATGAAATCATAAAGAGTAGAAGAAATATGGTGTGGCAATGTATTCTGATAAAATCACCAAACTGAAAATAGAATGAAAATAAAGTGAAATAAAACTAATTTTTACTGTTTGAGTGTCAGGACTCTGAGTTTTTACACTTCCTCCCTTTTAGCTGCAGCTATGCCTGCCAACTGTTTTATGCAAACTGGTTTATATGAGGCCTTGTTCTGCAGTTTTACCGATTGGCTTTTGCTCAACATAATGCTGACCACATTTATTGGCACCACTGGTGAAGATGTGTATAAAGTATTAAAATATCAATATGAACAATTTAGAGAGATCCAACCTTTATTCTGAATGCATTTATTAAATCAGGAAAAATTCCCATGGTAATAAACTGTTTTTAACAAAATCACATGTAGAGTAATTATTGGTACAACTACTGTTAATACCTTGTACCACCTATTGCCAATGAGACACTCAATCTTTTCCTATTAAATTTGACAAAACTGGAACATACAGACAGAGGGATCTACGACCATTCCTCTCTGTGCAATCTCTCCAAATCGTCCTCTCTTATGCTCCTCTTCAGCTCACGCAGCAGGTTTTCTAGATAAGGCAGATTTTGTTTTGACCGTATATCTTTGGATCATAATTGGGACGTAATGGTAAGACAGGAAATGTTTTTTTTCCCTGGCAACCCCCCTAAAAAAAACTGGTGTCCATGTACATAATGAATGGTTGCTATTAATACTTGTTAACGCTAAGGTGTCACTACTTGCTGCAGTTCTCTAAAAATTCACTTTGTAGATTTGATTTGATTTTTTACCATCTTCACTGTGCGTGGTGGCAGAAAAAGCATGGGTCCTCGTCCAGTCTAGTGGCCAGCGGCCAAAAAAAAACACATGAGCCTCTGTGTCACATCATCTTTATACCCAGGGAAATAAGAAGTCACGAATAAAACAGACGTTCTCAGAAATTCTGATCATTTAAGAAGTAAATCATAAATAAATAAAAAATGCGTCAGCCACATTTTTTGAAAGGGATGTTTGGGGTATCAGCACCTGTGCCGCAACTTTGTAGAAATTCTTTATAGACATATGATTTTTTCCCTCACTGAAAACATTTACAAAAACTAAAGGTTGGATCTTTCTACAGATTTTAGTGTGAGATTATGATATATATATATATATATATGTATATATTTACACATCTATAAATCAATTTGTCAATCTATAGATCTCTAGTGCAGAGTTACTGAATTATACTTTCTGTGTTTTCAGGTGGATTAGAGCTAAGAAACTGTAGACATAGTTAGTAGTAGTCCTTTGCACTTAAAGAGGGAAGGGTGTGGGGAATTTAACATTCCTACGCGTCATTCCAGGGGCATGACGCGTAGGAAGCAAATAATAATCATAATAAAATAAGCAAATATTTAATGTGAAGTTTTAACAATGAAGTGACTAACGTGCAGTAAACATATCTTTGTGCTGGCAGATACTTCACCTGCAGGGTGCAGCCGAAGACACCGATCATGAGCATTGCAATGCACAGGTACTCCGAAAAAACATCCCACCATGGTTTCAACACCCGGAACTGGGAGTTCTGCTCGATCCCGAAGTTTTTGAATTCCCCCACTGGGATCATGATGCTGCTGCTGGAATCTGACGAAGGAAGAACACCGGAGGCCAACTTGGATTTCAGTTCAGTACAAGTTTCAAGTCTTGGCAGGTATACCAGAAACAAAGCCACGAGGGAAGGAGGTATAAAGATATAAATTCTGAATAATCCAGATCAACAAAGATAATAACCATGGCAGCACACTTTATCCTATCTCATTATCCGATCGAAGCTTTCTTTCGCTGAGTACCTATTAAACAAGTCAAACTAAATGGCTAAACCTTATAGAAAGTTACAGGCGCTCGTAGCGAACACATGAACCTGAGCTGGGTTGGTTCTGAACTGTTCACATTAGTTAAGGGTTCACCGAGTCAAGTAAAGGTGAGCGGCGCCTCTCCCAGCCAGGTGAGCCAGCCTTACCTGCGCCCGGACCGGAACCGTGGGTGTCCGGTGATAACCTGAGCAAGTTTCTTTATGTTTTCATCACCTCCCAGGAGCGCACCGGTGTGAAGTGAGGAACACGTCACGGGAGACTTCCGGTAAGACTTTCAAAAATAAACTCCCGTTCGATTAAACCTCACTCGAAGCTTCTGAAGGCTAAAACCGAGACCGGAAACAGTAACTGCGCCAGACTTTTTGTTGCCTCTGGGCCAGTTTTCCTTGAAGTGGTTTTACTCCATACAGTTTATGTGATATCCTGCTCTGGATATTTGTGTTCAGATCGATACATTAAAATATATATATTTTTGCAGTTTTTAAATAATAATATTTTTATGCTTCTAATTTATACCATATTTGGTGTGAAAACTGACTGAAAATAGTCATGCTTAAAACTGTTAACTGGGTCATTCTACAACCGAGACAGGTTCTTTAAAATCTTGTTTCGATTTGTGAAACTTCTGAGCTATTGTAATGGTAAGAGCAACCAAACGTTTTTGGGTTTTTTTGCAGAATCTACTGACTCAGTTCATATTCATCCCTTGACTTTGTCTTAATATAGTTAGGATTATTGTTCAGTAAATATTCTCTGAAATACAATTTGTGATCTGTATGCTTTCTGCATTTTTCTAATGATCCAGTGGATCCATTAAGCTTTTCATTACCAGTAGTTTCTCAGTTAATTCCAAATTACCTTGTAAAACTGTGGTACAACAGAACTTGAACTTTTTGAGTTTGTTGTTATATTGAAGAAAACGACAACATTATATCCATTGTCATTGTATTGTATTGTATTTCCCATTTTTGCTCAGAAAGTTGGCAAAATTAAGAGTCAGATTCCAAAATTCAGAGGTTTCTTTCCAATCCTGACTTCAAAATCCAAAATGGTTGCCTTGCACATAAAACGTAGTGATGGCAGCAGTAAAAATATGTTGCCAAAGGGTTTGAAAGTACAAAAAGCAGAGAAATACTTATATTGCTAACAGTAGATAACCCAAATATCAGTTAATGAATCCCATTGCTTTTTGAACTGGGAACTAGATTGTAGTTTGATACCATTCCCAGATCAATGTTACAACCTCAGAGGTAAACTGAACACAGCATTAGGGCCAACAGCTCTTGTTGCTGCCTCACGCTCGTCCACTTCATCACAGATCATTTGTTTAAGGATTTGCATTTACCTTAAAAATAGTTATTTCCAACATTTCCGCTGAGTACTACCACAATGATATATTGCTCCGGCCTGCTGTATTTGGTGAGATTACAGCCTAATACTCTTGTGAATGCGCAGTGTGGGTTGTTTCCTCCGGATCATGTAATAATGGTGTAGTTTCCACCTGCCAGGATTGGGCAGGAAGTGCTTCCAGCGATCATGGGTGGTCGATTTTACAGCACGCTTTCTTCACGTATACATCGATTAAATCACATGTAATAAAATACTTAAAAAAAAACAAAAAACCTTTCTAACATTAATTATCTATGTTTATAGCTCTATTTAAACAGGCGACTCTTAAGAAGTAAAAGGTTTGCACTGTATGAAAGATCTTTGGCTCCCTCTAGTGTCTCCTGCTGCTTTAAAATCATGTCCTACACTGATGTTTGAATTTTTGGACATTAAAACAACTTTAATTAAAATATTAGATCTGCAGGAAGGGTTATGAGTAAATATTCCAGATTATGTTTTCGTGGGGGCATGAGTTCGAAACTACTTCAAAATTCCTTCACCTTTTCAAAAAAAAATAGCTTCCTCCCTTTAGGTGTTATACTCTATTGTGTTATACTCTACAGCTATTCCAATTTATGGGTTTTTCTGACTTTAATCAGTTTTCCTCTAACAAATAAAAGTAGATTTGGATGAGGGGATTGAATCACTCAGCAGAATATTCCATTTACTTTCCTAGGGAAACTCCTGGATTACTTTCTGAATCATTGCCGGCAGGCATCATCCAAGCATAATCCAGCTGAAGTTTTCGCCTCAATCAGAAATCGAGCAAAACTTCCCACGGCAGTAAAAGTCCTCCTGCTGTTTGTCATTCATGCCCACACGATCACACAGTCCCAGTGTTTCAGCCCCAGAGGTTTCCCTGACGTTGAGGATGATTTTACGTCTAATGCGATTTCATTTTGCTGATTTTGTATAAAACAAATACTTCTTTACTTGGGACTTTTTTTACTGCACTAAATAGATGTAGTTGTGATGGAAATTCTTGCAGTAAGCATTCCACAGTGTATGACCTTTGGGTTACCTCACTCCCCTGAACCTCTGTGTTATTGGAGAAAGCTGTAAAAGTCATTATCAGAAGTTTAATGGTTAAGGCCATTTTTCAGGGTGATGCCTTTTCTTCTGCCTCTCTCACACACATATACACACATATATGGGATTTGAGTTCAACATCTGCGTTTTTGAGTCTGGATTTTAGAAACCTGCCCTTCTTCATGGCTACTCCACCAGAGACGCTTCTCCAGCACGGCCTGAAAGAGAAAGATCTGCCTTCCTGCATGTTGAAAATTGCAGTGTGACTTTCTACAAGAAAAAAAAAAACGAAACTCAGAAGAAGTCTGGACCCACTGAGATGGACAACGATCCATGCTGTTTGCAAGAGCCAGAAGAGTGATACACTGGATTTATATTGAAAGCACATCTTATGCGGGCAGAAGAGAAACCGGAGCAAAGTTTCTTCTTTCTCCCTCCTGGAGAAGTTAAAGTGGACAAAGAATGATTGAATGTCTCACCAACAGAAGGGCCTGGTTGTTTTTTGGACTGATAGAGGACTGTGTGCCATGACAGTCTGACTCTGGAGCGATTTAGAAACTGATGGGGGTAACGTACAAACACACACACATTTGCATAAATATTTTCCTATTTTCTGCAACAAAGAACGCTTATTAACCGCTGCTCATGTGACGCTTGCTTGACGTTGACAGATATAGCGGGTTAAAATATTATTTTAGGGTTAGAAAAGTATCTTTAAAAGGGTGATAACTTAGCTTCTTTGATACTTTCCAGTTAATTCTTTCAGAGAAACAAGTTCTCTTTCATCGTGGAATATTCAGGGTCAATTATTATAGTTATTAAAATTTATTAAAATGCAGAGGAAGTTACAACATCTCCAAAACTCAGCAGTAACCAAGTGTTTCTATGTTATTCTCAGGACAGCTCTCATGAAGGAGCATTTTTAAAACCCAGCGCATTGCGTAACTGATGGGCTTCTCCTTCAGATATTATTTTCTGTTGTCAGAGTTTGTATCCCATAATCTAATGGGTAGAGACCTCATTAAAACAGGCTTAGTTCTACTGCAGATGGTCTTCATACAGTCTCTGACACAGTACTTACAGTTTGGTGCAGTTTTTGTCCGCAAGTGTTAACTTACGCTTATGGAAAGTACAAATTCATTGTTTTTCATAGCAGCTGCTGGGAAGAGGTTATATTAGTGTTTTTTTCTTCCCTCTTCTGATTCATGCAGCGTGTTTATTTACACGGTACCTTATATCAAGTCCTGACAAAAACTATGAAAGGTTTGGTTCTGCAGGTTCTTTTTTCTCCCTTTGGAGAAGGAAAGGACACCTGATCAGTTCTGTGTTGCACAGAAATATTAAAACACTTGTTGTTTTCTAAGATATCACCAGCTAAAAACTTTTAAAACTTTTGAGAGTAATTGGTTTTGTTAAACACATTTTCCTTGGTAAAACAAACCTTTAAAATGAGTATGAAAAAATTGGGTTATTTAGAAAGAATCTGATTGGACAGTGGTACTACACAAAAATTAAACTAATCTCATGCTTCCTAAAAGACTCTGCATGAAAAGGCCTTCAGAACCGTGGAGTTATTTTCCACCACAGTATCATGTTTTTAAGGATGCTTTTTCTTTATTTTAAAACAGATCTGGGTTTTGGTTTGTTTTTGGTTTTTTAGCATAATGTTTGTTTGAAGCTTCTTATGAACTGGGATAGGAGCAAATATGATCTGAGGTAAATTAGGAGCTGTGAACTAATAATTTTAAATCTGATTATTGTCCAAGCAGAAATAATATATTTAGCCAATCCTTCAATCTCTGCAGAAAGTTAACACCATTGTTCAATGCAGTAGTACTCAACTTGTGGTTCCTGGACTCCTGAAGCCTGTAAGCCATAGATTTTGGGTCCATAAAATTATAAGACTTAATTAAAGGTAGACCGATTACTTATCAAAACAAACCTAAGCCAATGATGGGTTCCAGTCATTTGGTGGCTTTGAAATGCAATAATACTTAAAAGTTCTACTCTGGGGACACAGATTGGGGTTGAAGAGTTTAGTTTTGGAACCAAGGTTAGGATTCTTTATAACAGAATACAGACAAGTAAAATCCTTCATTTTAGGAAAAGAAAAGAAATAAAGGCCCTCTTAACAGTAAGAGAATGGTCGGCTCAAACTCAAGTCTCCTTGTTTGATTTCTTAGGGGTTTAAAGATTAAAATAATACCTAGGAGTACAAAGATACACAAGGTAATTTCAGATTATTAAGAGATAAAATATTGGAACATTTATCAGCATTTGGATTGTAAAAGAGGGGTTCTAGTAATAAGTTCTCCCCAACTCTCAAAATTTAAATAGCCCAAATTAAAGAAAATGAGAAAAAGTCCAGTTTGGAGACAAGCTTCTTATCTTAATTTCTGATTAAGTCAAACACTGCAGTTTTGTTTAGTTTGGGTATACCATAAAAATGTCAACTGCTGACTTTTCTAATTTCCCCTCGGGGATCAATAAAGTATCTTTGAATTTGAATTGAATTAAATTAAAAATACTTCTTTGCATTTAACCTGAAATTCTGCAATACAGCTGTGATCAAATTGAGCCAAACAAAAAGAGAACTATAACAATAACTCTCAGGATTGTAGTTATTATTACAGAGTTACAGTACAAAGAATTAGCAAAAGGTTTCAGCATCAGTAAATTTGGATTCATATAAGAGAAAACTGTTGCTGTGCTTCTAAATACTTTGAGATCTCTTTGGACTATGTGCACTCATCTTAAAAAAGGATCTTGACGATTGTCATAACAAAATTGATCAATTATAGCATTAAAAGATATGGCTGAGAAAACATATTCTGAAAAGAGATTGTTAAAAATTTCTTTGAATTCTTGAAGCTTCAAATTTGCCATTTGGGTTAGGGGGTTAGGGTTGATGTTTTGTCTTTGTTTTGTTGGAATGAATGTTTGTTTATATATTGCATGATAAAATAATCCATGTTTTGAATAATGTTTCTAAATCCCAGATTGATTAAAACTTTGAGTTTTCAGGAGAGTTAAGAAGCAGCTTGTTTCTGAGGTAGGTGCATGTTAATAGCTAAGCAGTTTAAGTTACACTAATGTGGGATGGGATGAAGAAACTGTGGGTCCGCCCATAGGCTGTCAATCAGAGGTTAGTTCTGCCTGACTCCGCCCACCTACCAGGTTGGTTCATGCCTTTGTTGTCATGGTAACGCTCAGCACCTCCCTTCCTGAGTTTTAACACTGTTTAAGAGACAATAGAATCAAAATGCTTGTAGTGATTGTTGCCTTAAAACATGTTTTGTTTTGGATGTAGCATGACTTTTAGATTTATGTGTTTATTACTAAAAGGTTAATGAAATAGTTTAAACTAGTTTGAAGAATTAGTTTTACATACAGAATCATTGGTGATTTATTAGATTGAAAGTTTCCCTGGTGCCATTAAGCTAGCTGACAGTTCAAGATATGCCAAAAGTAAGGAATATATTTTTGATAAAGAATCAGAGTCATGACTTTATACTTGGTGGGAATTATTTATTAGATTCAATTTGAAGGGTTTATTCATCCAAATTACATTGAATGTCCATTAATCTAATGCTTATCTTCATACAAGACAAATCAAGATGATATGTGACTAATTTCTAAGTGAGACATTGATGACGTGAATAACTAAAGTTTGTGTTTAGTTGTTGATGGAACTGAATTGCAGGTAAAAACCTCTGGATTTTCTTTATGTTGCTTTTCTTAAATTCATAGTGACACATAGTTATGTCAAAATTCATTTCTTTGGTTCTATGTAATGTGATCTTGGTTACTAGAACATTTTTGTACAAACTTTTTGCTGGATTGTCGCATGGGTTGGACCCTGCGCCAGAAGAGGGGAAATGTCAGAATAAAGCAACATGTTGTTCCAAATGTTTTAGCACTCATGGGAAAAAGGGTAGCTCAGACCTCCAGTGAGGACTTAGTGACAATGCGAGAGAGACGTTGTACTTTGTTTATAAATGGTGCATAGCTCCCTAAGACCACATTCTGAAAACCTGTCTGAAAGAGATGTTGTTGATTCTTTTGTGAAATTTTATATCTCCATAGATTAGACCATTTTTGAAATTCTTTTTGGGTTTTCTGAAACTATGAAATGTTGACCTGTAATCAGACCTTCCTCAAACATCATGTCACATTTTTGATATTCAGAATATTTAGCTGATGGTCATTGCTAGTATATCAGGTGAAGTCAGAAGATCAATTCTTTTGATTTTGTTGGATGTTTTGATGAAGTTCATGTAGTTAAGCACTTAAGTTTGAGAATGGGACTTTGAATTGAAAATTAGCCAAGTGTTGTGAAGGCTCTACCTATTGTTCTCACTTATATGAGATTGAGACAAAGGACGCAAATCTCAGTCCTTTTGAAGTGCTGTGTGGCAGGTCTCCTAATTTGGACATGGGGATATTGCCAAGATCATTTTTTTCCACATCTTTGTGTGAAGGTAGGATGTTGTTTTACTGTCAAAACCTGTCCACTGTGTTTTCTCAAGTTTCACAGACGGTGAAGGCTGCATTACCAGAAACAGCCACTTCCACCCTCCAGTCCTTTATTCCTGGCGACTGGATTCTGGTCAGAGAATCTATGAGAAAACACAGGAAGTCCAGGCGCTGGAATGGCCCATATCAGATCCTACTAGACACCCAGGAAAGCTGCAGGAAAGCTGCAGGAAAGCTCCAGCTCCTCCAGCTTCATCTGGCTTCCAGGACACGAGTCATCTTCCAACTGGATCATCCACGGCTGAAAGGTGTGAGGACAGCGGACCACCACAAGACAAAGAACTGTAAGCTGATCACTGGCGAGTGATTGAACAGGTGGTTGAAGAACACTGTTCTTACAAGGGCACAATAATCCCTTGGGCAGTGCAACGTTATTTCAGAATCTACTTAAGGCCATCGCATTGCCTGAAAGTTAGAAATCATAAGGTCATTTGCCTCACTGCACACACACCACAGTGAGAGATTCTTTCCTCTCACTTTGACAGCAAGACTGACTCTGAGGAGGATATCTCAGATGCTTTTATCTAACTTTTATGTTTATTGCTTGATATCTATCATTATGGTATTATTACAAATTTGAATGTGTTCATTTCCACCGTTGTTTAGTTGGACTATGGAAGCCTAACTTCCAGCAGGTTAGAGTTCCTGTTTCTAAATATATTTCTAGAGGAGCTTCCTACGACCGCCCACCTGCACCAGACTGGTAACAGGGCAGCTTGGAGCCACTCAGGAGAGGCAGCAGGATTTTTGAGTTTTGTTTATAATTTGTTTTCTTTGAAAAAAAACTGTTTGCTTTCAGTACCAGAAGAAAGACATTCCACTTCAAGGTCACGATGCAGCTATATGGAAGATGGTTTGTTCTGATGCTAATGATTGGTATTGCAAGTATTTTTATAACTCTTGTGTTCATTTTGGGAAAAGGTACAGCAAAGACAATGTGTGGTTAATCTGACTAATAATATTCATCAGCGGATTCGAAGAGAGATTCATCACTTTTCTGACTACTATGATCATACTGATAATGTTTGGTGGCAACTGATGCATCAAAACTGTGAGGAATTATACTGTAAGAAAAAGCAGAAATGTTAGTAGATTTTCTAGTGAGACTAATTTAACATGTGCGTCTACAGGAACTCTTTATAGAATTCGGGGTAATAGAAATCCGATTAAAGATCCAGATATTTGTATTACACAGGAGGAAAGTACACCTTATTTCCTTGGAAAGATGGAGGGTTGTAAAACTATTATACCAGTTTCATGTGCCTTGACCCACATTAATACATCTAGACCTTGTCCTGTCAGGACTGATCCTTATACTATTTCAGAATCTTTGGCTACAGATCCCTTTGTGTTAACTCTTAATCAGCCTTACCGGATGGAGGTTAATTGTATGGCATGGCATGTAAATTAACCAGGATTCTTGTTACTTTTCCTAGTAGAGATGGGTTTTCGTGTCCTAAGAACATGGGTTGGATGTGTGGAAATAGATCATATCTGTATCTGCCTGCTACTTGGTCTGGAGTATGTTATCTAGCTCACTTACTACCTACAGTCACAACTTATACTTCAATCAGCCTAAGCTATTAGAACGATGAGTTTGCAAACTAGAATGGCTTTGGATTATCTGTTAGCTGAGAAGGGTGATGGTTTTGAAGAATTTTCCTTTAGTTGTGATTATCTTGTAATCAGAAGAAAGGAGTGTGATGGAAATTCTTGCAGTAAGCATTCCACAGTGTATGACCTTTGGGTTACCTCACTCCCCTGAACCTCTGTGTTATTGGAGAAAGCTGTAAAAGTCATTATCAGAAGTTTAATGGTTAAGGCCATTTTTCAGGGTGATGCCTTTGGGAGAGTAGATGGTTGTTCCTAGGTAACCTTGTCACCTTTGAACCCGAGAAGGGTCTAGGGTCGTAAAACACAGACTCTTTGCAGTTGAGATAACACTGTCTTGTTCTGGTATAAATACTGTGTGTAAATGGTGTTCGGGGGCTCTGTTTCACTGACTAACCTCAGTGTCAGGGTCTTCAAACGCTGAATGCCTTTGAATAAAACTTATAAGACAAAGTCTGGATTTTCTCTTGTTATGAGTCAACTTCTACCCACTTTGATAAGAAAATTCCACAACATAGTTTATGTAAAAGTTCTGTTTTTACAACATTTTCAATGTGCTGTATGCTGCTACAATTAAACATGAATTCATTTAAAGGCTTTTTACACGTCTTCACCAGCCAGCAAACAAATCCGTCCACGTCTGTAAATACAGGAAGAAAAAATGTTGCTGTGCTGATTGTAAAGAAGTGCCACATTATAAAAACACAGTGTTTGAAAGTTACTTTATAACAGATTTGGGAATTGTTGCTTAAATAAAAGATGGCAGTGTAATGTGCATTGAGTTGCAATAGGTGGCACTATGGTCAGAGGTTTACATACACCCTGATAATAATCAGCATTATCATTATTCATTTGAATGGTTCTTTTTCTAGGGAGGAATAATAGAATATACAACTCCAATGATTTTTAAATATGCTTACAGAGTTCACAAGTTTATCTTTTTCTCCAAGCCTCACTGGGTCAAAATTATACATACATCCTAACAACTATAAGGTTAAACTTCCTTCAGCACTTCCACCACTTTCCTGTAGCCATCTTTAAGTTCATGTTATTATTCTGGTTGGATGTTAGACTTCTCTTCTTGGCAGAAGAGGTAGAGTTCATTTCAGTTTGTTAGTTTCCCCAACTATTACACAAAGTCCATTCTTCTATATGGTTGAGGGTGTGGCCCTACCAGCAGGCTAAGGTCAGCCTGTTTTATTCAAACAAAAACCAGTTTCAATGTGTGTTTTGGTTCCTTGTCCTGTTGGAACAGCCAAAGCTGTCCAGGTTTCTGTAATCTAGCTTTTGATGTGAGGTGACAATAAAAAATATTTGGAGGTAGCCCTCCTTGGTTTTTATTCCAATTCCTTTGTCCAACACACTAATACATCTGCCAACATCATGCTTTAAAGTTCTCCTTTTTTACACATCATTGCATTCCTTGGAGCTTCCAATGAGTGCTGTTGAACATTTTTAACTATATTCAGTCATGATCCCTAACCAGAAGTTAATATGCCTTATCCCTATCAAGGTAAAGGTCGTTCTAGAACCTTTAGCACCAATTAATAAAATATTTAGATGAATAGAGGCCAGAAAACCAGCCAACATACTGGTCCTTCTCAAAATATTAGCATATTGTGATAAAGTTCATTATTTTCCATAATGTCATGATGAAAATTTAACATTCAGATATTTTAGATTCATTGCACACTAACTGAAATATTTCAGGTCTTTTATTGTCTTAATACGGATGATTTTGGCATACAGCTCATGAAAACCCAAAATTCCTATCTCACAAAATTAGCATATCATTAAAAGGGTCTCTAAACGAGCTATGAACCTAATCATCTGAATCAACGAGTTAACTCTAAACACCTGCAAAAGATTCCTGAGGCCTTTAAAACTCCCAGCCTGGTTCATCACTCAAAACCCCAATCATGGGTAAGACTGCCGACCTGACTGCTGTCCAGAAGGCCACTATTGACACCCTCAAGCAAGAGGGTAAGACACAGAAAGAAAGTTCTGAACGAATAGGCTGTTCCCAGAGTGCTGTATCAAGGCACCTCAGTGGGAAGTCTGTGGGAAGGAAAAAGTGTGGCAGAAAACGCTGCACAACGAGAAGAGGTGACCGGACCCTGAGGAAGATTGTGGAGAAGGGCCGATTCCAGACCTTGGGGGACCTGCGGAAAGCAGTGGACTGAGTCTGGAGTAGAAACATCCAGAGCCACCGTGCACAGGCGTGTGCAGGAAATGGGCTACAGGTGCCGCATTCCCCAGACCTCGGCTACAGAGAAGCAGCACTGGACTGTTGCTCAGTGGTCCAAAGTACGTTTTTCGGATGAAAGCAAATTCTGCATGTCATTCAGAAATCAAGGTGCCAGAGTCTGGAGGAAGACTGGGGAGAAGGAAATGCCAAAATGCCAGAAGTCCAGTGTCAAGTACCCACAGTCAGTGATGGTCTGGGGTGCCGTGTCAGCTGCTGGTGTTGGTCCACTGTGTTTTATCAAGGGCAGGGTCAATGCAGCTAGCTATCAGGAGATTTTGGAGCACTTCATGCTTCCATCTGCTGAAAAGCTTTATGGAGATGAAGATTTCATTTTTCAGCACGACCTGGCACCTGCTCACAGTGTCCAAAACCACTGGTAAATGGTTTACTGACCATGGTATCACTGTGCTCAATTGGCCTGCCAACTCTCCTGACCTGAACCCCATAGAGAATCTGTGGGATATTGTGAAGAGAACAGTTGAGAGACTCAAGACCCAACACTCTGGATGAGCTAAAGGCCGCTATCGAAGCATCCTGGGCCTCCATAAGACCTCAGCAGTGCCACAGGCTGATTGCCTCCATGCCACGCCACATTGAAGCAGTCATTTCTGCAAAAGGATTCCCGACCAAGTATTGAGTGCATAACTGTACATGATTATTTGAAGGTTGACGTTTTTTGTATTAAAAACACTTTTCTTTTATTGGTCGGATGAAATATGCTAATTTTGTGAGATAGGAATTTTGGGTTTTCATGAGCTGTATGCCAAAATCATCCATATTAAGACAATAAAAGACCTGAAATATTTCAGTTAGTGTGCAATGAATCTAAAATATATGAATGTTAAATTTTCATCATTACATTATGGAAAATAATGAACTTTATCACAATATGCTAATATTTTGAGAAGGACCTGTAGATGAACTTTACAAATTTTGCAGAGGATTCGTAAATATCCTGCAAGAATTATACCAGAAGCTTGCTAAAGGCTGCAAAAAGCATGTGGCTAATGAGATTGGTTGATGTGGTGGGGTTGTATGTATGATTTGGACCATGTGTGGATAAGAGAAAACTAAATAAATTACAACTTCTGAACCCAGTTGTAGAAAAAAAAATCATCCCAGCATAGAAAAATAAAAGTCCCAAAATGAATCAGTAATTTGTTCCTATGAGGAGTTGATCTAAACGCCTGACCAGAGCTGTAACTGCAACGCCTTGTGAGGACCAGAATGTTGTTTTTCTTTGTCCTGAATTATAAAACTTAAAATAAATGAAAAGCATATACTTTACTAGAAGCTGAATGATTTTTGGTAAAATGCCACATTAAAATCATTCACACATCTAACTTTATATACTATGTGACATAAACTCAAGCAGCAGACAAAAAACACTGAAAAAGAACTAATAAAGAGCACAGCAGTACGAGAAATATATATTTATGGTTGTTTGTATATTCTTTTTCTGCACAAAGCAGATGAATATTCCAATTTCCATTCCAACTACTGAGTGGACAGGAGAAAGCAGTCCCTTTAAAACAAAAATCCAAACCTAGCACTAAGACATCATCACTGAGTCACATTACATGCTAGTTATAAATATTACACCAAGAGTCAGATTTAATACAAAGCTGATGTCAGCTGAAAGCAAGCCAAAAAATCAAAAAGGTTCTGAACAAATAAATAAAAAGATCAATCCTGGAATTCTGTACACAGCGTTTCAGATTTTCAATGTACAAAACATATCTACAAAAAATATGTCCGTAGCTTAAATGGCTGTTACAAATATGCTTATTGAAGCAAGTCTGTCATTAGTTTACAGCTGGTCTACACCGACGCACACGTGTAGGCGCTTCTGTTTCTGATGTCTCCAGTGTATGAAATCTAAAGAAGTCCATCAGCAGAGGAACCTTTTCAGTTCTGGTGGGGGTTAGTGTTTCTGTTTTCAAATTATAAAAACACATTCAGCTAAATGTTCAAACCCAGGTTTTCAAATGCAGCTGTTTCCATTTTTCCAAATCAACATTAGGACCCGCTTCTTTATTCAGACCATTGTTTGCACAACAATCATTCCCAATTCCAAGATGGAGGATCTTTTTTTTTTTCCTTCTGTGAAATTTTTCATTTTATCCCCCTGCCAGTGACTCGACAGACAAAAGGCCGCATTTGTTACTGTACAGTTTCTTTACAGCCCTGATTTTTCTGTACCGGCATCAAACTGAGACAATGGGCTTCATGCAAGAACTACGAAGATCTTCTCCTGAGTGATATTCCTAAAGAATTTAGAGTTACATCATGGAGAATACAAACACTACAATCCATCAGTTATAGGAAACCAGCTGGTTGAGTGACACACATTTTAACCACACCTTTCTAACCACAAGCAGTAGCTTCCCTTTTACCCAACTGCCCAGTCACAGCAGGGACAGACAACAGGGAAGTAGAGAGTCTGACACCAAGATCTGAGCAGCATCCATGGATTGTTTGCTTTCCACTGATGCCATCAGCTTAGCTTGTGATCGTGTTCTGGGATTCATTCCAAAGCAGTTTTCGCAGGCCGTTGGTATGTGAATTAGGTTGTAAAATGTGTGCAAGTAGAAGGCGGGTGTTAAAGTAACAGTCATGTGAGTGCAGGGATTCTGGTTTCCCCAGCAGATCATTGTTGTAACAAGATAAGTGTAACTTACTTTACCACTCAGTGTACCCTAACCTGCTAATTTATCCCCAGGCATAATACTAATCGCCTAATACCACTGTCCCGCTTTTATTAAAGGTGTTGATGTCTGATTTCTGTTTGAACTGACGGCAAATAAAACTTGAGCATCATATTGGAGGCTGATGAGTTGGGTGCTGTTAAACTGTCCCTGTACTGTACGGTAAGGCTCTTCAGTTTTATCTTCTGAGCTTAATGAATGAAGAACAGCTGCTGATCACTGCCCTGTATCACTGTACTGACACAAACAAAATGTGGAGCATCACTGTTGTCTAGTCCTAGGTCTTACCCTCTGCTCTCTTCTCTTCAGCACACCTTACAGAACCTCTAGATAGTTCTGGTCTGAAGGCTGAGATGGCCATTCATCTGGTCTGCTAAACCGCTTCTGTGTTGATCTGGCCAGATGTGTCTGATCATTACCCTGTCAACGAACCCAGTGATTACCCATTTTCAGTTTTCGGACAGAGTTCATAATGCCATGTTTCTTAATAAAGTTTCCACAACCTTTGGAAGAGAAACAAGCCCAATGCATCATAGATCCTCCACCCTACTTAACAGCAGGCAAAAGCTGCTTTCCCACATTTTCCAGGTAAACGTTGCATGTTTACGTTTGTAATGGTAGGACTAAACATCATTTTCAACCAACCATTTGTGATGTAGATCCCACATTATGTTTCTTACAGTGATCCATTTCTTGCAGTGAGACTTTGAGATCTTTTTTACTTCCCTCGTCATTCTGCTCACTGTGAGTGGTGGCAGGCAAGACATCCAAGGGTGCCTGTTCTGGCATTGGCTAAAAGACATGGACCTCTGTGTCGTGGTACAGCCCGAAGAATTAGAAAAACATTTATTAACAAGTTTATATAAACTCTGATCCTTAATAATGTTTATTTAAAGGGATTGTCAGTGGTGTCGATAACTGTTATCACCAATGATTTTGTATAAAACAAATACTTCTTTACTTGGGACTTTTTTTTACTGCACTAAATAGATGTAGTTTATGTAAATGTTTTGTTTTTACAACATTTTCAATGTGCTGTATGCTGCTACAATTAAACATGAATTCATTTAAAGGCTTTTTACACGTCTTCACCAGCCAGCAAACAAATCCGTCCACGTCTGTAAATACAGGAAGAAAAAATGCATTTTAAATTTACAGGCTTTCCACACTACTATTCCCAACACACCAAAGCCACTAGAAGCTGCTGTTTGTTATGTTACATAATGCAGATTTAGAATTTCTGCCTGGAAACTTGAGCAAATGTAACTTCACATTCAAATATTGAAAAAAAAAAGAAAAAAAAAGTGTTTTGTGGAAATCTTTAAAACATTCTTGCATGAGGCCCATTGTCATGCATGGACTACATGTTAGAGGTATGTTCCTCCTCAAGAAAACATTATACTGACAAAAGTTATAATAATAATGCCCCCCAGGCACTGTAATGGCACTTTAAAAACACAGAAAAATGCTACTTTTAGTCCTATACCCGAGCATTGTTGTTTCACCCTCAGATTTAATCAATTAAAAACAGCCCCTGAAGAGTGGTTGAGCCAATGAAATACATTTAACTTGCAGCCCTTTTCTGGCAAAAGATGGCCTGTTGGCTGTAGGAAAACAGATGCACTGAGGGGTCATATGTGATAGTTTGGTGCTGCAGTTTTCCACCTTACAGAGGAGAATCAGCAGTGAACTGACAATAAGATACGACTGATGATGATGATTCAAAACATCTGAAATCAGTGAGGCAGGAGGGTGTGTTCTGTACACATGTGCCTGTGATTTATACAGAACCGAGCTAAGTTTTGGTGCGGCTCAACAATGTATGAGGGAGTATGAAATCCAACCATCTGCGGCTGAACTTCATGTGCCTTTACTAAATGATCCACAGTGGCTAAAATCCGAGCTGGCAGACTTAACGGTACACCCTTCGCAGCCCTCAGACTTCTGACGCTGAGACAGACCCTTTTGGCACGCCTCCATGGTGACGGCCACACCCACGCCGCTCCGCCCTGATGTCATGTGTGTCACCTCCGACCAGCTGTCCGTCTCCGGGTCATAGCACTCCACGCTGTCCAGGAAAGTGTTGCCATCGTAACCTCCTGTAAAGATAGATAATGTTGGTGTTTTACTTCCTGTTGTTTGAACACGGTTAAGGGCTATAGTGTGATGTGATCAAAACATGTTTCAATCAGGACTTTCATAAAGAGCGCAGATGATGTGCAGAACATAACTACAAGCTCCAGTGTATTTTATTGTAATTTTATGTGATGAACCAACACTACCTAAGACTTGGCCGTCCACCTAAATTGACAGACCAGAGGAGCATTATTCAGAGAAGCAACTCTGGAGGAGCAACAGTGTTCCAGAGCTCAGGTGGGATAATCTGCTGACAGAATAGCTACTAGTCATGCACTCCACAAGTCTGGCCCCTATGGGAGAGCAGCAAATGTAAGGCGTTACTCAAAGAAAGCCAAAGCAGATTGCCAAAAACCATGTAAGAGGCAGAGCAAACAGGGGAGGAAGGTGCTCTGGTCACATGGCTATGTGAGCCCCTATGGGTGGGAGATAACTAAAATTGGACATCCCCTTAATACACCGTCCACACTTTAAAACATGGTGATGACAGCGTCATGCTGTGGTGAAGTTTTTCTTTTGCCAGGAGAGAAAAGATGGGCAGAGTTGAAGGCAAGAGCTAAAAAGTGGTCCTACGAGGGTATTCTTAGGGAAGCTAAATACAGACGCCCACCCCTCTTTCAGATTTGTATTTGTAAAAACAAAATAAAAATAAGATAAAAAGCTTTATGTAGTTTCCACTTCACAGTTACGCGCTACTTTCCTGAGGCTATAGCGTAAACTCCAACAACTCTTTGGATGTGATTCAGATAAAGCTTCAATCAAATTTTAGAGAACAAAAGCAAACCAAATTAAAAAAAGGATTATTTTACCTTAACTGCAATGTTTTTTCTATATGTTTCAGGGAGATTTTCGTCCATGTTCACTGCAACTCACCTAATACATAAATGCGTCCATGTAAAGCAGTGACTCCCAGCGCACTGCGCCTGTGCCTCATGGAGGCGGCAAAGCTCCACGTATCCGTTTCCACGTCGTAGCGCTCCACTGTGTTCAGCTGGTTGGTGCCGTCGTATCCACCCATCACAAAGATTTGGTTGCCCAGCGAACACACACCTAGAAGAAGAAAAACAAAAAACAATGCTTGCGTTTTATTGGTTTAAAATGACATCTAGAAGATACAGTATGTAGACATCTCGACATACTGTATGTTAACATTCTTTAATACAACAAATAAAAGTTAGGCAAGTAGTCGGTAGATGGTTTATGAATTCTTCACTCAAAGAACACTTGTTATTTAAAAGTGATGCTAAACACTGAAGGAATGGCCACTCTTCAATGCTGGTTGTATGAAACAGGGGTGACAGGAAGGTAAAATGGGACCAATGTGAGGACAGCAGCACACATTATCAGTAACTTCAGGTGTCCCGGCCGCAGCAAACCATTTCTCTATCAGAGATTACGTCGGTACCCAGGATGAGGAATCTCAGCTCTATTCCTAGGGAGTGTTATGTCTTTAGATCTGATACGATGAAACTTCAGACAATGTTTAATTTTCACTTTACTTAAATTCTCCCGTTTCCAGTCAACTGAAAGCGATAGATTAGAGCCACATTCACCCAATCGCACTCAGTAATGCGCACTCATTTATACACCGATACTCAGATCTGCAGGTAACTTGGGGTTAAGTGCCTTGCCCAGGGGCACATCAAACCCACAGCCTTCTGGTTTGCTACTTTTTATTGTATTGTTACTAATAATATTTTCTAATTACTTGAAAGTTTGCTTTTCTCCTTTCAGAACATAGTGATGCAGCAACTGGAACCATATCCTTGAAGTTAATGCCAACCAGAACCTTACTAAAAAGCATTCGGTCAAAACGAAAATGTCTGGATCAGCACCAGATGGACAGTCCAGATCAATAAATGTTTTTAAATGATCTATATCAGACTCTCTGGCTAAACTCTGTTATATCTGTTGCTGTTCGGTGTGATGTTATGTCAGGTTCAGCCCCGATATTCCAAGCACTTTTTGAAATCATTGCCTATTTTAGTACGTAAGACTCCCAAAGCTATATTATAGGCTGTGTGCATTATGCTGTTGATCTAACAGTTCGTGTTGAATCCTTTACAAGGACACAGACTTCCCAGCTGTCTGTGTCACGTGACGTGCTCTGTCATCGACAGCCGTTCTTTAAGGGGAACCTCAGCAGGTTTTGTGCACACACAATTAACTGGAACCGTACTGGAACATGTTTCAAGCTGATTACTCAACAAGTCATATCAAAACAGAGAGTAAACATGCTAACGTTAGCCTGAGATTTCCGCAAACTGTTCCGCATTAAAACATGGTCACTAGGAATCTGATCCGAGTTTATTTAAGAGTTTAGTCTTACGTGATGACCAAAAATCCACCGCTGTTCTGAAAGACGGATACCGCAGCATTCAGGACATCACTGGTAAGTGAATCAAGTTTATAAACTGAAGAAATACCGTGTTTTATTCTACTGCACTTTAAAGCTACTGAGACATACCTGGCATTGCTTCTATTAAAGTATCAGTCTTGCAGTCTGTATCAGGAAAAACCTATTCTTAAAAGGACTCCAATTGTTATTGGAGACGAAAACAAAAAATAAATCAATGATTGGGCCATCTGTGGTGAGACATAATCAGTTTGTGGCTGCGAGTCCTCCCTCTTGTTCAAAAGAACTGCAGCTGAAGGTAGAAAACTACAACTGGAAGGTTAAATAAATATTTTCACAGAAGTTCACATCCCCCCCTTTTTTTTTAAAATCAATAGAGAAAGTCTAAACAAATATTCCTCATATCTACCTCTTACAAAAATGAAGGTCAGAAGAGAACTGGAGAACTAGGAAATGGAGGGGAAAATGTGCCTACATGGAGGTATGATGAGTTGCAACTCCTGGTTTGGTAATTGTAAAATATTTAGTACATGAAACAGGCCTACATATCATCCACCTGAAAAGACATAAAAATTAGTTAACATTTTTTTCTCTCTGTCTGATTCAAAACCGTTTCATTGGACTTCATTAGACTACATATTATTGTAAATCAGAAACTGGAACCTCTTGTCTTGTAAAGTGCTTTGAGATGACATTTGCTCTGAAATGGCGCTATTTAAACAAACCGAATTAACCTTTGAACCCCAAGAATACATTTCTAGAAGGAACTCAGTCTGTGACTGGAAGTATCATGTCCTGCATACGCAGTTTCATTCTGGTCTGAATGAAATACGCCATTGTTCTTATTACCATAGACAGAAGGTCCCGGTTAAACAGATGTTTCTAGGCCTTAAAAACAAAGTGGGAAAACTGCACACCCTGTTGTGCAACTTTCCAGGCTCACAGTTCACAGAGTTTATCATTACAAAGCTCCTTTCCCTCCTCTGTTGTCCTTACCAGCTCCAGACCTCACAATGTTCATGGGGGCCATGGTCCTCCACTCGTCCCTCTCAGGGTAGTAGCACTCACAGGAGCCGAGCCGGTTGGCGCCGTCAAAGCCCCCGACGGCATACAGCAGTCGGTTGATCACTGCGACGCCCACACCTATGCGGCGCGTTAACATTGGAGCTACCAGCTGCCACTGGTCCCGCTCTGGATCATACCTGTGAACAAATGAACATCCTTCATTGCAGTCGACTGTTAAAAATCCAAGGATATTTCCATATAACTTCCAGTTCATTCTCAGCCATACTTATTCCTTCCTCCCATCAGCTTATTTTACAGAATGAAGTTGAATGTGTGACCTGGATGTCGCCCAGATTTTTTCTGACATCTGCAGGCTGCAGATTTGCTGCAATAAGCCACATGTTTTTCTGCCTGTGTACCTGACAGCTCAGACAGGCTCAGCATGTTCCTCTTTCACAGAGATTCTAGTTTGATCAGCAAATTATTGTTGTGTTTGGGTTAATGCCAGAGTTTGGATTTTCTTTTCAGCCCTAAATGCAAGTCTATTTGAAACTTACTGGTCCATATATAGGTTGAATATTGTACAACATACCTATGACTCCTTCTGGGTCACATTCCAACTAAAATACCTACAATGGATGCTTACGCTGCTTGATTTACACAGTACTGTAAGGTACCACACCCGCTCTGACCAGCTTCCCTTTCCTTGCTGAAAACAGGGCCCCCGCAGCATGATGCTGCCAGCACCATGTTTTACGGTGGGGATGGCATGTGAGGTAATTATGGGACGTGCTAACTGGACTTCTCATGGCTTTCTGTCAACAAAGGCTTTCCTCCTGCCGCTGTTCTATAAACACCTATTGACTAGATTCTCCCACCTAAGCTATGGATCTCCGAGGCTCCTCCAGAGTTACCCTGGAACTATTAACTGCGTCTCTGATTAGTTTTCTCCTTGCCAGGCCTAGCAGTTTAGAAGGATAGCCATCTCTTGGTAGGCTTGGATTTGTGTCACAGTCTTTTCATTTACAGATGAAAGATTGCACAGAGATCCATGAGATGTTCAAAGCTTTGGATGGAGTTTTAAACTGCTTTAAACTTCTCTACAGCCGTCTCCCTGACCTGTCTGCTGCGTTCCTTGGTCTTCATGATTCTGATCGTCTCTAACAAACCTCTGAGGCCTCCACAGAACTGCTGTATCAATACTAAGGCTAAATTATTTGCTAATACAGTGATTTGTTTAGGGGTATTAGAGTAAAGGGGGCTGAATACAAACGCATGTATGTCAGATTTTTGTTTATAAAAAAACATTTAAAGCAAGTATTATTGTTTTCTACTTCACATTTACACTTTGCGTTGTTCTATCACATAAAATCCCCATAAAACAACATTAAAACATGTGGCTGTAATGTGGCACCATGTGAAAAGGTTCTGTTGGGTAATATTGTGAAGCATTTTATCAAAAGGTTTGAGCAATGTCTGCAGGATAGGACTGCAGCTGCGTTTTTCTGGATCTGGTAATGTAGTATCAGTGCAGGTGTTTTGCCTCAAGCAAAGGAATCAAGCACCAACATTTCTTTTTTTTTTTTTTTTTAAACTGTGTCAATACTATTTTGGAAGAGCAACCTAGGAACAACACTGTTGTACTTTGCAGAAACAAAGCATATTAATAACCTCAAGCGAACTAAAAACAGCCTGTAGAAGGTGGAATGTCAGATAATTTTCAGGAAGTTTCCTTTACTTACGGTCAGCGTACCAAAAATCTGTACTACAAATATCACCTTCCATGCAGAGGAAACCCTATCAGGAAGCTTCAAATCAAAGTGCACTTGTAGAGCAGATTGCAGCTGTTGGTATCAACTACAATCAGCCAGGCTCTGTTACTCACCTTTCCACACTGTTATGATGGATGCACCCGTGTGAACCGCCAACTGCGTAAATCATGCCATCGATGACGCCAACCCCAATCCTGTTCCTTGGAACGCTCATCGGCGTGCACGGATGCCAGCAGTTGTTCATCGGGTTGTAGCAGTCCAAAGTGTTGGAGTCCATGTTCCCATCAGGCGCGTTGTTTCTGCCGCCGACGGCGTAGAAAAGTCCACTGATCACGCAGGCCGCCAGCCCGCTGCGGGGAACCTGCAGGTCAGCCAGCCTCAGCCAGGCTCCAGTACAGGGGTTGTAGGCCTCCAGGTAGCTGAGAGACTGACGGAAATATCCCCCTGCTGTGTAGATGAGCTGCGGCACCTTGGGTGTTCGGCAAGGAACAGCTTTGGTAGGTTTGTGGAGAGTGAGGTCCTGGAAGATCTGGGCCAAGTAGTCTTTGCACTGAGGGTCCCAGTCCAAAGACTGGAGCTGTGTCTGCAGGAAGTTAGGAGTGAGGGAATGGCAGCGGACAGCCTGAAGTAAGGCCTGGACATACGGTCGCCGGTTCTCCTGGTCGTAGCGCACCCAAGCCACGCACGCCTGGAAGACCTCAGACTCGCAGCGCACGTTGAGCTCATCGCGGCTAATGAGGTTGACCAGCTGGCACTGGGACAAGTTGAAGAACTCCTCCTGGGTTGCAACCTGGGAGAGGAAGTGGAAGAACATTTATTTTGTTATATCATCACTTGTAGGAATTTTAGGTGGTGACATTTTCAGACTTGATGAAGTGGTCTTTTAAGACCCCATCGCTTTTAACTAATCAGTTACAAAACAATGCAAACATCACTGAAGCATGAGCTGCTTTCTGTCTAGACAAACATTAAACTGCACTTCCATTTCCTTTACTCTGAACATGAACATTTTTTCCTTTTGCAGTAAGGTGTACTCTGACCCTGTTATGGGAAATCATGACTCATCGCGTTCTCATCACATGCAGGTGTGAAGACAAGGAGGCGCTCAAACAGAAACTACTTCTGATAAACTAAAACTGCATGTACTTATTTAACACAAGGCACACAAGTGCTTAAGCTTACTCCAAGTGGCGGTGTGTAAATTAAATTCCTCTTAAACGTTAATTGACTTCAAAAGTCCTGCACTTAATCTGTGCTTCAGTTCTGACCAGCATCCTCAGTTTGGTTTCAGAATACCTGCCCTTCCTCGGCCGTACCTGGCTGAAGTTCATGTAGATGTATTCTCTGGCCTTCTGGTGGAGCTCCGTGCAGCTGATCTGCTCTGCAAAGCTCGCGATGCCGATGGCGTTGCTGGGGTCGAGCTGCTGGACAAGGAAGTCGCAGCAGGCCTTGACCACGCTGTCTATCTGGTACATGACGGCACCGTTCATCACATGGATGACGCACTTCTCCCCCACAGAGATGCTGGCAGTGTAGGCGAACTCAATCAATCGGTCCATAACCTGAGTGGGAAGTAAAGCGAGGATAGGATCAAGGAAGGGATTAAAAAAAATAAGACGCTAAGGTCTTGTGTTTGAGCACCTTTTCGTTTCTGCCAACAAGGAACAGAGATTAGCCTTGATGAGTCAGACACAGAGTCCTTGTTTGTATGCGAGCGACCTCAGTAGGCATACACTGTCTCGGGGAAAGTATTCACACCCGCCGAACCTTTTCATGTTTTGCCACGTTCCAACCACAAACCACAAAGATTTTTTGGAGTGCTTTTTGTGATAGACCAACACAAAGTAGTGCAGAAATGTGATTTGGAAGGAAAATGTTACATGGTTCTATAATTTCTGTTAGAGAATGTGGCATGCATTTCTATTCAATTCCCAGTAAGAGGTCTCACAGATGGTAAATAGAGTCCTCCGGTCCTTTAATTTGATCTCAGTATAAATCCAGATGTTGTTTGAAGGCTTCAGAGGTTTGTTAGAGGACATTAGTGATCATCTAGAAAACAGAGCAGAGCACAAATGCAAACCTACAAAGACATGGCTGTCCACCTAAACCAAACAGGCCAAGCAACAGCATTAATCAGAAAATCTGCCCGGAGGCGTTTTATTGCTCTGGAGGAGCTGCAGAACTCCACAGCTCATGTGGAATAATTCATAGACAGGAGAACTATTAGTTTTGCACTCCACCAATCTGGTTCTCATGGAACAGTGGTGAGAAAGCGATCATTGTAAGAATGAACTCATAAGAACTACTGTTTAAAGTTTGCCATAAGCCTTGTAAGGGACTCAAACCCGTGGAAAGATGTCAGATGAGACCAAAACTGCTGGAAAACCAACACTGCATGTCATGAAATTTTACTTTTCCAGACCCTGGTTTCAGAGCCACCCTTTAGCCACCATACCCTGAGACAAGGTGGGGGCATCAGCCTCATGAGTGTGGATGCTTTTCTTCAGCAGGAATGGGGAAGTTAGGCAGAGTTTATGAGAAGAAGGATGGAGCTAAATAAAGGGAAGTCCTGGAAGAAAACCTGTAAGAGGTTGTAAAAGGTTCGAGCCAGTGGAGGAAGTTCACATCCCAGCAGGACAATGACCCAAACATACAGTCAAAGCAACAGTTGAACGGTTTATATTAAAGCATATTCATTTGTTAGAATGGCCTAGTCAAAGGCTATATCTAAAATCCAACTGGGACTTGAAAACTGATGTTCACTGAGATGGTCTCCATCCAATCACCTTGAGCTTGAATTGTTTCCCAAAGAATAATGAGCAAAAATGTCAGACAATATATGTGCAAAACTGGCCCAGACAATAAATACAAATGCAAACCATATTTAGGATTTTTAATTATAAGAAACTTTGAAAACCCTGTTATAGGAGCCATTTGTGGTTTTTGTTTTTTGGTGTTTGGTCATAGTTTGGGTATGTCTTATTTAGTTTTGATAGTTCTGCATGGTTGGGTGGCAGTGTTTGGTTTACATGTGAATTGACACTGACCTCTATTTTACTCTACCACAGGTGGCAGTGTGGGTAAAATCTATATAGGTGTCCGGGTTAGAGGGCATCAGGTGTGTCATACGGTTTTTTACCGCTCTCTGTTGCATACTGGTTTGGCTTCATCATGTCCACAGATTGACCATAATTGCCATCTTTTTGCATGCTGCCATAAACCGCCACCCTGGATTTTGGATTTCACTCAATACTCGGCTTGTATTTAAAAAATGGGAGACTCCCAAACTTATCTCCCAGTCCGGACATTACCTTATGAGCGTGTTAGGACCTGGATTCCCCGCACCCAGAAGCGACTAAAAAACGGATGGAAGTTGATAGTCGCTACACCTGTATCATTTTCTTCCCATTTCCAACGTATGCACCACTGTGTTGGTCAATCACATAAAGTACACTGAGGTTTATGAATGTAAGGTGACAAAATCAGGAAACGTTCTGGTGGTATCTGAAGTCATTTAGTGCTCCTTCAGTTAAAGACTTTAAAACAATGTTAACTGGACATCCTTCTAGTTAAAGTAAAAGCTCACTTTTTAACTTCTGTTGTATGTTAACCACATCCTATCTGATCAGGCCTGAGTTGTTTCTACAGCGTGAAAGCCACACGAATCCCAGTGTTTCCATCTAATGTTATCTGTAGATTAATCAAACCAAATAATTGATGTGTTTTTACTAAGCATAAAACCTGTGTTGTTACTGTTGACATGTCTCTGGTTGATGCTAAGATGGAGAGTAGCCCTATTCCACCCAGGCTCTAGTACAAAATGGATGAAACAACTGGCTTACTCTGGGGTGAATCCCTTCTATGGGAACCAGCTCCATGCCGCACTCCTTCAGCCCGTTAGTGAACATGGCCCGGAAGACAGGCGAAGACGAGGCCAGCACCACCTTGTGAGCCACGAAGTCCACCGCCTCCAGGTCCTTGTAGCGCACGCGTAGAGTGACATCACACAGCTGCCTCTCCAGGCGCAGCTCGTTCATGATGGCGAAGGCCGCCGACGTGTGGCTCTCCAGCGTGTAGCTGAAGACGCGGTGACCGTTGCGCGTGGATGGAGTCACCAGCGCCTTGTATTCTGTCATGCACTCTGTCATTTCCTATCTTCCCGCTCTGCTCCACCTTAAATCTCTCTCTCATGGACTGTGTACGGCGTGATGCGGCATCCCTGCACCTCATGCAGACATGGGTCAAATAAAGGAAGGGTTTAAGGGCAAGGGGTGAGAGGGCGACAACAGAAAATGGTACCAGGTTGGACAGAGAAAAGTCTTTTTCAGTTGATCATTAAGGCATCACAGGATACTTGGACCCAAGTTTCTCCTCATTGCTAGGTATCGTGTTATGCAGAGATCCAACATGGTTCAGGTTTTTCAATGAAGGAACCCTTTGGTAACTTTGCAGAAATGGAAAACAATGTGGAACTATGACTCAAAGCAGTCCCATTCAGTTCAACTGTTTGTTTTGGCTGGACTGATTCTTTTCTTTCCACTTCTCCTAGAGGTCATTATAACCTTCTTAATCATTCCTTAAAAAGGCAAAAAATAAAAAAGAGGAGGAGGATTGTGGCACAAGGGAAAAAATAAGCAAATAAGAGTTTAACATTTGGCGACGAGTCAGAAAGAGAGATTAGGTAGTCAGAAGGTTGTTGACTCTGAGCAGCAATAACAGAGTCGAGTGCCAAATGTGTTACAAGCGTCACCTGGTGTCCCTTGGACCTGAGGGGGGATAGCTGATAGATGGCCTTTGCTCGAAGTTGCCCAACACTGGAATTCACACTGCTGGGTCAACTTCCAAGTAGCTGGTTTAGCTGACAGCTGAGAAGAGAAGAAGAAAGAGAGATGTGAACACAGTGCTTTCAAAAGTATTCATACGCCTGGAACTTTTTCACATTTTGTTAGAGTACAACTGGGGGTGCACCGATTGCAGTTTTCTGGCCGATCACTGATTACCAATCTTTGAAAAGCCTGACCTGTCGGTTCTGATTTTGGCCAATACCGTTTTTTTTTAAATAATTTACCCTGCGTCATAAGATCAAAATACACCTTCAGAGTTCCAATCTTATTTTATTCAAAAACATTCAAACGTGAAACAAAACAAACTTGTTTTAACTCCAAATGAGGCAGTGCTCTCAAAAATGAATGAAATGTTTAGAGCATTGCAGTTCGCTCAGTTTTTCATTCTTCACATTTAAAAAGAAACTGAAGTTGCACAGTAGGTTAGACATGAAGATGAGATAGGTGGATAAGATCGGTTTCATATGCAAGTATCGGCTGATCGCCGATCTCCCAAAATTAAGGAAATTGGGGCTGATGGATCAGTGCACCCCTAATTACAACCAAACACTTCAACAGGACTTTATGTGATTGACAAACAAAGTAGCGCATTATTGATTAATAGAAGTTTTCTAATTTGTGACGTGTGGCGTGCTTCTGTATCCAGTCCCCCTTAACTTCAAAACCCCAAATTAAATGCAGTACAAACGACTTAGAAGTCAGGTTTCAGAGAACATAAGTGAACAAACAGCACCATGCGGACCAAGAACACAACTGCACGGTTAGGTTATAAAACTGCATCTCTGGAGATCTCACAGAGCACTGTCACCCAAAACTGGAAAGAATATGGCACAACTGGGACTGGCAGGCCATGCAAGGAGAGAATTAATCAGAGAAGCAGCCCAAAAAACCCCATGGTAACACTGGAGGAGCTGCAGAGATTTACATACATTTCAGGTTGGAGAATCTGTTGAAAGGACAACTATTGGTCCTGCACTCCATAAATCTGTCCTTTACACAAAAGCCACAAAGACAGACAGTAAGACATAACACGTCCTGTTTGCCACAGGCCATGCAAACGCCTTGCCATTAATTATATCACAGAAGGTGCTCTGGGCAAATGAGACCAAAATGTAACTTTTTGGCCAACATGCAAGAAGATGTGTGGTTGAAAACTAAAACAGCACGGCATCCCCAACAAACCATTCAGTGATGCAGTGGAGAGGGAGCTAGGCAGAGTTGATGAGAAGATGGATATAAATACAGAAAACCTGTTACTGGCAACAAAAAGACTTGAGACAGGGGCAGATGTTCAACTTTCCTGCAGGACAATGACCCCCAAATGCACAGTCAGAGCTTCAATTTAACGGTTTAGATCAAAGCATATTCATTAGTGTTAGAATGGCCCAGTCAAAGTCCAGGTAAATTGAAGTTTGCGGATGTAACATGAGAAAATGTGGAAAGCTTCAAGGGGGTAGGAAAGGTTCTGTGTGACAAACTCTGCATAACTGTGTGTTTTAACTCTGTCCTGTGACCCATCTATCTTGGGCTGGAACAGAAGGAATATTTTATGCAACAACACACACAATCCAATAACACTCCCACACTGACGTCTAGGCAGACATTTAACAACCCCAATCTGATTTATTTCACACATTGTAACACTTTAATTAAAACCATGACCTATGGTGGCGGTTCTAGATAGTGTTTTTATCAACAGAACTGATAACAACCTGCTGTACAGCTTGATCCTGCTAATTGGTAGGATGGAAAATATTGGGTGAAATAAGCTTTACAAGTAAATGAAAATGATACTCAAGGCAGAGAACCAGACAGGTGAGGGCTTGAGCTCATAAGAGATCCAATTAATCAACGCCTCACATCACTGTGATTCTAACTTCTTCTTTTCAGAACATGACCTGCTTGCAACAGTGAACTAACAGTCTGGTGATCACTGAAAAGGAAGAATCAGAGCAACAACGAGGCTGCAGGAGCTCAGTTATACAACGTGACTGTGTTGCATACAAGCAGCGATAAGCTGCATGTCCACACACTGATCACAGATCAGCTTATTTTGTTTTGAGCAGCTTCTGCTGTCAGCAGTTAATGGGGTGTGCAAGGTCATCAAGGAGCTCGTCATAAGTTAGTCAGCCAGTTAGACCCACTGGAATATGAAACGTGTTGTGATTTACATTCACGGTGGTGGTGTTCTCCCTGCAAGATTCTGAGTAAAACATTTTCAGAACAGAACATATTGCTCAACTCCTGCTCGCTTGCTCTCCCTCCCTCTGTGCAAGGCGCAGAAACTTCTGAATGACCAAAAGGCCACTCATGCATCACCCTGCATGTGCTGAAAATCTCTTAGGATTTACTAATAGCTAAATAAGGGACAACTATAAGCTTTGACGGATGCTTCCAATAATTTTTAGCTCACTTTTATTCTAAACCTCCATAAACATTTCCAGACATAAACATTTCTTTCAAGTTTTGGACTTGCAAATGTGGCCTTTCTGAACAAGTCAGTTTCAAGCTTAAACAAATAAGAAGTTACAATCCTAATAAATTAGTATAGTTATTCTAACTCTGGGAACACAATGAAAACAGGGTTGATTGCTTGAGGTAATATTACTGGCAGGCTCAAGATAGCACAGTAAGACATGGTGGTGGTGGCAGCATCCTGTTGTGGCGGTGCTTTTCTTCAGCTGAAACCGAGAAACTGCTCAGAGTTGATAAAAAGATGGATGAAGCTCAATACAAGGAGGAACACCTGTTAGAGGCTGTAAATGACTTGAGACTGAAGCAGAGGCTCACCGTCCAGTTGCAGAACAACAAAAAACATACAGCCAGAGCTACAACGTAGCATATCCCTGTGCTAGAGTGGCCCAATCAAAGTCCATACTTGAATTCAATTGAGAACCTGGAGGAGCTGTAGACTACAAGCCATGAAATCATGCCACAGTTTGACTGGTGAAATGGTGAAACATGGTGATGGCAGCATCATACTGTGGGCATACTTAATATCAGCAGGAACAATGATGCGTAGATGGATGGAACTAAACACAAGGCAATCCTGTGAGAGATCCTGGTCTAAGCTACAATTGCTTAGATCACGTTCTTCCGTAGGAGTGATCGAGTCAAAGTCCAGATCCAAATCTATGAAGAATCTATGGCAATCCTTGAAATTGTTAAGAAAAAAAAACACCGTCACATTGTCTCCTAGCGTGATGATCATGAGTTTTAACTTTGACCCTGCACCTTAGTTCCAGAGCCACCCTTCAGGGATGAAATGCATGAGTCCCTTTCAGCTGATGGGTCCCATCAGCTGGCTTTCTCTTGAGTTTGGGTCCCTTGAAGCTGTGTCACCGATGTTATCGTTACTAACCTGCAAACCATGGACGAACCAAGAAAAACAAACGCACAACTGAGCATTGTATAACCCGCCGAGGAGCGTCCCCGCTCAGTGACTCATCGTGAAGCCCTCTCCGAGCGAACAGTGGAACTGGATGTACCAAAACATGACCCAGAAGTGGGGCTCGTCGTTACATAAGCCTGAGCGGAATTAGATTTCCGCGCCATCTACCTGCTTGCGTTCACACAAAGAACAGTTTCCATCCGCTTCTGGCACTGAAAAGGTCACCATCTCCCGGCTTGTTTTCATCCAAATAACCCAAGGAGCTGGCGTGGAAGACGTGAAACGGGCGAGACACAGTCGGCTGGGGGTTCGTAAGGACGCTACAGTCGCCATTGTCGCGATAAAGCGAGACTTCACGGGAAACAAAATAAATAAACTAAATCGGAAACAGAGCTGACAGCAGGATCCTAATTATAGAAGGCTATGAGGCGACAACACCCACACAAACATGCTCACAAAACCATTCCTGGGATATTTATACAATAAACCACCTTCTGGCTTATCAAAGCAGCCCATCTGAGTAGTATTACCTGTCACTGAGAGGTTATATTTCTGAAAAAGAAACGAAACTCACGTAGTCTGGCTCAAGTCCTCCATCACAGTGGACCGAATCTGTGGCCACATAGGAAGGAGGAGGGAGGGGAAGCTGTAACTCACCGTGACTAAGCATTGTGCAGAGCCTCCCCTGCGCCTTCACAATAAGAGCCTCCTCCAGCGCGAGAGGCCCGCCACCGTTGACGTGTACAGGGGGACGAGAGAGGGGGCTTTTATTGAGAAGGAATAAAGGAATGAAGGAAAAGCAAGCCAGAACTGTAAGCAGTGCCAAAACACGCAGTCCATTCAAGTTTACTGTTCAGTGTAAAACAAAGCCGGGAGCACAGTGCCTCAGGATCTGAAATAATCACATCTAATTGTAAAAAAAAAAAAAATTCAGTTAAATTGAAAAAAGCATAAATGAGAAACAAATATTAAAAGCATATTTAAAAACTTTATTGCAGTCCCAGCAGGAAATTAAATTGCTTAAATAACACCACTAAACATTTCTAAGTAATGGCTTATAACAATCTCATAAGCCGCACTGCTTCGCTAATGTAAGCACAGTTCACCCTTAACCCTCTGAGGTATTTTTGCTCACAGTAAACATGTTTGAGAACAGCTCCGACTCTGGAGCAGCATAAGAAAAGTCAGCTCGCCCCAGGCAGTTGCTGACGGATCTTTCAAAAATATGAAACCTAGTTCAGGTCATTGTTCAAAAAATATTCCGTTTAGTCACTAGGTGGCGCCAAAGCTTAACTGTGACAGTTTACGTCCAAAGAGCTGCTGTTCTGACATCAGTGGTGACACTTCAGAACTCAGCAAGCAAGAGGAAGTAACATTGCGGTTTGTAGCTTTCCACGAGTCCCTTGTGAACACTGACAAATAACCTATGGCTTATACCGACCAGTGCAGTTTGGTGTAGGACTTCAACTGCAGGAAGGAAGTCCTGACTGCTTGACCTCTGTTAGCAGGCGCCTTGTGGGATACAGTCAGCATCTGGGTGAAAATCTGCATAGTGCAAATCATATCAAAACAAAGGTACTCCAGTAAAACGGAGCCATGTTTTAAGACGACAATGTCTTCAGGTCACAGCTGACGGAAATAATTGCAGTGCCTTGCAAAACTGAACTAAATGCCTTGATGTTTTTCACATTTTGTCACAATTCAGAAACACGTTATTAATCACAAAGGGAAATTAAATGTTGTAACTCTAAGTCTCTTCAGAGTGGTTATAGATGGTGATGGCTCTGTTGGCAGGGAGGATCATCTGTAGCATTACTACAGATCTGAATAAGCCTCTAACCAAAGACATTGTTGGTGTGTTACAGTCTTGTGAAGAGGATTTTTCAGGTTGTCCATTATGATCTTCCTTTTATGAATCATCTTTTTTTACACAGTCATCTCCAGAAGTTTTAGAGCTGCCCACAGAACAGAACCAGACTTCTTCATTAGCTTGTTGAGCTTTGTTAAGTAACCGTCTCTAATGCTGCTACCCCAACAGATGATGGCAGAATACATGCACTCTGCACAACAGACTGATAAAAGATATGCACTGCAGGACGGAAGCTTCCTAGGTGTTTCTCTAACACTCCCCTGTTTCTCCTGAAATTTACAATCATCTCTGTTATTTTGTTAACATTCAAGATGAGATGATTATTCCCACGACATGCCACGTCATGTTACTACAACAAACTGAAAGTTTTTTTTATTTAGATTTCATGTCATCAACCAACAGACAGTAGTGCATAGTTGTGATGTGGTTAATAAATTAATCAAAAAAACTGCTCAATCATTTCTCTTCCTCTCCTCTCCAATTCAATTCAGTTTATTTCAATTCAGTTTTATTTATATAGCACCCATTCACAACACATGTTGTCTCAAGGCACTTCACAACAGTCAAGTACATACATTCCAATTAATCCTAATCATTGAACAGTGCAGTCGGAGTTAGTTATTTATTCAAATTGGATAAAAAGTTTTTCTATCTAAGGAAACCCAGCAGATTGCATCCAGTCAGTGACTTGCAGCATTCAATCCTCCTGGATGAGCATGTAGAGACAGTGGACAGTCACTGATGTTGACTTTGCAGCAATCCCTCATACTGTGCATGTATAATGTATTATAAGTTTGTGGTTGTAATGTGACAAACATGAAAAAGCCCAAAGGCTAGGGAAAGTATTGCACAATCCTGCATATTGTTTGTAGGCTGCAACCACTTAGTGCTCTTGTATTTGGCTGGTGCTTCTACTGAATCTGGGCTGAAAAATATCTAAATTCAAATTCTAATTTGCCACAACTTTTGTATAGCATTTACTTCAAATTTGATGTAATCTAAGATCCCTTCTTACAAGGCATTGTTCATGTTGATAAACCAAATTTATAAGTTTTTATTTTTATTTTTTATAGGGCTGCACGGTGGCACGGTTGGTAGCACTGTTGTCTTGCAGCAAGAAGGTCCTGGGTTCAACTCCCAGCCAGGGATGTTTCTGCATGTTCTCCTTGTGCATGGGTGTGTTCTCACTGGGTACTCTGGCTTCCTCCACAGTCCAAAGACATGCCTGTTAGGTTATGATCTCTCTAAATTGCCCTTAGGTGTGTACATGATTGTTTGTGTGTTGCCCTGCAATGGACTGGCAACCTGTCCAGGATGTAGCCTGCCTACTGCCCATAGACTGCTGGAGATAAGCAGCTTCCCTGCAACCCACTATGGAAGGAGCAGTATAGAAATGAGAGTTTTTTTTTTTTTTTTTGATGGATTTTAACATTTACTTTGTGAATTGACTATTAAAAACAATGTAAACAATTCCATAAAAATAGGAAAGAACTGTTCCCAACTTCATGGGCCCATTTCTAATGTGATAGCTACAAAGGACAAAGGAGGTAAGTCTCTACTGAACATGGCATTACAACCAGCTGTGTATGATTTATCTGTTTTCTTCATGATAAATGTGGACATTACATACATTAGCGTGAGGTGATGGTTAATTTCACCTACATTTTGAAGAACAAACGGAAAAACAAAGGGTGAGTGTTTATTGTTTCATACGAAGATTGTGTCTGAGACAAGCAGATATCGATGTGTGTTGACCTGTGTGCAGACCAATGTCAATAACAGATGTGAGATGGGCGGCTGACTTCCTGTGGTGCTCAAGACAAAAACATTTCAATCTTTTACAGAGAATGAAATTTAAGCACAAACGCTCCAGAATCGCTTCAGATGTTTTTTTATTTATTTTATGAAAAGAAAGGTTACTTTTGCTTTAGACTGTTACAAAAACATATAATTTATAGTACTGATCTTACAAAAATCTGTTTGGAAACACAGAAAGTCCACTATACAGATCTTAGTATAAAAAAACCCTTAAACCAACTCATTCATCTGTTTAAAACAACATCCATGGCTCTCAGCCTGGTTTTAGTATGAAAAATGAGTACCTAATGTTAGAAGGAGAAATGTTCCTGTGAAAAGCAAAATAAGTGACTTACTTTAAATATGACCTTATTCTAGATGATAAAACAGGAACACTCGTGTAAAGTCCTGACGCAGCTGATTGAAAAAAACATTTACAGATCCAGGTCCTCACTCACCTGCCAGCTGATTCAGGTCCAGTCATTGTTCTATCAGCATGTTGCAACAGAAAGAAGCAGTAATGCAAGTGCACATTAGTCATAGCACAGGTTTGTTGACAATTTGCCACTTTTTTTTCTTTTCTTTTCTTCTTTCTGTGTAGCAGTTTACCTGCAGGTGTCTGAGTGACATTTTGCAGGAACTGGACACCAACCCAAAGACCGCCTATTTCCCTGTCACACATGTCTGTCTTCTCTTAACACCGTATACAATGCAAAGGCAGAGGTGTGTAGGAGGGAGCAAAACTGTTCCAACTTGTGGTTACCAACCAGTCAGTCAGTCAGCCATTTTCTATACCGCTTCTTCTACCCTATGACTTGAAAGATTTTGGATAAAGAGCTTTAAATGTAGATGGAGAGGTGATTGCATTCCCAGAGGAAATGGTTGTCTCCAGTCCATGATCCAGTTTTTGAGAAGGCACCTCGGTTTTACTGAAACTGCACTCAATGAATGGCATCCCAATCTTCTTCACCTGTCCATCTTTGGTCATCAGACACGACTGACAGAGTAGCCTCAGAATGGCTCTCCTCATGTCCTTGCTGGTCAGAGTGTAGATGACTGGGTTGAGAAATGAATTGAGGATAGCTACTCCCAAGAAGTAGTCGGCCTTCTTGAGTAGTTGGCATTGGCCTGTGGGGCAGAAGAAGTCCAAGAGCAGGAGGATGAAGAGGGGCAGCCAACAAGCAATGAAGACTCCCACTACAATGGTGACAGTCTTGAGGAGGGCAATGTATTTCTGCGTCACCCTGGCAGTACTGTTCCTCATGTTGCCCTTCAGACTCAACCGCTGTCGTTTCGTGTTGGTGCGGACAATGCGGAAAACCCGAGCATAGAGGACCACGATGGACAAAAGCACTGCGCTGAACACAGACACACTAAACATGATGTAGCTTTTGGCATAAAGTGGGAGCACCGTTGAACATTGGTCCAATCTGTGTATACAGTTCCATCCCAAAATAGGTAGAACCCCCAGAAATACTGACAGGGCCCAACTTCCACCAATGAGCGCCATCATTCTTCCCCGCTTTGCTCCATGATATGGACGCATTGTTACCATAGTAACGTGGCGTTCAATTGCAATGGCCAACAGGCTAATGATAGAGGCAGCCAGAGTGATGAAGACCCCTCCTTCCCTGAAGAACCATAGTAATGGTGTCAGTTTCAAAGTATTGTGTCCTGACATCAGGATGTTGGCCATGTAGGTGACACCAGCCAGCAGATCGGACAGAGTCAAGTTTCCTAGCAGGTAATACATAGGAAGGTGGAACTTCTTGTTCTTCCAAATGGTAATGAGCACCACTGCATTCTCTAGGATGATGAGAAGACACACCACAATGAACGCAATGCTCTCGGGTTTCAACTCCTCCCGATTCTTGAGTTTGCCGGTGTAGTTGTAATGCTTACAAATTACAGATTTATTGTGGTAATCCCAGAAGAACTCAAAGTAGCTGGAAGATGAGGAAGATGAGGAGGTGGAGGTCATCAGTGCAGAGGGGGTAGTCCCTGCAGGGTCAGAACATGACGCACCCATACTGCAGGTTGCTTTTTAACTTACTCTGCATGCAACTATAATTATAAAGTCATTTTGTTGGCATACTTTTGACAGCAGTAGCTGAAAAATTTGATAAAACCAGCAGAGAGAGCCAGAGTTCATTGAGTAAATGAAGAGGTTTGATGAAAACGATGCAGCCCAGTTTAGCAGAATCCTAACCGATGTTTTCCTTCTCTCCAGCAGACGGTGCTCTTGAGCTCTGGTTGGTTTTGGGGCACAATTACTGAGGAAACATAAAAATGTAGAATTAGATGGGAATAAATCATAAACCTAATACATTTCACAAGACTGGGTTGAAGATACATACATTCAGAAAAAAATAGATTCACTTGCACTGATCAGTAAACTTTGTTGCTCTGAACAAAATAAACTACATTGTAGTTTGAGTCAGTGATGAGATCTATTTGCATCTATCTGGTAAAATTTCACATTAAAGGGCAGATAAATTATGTCAAATCACTGTCTATCACAGTGAGGTTGTTAGACCGGAACCTCTTCAACATGTGCACTCAATCAAGAACATATGCAGCTGGTCCTGACCTTATAGAATAACACAAATACAACATTAAAATAGGCTTTTAAGTGAAAACAAGATTTTTCTCAATAACGTAAACTGTCCAGTTTCCCATTAATTGGGAAAAATCTAAGGTGACAGAGACTACATTTTCACCACAGATCCTAATTTTAATATCTAATCACCAAATGATTTATTTGTTGGTGTACCTAAAATAATTTTAGAAGCCGAATGCATCTCTGACACTTTTATAACACTGGATATGTGATGATGTTTTTGCCCCACTTTGGGTTATAGTTTAACAAAAATTTAGGTCTGAAGTTTCAATTGACCTAACCTTCCCCCGGTGATAAATTGCTGTAGTGAAATAGTTACTTTCATTTGTAAAAGTATTACAATAACTTTCCCTGTGTGAATACCAAACCCTAAACCAACAGGATAACTACAATTTTCTTGCAGATAACTTGATTCATAAACAATATGCAACTCTGTTAGAAATATCTAATGGAAAAATGATTAATAATAAGATCTTTAACATAATTCATCCACCCTGAAAAGCTTGAAAATAAATATTACCTTGGAATTGATGTTGCGTGAGCTCATCCTGAAGTTTATCTGCTAATTTCACTTAAGAGAATCCAAACACAAGCGGCAAGTTAGTCACCGTCAAACTGACAAAGCAGAGGGAATTAAGTCTTCAGTTGAAACGTGCAACAGCTCTGGGGGTTGGTCTTAACTCACCCTGTCTCTTGCCTTCACATTCTCTCAAACTAGCTCTCACTCAGTGTAGCATACACTCCACACTGAGGAGAGCAGCTTTTGCTCCCTTTCATTTTGATGCCACTGTTTTTTTTCTGGACTTTGTTATGCAAAACTTGTAGGTGTGTGACCTATATACATGATCTTAAAGCACAGATGATATAACTCACCAACTCCCAAACAGAAACACATGATAAACAGCTATGCTGACTCTCTCTTCTTCATATCAAGTGAAAGACTTCCTATCTAGATAAGAGCCCATCATAGCAGAAGAAATAAAAACACCTTCTTAACTGTAAATCCAGAGCAAGCCCAAAGCATAAGTGAAGTAAGCAACTGCTTAGAGTCTTAAAACATACAGAGGGCTCCCAGGCCCCAAATTTTTTTTTTTTGCAGAAGTGATACAGCAGTGGCAATCATGCAAATTGCAATGACTTTGTTTCTGAGAAAATGATTGTGTTGAACATTTTAGAACAGTTTTTCACACATTACAGGTTTACATGACATTGTCATCTAAACTCCACAAGCAATGATAACTACTTAAACCATGTCAAAATCGGTAGAAAATACTGGCAATGACAATGCACATTTGGGCTTAAAGTTGATTATTAAAATGTATTGGCTAATTCAATTTGGTGGAAAGTTGGAATTATCTGGTTATCTGCTGACAATGTTACCTGGCAGAACAGGACCACTTTGTGTCATTTGGCCATTAAAAGCTTTAGTGAACATCATCACATTTGGTGTTCCTCAAGGCTCCATTCTAAGATCACTTTTCATGTAATTTTCTTTACCTTTGTTCCTGCAGGTAAAGCACTTTAAACTCTCTTGCGTTTTAACGGTCCTATAGACGAAGTATTTCATTGCCTTGTGGACTACAGCATATTGATGGTTATGACAGATGTATAATAAACATCTGTCAGAGGCGACTGTGGCTCAGCAGGAAGAGTAGTCGTCTTGCAATCAGAAGGTTGTGGGTTTGATTCCAGCTTCCTCCTGCCATATGTCGATGTGCCCCTGGGCAAGGCACTTAACCTCAAGTTGCCTACTGATCTGTGTATTGGTGTATGAATGTGTGAGTGTTAGTGAGTGCGATTGGGTGAATGTGGCTCTAGTGTAAAGCGCTTTGAGCAGTCTGTATGACTGGAAAAGCGCTATATAAGTTCAGTCCATTTACCATTTACCGTTTGAACATGGATGATCTCAACGGGATATTAATTGAGCTATGGTGCTTGTTGGTGGGAAGACTCCCCTAAGTCAAATTTCTTTTAGGGCTTTGGATAGTCTCTGTCTAAATCATTACTTATCAAATTGGACAGACAGAGATCTGTCCAGATCCTAAATCACAGATAGCACTGACAGCTGTTTAAATGTGGATAACACATAATAAAGTATTTATTTTGCCAGTGTTCTATCAAGGCAGCAGATTTTCAAACACTGAACCAACCTTGCTGGAAGAACCAGTTTAGAACAGAAACGACTCAGCAGCGCTTTGTCAAATCTGCCCTATTGAAAGCAACATTTTCTCCTTCCTTTTCACATTTATTGTCTACAAGCTTATTTAAGAGACACATCATTTGATTGACAACAATTAAATGTCTATGTTGAAATTCAAATTCCCAGAGCCCTTCAGCAAGATTTCGCCGTGTTTTGACATGCCTTCTTGGTTCACCTGTAAAACTTGGCCTGTAGGCCCTGTGCAAGACTTACCAGGACAAAGAAAAGCAGGGGAGAGGTGACAGTAATGCTGGAGAAACCAGAAAAAGCTTCAAGTTTCTACGCTTGGGTTCCTTAGGATACACATGCTGCCCTCATCATTCAACATGATGCTATACATGAATACATAAATGCGAAACAGCTGTGACTCAAATGAATTTCCCTGCGCGCATTGTTTTCTCAGTTGGGAATCCTGCTCTTAAGCCGGATGCTTTTCTGACACTTCACACCGCTGCAAAGCCTTATTTAAACAGTGGTCCCCTTCTCCTGAACTGGTTTATTAGGATTTTACCTGCTTCACCAGAAGGATCATCTGTCTCAACAGCAACTGAACTAACTACACGAAATATATGAATTGTTTCTCTTTTTTGTTCACACCTTTTCTGAATTTCTATATATCCCATGCTCTTCACTCACAGTGTGTATCATGACAGGGTCAAGTGGCTGCTTTCTGGACTGCTTTGGCAGTTAACGATATCACACTCTGTGAATAGGTCAGAAGCAAACATGATGCAAATGAATATATAATGAATATGCAGAACATTTCTTGTGTGTCTATGTATTGTCTTGTGGTGGACTGCTGACCTGTCTAGGGTGTATCCCACTTCTGCCCAATGACAGCTGGAGATAAACACCAGCTCACCTCATGCTCTGTTAAATATGGTGGAGGATCAGAGATACTGTGGGCCTACTTTCTCTATTTTATGCCAGCAGTTTATAATAAAATGGGAACTCCACATAATAAAGGAATTACTCTGAGTAAACGCTAGAGACATAATATCTGTTTCAAAACTGCTTGTGTATTTTCTGGGCTTTGTATGTTTTCCACCTACACTCCAGGATGTGTAACGCTGTTGTAGGAGCAGATTCATAGCAAGGGTCTTTACAGTAATATCCTGTTGTGACAAAAGCAGAGGCCTCACATCAGAGTCCAAAATGAGAAGTCTGAGAACAGGAACGAGTAGACAGACATGAATTTCCTTAACATGAACTGGGAGGATATTATGTTATCTTAATCTCTTCTTTTTTATCATTTGTGGCTAACTCAGTTGTGTCCCTTTGTTCTTCTAGTGTTTCTTCTTTTTTCACTCTGTTTTTTCACTCTCTGTTTGTGTGTCTGTTCCACTTTTTTTTTTTTCCCAGTAGGTTCAGTTGGAGGGTGGAGCTGTGCGCTGCCTCTCACACCTGTGAGTCGTTAGGCTCGTTATGGCAGCTTCTTAAGGAGAGGGTTGCTGAGCATTCAACGCCTGAGTGTTGTCCTTTGTGGTACCTCAAGCCCTGTATCCTGTTCTTGTTTTACAAGCTCTCTGAGATCTTCTTGTGACCTAGCTCTGTTCCTTTTTAAGGTGCCTTCCTGGATCCTTCTGGTGGTTGCTGTGCAACCTGTTCTCACTCTCCTTCTGAAGTTTCCCCGTTTGGATCGCAGGCTTACCATCACCGGGTTCTAGACGCTCAGCTGCCTAACCTGTCCGCCCTCCAACGAACTGCTTACCTTTTGGAAACACCGACCTTCCATCCAAGAACTGACTACCCCTCCCGGACTCCATTCCTGCCAGCAACAAGGACGTTCCGCCGGAGCCGCCCTGAATTCCTCATTAATGTCATATCCCTTCTGAATAAATCTCTTAAAACTTCATTTGTCTCCTGAAAGTTTCTGCATGTGGGTCAAGAAGCTCGGTAAAACGATGACACAGTTGACAGATTATCTTCATCTTTTGGACTATTTTTGTACAGGTCCTTGCAGAAGAATTCATGTGCCCTGATCTTTATCACATTTGTGACATTACAACCACAAACTACAATGCATTTCACTGGGATTTCATGTGATACACCAAAACAATGGTACATTGTTTTCAACATATTTTTTAGAAATAAAAATCTGAAAAGTGTGGTTTGCATTTGTATTTATTTTCCTCTAAGTCACAATTTTATAGAACCGCCGTTCTTTGCAATTAAAGCTCCATGGCCCGTGTTCACAAAGATTCTCAGTCCTCTCAGAGAGATCCTATCTTGACCCAAAGATTCCTGGCTAAAGAGTGATTCAGTTCTCTGGTTTAGTTTGATAAAATGACCAAAACAAAACGAAGAAAAAAAGGTGGAGAAAACCAAACTGGACAGAGGAGCAGAGCCTGCTGGTGGAGGAGAAGAGAAGAGTGTTAAAAGGTAGATTCGGTCCTGGGATCACAATGCGAACAAACAGGCATTCCCGAACAGATCAATGCGTCGTTCCCTCTGCTTTCAGCACCAGCCTGGAATATGAGCAGCTATGGTACCTGCTGGTACCGGCTGCGTTCAGAAGCTAGAGAAGAGCACACCAGAGAGCTTCTCCACAGATGGGGAGCGTTGTAGATGACCATTTAGGCCTAGGCTGCTGACATCATGTAAAATACAGCAAATATTTATTCACCTCATTTACATCTTCTTCTATGTATATAGTTCTTAGATTATTGTACTGTTGTCTACAGTTTGTATTTATGTATAAATATATATTTTCAACTTTTTCAAATTTTTTCCAAATAAATTTTTTAAAGCCTTATACAGTCTAAATATATAAATAATTCTGTACAATATTGTTTGTAATTTTGTTCACTTTTTATTCGTGGTTATTTAGCATGGTTTCTATCATTTATTTATCCTTCCTAATATTACTTTACTAGATGTGCATCTTTAATCTGTCCTGCCACTGAAACTATTTAATTTCCCACTAGGGAGATGGCAAAGTTTATCTTATCTCTATATTAATAATTGTATGATTGTTGATAGATGTTTTTGTGCTCATTTACTCAACTTTAAAGGGGGTGGACTCCTGCGCGATTGAGCCAGTAGCATTTTATTAATTCGCTGTTGTTCATTGTACGGAGAATATTTCTTCTTTCTCTTGGTCTTTCCACCATCTTGCCTGCTTAAGACACTCCTAGGCTTACTAAAAGTCCTCCTCACTATTGTTAACATATCCTCACGTTAGAAGCTCTCTTAAGGCCTACATGCTTTGTGAAACACTTATCTTAAAAAAAAAAAAAATCCTAGAAGTCAAGAAATTCTAAGATTTTTCTTAGAGTGAATTTACAAGGAGCTACTTTTAGTCTTGGGATTCTTTGTGAATACGGGCCCATGTCTCTTAGGGTATGTCTCAGGTTTGCACACCTTGAGAATGAAAATTGTGCCAGTTCTTCTTAGCAAAATAGCTCAAATTCAGGTCAGATCGGTTGGAGACTATTAGCTATTTTGAAGTGTTTTGAGAAATAGATTCAGGTCCGAGCGTTGACTATTTTATTGATTTTAACCATTTAGTTGGAGCTTTGGTGGTATGTTTTAATGCCTTTTCAGTTAGTTTTTCTTTCAATATTGTCCAATTTGAGCTCTATCCATCTTATTGTCAACTCTGGCCAGCTTCCCTGTTCCTGCTGATGAAAGGCATTCCCAGTGCATGATCTGTCCACCATCATGTTTCATCAGGAATGGCTAAATTTTGTCTCTCATATTAAGGTGTAAAGTCTTTCAGGGGTCCTTGAAGTCACTATGAAAGAAAATCTAATTTCATAATTCTCACACTGTGAGATGATGTGACTGTGCTTTTCTTGGGCCTGACTGACAATTTTTAATTATTGCCACAGGGTCTGAAATAAATTTAGGCCTTTCACTTTGTCTGGGTCATTCTAAACATTAATATTCTTTGATCTAAACTGAGCTGTCGTTCTGGCTGCATGTTGTTGCCTTGCTGCAAGGTAAACCTTCACCCCAACCAGAAGTCCTTTACAGTCTCAAGCAGGTATTTCTCTGTATTTAGCTCCATTCATCTTCCCATCAACTCTGACGAGCTTCCCTTTTCTTTAAGAAGAAAAGTATCCTGGCAGCATGATGCTGCCATCACCACACTTTGCTGTGGGGAGTTTACTGTCTTAATGCGAGTTTTCTGCACAGCAAAACATTTCTCATTGCATTTTAAAAAATTGTGAGAAAGTGTATGAATTCTTTTGCAAGGTGATGTACGTCAACCCTGCAGACGGGAAACATGTGTCTCCTTCTCCAACTTGGATATGTTTATGGACCACACACACACTGCAGTAATACTATAGCTGCTTTCAACTTAGCTGGGTCGTCTTGGGTGTGGATGTAATGTTGACCTTTTGGACCATTTGTGACACACTATATGTGATTGTGGTTCTTACGTTCCCTAAAGGCAGTCCAGGGGTATGGGGTGGGGGCATGACAATAATTGTCTAGGAATGAAGAATCAGCAGGAGGGAATGTAACCTAAATATTCTTTAATTTGCTAAATAAAGTAACTTCTGAAAAAATGGAACCTGGAAGAAAATCAGGGGATTAATTCATAACTAAGAAATCAGGTCTTAAAATAAACAACCTCCAGCAAACGGCAACTGAAAAGGCCTCGGTCTTAAAGGGATTCCAAAAAAAGACACAAACTCTCTTTTCAGTTTGAGCCACTCAGCCACACATCAAACCAAGACTAGATTTCCTAAACTTAAAATTAAACACTTCTATTGCCTTCAACTCAGTCCACTCAAAACACTCATAAGAAAAAACGTGCCTCCACCATGTCTTCACAAAGCTTACGCAGCAGAAACGCTGCTAAATAGATCAGCTCTACTTCCAGCTTTATACTCAGCTTGTCAAGGACAAAGTGCAATCAACTTTGCCCTCCTTGCTGCAGGAATCTAACAAAAAAAACCAAAAAACAAAGTCAGGGAGAGACATGCATTCGCTGACATGCAGACACTGCTGCATGTAGCAGTGGTACACAGAAGTTTATTCTTGGGTCCAAAAACATAATGCTCGTGTGATTCTAACAAGTCAGAGATAAGCTTTCCCTGAACTTTTCAAGCTGTAGATTTAAACTATTTAGCCTACTAAAACCTATGACTTATTAAAGCCAGCATGGTCAAGACATGCATGTCATTACTACTGAAAACATCTGAGTCAAACTTCCAAACTAAATAGAGAAACTAGTCTTTATGGTATTATTTTGTCGCTTTTACTTTTTAAGAACTAATTTTTACTCTCACTTGAACCAGACCTGTACTTTCCGTCAGCACATTTTAGGATACTCCAGATGTCACAGATCCAGCATTAGCCTGTCAGACATTCAGCAGAGGTTTGAACACCTTGGGCCAGATATATAAACAGAGCTTTGGAACATCGTCTGAATTGTCTTTGTTTGCCAAGTTCCCCAAACGTCTCTCTGTGGCCATCTCACTGCAGACCCCCTGTAATCTATCACCAGCCAGTCCTCAGTCTTACTCCCCTGATAAGGCCCTCAAATCAGACCAGCCAGACCACGTCTGACGATAAAAAAACATTCCTCTCCGCTTTTAATTGCATCTCTTCCTCTTCTTTGTACTTGCTTACATGTTGCAGGAATTAACAAATAACAGCTGTAGACATCTCTCTTGAGCCTTTACTTTATAGTTATGTTTGAGGACAGTCTTCAACTAAAGATGACCAAAGTAAAAAACAAATCTGTGTTAATCTATCCTAAACACTGATTATGTGTAAGAGACTGTGGGGCAGGTTTAAAGATGTTCAAGTTTCCATGAACAAAGACAGTCTGAGAAAGAAGATCTGGATATGCCCTATGCCATGATCCTGGTGTGGTTATCAGATGTTTGTGTCTATACTTCTTGTGAAGCTGATTGCCTCCTTTGGTGAGGTTGTTCCAGATGCAGATCATCACCTCATCATTATACAAGTCCTTCTCATATTGTGATAAAGTTCACTATTTTCCATAATGTCATAATGAAAATTTAACATTCATATATTTTAGATTCATTGCACACTAACTGAAATATTTCAGGTCTTTTATTGTCTTAATACGGATTATTTTGGCATACAGCTCATGAAAACCCAAAATTCCTATCTCACAAAATTAGCATATTTCATCCGAACAATAAAAGAAAAGTGTTTTTAATACAAAAAACGTCAACCTTCAAATAATCATGTACAGTTATGCACTCAATACTTGGTCGGGAATCCTTTGGCAGAAATGACTGCTTCAATGCGGCGTGGCATGGAGGCAATCAGCCTGTGGCACTGCTGAGGTTTTATGGAGGCCCAGGATGCTTCGATAGCGGCCTTTAGCTCATCCAGAGTGTTGGGTCTTGAGTCTCTCAACGTTCTCTTCACAATATCCCACAGATTCTCTATGGGGTTCAGGTCAGGAGAGTTGGCAGGCCAATTGAGCACAGTGATACCACGGTCAGTAAACCATTTACCAGTGGTTTTGGCACTGTGAGCAGGTGCCAGGTCGTGCTGAAAAATGAAATCTTCATCTCCATAAAGCTTTTCAGCAGATGGAAGCATGAAGTGCCCGAAAATCTCCTGATAGCTAGCTGCATTGACCCTGCCCTTGATAAAACACAGTGGACCAACACCAGCAGCTGACACGGCACCCCAGACCATCACTGACTGTGGGTACTTGACACTGGACTTCTGGCATTTTGGCATTTCCTTCGCCCCAGTCTTCCTCCAGACTCTGGCACCTTGATTTCCGAATGACATGCAGAATTTGCTTTCATCTGAAAAAAGTACTTTGGACCACTGAGCAACAGTCCAGTGCTGCTTCTCTGTAGCCCAGGTCAGGCTCTTCTGCCGCTGTTTCTGGTTCAAAAGTGGCTTGACCTGGGGAATGCGGCACCTGTAGCCCATTTCCTGCACACGCCAGTGCACGGTGGCTCTGGATGTTTCTACTCCAGACTCAGTCCATTGCATCCGCAGGTCCCCCAAGGTCTGGAATTGGCCCTTCTCCACAATCTTCCTCAGGGCCTGGTCACCTCTTCTCGTTGTGCAGCGTTTTCTGCCACACTTTTTCCTTCCCACAGACTTCCCACTGAGGTGCCTTGATACAGCACTCTGGGAACAGCCTATTCGTTCAGAAATTTCTTTCTGTGTCTTACCCTCTTGCTTGAGGGTGTCAATAGTGGCCTTCTGGACAGCAGTCAGGTCGGCAGTCTTACCCATGATTGGGGTTTTGAGTGATGAACCAGGCTGGGAGTTTTAAAGGCCTCAGGAATCTTTTGCAGGTGTGTAGAGTTAACTCGTTGATTCAGATGATTAGGTTCATAGCTCGTGTAGAGACCCTTTTAATGATATGCTAATTTTGTGAGATAGGAATGTTGGGTTTTCATGAGCTGTATGCCAAAATCATCCGTATTAAGACAATAAAAGACCTGAAATATTTCAGTTAATGTGCAATGAATCTAAAATATATGAATGTTAAATTTTCATTAAAATTTAACACCTCCTAAAAATTTAACACCTAAAAGTTACATCTATGATGTCAAACTGTGTAAAGTTAGATATAAATGTACTTCCTCAATGAAGGAGACGAAGGACCCTGTACAAAAGGCGCGCCGAGCGAAGCGCGAGCGAAGCGAGAGCGGTGGACAAGTTGAAAAATCTGAACTTTTTTTTAAATTTGCGTTGCGTCAACCAATCAGGGACTGGATGTGGCTGCGACGTAAGGTGAAGGACCGCAGCGGAGAAGAAGGGGTTGTCAGTGATAGTGGAGGACCAGATCATAGTGGCAGTGTGCGGGAAGCCAGAGTTGTATGACTCAACTAATTATTTTTACCGAGACAAGCACAGAAAGGACCTGGCCTGGAGAAGAGTCAGTGAGGAGACTGGAGTAGCAGGTAAAACTTTAAAATAGCGCCATTGTACTACTGTCTTTTGGCTAATTTATATTGGCACGTCACTTGCTATATATATCTTATATTTAGGAGATGTGGACATTAAAAATTGGCTGTTTTTTTATTGAGCTGAGATTTATGTCCTCACCGAAGACAGATGGACAGGCGTTCAGCAGCGGGGATACAGCGCTGGTAGTTGGTGTCCCGGAGGCCGATTCGTCTCCCAACGTGGGACAGCAGATCTTCGGACTGGGTCCTGGATAGACGGAAGTACTGCTGAAATTGACCATCATCCAGACGCAGCTCCTGGAGTAAGTGATGGTACTCTCCAAACTGTTCCCATCCCTGAAGAATTTCGTGAACCCAGGGACGTTGGTGGAGTTTTTCGGCTCTCCACAGTTAAAACACCGTAATTAGGTCCGTGAAATCCATGTCCACCATGTTCAGTTGAAACCAGCAAGCAGCAGATGGAAGCTCCTCCTATTTGATGACGCGGCGAAGCGTTGCCGCTTGTTGCCATTTGCCAACGCGGAGTTCATGCGGAATGTCAAGCGAGCAAAAGCACACAAATGACGCAAAATATTAGCAGAATCCACCTCCATGGACTGTTCCTACAGAACTTCACACTTTTGCAGATCATCATCTCGTTACTTTCAGAGAATACGTAGACCAGCAAGACTACTTCTAGATGCATATACAGGACCCCCACATCACTTCCTGGTTCAAACCACTTCAACAGTAAATACCTGGAGAATCTTCATTTATAGCATCTCACTCCTGATACTACTTACCTGATCCACCTACTTGTACCATCCTGCCTGTCCGCTCCTGCTCGCAAAAATCATCTGGATATCAGCTAGAAACATGGAAGATCAATTTACTGTAACCTAAGAGTAGTCTGCATTTTCTTGCCTGTCCACCCTTATCCATAAACATGATCAGGAGATCTCTTAACATGCACAGGAGAAACACAAGCCCCTTTTTACACAACACTTTCAGGCAGGATTAAGATGCCTGTCATTGTGTTTTGTGAAAGGACTGAGCTGGCAAGGCTGGGTCAACCAGCTTGATTTTTGGAAGCTCATATGCGTGCAGGATGTTGCCAATTTTGCTTGTGATTAATGAATGAACCTGACACAACTCAGAAAGCAGCTCGTCTTTGAGAGATTTTGACAGAACAGTCAAAATAGCCTCATGTGAAAGAGGCTATAGACTAAAACTCCTTGGCACCTGCCTGTTCAACATCTGGTTTAGCCATTTCAGGATCCAACCCCCTGTGCCGTTAACCTACCAAATAGCAAAAATTACTGCCTCTAATTATCTTACATTCTCAGAAGCCTCTCCTGAGCTACACTAAGCCAATAGAAATGCCGCATCCAATGTTGCTCTGATTAATGTAAGTAAAACTCAGGAACACAAACCCAAACTGAGCAGCTGGGACATAAATTGTTCAAAATCAAAAGTTTCACATCAGCATATGAATTGCTGCCATGATGTCTGGAATAATTAGAATAATTATACATCAGTCTACATGGATTAAACATGATGTCACAGTGTAATTTATTTGGTCAGTGTTGTACCGTATGAGTTGCCAGGAACACAGAAAAACCCCTACTCAAGCCTGTCTGTGTGCACCTTTTAAATGTCTCTCCTCAGGCCTTCTTATGCACACCGAAATATTTCCTGCTATTACTCCACAGTTTTTTTTGTATGACCTAAGACAGACTATCCCACTCATCAGTGTATTGTTTATTTGGGTTTTCCAGCCAACGTGTAGCGGTTTGGAGGCCAAGATAGGGTAATTCATTAAGAGCTGCTTTTCTTTGCTTCAGGATTGTAGCAGCCTCAGAAGGATGGATGAGTTAGGGAATCAGTTCAAAGGAGAAAGTGAGTGGGAGTCGATTGTGGAAAATGGCTACAAGTGGTCTGGTCTTGCTCTACGAAACAGCTGGGCAGCTTCTAAGAGATGCAGTGGAAGGCAATGAGTCATGAATTCTAGAATTGCGCCACTCAAGGTGGCAGCAGGTTGGAGTAGCTCTGTTACTTTTGATTCTGATTTATTCTTTTTTGGGAAGTATTCCTCTTGTGGTGGATACAGTTGATTTTTTTTTTTGACAACTGTCCTCTCCGGTGTCGGATGCTGTGCAGCTTGGAGGATTTTTCCTAATACTTTCTATTTTTGGACATTTGTTATGATGCATTGCCATGGCAACGGGGTTGTTTCTTACAACCGGGAGCAGCTGATTAATATCTCAAAAGCTCAAATAATACTTCAACTGCAACCCCAAATCCCTGATGAGTTGAAAAGGAGACGCTGTGGATGCAGAGCAGGAGCTAAGAGAAGAGAGAGAAGGAGGAAGTTCAAACCATCTCTTCCGTCAATTATGATGGGCAATGTGAGATCGTTGGGAAGCAAGTTGGATGAACTCCAAGCTCTACAAAGGACCCAGCCAGAGTACCGGGCATGCAGTATTATGTGTTTTACTGAGACATGGCTGCAGGATCATATCCCCGACTCCAGCGTCTCTCTGCCGGGCTTTTTAACCATATGAGCAGACAGAGATTTAAAGAGGAGCGGCAAATGTAAAGGAGGTGGACTGGCAGTACTTGTGAACAACAGATGGTGTCATCCAGGACATGTAACTGTGAAGTGTCATCTCTGCAGTCCAGATATTGAACTGTTGGCAGTAAGTTTTCATCCATATTATTTACCCAGAGAGTTCACCAGTGTTATTTTGGCAACAGTTTACGTTCCACCTTCCGCTGTTGCCGACACTGCATGTGATGCCATCAGCTCAGTTGTTGCTAAGCTACAGACACAAAATCCCAATGCTTTTGTGACAATTTCTGGTGATTTTAACCATGCTTCACTCTCTGCCACACTTCCAACATTTCAACAGTTTGTCAGCTGCTCTACTAGAGAAAACAAAACGTTGGATTTGTTTTATGCAAATGTCAAGGACTCATACATCTCTACAGCAAGACCTCCTCTAGGCAAATCAGATCACAATCTTGTTTTTCTCTGCTCGAAATATAAGCCCCTTGTTCAGAGGAAACCTGTAATAAAGAGGACTGTGAGAAAATGGTCACAGGAAGCTGAAGAAGCTCTGCAAGGTTGCTTTGAGGCTACAGACTGGGACGCACTGTGCCAGCCACATGGGGAGGACATCAATGCCATGACTGAGTGTGTAACCGACTATATAGACTTCTGTGTGGATAACATCATCCCACCAGAACCGTGAGATGCTTCCCCAATAACAAATCTTGGTTGACCAGTGACCTGAAGGACCTGCTTAACAAGAAAAAAGAGCCTTCAGAGAGGGAAACAGAGAATTATTGAGGAGTATATAGAAGCAACTTAAAGTCAAGATAAGAGACAGCAAGGAGGTGTACAAGAAGAAGCTGGAGAGCAAACTCCAGCAAAACAATATCAGAGATGTGTGGACAGGGATGAAGAAGATCACGGACTTCAGGCAGAGGGATGATTGGACCGATGAAGGTCTGGACAGAGCCAATGAACTGAACACATTCTTCAATAGGTTCAGTTAAGAAACAAGCTTCGCATCCTCCTCTCCTGCTCACAGCCAAACAGACATTCCACCTTCCTTTGACCCACATGACCCACAGCTGTCCAGTAACACCTCAAATTTTTATCTTCCACCTCAGCCCTAGACCCTTAAGCTTCTACATGTTTGCCTTCAACCATTTCAGAAGATGCTGATGCTTCCTTTGCTTCCCCCTTCCACCTGTGTGTCTCAAGAAGTCAAGTGAAGATGCAACTGGAGAGACTGAATCGGAATAAGGCTGCAGGTCCAGATCATGTCAACCCTAGAGTTCTGAAGGCCTGTGCAGAGCAGCTCTATGGGATTCTGCAGCAACTCTTCAACCTTAGCCTGGCCCAGAAGAAGGTTCCGGTGTTGTGGAAGACCTCCTGTCTTGTTCCAGTACCAAAGAAAACTCACCCATCAGTCCTCAATGACTATAGACCTGTTGCCCTGACATCTCACATCATGAAGGTCCTAGAGAGACTCCTGTTGGCCCACCTGAGTAAGCAAACAGTAAACCATCAGGACCCCCTTCAGTTTGCTTATCACTGTGGAGTTGGAGTTGAAGATGCCATCATACACCTGCTTCAACAAACCCACTGTCATCAGGACAAAGCCAGCAGCACTGTGAGGATCATGTTCTTTGATTTCTCCAGTGCATTTAACACAATCCAACCTGATTTGCTTTGTCAGAAACTTCAGAAGACTCAGGTGGAGACCTCAACAATCTCCTGGATCAAAGACTACCTGACAAACAGACCACAGTTTGTGAGACTGAAGGGTTGTGAGCCTAACCAGGTAGTCAGCAGCACAGGAGCACCACAGGGGACTGTACTCTCACCATTCCTTTTCACTCTGTACACCTCAGACTTCCAGTACAAGACAGACTCCTGTCATCTGCAGAAATACTCGGATGATTCTGCAGTCGTGGGGTGGATCAGAGATGGACAAGAAGCTGAGTACAGGAAGGTGGTGGACCGCTTTGTGGCATGGTGTGGAAACAATCATCTCATTTTGAACGTGACTAAAACAAAGGAGATGATTGTAGATTTTAAGAAAAACAGGAATAAATCAAAAACTATTTCTATCATGGGAGAAGAAGTGGAGGTGGTGGAGGAGTATAAATACCTCGGTGTTCACCTGGACAACAGACTAGAGTGGAGATGCAACTGTGAAGCCATCTACAAGAAGGGACAGAGGAGACTCTACTTCTTGAGGAAGCTTAGGTCCTTTGGTGTTTGCAGCAAGATGCTGCATATCTTCTATAAGTCTGTTGTGGAAAGTGTGATCTCTTCTGCCATCATCTGCTGGGGTAGCAGCATCAGAGCCAGGGACTTAAAAAAGCTCAACAAGCTGATAAAGAAGGCTGGCTCTGTTCTGGGACTCCTCTGGAACCTCTGGAGATCATTGTGGAAAGATGGATTCTTCATAAAATGAAGAACATTATGGAGAACCATGAGCATCCTCTTCATGAGACTGTCCTACAACAACAGAGTGTCTTCAGTCAGAGGCTTCTTCAGATCTGATGTAAGACGGAGCGCTACAGGAGATCCTTCCTGCCCACAGCCATCAGCATCTACAACGGCTCTTTGAAGAAACCTTCATAATGAGCTACAACAACATTTAATTTCCCTTTGGGATTAATAAAGTATTTTTGAATTGAATTGAATTGAATGAAACCCAGGAAACAACCACCTATTTCTCCAATTCAAATGATAAGAGTAGATAGCGCCTTGGAAACAGAGAAGCCAGAGATCGTTCCAGTGTGAGTAAAGACCTACATGCAAGCATTTACATCTATTTTCATTGGAAATTTTTTTTTTACTAACGTTAGACAATTCAATCCATCTCCAGCTTTCATCCAGTGGTTTCTATTTTCAACTCAATGGCTGTTTTAGGTCAACCGTTGATAGAATATGTTTCTCTCTGTGTGTTTGAGCCCTCACTGTTTGCTAGGGGGCCTGTTTTTGCCTCCTGGAAGTATTCAGGATCGACACGGCCTAATGAGATCCAGGTTTGAGAACATTCCGGGTTTAAAGTGTGACACCGACACCCCTCTCAGGTCCACGGGGCTGTAATCATATCGCACAATCATCAAGATGATGTGTTCATTCCTGCAGAGCCAGAAGAAACTCTGGCCACCCAATGAGGTCTGCTTCCCGAGAGCTAATGTGCATATGTTTTGTCAGCTAGACTTTGCATATTCTCACACTTTCACACACACACACACACACACACACACACACACACACACACACACACACACACACACACACACAAACACACACACACACACACACACACACAGACACACAGACACACACACACACACACACACACACACACACACACACACACACACACACACACACACACACACACATACACACGCACACACACACACACACACACACACACACACACATCTCAGGGAGAAAGAATAACAACTTTGATGAGCCTGCCAAACCCAAAGTTAAACATTTAGCTCATCCAATGCAAGCTGGACCTTAAGACAAAGCTCTCATTTAAAGTACTGTTGAATTATTCTATCGGGAACATTTGGTTATAACAAATTGCAAAAAAATAACAAATTAGATGACTAAAAATGGATTATTCAATGAAGAGAAAATAAAATCTTAAGTTTTGTAAAATATGAGGATGATCAATTTAAATCTTAAACACCATCTTTCCATGTTGCAACACCATCCAGGGTTAAATTGGACCAGGGCCAAGCAAGTATAAGACCTAGGAGTCACTGGCTGTGGCTGTTTGTCTTGCGCACTCCCATCCTAACCCCACCCCAGAACCATCAAAGCTGAGCCCCCCACATAGCAAATTCTATTTGATATACTCTGGATCACCCTTTTCAATAGTAGTCATAGCTTGGTAGATTCAACAGAGGTTTAAAAGAAAACAACTCAAAATCAAAGGTAGTTTTGTTCTTTATTCAGTAATAATGCAAATAAAACACTGATTGATGCCATGCTAAGAACCTAAAATGGTAAATGGCCTGCACTTGTATAACACTTTCTCCAGACCCCAGAGACCCCAAAGTGCTTTACACTACAATCAGTCGTCCACCCATTCATACACACACTGACAGTAATACATTGTAGTTAAGAGGAGACTGTGTGAATCAGGCCTTCATGGTAAAATAGCTGCTAGGAAACCACTGCTGAGGACAGGCAACAAGCAGAAGAGACTTGTTTGGGCTAAAGAACACAAGGAATGGACATTAGACCAGTGGAAATCTGTGCTTTGGTCTGATGAGTCCAAGTTTGAGATCTTTGGTTCCAACCACCGTGTCTTTGTGCGGCGCAGAAGAGGTGAACGGATGGACTCTACATGCCTGGTTCCCACCGTGAAGCATAGAGGAGGAGGTGTGATGGTGTGGGGGTGCTTTGCTAGTGACACTGTTGGGGATTTATTCAAAATTGAAGGCATACTGAACCAGCATGGCTACCACAGCATCTTGCAGCGACATGCTATTCCATCCGGTTTGCGTTTAGTTGCAATCGAGATGGTTTGGGGTGAGCTGGACCGCAGAGTGAAGGCAAAAGGGCAACAAGTGCTAAGGATCTCTGGGAACTCCTTCAAGACTGTTGGAAAACCATTTCAGGTGACTACCTCTTGAAGCTCATTAACAGAATGCCAAGAGTGTGTGGAGCAGTAATCAAAGCAAAAGGTGGCTACTTTGAAGAACCTAGAATATAAGACATATTTTCAGTTGTTTCACACTTTTTTGTTCAGTATATAATTCCACATGCGTTAATTCATAGTTTTGATGCCTTCAGTGTGAAGCTACAATATTCATAGTCATGAAAATGAAGACAACTCTTTGAATGAGAAGGTGTGTCCAAATGTTTGGTCTGTACTGTACTGTGTATATATATATATATATATATATATATATATATATATATATATATATATATATATATATATTACACCACTATTTATATATGTATGTATTTGTTTAGAAATACACAAAAAACTTAAAACATGTGAACAATATGATTATTTTAGTAATTACTTTGAGGTCACATTGTTAGAGCTTATATGTTCACATTTAAAGACAACCCACTCTGAATACACCTTAAATGCAGAGGAATTCTAAAGCTGAAATATTTACAAACTTGTCCATGCAGATATTTTTTTATCACACATGAATGCACATAAATTCTGCCCTCACGGACTTTCCACAGAGACCCGATGGCAATCAACAACATTACAAACATGCACATAAAGCCATAAAGTTTCATGAGAAATCTTTACCATTTTATTTTGGCACTACAATAATTTCAGTTCCTTTTATTTTTCTCGGTCCAAATACATTCCACTTTGATTATTAAAAAAGAAAGGGAGAAAGAAAGAGTTTGGGGAGAGGCTGGTAATGAACTGGTAACAATTCAAATGAAAGTAAGATCTCTGAAATTTAGCCTCTCTCTGCTTCCCACAATATTTTTTTGAAGTTGAAGCCAAATCACTGATAAGTGCAGGGCCCAAGACAAGTTGAGACCTGAGGATTTAACATTGTCATTTCCAGTTTTATATGCTCTATTGATATGTTTTCAGTCAAATGTTTTCAGGGAAACCAGAGAAAACCTGGGCACAGCACCAGCTCAGTCAGCCAGACAAAAAGCCTAGCGTGACTGGAAATAAAGTTTTTCCCACCTTCTTCCAGTGTTTAATCGTAATGAGGCTCCTGATTAAAAATGCTGAGCTCAGCTTACAATTAGCCCTTTAAATCCACAACAGTAATTGTACAACGACATTTTTCAGGTATTGCTTCGGTCAGATTGATGCAACTATGAGAGGACGGTAAATTTGTAGCAGGTTTGCTGGTGCGAGATAAAAAGGATGACATGTTTTTTAAGCACAGATTTAGACACGGAGTTAATGTATTTATTCCTTTTCCAGAGAAAGATGATAATGTTGATGCCACTTTAATTGACTGAGAAACATCAAAGTACATAGCTTTGCTTGGATTACAATGGCACCAAAACAAAATGTAAAACCAACTTTCATCTCATAGAACATAACAATTGAGCCCCGTACGATCAATTGCATGGTTAATTTTTTTAAATCACGGCCTATTTCTTTGAGCAAGGCTGCCTACAAATCCGATCAGTTACAACAGTTCTGTCAGGCAAAATGGGCAACAATTCCAGCAAACTATTGTTAGATGCTTGTGGAGGGATCACCAAAATTTTATACAAAAGTCATACAGTTTAAAATACATTTTACTACACACTAGCAAAATGTATGCAACATTCCAAATTTGTAGAGGCTTAAATAAAATGTAAAAGATATTTTTTAAAACACAATATCAACAATTATTCCAGATGCAACTAACATAATATAACAGGTTCATTGTTATTGATATAGTAATGGCACTTTGAGCTCTTGTTATTTTTGTTTTGATTTCTTTTGTCAGTCTATTTTTATGTGATCATCTCAGTTATTTCACCAAGGAGACATGCTACAGCGTTTTGGGGGCAATTTTGTTTTTTACAATTGCTACCTATTTTGGTGTGCATGGATTGTGATTACTGTATAATAGCTTCCACAAATTATGTTTTGGGGGTTTCCACATAAAATCTAAGCTTTTTGTAATAATGTTGACAGTTAGAGAGAGAGGGGCTGTAGCAGATATGTGTGTCTGCTTTTTTGTGATGTGGTCTGCTCTCTGTGCTTACATATCCAGAAACTGGCGATGTGCAATGAAATCTGGGGTAAGAAGGAGTATATGTGAGGACCAAAAATAGAGGCATAGAATTTAAGACTCGAGCTCATACTTGACAAGTAACTGTGTGCTCATGTTCATATGCATGCATACGTGTGTAACCCTACAACAATTGTGTTGCTTATAGCAGCTTTAGGACTGACGTTTAGGGTCATCTAAGTCTTCTAATTAAGAGGATAGTTATGATAAAGCCTAATATGACTTTTGAATTTCATCTAAATAAGGCACCGAACAACAAATTAACTTAAATGAAAAATATATGATTATTGATTGCAACACAAATATTCAAAATCACATTTACAAATACCAACAAAATCAGGCTTATAACTTGAAAATATGAAGTTGAAGGAAACAAAATACCTTTGAGATCTCACGGAAAATAAAAGAAAACCCCTAATTCCAACAAAATAATACCAATGTGTGCACTCAATCAAAATATTGTCCAACCATCCTAAACCCTCAAAGTTCTTCACATCCAGGATGTCGAGGGAAACCTTTGCAGCACTGTTAGAGGTATGGAATCTGGCATCAGGGCAACCAAAGGTAATAAGATGAAAGGTTGAACATCAGGAATCCGATCCGAAAGATGCCACAAAAAAAAAAAAAAAAACTGTTTACACAAACTGTGCAGAAAATTAATAACTATCCCTAAAATAGTCCATCTGGGTCTCAATACCATCAAAAGTAAAATACCAACATAAAATGAGGGAGATAACCCACAATCTGCATTTGTATAGTTTAAGTAACTTATGGTTAACAAACGTCTTGTACAGAACAAAAAGAACAATCAATAATTCAAATGTGTGTTTCCATGCTACTCCTGTAAACTGATCACATAATTGGAAGGTGTCTGAAATTTGATTTGAGGGTAAAAATTACTTTTTGCAAAGAGACAGATGTAGACATTACCAACTCTGACTGCACTCTACTACCACAAATATCTTTTGATGTAGGATAAAAAAACATCTATAGTAATAAGATGTTCAAAACAAAAAGATAAATTCCCCAAAGGAGAAGAATTTTTATTGTAAATTTAGCTCACACACAATTACAAGAATTCATACTGAAATATGTTGCGAGTCAATTTATCAATGAGTCATATCAAAACTGAGAGTAAACATGCTAATATTAGCCTAGCACTAAAGCTAACTACTAAACAGGTAAACAGCACAAGTTTATTCAAGCCTGTAGCTATGTATTGAGTCAGATGAACATTTTTTCAGAAACAAATGATAAAGCCTCATTTATGATTTCAGATAAATTGATGTCATAACATTACGGTAGCTTCTTAACTAAGTTAACCCAATTTGTAGCCGCAAATCCAGTTGGGACCATATATTTCACATTGCCAAGAAAAAAAGAACTGGAAGAAGAATAAAAGACATAATTGGTGAGTGTGTTTTACCACTGATGAAATGTAAGGTGTTAGTATACTGCACTTTAAAGTCACAATATTGGAGCAAATAAATAGCATCTATTTTGATTAATTTAATGAAGTATGAAATACGGCCTTGATTTTGGCTGACATTTTTTAAATTACTTCTATTAGTATCAGAGAAAAAAAAAATGCTGTTAGAAATATATGGATTTTTTTAACTTTTGAAACAGGAACTTTGGTACCAGTAACCAGTCTAGGCTGCTACTTTGAACAATACTACACTTTGTGAAACAAAATCTCTTTTGTCTGATACACATCATAGTCAAATGTTCTCATTGTTTCACCATAAAAAAAAAAAATGATCAGAAGCTTTGTGAGGAAGCAAAATATTTTCCAAAAGTGTCAGGATCTGTGCTTTGTCTGTTTGTTTGGTGCCTATACTGTGCTTAGCCCCTAGATAGCGTGGAACCTGGAGGAGAGGTGACAGGTGTTCTTCATTCCCTTGATTACCTACTGAGGAGTATATTAGGAGGAGGCTGCCAGCAACTCACTGCCAGAGTGTTGTCCCTTAGTGGTACAGCTCAAGCCACATTACCTTGTCTTGTTCTTGCCTTGAACTTTAAGTAATTTGAATTTTGTTACCTTGCAGGATTACCAGAACCTGACCTTGCCTTGTCGTGTGGAACTCTGCCTAGATTAATAACTTCTGGAAAGAAGCTATCCAGCTCCATGAGCGAAGACTCTAACCACTTGTTACTTCATTGGACCTCACTGGTTGGCAGCCTCCTGAATTCTTCGCTCCTTGGATTACCACTCAAGAACCCTGTCCACCCTCCTCCTTCCACTGCGCCAACTGGACCGTCTTATCATTCTGGCACACCATTATCCACCATCATCTACCTCACGGGTAAACAACTATTTGGTCTCTCTGCTCCTCCACCCTCTGGCGGATCATTCCATCATCCCAGTAAGGCTGAATTATTATTCTTTAGTTTTTGACCCTGAGTATTCCCTGCTTACCATCCTGTTTATTTTACAGTTTGTTTCCCGGTTCCAGTTTCCCTGCCCACATCACTACACTGTAAATAAACTCTTCACCGAAAAACTTTGTCTCCTGAATTGCTTTCTGCATGTGGGTCAAATCTGTTAAAAACAATATGACAGAACACTCTGGCCAACCAGACCCAGCAGAAGCATTCAGGAGAACTCTATCTGAACAACACCACCAAATCACAACACATGATTCATCCCTCCATTCTCTGTTTGAACAGCAGAAACAGACCAATCAGCAGATTGAACAACTAGCCTCCTTGTTACAGCACACCTTGAGTAATTTCTCCGCCCCGGCAGTAGAGGGCGCCTCTCCGGTTTCACTGCAACTTCTGCACTCACGTATCGTCACTTCCCCGAATCCTGGAAAATTTTCTGGTGAGAAAGAAGATTGTAAGGGCTTCCTTCTACAATGCACTCTAGTTTTCAATTGCTCCCCACAATCTTTCCCACATGATTCAGTTAAGATTTATTTTGTCCTTGGGTTACTTTCTTGAAAGGCCTTGAGATGGGCAGAGTGCCGTTTTTCTAACTGTTTGGAATGTGGTTGCACTTTTCCTGAATTTGAGGAGGAGTTTCGACAGGTTTTCTCTAGTGAGAAAGACTTAACGCTCGAAGTCTATGGTCAATTAAACAGAGAGACCGGTCTGTTGCTGAGTTCTCCATTGATTTTCGCAACCTGGCTGCAGCTTCTGGATGGAATGACTGCGCTCTTAGAGCTGCCTTCTTCCAGTCTTTAAATGAATCATTAAAGGATGAGTTAGCATTAGTCAACGAACCTAAGACTTTGAATGGGTTAATCAAGTTAGCCATCAGATTAGATAACAGAATGAGAGAAAGAAAAAGATCCCAATTAGAACGGAGTGCAGTTGGGACTCGTTTCTCTAGCTCTACACCTGAAACTATTCGCTCCACTTCTGCCTCACAGAATTCTAGAGCTGAACCCATGCAGATCGGGCGAATTCAGCTTTCCCCAGAGGAAAGACTGAGACGTCGCTAATCAAATCAGTGTTTTTACTGTGGCTCAACTGATCATTTTCTCGCAAACTGTCCTATTCGTCCTTCGGGACCAAAAGGCCAGGTCCGTCAGTAAGTGAGGGGATACTGACGGACCGTCCTCTTAACCCCAGACTTAGTTTGCCTGCCACATTAATTTCTCACCACCCTTTTCAGAATCTTTCTGCGCTCATTGACTCCGGTAGCGACCAGAACCTTATTGATCAGAGGTTAGTTGTTGAAGCTAAAAATGAGACTGAGCCACTCCCCATACCTCAGTCTGTTTCTTCATTAGACGGGAAAAGATTACCCCAAATCACACATAGAACCAAACCGTTGACATTAATCCTTTCAGGAAATCATAGTTTATGATGTTTATTTTACAGTTGGTTTCCCGGTTCCAGTTTCCCTGCCCACGTCACTACACTATAAATAAACTCTTCACCGAAAAACTTTGTCTCCTTTCTGCATGTGGGTCAAATCCGTTAAAACCAATATGACAAAAAGGAGTATTCCAAGCCAAGCCGGGATTTTTTTTTTCTAAAACAAAACAAACTTGCAAACTTGGTGAGATACTGTCACTTTGCAAATAATGACCCACATTTAACGATTGCAAACATATTGATAAAATAATATCTTGCTAAAACACAATGGCAAAGTCAGTAATGTTGTCATGAAACTTGACCTAAAGGTTTGCAAAATGTCAAATTATTCTAGTAGAAGGACAATTAGTTTGTCTTGAAATGTGATCCTCCAGTATGCAAGATTGATGAAATAGCTTGATACCCATGTTCGCTGCAGCTCCCTGGTACTTTTGCACTGTGCCTGCTGGGTGGTTCCCCTGGGACTCTCTCCTGCTCTTCTCTGGGGGGATTGTAATAGTCCCGGCGGTGGTTCTCCTGGGGTTCCTGTGTTCTGGGGGTCCTTTGGGTGTCTGTGGCTCGGATCTCCTCCGTATCTGTTCCGGGTCCAGGGCTGAAGGTCTGTGGGTCCTCACACTCACTATTGCATATTTTTATGGAGAAACCTTGTATACTCAGACCCACAGGTGTTTAGATTCATGTGTTAACAGATACACAAATGTTCTATATTGAGCTGCATTTACCATTAAATACATCTTGTATTCATAAGTACCGAGCACTTTTTGGTAAAAAAGATGTTAATATGAATGTTTCTGCAGGTGTAGAAACAAGCAGGGTGTTATCTTGTATTTTCTTCATCCTTCTTTCTCTCCTTCCTTCTTTTCTCCTTCTTTCCCCTTTTCCTTTTTGCCGCACCACTCTCTCTTTCGTGCTTCTTATTTTTTTCCTTTTCATTACTGTCTCCATCTCCGTAACAATTGAAATTCAATCTGAAAAGACTCACAAAGAAAAGGGATGGCAATTAGAAAAGTTTTAATGATGTCAAATTACATGGTTATTTCTTTGGTTCTCGGACCTGGGAGGAAGACATGAATGCTGAGAATGACATGAGCTAAGATGATCATTTGTAAGGCTTAGATTTAGAGATGTCTTCCCCCTGATCCGACACTCGTAGTGGATTGGCGGCCAGGGAGCGAGGAAGCCAGGTGTAGATGTGAAGGAAGATGGTGGAGGTGGGGTGAAGGAGGGATGAGCTCAGCTGACAAGCAAGGATGAACACAGCTGAAGGTCCTTTTTAAAAGCAAGGCATCGGAAGGTGATTGGATGGAGAATCAGACGGACAGGATGGTGATTGGAAGGCCGGGAGACGCACAGAAGAGTCATTGAAAGGTGGAGATGGTGAAGGTGAGTCTTTCATTCTGAATTTTTGTCTAAACTTCATTAATCTCAAAGCAGTTTCTAATAAAGTTTTTTTTTTTATAAATATCAACCAGAGCTTTAAAGCGTTAGTTGTAATGCTCCACTTGTGAAGGTAAATCTGTTGGGCTTTTTCCTGGCACTCAGACAACAATTCTGAACGCCACTCTGCAGGACAAGACACGGTTAAAAAACAAAACAAAACAAAAAAACATAAGAGAGCTGGTAAATAACACAAGTACGCGCCAAAGTTAGTTCAGTTCTTTGCTGAATCGTGTTAGCCGGATTTAAAGCAGCAGAATACAAGTCTAACATATGTCCTACATCTGGTGTTGTAATTAAATTTGACATTAAGCCATCTGATGGGTGTTATAAAAGATGGATTGTTTTGCATTATTTTCCAGCAAAGCTGTCTTGTCCAATTTCACAGTGGGAAGCTTTATCAAAGCAACCACACATTTTTTTTTTACTGGTCTAAAATGTGGATGACATCTGAAGAGGCCTTGCATGCACAGTGAGGACCGTAAAGACGACTCTGGCACAGATTGACATAATTTCTGATGAAACTATTAAAATAAAACAAATGTAAGCGGAATAGAACAGAAACAAAAGCACCGAGTGTAAAAAAGCTGCATGTATGATCTCTGATAGTCTGGTTTTTCCTTCAGCTAGCTCATTGGTGAAATCAGCGCTCTGATGTCATTCAGCCTCTGCAAACAATTATGTGTGGTTTGGAGAAATTTAAGAGCAGAAACCTTAATGTCTTCCTCGTACCAGAGCATCCAAGTGTATGTGTCAGTCACTCATTTTGTCCCCCACCACCCCCTCGGCCAACAACCAGATCTCCATGCTGCTTGTTCCATTGCTCGCAATTAGATGTCATGTCTCATGGATGACAGCAGCTGGGTCCTGTTTGATTGTGCTACAGTGTAAGTTCAGTGAAGGATTTAGTAAAGCTGGTGTGCTGAGCTTATTGGTGGACTACGCACAGATACAAACCAGCTGGTTTCACTGGGAATAGGTAAAAGGAGAAAGCACATGGAATCTTAATTGATTTGAAATGGTTCTCAGTGAAATCTTGATGTTTTGTTTTTTGCTTTGAGCCAATAGGAGCTGTGGATTTTTTACCCTGGCCTGCACACTCATAGTTCACGTAAAGGCATGGGCATACATCTTATTGCCCAAGGGGGTAAATTCTTCCAAAGCCATGTTTGTCAACACTTATTTAGGAAAGAATATTGGTGTATGTGATTTGATAGAAACAGAAGTCTTCAGAAGAGTCACAAAGCTCCCTTTTAAAGATTCCTGTTTCTGTGGTTTTTTTGATCCTTGAGCCCTGAAAATTCTTGACTTCTGAGTAAAGAGTTTTCATTTTATTTTAACCCATAACCACTTATGGAACAAAATTACTATGCGGTTGATTTCCTGACAAATCCAAATCCAAAAGTTGAGGGTTTGTCAGCAATGTGCCGTTTCGATTACACTTTATTTGATACATTGCACAGCAAAAGTATTCACACCTTTCAAACTTGTTTTCCATTTGAACACGTTACAAATTATTGGAATTTATCTGATTGATCAACACAAAGTTGAGCACATAATTAAACAGAGAATGATGCATGGTTTTCATTTTTTTGATTTACAAATAAAAATCTGAAAAGTGTGGCGTGCATTTGTATTCAGTTCCGTTTACTCTAATACCCTAAAATAAAAAAAAACCCAGTGGAACGAGACAGACGGTGTCCAAATGAGTGTGATTTAACCTCAGTGTGAATCTAGGTATTCTGTAAAGGCATGAGAGGTTTGTTATAGAACACTAGTGAACAAACTCCATCACAAAGACCAAGGAACATATCAGACATGTCAGGAATAAAGTTGTGGAAGTTTAAAATAGTGAGGTTATAAAACAACATCTCAAGCTTAAAACATCTTACAGAGCACTGCTCAAACCATCATTTAAAAATGGAAAGAGTACTAAGACATGGCTGTCCACCTACAAACTGACAGGCAAGGCAACGAGGCTCATAGGTACCTCTGGAGGAGCTGCAAAGATAAGCAGCTCGGTTGTGAGAGTCTGTTGATAGTCCACAAATCTACCTTTTTGGAAGAGTGGCAAAAAGAAGGACATTGTTGATAGAAAGCCACAAGTCATCCCACTTGCAGTTTGCCACAAACCATGTAGAGGACACAGAAAACATGAGGAATAAGGTTCTCTGGTCAGAGGAAACCAATATTTAACTTTTTTAGCATCATGCTTTAAGGATGCTTTTCTTCAGCAAGGACAGATCTGGGTCAGATTTGTTGAAAAGATGGATGGTGCTAAACACGGCAATCTCAACAAAACATTCCACAGGCTGTGAATAACTGGAATCTGGGTCACATGATCAGCAGGATAATGACACCAAACAAATTGTCATCGATACAATGAAATAGATTAGAGCAAAGCAAATTAATTAGATGTGCAAAAATGTTAGTTTTCATATCTGCTAAGCTGGTAGAGACAAACCTAAAAGACTTGCAGCTGTAGCCAAAAGTGACTCCACAAAGTATTAACTCACTTTCTAAATTGTGTTGTTTCCAAAAATGTTCAAAAAACATGGATCTTTTATCTTTCACTTTACAGTTATGCGCTACTTTGTGTTGCCCGATCACATAGAATCCCAGTAAAATACATACTGTACACTTTATAGGTGTAATGTGAAGAAAGTAGAAAATAACAGCATGTATGAATTACTAATCAAAGCTCTGTACATCAACAAAGGGCTTTTAATTCAGAAGGTGTTCCTAAGGCTAATCTGATATAAGTAAATATCCTGGCATCACCGGGCTCCCACGGGCTCATTGGCAGGTCTGTACAAAGCTGCAGTGTCAGTATTTCCATTGAATTATGAAATATGCCAGTCTGAATTACAGAGAAAAGACCAATGAGATCAAAAACATTTTCAAATAGGTCCAGTGACATGCCCGAACATGCATTCAGGCATGTTTTTGTGATTCTATCAAACTGAGAAAAACCAGTTGCTCTAGAGCAGGAGTCTGCAACCTGCAAATCCAGAGCTGCAACTAACTCTTTAGACCTTCCACAATGGCTCTCAAAAACTTTGGCTAAAAACTATAAAGACACAGCTTGTGTTAATATGTGTAAATATAACAAATGCAAATGTTTTAGCAGTTTTTTTCATGCAATAATTATGTATAATCTCCATGACAGAATGATTCAAAAAGTACCAGTAATGTTTTTTTAGGTCTATTTTTCTTTACATTAGGGAGTGAAACTGCATCTCTTTTTACACATATATAAACATCCCATAGAAACAAAACTACCCATTCTTTTTTTGGAAAACAAATTGCTTTAATTTGAAAAACCTAACAATAGACATAAAATGATGGGTCTTTCCTAGTACATATTTATCAAAAATTATAAAATGTCTTATTTCAAAGGTCATGTAACATTTGAGGATCCAAAAGACTTTTACGACTGAAGGCAAAAACAGCTCTTTGGATTGTAAAAGTTGCAGACCCCTGCTCTAGAGTATATGGACAGGTTGGGAACAAAAGGATGGATTTCCCATAGTTAATATCCATGTAATTGTAGGTCCATACTAATCAGCGGCATGGGACCTCAGAGATCAGGGGGTCACTCAGAACTTTCAGCTCCATGTCTTTTTTTGGTGTTGTGTTTGGGTGATTTTCGGGAGGGGGTTATTTTAGTTTTCCCACTGACTGATACGACTTGTTGTTTACGGAAGCACAATTTTATGAGCAGCATGGTAGCATACTGACCCCAAATGGGTCCCTCTGGACTCCCGAACAGCCAGCCTAGGTCTAACTGTTTAGTCCTTGCAAAGGGGTAGCTGGTGTCTCCACTCTGCTGTAAACCTTTTTATTGCTCTCCAACACTGCAGACTTTGTGCACAGTCTGTATTTTGCGAGGCATGCTATGCTTAAACTTTGTATATAAAAGGAATTTTTATACGCAGATGTATTTTGACATGTGGTTCAGACATGACAAAAAACCCCCCCAAAAAAAACAATGGAGACGTAGAGGAGTTCCTTTGTGGGCATTTGACATTCCCTCTGGGAGTTGTCATGTGGAACCTTTATCCAACCTCGGCCAGAAGTAGGATTACAGGAGCATTTCAAGGGGATAGTAAATTTGAATGGGACGTGTGCGTAAACAAAACATGAAGTAAAAGTTAAACAAAGTAAACAAGAAAATTTAACATAATTGAAGATGATTTATTCTGAGCTAAACATGAGCATGTGGCCCATTATTGGAAACATTTAAAAAACAGCTGTTTTTGTTATTGAATATCCAGTAAAATGTCTTCATTCAAAGTTGTTTTGAGGAGAGGACAGAGCATTGTTCATAAATCATCAAGATTTTATTCGCAGTAAAAAGTATTGTCTTTGTGTACTGGTGCCATTAAAAGGCACTTCGCTCCTTACTGATTTCTTGTTTTTCTCACACTTTTAATGTTTCAGATGATCAATAAAATGTATGAATCAGACAAATAAAACTAAATAAAAAATGCAGTTTTCAACTGATGATGTCATTTATTAATGGAAAAAACCTATCCAAACCAACAAAGCCCTACATGAAAACATGATTGCCCCCTTGTTTGATTTAATTTCCACAGCTACACCCAGGTCTGGTTACTGCCTTGTCTGATGAATTTAGAAATTGCCTAAATAGAACCTGTCAGACAACATGAAGGAGGTTAAAAGATCTCATAAAGCAACATCATGTTTCGATGAGCCACAAAGTCATTGACATTTATCAGTCGAGAAAGGGCTGCAAAGTCATTGTTAGGCTTTTTGACATCAGTGAATCACAGTGAGTCATCATTCACAAATGGAGAAAATATGAAACAGTGCTGAACCTCTTCCAAAATGTATTCATACTGGAGGTCAGAAAAGAACCCAGAACATCTAGTGGACTGCCGGCCTGACTTGCCTCAGTTAAAGTCAGTGTTCAGGATTTAACAATAGGAAACAGACATAGGCCACATGGGAGAGTTTCAAGCTGTTCCAAGGTGTAAAGAATGCTGATCAAAAAGAACACAAAAGCCTGTTTCATATTTGCCAAAAAACATCTTGAGGATCCCAAAAGGTTTTTAAGAAAATACTCTCTGACGACTTGTCATAACATTTTTTTTTACTTGCTGTTACTGATGGAATCATGAATCCTGTTCTCTACCAGAAAATGTTGAAGAATGTCCATCTGTCATTTGCGTTATGCAGCAGGACAATGATCCGAAGCACACGAGCAAGTCCACCTCTGAATGACTCAAATACAACCTAAATTTGATTGAGATGCTTTGGCATGACCTTAAATATGCTAAAATATCCTCCAGTTTGGCTGAATTAAAACAATTCTGCAAAGAAGAGTGGGCCACAATTCCTCCACAGAGATGTAAAAGACACATTTATCCCAAACTCTTGGTAGCAACTGCTGCCCCCAAGGCCCATGTTGATATGGGTAGCTGCTTTCCCTTAATAAATGAGCTGATCATTTGAGAACTGCTTTTTATAGACACTCAGGTTCTGTTTGTCTGTTATTAAAACGTGTTTGATGATCTGAAACATTTAAATGTTACAAAAAGTGGAAAAAAATGTATGGATGTATAAAAAAGTGAGTTGTTTTGCATCCTGTCTTCATGTTTAGTTAACAAAAAATTGTCTGCAGAACTGAGATGATTTTACTGAATCATCATAAAACACATTTTAGCTGTGAATTTGCCTCACTGCAAACTGTGCAGTGCAGTCATGAACAAAGAGCCTTCCATTTACCCAGAGTTTTACTTCCAGCTGCTTACATTTTCTCCTCTTTTTGCTGCTCCTCCACCCCTCAGCCCTGTTTTCTCAGTGGCCCCCTCCTCTCATCTTTTCTTCCTTTGGCAAATTCTTTGTTCAAACCACTTCACTCAGCTCGCTCACAACTGATCATGCAACCATCAACACCAGGCCTGTGTGTTTTAAAGGCAAGTATCCGCTTCCCACAAAGAGTCTTCTCGATAACCTTCTGATTCCAATTAATCAAAATTAAAACTAAGAACCAAAGTTTGGAAGTAAACAGAGAAGGAAACAAAGCTAGCAAGAAAATCAATGTTGTAAAATTAGAGTGAAGCAATCAGCAGTCTAGAAATGAAAGGAATGAAATCTAAATAGGAAAACTACCCTAAGACAAACAAAGAATCAAACTGAAACTGCAGACCATGAGGCATTTTTTGTACAAACACCATCAGTATACTTGACAGGATGGTTGAAAAGAACAGGACTATTCAGCCCAGGCAGCAGAGTAAAGTGTTGCAATTTCTCTTTTTTGGAAACAACCGATCTAAAAGTTTCTCACTTAAAGGATTGTGGTTTTGCTTCTTGTGAAGAATGTACAGTGTGCTATTTTTTGTACGTTCCATGGTATCAAAATCTTCTGAACCATAATAATAATAAAGTAAGTTTGGCAACTGAACAAATGTAATCCAAAGAAAAACAATTGCCTCAAAGAGGTTTCGAAAGATACAGGGACTGCATTATTCAACACTCATATAAGTATTTGAAATAGCCTAATGACTCCCTATCAGTGTCTATTGACCTGATCCCCTGTGACTCCTCCAACCTCAAACCCAGAACATAGCAGGCAAGGAGGCAAGGAGAGCATAAATTAGAGGAACACTCAAGGGAATAATGGTAACTCTGAAGGAGCTATAGAGATTCACAGCTCAGGTGGGAGAATCCGTAGACAGGACAACTATTAGACGTACATTCCACAATATGGCTTTTCTGGAGGATTGGCAAGAAGAAAGCTATTGTTGAAAGAAAGACTTAAAACATCAACAAGCTAGGGGACACAGTAAACAGTGGAAGAAGATGCTCTGATCGGAGACTAAAACCGAATTTTTGCATGTGCAAAACGCTACATGCAGAAAGTTAACCCTGTACATCACTTTGAACTCACAATCCTCATTGTGAAACATGGTCTTTACAGCATCATAGTGTTGATATTGTTTTTTTAACCAGGGAGAAGGATCGTATTTGGCCTCACGGGGGTACAGTTGTAAGCACTACAAGAAGGTCCTGAATTCAAATTTGAATCCTGGCCTGGGATCCTTTCTGCATGGATTTTGAATGTTCTCCCCATGCATGTGTAGGTTCCTCTCAGTACTCCAGGTTCCTCCCGGTACTCCAGCTTTCTCCCACAGGGCAAAAATATGCATGCTATGTTAACTGATTTCCATAAACTGCCATTAAGTGTGTGTTCATGTGTTGCTGTTTGCCTTGTGTGTCTCTCTGTTGCCCTGTGATGGAATGGTGATCTGTCCAGGCTAAACCTCTTGCACAATTACAACTGGAGTGAAAACATTCAAGAAGTATAAATACTTTTTAATGCACTTTATCCACAGTCTCAGATAAAAATAAAATATTAAACATTTTTAAGATAATACATATTTGGAATGTTTTTCTTTGATAGTATGGTACAATTATTTAATCTTCTGGCTTTTTCAGCATATTTGTACTTTTAAAACAACTCTAAACACATTGTTGCTCTCTCATGGACAGATAACAAAACAGAAAAAAAAAATATCAAAGTATATTAAGTTCTCATGAGTTATGTGATAAACCAAGAAAACACAAAGTGTGATATTTATCTAACTGTTTGAGGACTTGTTTCCTATGATCATTTCTTCTGTGTTAGTAATATTTTAGAATGAGAGCAGCACAAAAGAGTGTAGATGAATTCTCCCCTGAGGGCTACTGGCCTAAGGTCCATTTCTTCCCCAACAGCTGACAAATTCCTGCCCTTTTCTCTCTCCCAAACATCACATTGTATTCTCTCAGAAACATTGCATTTTGCTAATGTTAACGACACAAATATCAACGTGCAAAAAAATAATAATGGATCCAGTCGACTTTATTTCACATGGTTTTATTGGCTAGTGTTAATCTGTGCGCGCATGTCATGCCAGCAGGACTCGGATGACTGATCTGCAATGCCGCTTGTAACTGCAGGCAGTTTATGTGTCTAACTAGGAATTCTTTGTTTTGATTTTTGCTCAAGGATTCCCATGCTGTAGATATAAAATATACAAAATATACACTTTGCACCAGGCAATCTTGCAGGTTTCTACAGGAAACTGTGGAGGGAGGGAATTTGCAAATCACTCCCGGCCTGGAGCCTGGGAGAATAGAGGAGTAATAGAGCCTGTAAAACGATTCTTAGGAAATAAAGTTTAGCAACATTCTCAGTCACCTTATACTCTTCTAACTGTGGTTCCTAGGAGCTTATTTTCATTCTTTGTGTTTAGTCCAGTCCTCCACTAGTGCCCCACCCTCATGTCTTACAACCTTAATCTGACCCTCACATCTCCATATTAATTCTCTGGTCCTCTTAAGTGCAATTAACATCAATTTGCCCATTTAAGCTACAATATGTGGAGAGCTGGCATGTTGCTGCTCTCCAGCCAAATATGTAATTGAGCAAACAGCAGCTGCTTGAGCCGGATTTTAAAACACATTCACATGTTCCATTAGGAGTCCATGGAGATGTGACTGGCTCCAGATGTTTTTAGCACTAAGAAAAAAAAAGGCCTCATAACAACAGTAGAGGAAGCAGCAGATGGGATGTAGTGGAGTTTCTCTCACAAGAAATGAAAAATAATTGATTCTGGTGATTTTAACTATCTGAAAATAAGCCTACTGGGTTGTTCAATCAGATCATTCTGTTTTTGCCAAACCCTCATGAGTGATCATGTCCTTTCTAAGCCAGCCAAATAATGACACCACTGTGATAATGTTTTGGTTCTGGGAAAAAGTGTTCTCTCGTGGTGATTAACTCATATTTGTGAAATTGATGCAAATAGCTAAGGGTGGTTAAGAAAAAAAGTGAATCAGCTGCAATTCCCCGCTCAAGATTCCTTATTGAATGGATATTTATTCATGCTTGTTGAAGAAAACTGAACAAGATTTGCATGTTTTTTGTTCATAGAAACTGGCCTGTGATTAGTAACATGTAAACTATTGCTTCAGATCCTGCTGCCAGTAAGTGTTTTCCAAGCCAGGCAGCTGCTTTCTCAAGGGAAACATGCTGCTGTCGCTGCTGTCTTTGGGCTGTTCATGTAGGATCAAGCTTTAGAAACCTTTTTTTTCTCATGACTCAACTCTTCCTGCTTCCAGCTGCCCCATCTAGGATGAAGATGCTAATTGACCTGTTTAGTTTCTCGTGTCAGCATCAGTCTGAATATTTTTGTCCATTTTTCATGAGACCATTACTTGACTGTAAAGAAGAGATCCTGAAAGCTGCTTTGTAGCTTCTGGTCTGTAACTAAACAAATCAGGAAGTATTTAAGTTTTCTGTTTCACATAAGGTTGAAGGAAATCATGACATTCAGGCCAGCATGGCTTAGAGTGCCATCCAAAACGATTTACAACCCTTAAACTTGTTCCTATTTTGTCACTGTAGCATGTATTTGTATTAAGCCTACCTAACTTAATACTTTGTAGAACCACATTTCACCACAATTATGGTTTCAAGCCTTCTGGGGTATATCTCTACCAGCTTTGTACATATGGACTCAATGTTTTCACTCTTCCTCTTTCCAAAATAGCTAATGCTTAGTCAGACTGGATGTGAAGCTTCTACGAACATCTACCATCAACGTTTGCCACTGATTCTTAATTGCATTTAGGTCTGCACTTGGAATGGGACATTTTATTACATGTCTCTAACATGTTCTCTTCTAGGATTGGTTGCACTAAAAAATATCACCCATATAGAACTATTTTGCCCTAAATTATTTCAAACTAATGGCTGCATTCAGTTTCATAAAAGGATACGTCAAGCCTTTTACTGGCAATAAGATAGAGCTGTGGCAGCTTTGTGGGTGAATGTTGGTGGTTGTTTCTTTATTTTAGAAAGCTTTTTATATATGTGCAGAGTTTGGGTCCTATGGTTAACAAGTGACAGACGCTTAAATAAATTCTATCTAGTTATGAAAAGTGTCTGACTACTCCAGCTTAAAAAATACTTGTACAAAGCAAATAATGGGCTCAGGCGTTGAAGCATTGGGAAGAGAAGATGATTTGTGAATTTGAATGGAGCAGCATTTTTCAATGTTGGGACCCAGCCGTGGATTTCAACATTAAAACTCCAGTACGAACTCTTCTGGAACTTTTCAAAATAAAATACATTAACCTTCTTCCGGCACAGCCAGGAAACGGGATAACTGTGGACTTCCTGTGATGCCACTGCCCAAATAAAAGCACAGCTGTTGCTACATCCGCCCTCTTCCACACGGCCTTCGAGAGGGACCAGATAGGGGAGACAAGCGCGCTGATGTTTCTTTGCTGGCAAACAGACATAAACTCTTCAGCTGGATCCAAGGATGTCATACGATCATCGATCATATGCAAAGTTAAGTACTAATGAAATACTGTCTGTGTATCCGGTATTTTCATTCATGAACGGGGAAATTAAGGTGTAAGAGTTGCTTACTTTCTCTCTGAGGCCTGCAGAAGCAAACTGTCCCAGAGAAGTTCTCTACAGAGAAGCGGTCTCTACGAAGCCGAGCGGAGCGGTCTCCCAGTCTGGAAGGAAGACAGCAGAGACCCCATCACCGTGGTAACGGTAACGTGCAGTGTGGTTAGCGGACAGAACGGGCCGTCTTTCATCCACACCCACGGAGGTTAGCTAGAAGATAACCGTTTGTTCACAGACCGGCCGACAGAACAGCCGCCACTCCCCGCAGCTAAGGAGGTTAGCTGCAGCTAACCGTTTAAAGACTGTGGACGTTTCTTCAAACTTCCCCACCTTGGACAACGTTCCTCACGACAGTTCATGAGGTTAAGTGTTTGGGCAGAATAACATAGAAGTGATTTAGATTTAAATGATCTAAACGTTTTTCATTTTATGAAGTTTGGTTTTGTTTGTGTTGAACTCAGTTATCTTGGTGCTAGCAGAATATCTGCAGCACACATGTTCAGTTTTGTGTTCTGTGTCTGTGTGTTTTAAAGTTAAGACAAACTTTATTTAAAGGGTGATTTTAAACACAGAAGATTGGCCATAACCTGCCGTCCGCGCTTATGCATTTTAACCCTTTTATTGACGGTATTTTTAAAGGTGTGTGTTTGATTCTGGTGCTAAGCTATCAGCCTCCTCTGTTAGCTTCAACTGCTAACAGGTAAGGACAGTGCTTGCTGCCAAATAATATTTACCCAGAAAGGTTTAGTTTTCAATCCAGTAAATAATGTGTCCCAAACATCATTTTACTAAATTTGATAACTAAGTAAACGTCATTAAGCCCATTTCTCCAGAAAGATTTGGCTCTTTTCCAAAATACGTCCTTAAATGTTTTACCATTCCCTTAATAATATTTCTTTAAATATTATTTTAATAAATAAAGGCAGCTAATTAGACACTGTTGGGAAATGGTCATCCAGAAGGTTGGTTTTCTTCAGCAGATCATTCTTAAAACATTATTTTATTAAAACAATATTTTATCTGATCTTACATTGTGAATGGTTGTCTAAACGTTTGCTGATTATTGCTTAAGTTGGTTCCAAGACTAACTTAACTTCATTTCCAGATTCTTCAAGATAATCCTTGGTTCTCAAACATAAACATTGCATGGTAATATTGCATCATTCATTTAGGTCACGATTTTCAATCATCTTTAATCAACTTGTTTATATTGTACATAGTCCATTAGTCTTCGTTAACTTTAATTCTGCTTGGTAGTTAGTTGGATTGTTTTAGCATAGTAAAGAGTTTGTTGATTGAAATATGTTTGACTTTGAATTGACTTATTTTTGTTAATAAATTCTTGTATTTTAAGAAATTGTATGAATTCATTCCATGTGTGTGCAGAGTTTATGCTGTTCAATAATGTCAGAGCTCGTCTCACACCTTTCTATTTTGTCCTAATACCATCGCCTTACTGGGCTGGTACTCATAGGACAAACCTTAACAGACCAAAATATTATTTGATAAAATATTAAAATATTAATATTAAATATTAAATAATATTCTCAGATTCATAATCCCAACATCAACTAACTCATGATCTGACTCAAAAACCACATCCTGGACAGGTACTCAGCAAAAGAAACCCTGACTACAAACCTAAACCAACACTGATAGAACAAACTGAGAATGAAGCAGAGGAAACCCTCAGTTCTTTAGCTGAACTTTGACAATCAGCATCATGTCCAACTTCAAGTCCGTTGATATTGATGGTTCCCAGCAAGGCCTCTTGTCGGGCCCTTGCCCTCCTCCACCTGTTCCTCCATGAAGGAGCACTCTCCTGGGTTCTTCTCATGTCCATCCTTCCCCTTCATCCCAGCTCAGGGCGAGCGGAAATTCTCAAGGTTCCGACCTGGACACTTCTCAGGAAAACTGCCAACCCCCCGGCGAAGCACCGCCGAGGTCAGCCGGCGTCCTCTCCGGCCGGCCCATCTTCAGTGTCAATCGCTCCTCTCCCAGAGCCCCCAGCACCTCAAGCTTCCTCATCAACGCCAGGCATCCCCGCTTCGTTCATACCATCCATGGACTCAGTTCAACGTTCTATTGCATCCCTTACCCAACACTTCCAGGACTTCTCTGCTATCCCTGCTATGTCAGCTCTCCCCCTTCCCCCTGCTGCGCCAGACGCTCAGTCTGCTGCTGGGCCCCTCCCACCGGCACTCACCCTCGCAAATGCCCAGCCGGGCTCCGCTTTAGGCGAGACGCATTTTTTCAATTTCTCCCTTTTTTTTTCTCTTTCTCTCCCCTCTTGCTGCTCACTCACACTCCTTTCTTTAATTTATCTTTTTCCATCCCTCCCTGTGTATTTAGGCAGGCTTTATGTCGCCATATTTGCTAATGTATCGCCCAGGCTCCACTCAAAAATCCTCCACGGTCAATACATAAATTTGGTTTCCCTCATTCTTCCGTCCCCTTAAGTTGACCAACATGTTGCCTCCTCAGAAGGTTTTACGGCAGTTTTTAAATCTTCTGACCCCGCCTGTCTAAAGACCTCTCTTTTGCTGAGTTTGTGGCCGCTTTTGTCATAAATAGGGATATCATTTGTTCTTTATATCCAGAGCGCAGAATCGAGCTGGATATCTATCTGGCCTTCATCACTGATATATATCTTAAATATGGTCGTTCTCTGTTCTATCAGTACCATAAATCTTTTTCAGCCAAAGCGGGATCTATCCTCGCTCAGTCCGGAGTTTTTCTGGATTGGTCCATTCTTGACATGGAAATTTTAATCATGCTTACCCAAGCTTCTGCATGTTTTCCTGCGGCTCAGTTGGTCAACAGAGCTCCATCTGCCCTACTCTCCCATTCTTCTCCAGTTCATCCACCCATCCTCATCCTTCTTCAGCTCCCCGTTCTCTCAAATCCCAAGGGAGACGAATTCAGGTCTTTAATAACACTCATATATGTAACAATTTTAACGAAGACGTTTGTTCATTTATTGCATGTCCTTTTTTTTACATCTGCAGCTTCTACAAAGAAGCTCACCCGAAGTCCGTGTGCCCCTGCCGTTCGTCTCTCAACAAGACTCGTTCCAGATCCAGGTGCTGATTTCTAGCTACCTTTCCACCCCAGTCATTATTCCAGAATTAGCCGCCCTCCTTCAGTCTCAACCGGATAGTTCCTTTGTTGACTTTCTCATTACCGGTCTTTCTCATGGTTTTTTCATTGGTATCCCTCTTTCCCCTGCATCCTCGTTCGTCTGGGCTAATCTGCATTCAGCTCTCTGCGAACCTGAGGCCGTAGCTCGACTGCTTAAAAAAGAACTCTTTAAAGGCTATCTGATGGGTCCATTTAAATCACTCCCCTTTTCTCCTTTCCGCATTAGTCCTTTGGGAATCGCCACCAGGACGTATTCCGGCAAGAAGCACCTCACTATTGATCTTTCTGCCCCTCACTCCGGTCCCCATCCCCTTTTCTCTGTTTTATGCAACTGTCGATCACGCCATCTTGCTTATAAAACCTGCGGGGCGAGGCGCCTGGCTCGCTAAGGCCGATGTTAAGGATGCTTTCAAAATAATGCGAGTGCACCCCTTGGCACCTCCTCGGCATCAAATGGTACCGTTGTTTCTATTTTGGTGTCAGACTTACTTTCGGCTGCAGGAGTAGTCCCTGTCTGTTCAACAAGTTGTCTGAGGCTCTGTGCTGGATTCTTCTTAACTTTTATAAGCTTCCTTCCTTCCTCTCCACCTCCTCAATGAATTCCTCCTCATCGACCCCCCCACCCCTGGCCCCTCCCTACCGAAACATCAACAGCTGTTGAAGCAATTTTGCGTGGCCCTGTCCTTGGAAAAGACCGCGGGCCCAGCCAAAAAGCTTGAATTCTTCGGCATCACCCTTGACTCTGATTCTTTGATTGCCTCTTTGCCTGAAGATAAGCTGTCCCGCATTAGAGAGGTCTCTCAGTCCTTCCTTTCTTCCTCTGTCGTCTCTAAACGTCAACTGTTGTCCCTTTTAGGTCACCTTAATTTTGCCATGCGTGTTATTCCCCAAGGTCATTCTTTCATCTCGCGTCTGCTGGACTTAGCTAGTTCCGTCCCCTCTCTGCTCGATCTGGTTTCTTTAGATGAAGGCTGCAGTTACGATCTGGCTTTCTGGTCCTCTCTTCTTCAAAACTGGAACGGCATATCTTTCTTTTATGACGATGTCGTCCTTTCAGCTGATTCAATTCACCTTTTCACGGACGCGGTGCCATCCGTGGATTTAGGTGGATTTTTTTCAGGGCGCATGGTTTGCAAGCGTATGGCTGCCCTCTTTCCCCCAAGCTGAATCTTCAGCTTTCTATAAAATTATCCCCATCACCATTGCTTGCAGCGTTTGGGGCCATCTTTGGAAAAGAAAATGCATCGCCGCTCTCTGTGATAATGCAGCAGTGGTCAAAGCAATTAATAAAGGTCACCTCAAAATCCATCATGCCTTACCTCCGCCGTATCACCTGGCAAGCTGTTTCTCATAATTTTATCATCTCTGCCCATCATCTTCCAGGCCAGCTGCGATCCGTTCCATCTCCACACCTATTCTTCTCATTCTCCGCCTCATTCTTCTCTCTTACAGGTATCATCGTTAATTATTTACTTTCCTTTCTTTTAGATTTTCAACCCCATTCACGCCGTGTCAGGCTGAGCCTATCGATGCCTTGTCAGGCACAGCCCCATTTACGCCTTGTCAAGCACACTAACCTATTCCTTCTTCACGCCCGTTATTTGAATCTTTATCAACCCCACTACTTCTCTTCCTTTCTTATTTCCGGCCTCGGCCCCTCCCTCAGCCCTTTTTGGGGGGAAGACATTTTTAATTCTAACCCTAAGATGTTCATTCTAGCACATGTCATTTTCAGCATTCACGTCTTCCACTGGGGTCTGAGCGCTAAAGAAATAAACATTCACTAATAAACTTTTCTAATGGCATCCCTGTCTTCTCTTTGTAAGTCTTTCCAGGTTTAAATAAATATTCACTAACATTTATATTTATTGGTTTTTGGCCCTTTTGACCTTCCATACATACTTGTTTGTTTAAAATTATCTTATGGGATTTTTTAAAAGGTAATCACATACTTGGTTTGTGGAATCATAAACTTTAGAACAAAAAAATAAATCTTTGATTTTCAAATGAAAAAGAGTACCTTAAATGCTTGGGAAACTTATACATACAAGCTGATCAGAAGAACTTAAAAGTTAGCATACATTTCGTTGCAAACTCTTACAATCACAAATGCAACAAGTGATAGTCTTATTGTCCAGAAAGACTGAATAAATGACTTTGAGCCAGTGTGAATGCCTTTTCTGCGTTAGCTAATCTGGGTTTTACAAGCCCTTCTTCTCATCTGCGCTTAGTTAAACACTTATTTTCTCATGTGGTTATGGTCTTTGTGGTTCTGATCTCTAGAGGTAACTGCTGCCTGTACAGTAGACTCAACTACAAATCGTAAATTCTGCATAGATCTTGAATCTAGAGTGGTGTGTCTCTACATCATGGCTTAAACAGAAGGTAATTGGCATGAGGGGATTTTTTTTTTAAATGACACATTCATTGGGGTGGCTTTTGTGTTTAACGATGCTAATGTGGTGCACATCTGTTTACTCAGAGTAAAACCCGTCCAGGCTGATGAAGGACTCGATGCAGTGGGCTTCGTGTAAACATGAAATGGAGCACAAAAACAGCAGGCCTTACTTTTTTCCATCCAACCATCTGTCAGACTGCCACAAGGCTTTTCATCTGCTACAACATGTTTAACACGGATGTCTCTCAGACTGTGTACCCAACAAAGGCAGTGTTAAAATACAGAGTTCCAGACAGAAGCTGTTCTCTAATACTACAATCTCATTTGCAGCTTTAACTCCCTCACAGTTACTTCTCTCTTTCTGCATACATCAGCACATTTTTAGGACAAGGAATGTTTATGGAGTCACACAACTCATGAATGACCTTTGACTGTGTTGGACATAACACAAAGCCATGGTGCTGTAAATTGTCTCCCATGATCCCTGGTTTACCTTATGAGCACTCTCATCAAAATTTATTTCAACTACCTCAAATTACCATCTGGCTTATAAACTGCTAGAGCACAGTCCTAAAGTGACGTCACGCCAACAGCTAATAAATTCCTTACAGACAAAGCGAAACACTTCATGCATTCTTGCTACAGAGGCAGTTACTTCCTTAGAATTTTGTCTTTAGTTGTGTTACTCTTCAAGGCTCTACCTATGAGTACATATAATTTGAAACCTTTAAATATTTTTTAAATACGTATATATGAAAAATATGTCTGCAACAGTAAAGCATAAAATGGTCAGTTCCTAGATTTGCCCAGTTTTTCATACTTCCAATAACTTGCTGAGGTATTCATACACCTTGAAATTACACTTTCACACGTTTTAATCATATTTTGGCTGACTTTTATGATAGAACAACGTAAAGTAGTGGATTATTGTGAAGTGGAAGGAAAATTACAGATTGCTTTCATTATTTTTAACAAATATAAATCTGAAAAGTTGTACTATTATATTCAGTCTCTCTGAGTTAATACTTTGTGGAACCACCTTACTTTCAATATGCCTCTACCAGCTTTGCACATGCAGATTTTTGCAGAAAAATAAAACAAAACAATTTTAAGGCCACATAACAGCTGAATTTATTCTTAGATTAAATTACTCACAGGTGGACCCTAATCACTCTATTTGAAAATTGGTTACATTGAATTTTATTTAGGGGGATCAGAGTAAATGAGGCTGAATACACGCAACACTTTTTAGACTTTTAGAAAATTAAAACCACATTTCCTTCCACTTCACAGTTAGACACTATTTAACATGTTTGCCCTCAGTCCAGTTAAATAAAACCTGTTTAGAGACACAAATGACCTTTAAGAAAAAAGGCAACTTATACTTTTGATAAATATCTGCTATAGATTTTTTAAACCACCATTTTATTTCCCTTTCTAGGTTTTAAAATTAAGAAAAGCATAAAACTTTTACAAAAAGAGAATGAATACATTTCTTCTATGGGATGTTGATATTTGTGGAAAATGATGTAAAGAAAGCACATGCTAAATAAATAAAGATGTGTGGATACTTATGCATGGTACTGTATGTTTCGGAGCAGAAGGTCAGATCATCTATGGGAACGCAAAGTTTTAACTGACCACTGAGCCAAGCTGTCATTACAGATGTTCTAAGCTGCAAAGCCTTTAAGTCTCCATTCCTCTGTGTAAACAAAGTGTTGTTCAGTCCTCCTCCTAGACAACTGGAGCCATAACAGACACCACAGAAACCCAAGAAACCCAAGCTTTCTCCTTATTAAAGACTCCCTGCATCCATGGCCCGTTTCATAAGCCCCTCTACTCCTTCCTCTTTATTCCTTCCTCTCTTTCGCCTCCATTCTCATTCCTTGTGGGTTTTGGGTTGGCGAGTGCAAGGCGTCGCAGAATCGGAGGCCAACTCTCTCTCTTGCCTCTCGTTTTTTCCCTCTCGTTCTTAGTAGCCCATGTCTTCTTCTGGTATATCTTTCCTTCACTCTGTTTCCCAGGACTGGGCGTTAGCTATTTTAGGAGGCAAGGTCCAGCCAAAGCTCACGTTAGGGAGAAACAATGAGGTTTAGTTTGAGAGAAAACACACGAAGCAAAGAAGTGTAGAGACCCATGCCACAGTACGGGTGTTAGTCAGCCAGCTGTGTAGGTGCGGGGCGGCAGGAGCTCTCCCCACAGAGTGATTTACCTCACACAGACAGAACCCACTGAACGCCACACATGGGCAAAGTCCCCCACACACCTGCAATTACAATTATGCATGCACATAGATATTCTAAATCTTCCATTTATTTTCATCACAAATGGGCCTGAGCAAAGGTTCTCAAAGTTGCTTACTTTTTTATTTAACCAGGAATGCCCCATTAAAATACGATATCTGCCCGTGAGTTCTCAGCGATGACTGAATTCCATATATCTATACTTGGAAAAAACACAGCTGAAAGACATACACAATAATCATTGTAATAAAAAACAAATATGATACTGCATTTTTTTTTCATAAGAATATTCAATAGCAGGTGTGAGGAGCCACAGACCTGCTCCCCAGGACCTAAAGCAGACATGAAAGAGATCTTCAGAGCCACAGACATCTAAAGGGCCCCCAGATCAGGGGAGGCCCCAGAGGACCACCACTAGGACTACTGCAACACCAACCCCCCTCCTACCCACAGCATCCTCAGTTCCACAGAGCTGCAGTGACGAGCCCACAGGCCCCCCCTAGTTGGCTACGCCAGAGTAGCCACCGGGAGTGAGCTGGCACACACCCAGACAGTCCCGGACACCGAGAAACACCAATCCACCAGAGGCACCAGCCACTGACAGGTTGTGTGACAGGGGGGGAAATAGGCCCCACATTTGATGGTGGCCTAAGTTGCTCTAGGAGAGGGGGTATCCTAAGACCCAACCTGAGAGAAAAACAGGCACACACAGTCACAATCACACATTCCCACCCTTGTGTGTCGCCTCGACCCCATGCGTCATTTAAAAAAAACAAATCCCCTCATGCTAAAAACAGGGGGTTCACCTGGTTCAAGCAACCCTGCCAACCAGGATGAAACAGTCCCAACCTCCTAATGAATTCCAAACCCCATGAACCTCAACATGAATTATATAAGATTTAGTTTGAAAAAATATGTATGCAGAATGTCTTTCATTGAAGACCTAATAAAAGGTCTGCAACTAGCCAATTTCCTAACAGTAATTCTAATCGTACAAAAAACAATCATCAAAGATCACCTTTTGAATGTTAACTAAAGTATTTTTTGAAATGAATCATATACTAGTGATTTGGGGAACAAACCAGAGTATGATCTGATTAACAAGAAAATTGGGGAAAAAATATCATATTAGTTTCAAGTGACAAAACCAGTGGGATATGCTAATAGCTTTGTTCAGCTAACAACTGTATATTTCTTTGTATTTCATATTCAAATACTAAAGAACCATGGTCACTAAGAGAGGTTGTGCCATACTGGGAGTGTGGGATTTAAAGAGATACAAACTGTCTCAGATAGCATTCCGTGTTAAACATGTGGCAGCCATATTGGATTTTAAGGTTGGGGTTGGGGAGAAAACTCCTAAAAACAATATTGTCTTCAGCAGCATTCCTGACTATCTTTCCAGCTCAGAATAAGCAAATATTGACTTATTGACAATCTAATGTGCAATTAAACCTTTATCCTTTAACCAAACATGCAGTGTCCTTTTAGTAGTTTTGAAAAAAAAGTCCGTTATGCAGTATTACGGTTTTAAAATGTCTGTTAAGATGGTGCTACTTTGAAACCTTTATTTTTACTTAGGTGGTCATAAAACCTTGAGAACCACTGGGCTTAAGGATGATTATGCCTTTCCAAGAATATTTGACTTTGGTATGAGGTAGACACACAACAGCAGATAGTTAGAGGGAACCTAAGGGGATCAAAAAAGAATCAAGCATCTTGAGTGAGAGATGCATAAAAAGTTTATGATGTGCACATATAGGAAGGAAAGAGGTTTTTTATAAAGGCTCAGAGGAGGATTAAAATTAGTCTTTAAAAATTTGTATATGGTATCGGTTTTATGGCTAGCTAGAAATACATCCAGGGAAGACGGAAAAAGATCAACAACAAAAACATTATAACAGTGTTTTATGCATGCATGTAGAGTCCTGCTCCTTAGATGGGGCTTTCCCTTTACAGAGCAATAAAACATGCTGTCATAGTGGAAGTTGGAAAGAGAAGTAGAGTAATCATAAACTTTTGGGGAGTCACTGTGTCAGGAGGGAGTTCACTTTGTGTAACTGGCATATATCCTCCTAGTCTGTGTTTTCATGTTAATCATCAAGAGGCATTTACTTAATGAGACCAACCACACTTCTATTCTTAAGGCTTCTCAGACTATAGGAGAAGCATAATGAAAATGGTGTTGCCTATCATAGGGAATAGTCATAAATTTTTTTTTCTTTTTGTGCACCAAGCAGGAAAGGATTTCCTGGAAAGAAGGGAACCAACCCCCCAAAAAGTAAATAGTGATTCAATTATATTCTATGAACATTCAAAGAAACGTCAGCTTGCACTGGCTTAAGTTGACCTTCATGTCTTTGAAGGACATCCTGACACCTCTTCAGCCTGCTGACCTTTGACATTTGCACAGGAAATGTCTGATGGGGAGACTTTAAGGTAACAAACTGCTGACAGCAAGGAAACACAATATTGTATGCAATGTAACAAACCAAAGATCTGCTTATAGGACTCTCTGTAAGCAACCACTCTGTTTTGGCCTGTTTTTCTTTAAGTGTTGTTAAAAGCCTAAATGAAAATGACCAACAACTTTCCAGAGTGAACTGTCCAATGGTTTAGGTGGTTGGCACTGTTGTCTGAAAATGTTGTGTTTCTAATTCTCATTTGTTTTTGTATTTGGATTATTTTGGGTTGCTTGTTTTTGTTGTTGAGGTCTTTCCACGTTGGGTTTATTCCTTTGTTTTGAGTTTCTAAGTTCTTTCTTGTATCAATAAATAGTTCTCTGGTTAAGATTTTGTTATAGGTTTAGTCCTTTTTTCCTTGGTTAGTAGATCCTTTAGTGCAGGGATGCCCGAAGTGTGATCCAGGAGCCATTTACAGCCCTTAGAATTATTTTGGATGCAAATTTGGTACGCCTGCACAGGGGTTTGATACAGACAGACCGTTTAAAAAAATTTTTTAGAACAACAATTCTACTGATAAATTAAAATTTTCTTTAAATTATCTATTTTAGGTACAGCAGGAAGTCATTCTTTCATCTTCTATACCACTTATTCCATAGTAAATCACAGGGGGCTGGTGCCTACCTCCAGCAGTCTACAGGCAAGAGGCAGAATTGAACCCAGGACCTTCTTGCTGCAAGGCAACAGTGCTACCAACTGCACCACCGTACAGGCCCCAACAGAACAACAGCAGAAAGTATTTTTCTTTTATTAACCACACAGTTTGCTTTCACTTTCATTTAATAGTATATAAGACCACAAACATTCAGCGATGTTTACCCAAAAGCAGACCAGGCCGCACCTTTCAAGTAAACTTAGCAAAATACTGTAGCGATTTTTGAAGAAAGAATGACCCAAATCCAACTCTTGTTGCTCAGATTTTCAAGGTTTTCAAGCCCGATATACCTTTCTTTTAATAAGGCATTTGAGCAAAATTCTTTTTTTAGATCTGTATGGACCTACCATAGACCTACACATTTACACTAATTTATTCATTTCACTAAAATATTGCATGTTTAGTTTATTGTAGGTAAAATAAAAACTTTTAATTAAAAACAAATTCAGATTTTTGTGTGTATACTTTCAACTGCAATATTTTCACCCACATGGGAAAAAATTTGGACATCTGCTTTAGTGGTTCAGTTTTTCCCATATTCATTGTATGTTTATTAGTCTGCTCTCCTCAGCTCCTTAGCCTTTTCTCCCTACTCAGCTGCAATTCATTCTTTTCCCTTGTTTCTGGCAATGTTTTAGATGTTTTGTTGCTTGCATTTCAATGAACAGAATATTTGTAGGTTACTGCATAACAATTGATAATAGTCTGAATAGATATTTTGCCTTCATGAATTGAAGCAGGTATACATAGAAAATATGCAGGACATTGGCCCTCAACAACTGGAACCGCCAATCTCTGGACAAGCAACCTATGTACTCCACACCCAAGAAACTGTTACTAAATGATGAGAGAAATAATGTAGCTCAGTCACTGCGAAAAGCAGTAGCATATGAAATAGTGGGAGTGAGGAGTTCTTTCCCGGGAATTTCCGCATGCTTGTCTAAACCGTATATCTTTGTGTGTCAGCGGGCCACCGTCTGATGTTGTATCCTGTACACAGCCACCCTGTAATAGTAAAATCCTTGTCTGTGTTACAACAATAATATAAAAAAACATTACTAAATGAGTGTTTGGAAATAATGACTGTGCAACCATAGACTTGCCAGACACCCTGGGGCTTCACTTCCATTAAAAAAAACAGTCATAGCCCTTGTATTTTTCTTTAACTGATATCTTTATTCTGTGTTTACAGCATGGTTCTTTTGAAAATTATACTTGATCTTTTTATGTTTGCATTTCTAAAGATTGCATTGTGAGCGTAGGAGCATTTTCCTTTAAAACATGTAAACAAACAAGTAAACAGACCGAGATAGGCTTACCGGCAAGTGTAGACATGCAGATTTATGATGTCTTACCTAAGAGGCAGGTGTTACCTTTTTGAGAGCAAGGACGATGTAAGTGAGTCAGAATGACTACACCCCACAGTGAGTATCAAAGAGAATAGCCGACAGAGGATTCCTGTACTGATGTCTTTTGTGACTGATTGTTTATTTTGATATGATGTGAACGATCTTGTCTTGGAATGCGTATGACTAAACCTGTAAAGTGGTGGGCCCAGTCACAGACACTGAAAACAGCATGGAACACACCTGATTCCCAAACATCACCTCCTCAGGTGTCTGGTTCTGTCTATTGCCATTTTGTGGAGAGTAAAGACAGGTGTACATCTGTGTGAGGTACTACACAATAAGAAATGACTACTAAAGCACACCTGACATTGACATTACAGTTGCATTCAATTCAATTCAATTCAATTCAAAGATACTTTATTGATCTCCGAGGGGAAATTAGAAAATTCAGAAGTTGACATACACTAATCATCAGTATATACAGGTCCTTCTCAAAATATTAGCATATTGTGATAAAGTTCATTATTTTCCATAATGTCATGATGAAAATTTAACATTCATATATTTTAGATTCATTGCACACTAACTGACATATTTCAGGTCTTTTATTGTCTTAATACGGATGATTTTGGCATACAGCTCATGAAAACCCAAAATTCCTATCTCACAAAATTAGCATATTTCATCCGACCAATAAAAGAAAAGTGTTTTTAATACCAAAAACGTCAACCTTCAAATAATCATGTACAGTTATGCACTCAATAATTGGTCGGGAATCCTTTTGCAGAAATGACTGCTTCAATGCGGCGTGGCACGGAGGCAATCAGCCTGTGGCACTGCTGAGGTCTTATGGAGGCCCAGGATGCTTCGATAGCGGCCTTTAGCTCATCCAGAGTGTTGGGTCTTGAGTCTCTCAACGTTCTCTTCACAATATCCCACAGATTCTCTATGGGATTCAGGTCAGGAGAGTTGGCAGGCCAATTGAGCACAGTGATACCATGGTCAGTAAACCATTTACCAGTGGTTTTGGCACTGTGAGCAGGTGCCAGGTCGTGCTGAAAAATGAAATCTTGATCTCCAAAAAGCTTTTCAGCAGATGGAAGCATGAAGTGCTCCAAAATCTCCTGATAGCTAGCTGCATTGACCCTGCCCTTGATAAAACACAGTGGACCAACACCAGCAGCTGACACGGCACCCAGACCATCACTGACTGTGGGTACTTGACACTGGACTTCTGGCATTTTGGCATTTCCTTCTCCCCAGTCTTCCTCCAGACTGTGGCACCTTGATTTCTGAATGACATGCAGAATTTGCTTTCATCCGAAAAAAGTACTTTGGGAACTGAGCAACAGTCCAGTGCTGCTTCTCTGTAGCCCAGGTCTGGGGAATGCGGCACCTGTAGCCCATTTCCTGCACACGCCTGTGCACGGTGGCTCTGGATGTTTCTACTCCAGACTCAGTCCACTGCTTCCGCAGGTCCCCCAAGGTCTGGAATCGGCCCTTCTCCACAATCTTCCTCAGGGTCCGGTCACCTCTTCTCGTTGTGCAGCGTTTTCTGCCACACTTTTTCCTTCCCACAGACTTCCCACTGAGGTGCCTTGATACAGCACTCTGGGAACAACCTATTCGTTCAGAAATTTCTTTCTGTGTCTTACCCTCTTGCTTGAGGGTGTCAATAGTGGCCTTCTGGACAGCAGTCAGGTCGGCAGTCTTACCCATGATTAGGGTTTTGAGTGATGAACCAGGATGGGAGTTTTAAAGGCCTCAGGAATTTTTTGCAGGTGTTTAGAGTTAACTCGTTGATTCAGATGATTAGGTTCATAGCTCGTTTAGAGACCCTTTTAATGATATGCTAATTTTGTGAGATAAGAATTTTGGGTTTTCCTGAGCTGTATGCCAAAATCATCCGTATTAAGACAATAAAAGACCTGAAATATTTCAGTTAGTGTGCAATGAATCTAAAATATATGAATGTTAAATTTTCATCATGACATTATGGAAAATAATGAACTTTTTCACAATATGCTAATATTTTGAGAAGGACCTGTATGTTATATGGATTTTTGGCTTTTAATTATGCATTTGAGAGTAATTCAAAAATACTGCATATGACTGAAAATGAGAACAAGGAACAAGTTGGAATTTGCTATAACCCAAACAAGGTAAACATTTTACATACAGGCTCAGATATGTACATGCAATCCCAGTAACATTTGGATGAATTGTTCTCAGCAAGATGCAGAGAAATCACATAATTTTTATGGCTACAGCTATAGCAAGGACCTGGCAACATTTGGGATGGATATCTGAACACTATTCTTGTCAGAATTAGTGGATTTTGTTTAAATCAGTTATTTGCCCGGACACAAGCCTCAGGCTTACAGTTAAGGTGCTGATCCTCGGCATCGAAATAAGTTAGATGGTATGGTTGTGGCATCCTCCCTTTGGAGGTTTTCTAGGCATATCCCACTGTGAGGAGACCCTGGGTCAGACCAAGAATTTACTGGAACAACTATATATCCCTTCAGGCCTGGGAACACCTTTGTATCCCAGACGAAGTTATAGAGTGTTGCCAGGCAGAGGGATGTCTGGCTTTTCCTCCTAAACCTTTTACCTCAGTGCCCTCATAAAAAAAAGTAGAAGCCAAGCACAGTCCATAAATTTTCAATTAGGATGAGGTTGGGGATATTGTAGAAGCTTAATGTTAGCTTGATTTATCCAATCCAAAAGCAGATTTGAAGCCTTTGGGAACCTTGTTTCTTTGGAACAAGCAGTTGTGTCCAAGTTGCAACCATCTTTAGAATTAAGATGAATTTGAGGTAGACCTTAGAATCCTTATTCCACCCATTTTGTGTAATGCACCAATACCACTGACAGTGAAACAGATCCTCAGCATGATACTGCCACCCCCGTGCTTGTCAGAGAGATACATTGCTCTTAGGTTCCAAACCGTGACTCCTCACCGTGACTCCGACAGACATTGTCTTGTCCTTGAGGCCAAATAGACTTGGTCTCGTCTGACTTTAAAAGTTCCAGAAGGCATTTGGCTTGTCCATGTAGACATCTCAGTCAAGCTTGATGGTGTCTGATTTTGGAGAAAACATTTCAACATCTTCCAGTTTATAACCTTGAACTTTGCTGGTTCCTCCTTTGTTTTTTAACATCATAACAAATTTAGTTTCATCTGAGGGTAACGACTTTGCTCAGAGGGCTGAAGCTTGGACACACTTGGAATTCCAGCAGGACAATTGTCCCAAATACACATCAAAACTGGTTTTAGAAGGCTAATATCAAGTTTCTGGAATGGCTCATCTTCAGTCATGTTAAAAAATGAATGAGCGGTTCAAAATGCAGGTCCCTTTCCAGTAGGTGAGTCCGTTTAAAAGAGGTCCACCCGTTCTGATAAAAACTGTGGTGAAATATCCAGCCAGAATAATGTCAGAAAAAACTTATGGCTATAAGAGGTGTTTTTTCTTGCAGCTTGTTTGGGAACATTTACTGAGAATAGTGGATGTATATATTTGAGCTTGCATGTATACTTAAAACCCTGTGGGAAACAGATTCAAATTTTTAAAGAAAATTCATAGGCATTTTGTTTGTGGTATCATCATTCCACCGTGGAAAAAGAATGTTTCAAATAAATCAACCCAAAGTTAACATGACATTTAGGCTCATAATTAGCATATGTAAACTTCTGAACTGATCTGTATCTCATATGTTTGACAGCAAGTGTGTCTGTGACTGCGTCAGGAGGAAAACCTCAAAGTAATAACTCAGCGCAGTGACAGGAGCCCATGCGATGCCATGAGCAGATACATGATTCAGCCTCTGGCCGCTCTGCTCGCAGCTGCCTATATTCCAGGAAGAGGAACAGTGAACCGTTCAACTGTCATCTGCCAGGCCTTTATCATGGCATGCTTATCCTGGTTCAAATGTATGTGTGTGGTGCATTGTGGCCCCTGATAGAGGAGAAGGTAAATCTACTTAGTCACAGAAAGGGTGTTGTTGAAGGAAAAAAAAAAGCTGATATAAAGCAGTGTTCATTTCCCTAGCAAATTTTTATCTCAAATAAAAAAGAAAGCAGCAGTTAAATTTTGCTTACAACTCATTAGCAATCCATTTTTTCTGCACACTTCTGGTCTGAGTTTGGGTTCAATTGACTTTTCCTGAGTGATATTTTTGCTGCATGCTCTCCGGTCTACCCACTTCTAAATTTCAACATAATCCTCCTCCAGTTGGCTGCAGACCCAAATGGTGTAAGAATAATAAAGCTTATGTTTAAGTTAATGTAGAGGTTCCTTAAATGCTAACATCACACATATCTCTGTCTGGTCATGGAACCTACTTTTGCACATATTTAGCCACAGCTTAAAATTGACTATAGATCAAATATGAAGTCTATGGAAAAACAAAAGTTCCTAATGATTACAGATTTAACTTCCAGACTGTGTAAAACATTTGTCCAAAAAGTTCCAGATTTTGTTCCCTTTGCCTGCTGTGTTCTTTAGGGTCATATTCAGCCAACTTCTTTGGCCTATTTAGCACAGTATGTAAGGTCGAATCAGCTTGAACTGAATGTAAAAGTGATCTGATGCGTAGCCAAACATCACCTGCATTTATCTCACGAATCAGGTGTTGACATATGAAACAATCATAGTTATTTGATGTGCTTTTGAAGAGTCCAATTCTCTCTGGATTAGGAATTACCAATCTTTTGGAAATCTATGCCGGGTATACACACAAAGAATGCTGCACATAATCGGTAATGCTAACCATGCGTTGTACAGATACCTCTGTCCCATAACCTAAAAGATTTAGCTTTAGTTTTTTGAGAAATCATTTTTCATCATTTCATTATTAAGACAGTTTAAGCTGAAATGTATCTAGGAATACTTTTTTGATATCTTCATATGTCAAAAAGCTATTGGATTTGGCTAAGATCAATATCAGCAGGTAAGAGCTTTACAAAGTAAAGTGTACCACAGTTTGGGAACTGTGGCTTTAGACAAAGGCACATCCAATTGTACTTCCAAGTACACATCGGGAGTCATCTCAATGTTGTCTCCACGGTGAAATAACAAAGACCTCAGGTCCTAACTTGCAAAATACAAACGGAAAAACAAATAACATGCACACCCATGTACACATGAATTTTCTGCATTTAGCATTGACACAGCTCATGAGATCTGCAAAAAGAAGCACTGTAAAAAAAACAACAAATTAAAAACTTTATTCTTATACAAAAAATACTATACAAAAAAGATTTTTAATGTACATTTTCTGAATCTGCACTTAAGGTTTGCGGCTATAAAACCATTCTAGACACACACCAGTTTCCTGTGTCATTGTGCTATCCGTCTGCAGGCACTGATAACACTGTTTAGACTGGCTTCTCTGCAAACGTGTCTGCCTGATTGCCAAAACGAAATAGTTTTTGTGTTTTAACATGGTCGTGAGGTAGGAGAAGGATGGGGGTTTAGGCCTGGAAAAGGGGGTAAAGACTGATGAAGAGATTAAAAAGAGTAAGAGAAGACTATTATGCCAAGACAGGGAGAGCGAATTCAGAGTTTTGGTGTGTCTGAAACGAGAACGAGGGTTTTCTCTGAGCTGTAGAGGGGACAAGTGGATAAAAGAAGTTCCTATCTGATTTTTGGTTCTAAAAAGCAGCTGTTGCTCAAAGTGGAATGAACTAGAATGTGACCAAAGGAGAGCCACAAAATCAGACTCTGCTCTACATAGAAATCTTCTCATAATAAACCATAGTAAATCAACCATGCAAAAGAGTAAAAGAAAATCTAAAAAGTGCAGAATGCATTTCTTTTTAACCCCTTTGAGTCAATACTTTGTAGAACCAACTTTCCCTTGCAATCACTGCTTCAAGCCTTTTGGATCTACTACCTATGCCCTTACTTATTTGTAAAATAGCTCCAAGCTCTGTCAGGTTGGTGGGGGTGTGTCTCCTTATGTCACTTTTTAAATATTGCAGCAAATTCTGAAATTAATTTAAGTCTGGACTTTGACTGGACCATTGTAACACATAAATATGCTTTCATCTAAACCATTGACCAGAGCACCTTCAGGTCAGGCAGACAGTACTCTGTCAGTGGGACTCTTTATGGCTTTCTTTCAACAATGGCTTTCTTCCTTTCATTCTTCAATAAAGTCCTTATCTGTAGAAAAAATGACTAATAGTTGTCCTGTCAACAGATTCTCCCACCAGACCTGTGGATCTCTGCAGCTCCTCCAGAGTTACCACAGGCATCTTGGCTGTTTCTCTGATTAAGTCAGTCCTTGCCCACACAGTTCATTTAGATGGATGGTCATTGGTTAATAGCTTTTTTTTATTTCCATTTTTTGGATGATAGATTGTATAGTGTGTGTGAGATGTTCAAAGCTTAGGGTATTGTTTTAGAACCTAAGTCTGCTTTAAACATCTCTACAACCTTCTCTAAAGGCAATTGGTCAAACTATGTCTAATTTAATTGTATCAGAATAAAGGGAGACTTCACACAACAGCGGTAACATGACAAAATGTGGAAAAGTGGAAAAGCTCCGGCATTCAGTGCAAGGCACTTTACCGTCTACAAATGATATCTCCCAGCTGCAACCACAAAGTCCTCTACAAGCCAATCACTCATTTTTAAAATATGTTGTTGAGAGAATTTACAGCTGCATTGAAAAGTTGTGCTCTTTTAATGTGGAACAGAACGGATCCAGTTTGGCAAAGTTAGCACCTCAGAGAGTCCCTAGAGAGACACCAATACTGCACTACACAGGGTCTGTTACAGCAAGTGTTAAACAGCAACAGGGCACGCTGTATAGAAGTACACCCACCCCCCAACACACACACACACACACACACACACACACACACACACACACACACACACACACACACGCACACACACACACACCCACACACACACACACACACACACACACACTCACACAGAGGCAAGCTTTGCATGCAACGCTTTAATGCAGACATGCAAGGTGTATTGCTTAAGCTCATGTATGAAGCTGTTTCATCTAGTGCTGCCTTTAAACAAATAATGAGGGGACAGTGTGTTAAATGAAGGGCGAACAAAGGCAGTAGTTTCCCTGTAGACAACATAAGACCAACATAATCATATGGTCAGTCTGGTTTCATTTGTTAATCTGTTTAACTGTATCTGGTCTGTACACCAGCCCAAATAAATATCATAATTAGGTAAAGAGAAGGGAATTTAGCATTACCAATGAATTGAAAATAAATATGTTCTACATTTAAATTAGAAATACAAAAATTAATCAGTAATGAATCAATTTTATGTAAATCGACTGATCTGTGACTAGCAGGTCAGATCTTGAAAAACCAGAAACTTCCTTTTTTTTATTAAATGCATCATAGCCAACATCTCACAACATTTTCTATCATTTTCTACCTCTTTTAAAGAACCTGAAGCAATTTTTTTATTTTAAGTGTGATAATCAATTGAATAAAGACAAAATAAATTGGTCAAAAATGAAAATCAATGATCTCAAAGGAAAAAGATTATATCAACCAGGAAACGCCTGATTAGTTCCTCTAGGTCATCTAGGTTTTAAATAGAATAGCACTGAAATATTTAAAAGTCAAAATGTTCCAAACCAAAAGATATTTGCATACTTCTTCATTTCAGGGTGTAAAGATCTGTAAAAGATGCCATCTCTAAAAAGAAAATAATTTTCCATTCTCTGGGAAAAAAAAAAATAAAAAATACTAAACCAATTATAGAACCAGTCACAGCAGGGCTGTTAGAAACCATGACGGGTTATAACAGCCCAGAGACACAGAACAAATAAAAAGCAGTTATGAGAAACAAAATCTATCACCTTTCTTGTGATAAGTATCAAGCAACAAATAAAGAAGAAGAGAGAGCAAGAGATATGTAGGGAAGTGACTGCAGCAAAGACTGCAACACCTAAACAAGGGCACGGACCATAAAACCGAGACCAACATATCAACACAAGAATCTAAAAAATACCATGCAAATATAGAAACAGGAACAAGAGGTTGAGATATAGACGAAGAACATTAAAAACGTCATAAACGGCCATAAATGAATCCAACAAACACAGCATCCCAGATGAAACCAAGGGCTAAATATTAATCTGCACAAGTAGAGTTACGGAACACATCAGCAAAGCAAGATTATTATTATGTATTTATGCAGAACTTCTGGTGCCCATCTTTTTCGATTACTTTGTCAAAATGATCGGACATTTAACAAGCTTGGAAACTTTAAGTGGAAAAAAGCTTGAACTTCTGTCAACATCTAGGAGGAAATTATATTACCTTATGTGGGAAATCTAGAATACAGCCAACCCAGAAGGAGCAGGACATACAGCCATCAACAATGAAGCTAAGGTATCAGCCCGTTATAGCCTGCTGGTATTTGGCAGATATTCAGGAAGAATGAAACTTTGAAAAAAAAAAGTGTTGTTAAATAACTTTAAAACCAAATGAAAACATATTCATTTATTGATGATTTTCTCTACTCCACAAGGGGTTAAAAAAAAATTTACATACAGGCTCAAGTACAGGGGTTGGACAATGAAACTGAAACACCTGGTTTTAGACCACAATAATTTATTAGTATGGTGTAGGGCCTCCTTTTGCGGCCAATACAGCGTCAATTTGTCTTGGGAATGACATATACAAGTCCTGCACAGTGGTCAGAGGGATTTTAAGCCATTCTTCTTGCAGGATAGTGGCCAGGTCACTATGTGATACTGGTGGAGGAAAACGTTTCCTGACTCGCTCCTCCAAAACACCCCAAAGTGGCTCAATAATATTTAGATCTGGTGACTGTGCAGGCCATGGGAGATGTTCAACTTCACTTTCATGTTCATCAAACCAATCTTTCACCAGTCTTGCTGTGTGTATTGGTGCATTGTCATCCTGATACACGGCACCGCCTTCAGGATACAATGTTTGAACCATTGGAAGCACATGGTCCTCAAGAATGGTTCGGTAGTCCTTGGCAGTGATGCGCCCATCTAGCACAAGTATTGGGCCAAGATAATGCCATGATATGGCAGCCCAAACCATCACTGATCCACCCCCATGCTTCACTCTGGGCATGCAACAGTCTGGGTGGTACGCTTCTTTGGGGCTTCTCCACACTGTAACTCTCCCGGATGTGGGGAAAACAGTAAAAGTGAACTCTCAGAGAACAATACATGTTTCACATTGTCCACAGCCCAAGATTTGCGCTCCTTGCACCATTGAAACTGACGTTTGGCATTGGCATGTGTGACCAAAGGTTTGGCTATAGCAGCCCGGCCGTGTATATTGACCCTGTGGAGCTCCTGACCAACAGTTCTGGTGGAAACAGGAGAGTTGAGGTGCACATTTAATTCTGCCGTGATTTGGGCAGCCGTGGTTTTATGTTTTTTGGATACAATCCGGGTTAGCACCCGAACATCCCTTTCAGACAGCTTCCTCTTGCGTCCACAGTTAATCCTGTTGGATGTGGTTCGTCCTTCTTGGTGGTATGCTGACATTACCCTGGATACCGTGGCTCTTGATACATCACAAAGACTTGCTGTCTTGGTCACAGATGCGCCAGCAAGACGTGCACCAACAATTTGTCTTCTTTTGAACTCTGGTATGTCACCCATAATGTTGTGTGCATTTCATTATTGCATTTCTTAATTGGATCAGGCTGGTCCAATTTAGCCATGAAACCTCCCACACTAAAATAACAGGTGTTTCAGTTTCATTGTCCAACCCCTATATATACGTACATTCCTTCCAATGTATGGTTAGTATTATGATTTGTGGGTGTTTTGGGGTTTTGTTGGTGTGTTTCACAATTATGTTTTTGAATCATGCTTCTGTTTATTATATTCCTGGTTATGCTTTAGTTTCATGGTTTTCTAGTTTCTGTTAGTTTGTATTCAAGAGTTTCCGTTCTGCTCGAGCCACGTTTTGTCCTGTCAATCAACTTTATTTGGTTCACCTGCACCTAGTTAATCTGTCTTATTTCACCTGGTCACGCTCCATAAATACACACCTGTTCAGTTATTCATCGTGGAATCATTTTCATATCATGTTCATGCCTTGCTTTCAGATCATGCTCATGTCTTGTTTGGATCATGCCATGCCTGTCTTGCCTGCCTTTTTGTTGTTTTGTTCCTGCCTCTTTCTGTGAGTGAGTTTTTGTTAATTAAATCTTTTTTCACCTATCGTCATGCTGCCTGCTCATCTGCATTCTGGGGTCCTACATTGCTCAAGTCCTAACAGTTAGAGGGTTAGGGTTCAACAGTGTGGGAACTTGGACATGTTTAAATATTCTATAAGAACAGTGATTTCAAACACACATTAAAACTGGCTGTGGAGTGGCTAAAGAATTAATAATATAAAGGTCCTGAAACTGCCTTTCCAAGGTCCTGTCACAAATCAAATTAAAAATGTATGTAATGAAGTCAACAGCTGGGTTCGTGTGAGGAATCCAAACAATAAAAAAACAATAAATTTGACCATTTCCGCCAACAAGAGTGGTCAAATATCAAGCCAGAATTATGCCCCAAACTTATTAATGGCTACAAAAAGTCTGTGTTTGAGGACCACACTCTGAAAGACATTTAACCAAACATTAGTGGGGTGCATGTATGTATAATTTTTACTTTCTATGCATTAGAGAAAATCCACAGTAATTTTAAAGTTGACTGTAGTTATTAATTGTATAATCCCTCCATTGTTAAAACTGGATAAATCATAAAACTGGTGATCCTGATTGCTTTAAATTGTACAATTCAATGACTTGAGAAGATATATCCATCTTCCACAAATTCAATTTCTAAATTAGTTTTTCTTCTGCATTAGTGATGTTTTTCTCTAAATGCACATTAAGAGTTGCAGCTTATGTATTTCACATAAATATCAGGCCTTCCTCTTTGCTTTTTATCCAAGCAAGACAGGGATTTTTTCTTCTTTTTTCAGTGGACTGTTTTGGTTAGTGCTTCATTTCTCAAATTTCTATGTTTTGAATACTAACAAGAACAGAAACACTGATCCAACCTCTAAATCAAATTTTTGTGTTGACTTTAAGACCACACAGGCAGACAGGTATGGCAGACTGGAGGGCATTTTTTATTTTTAAATCAAGAATGTTTGTAATATTGCAATGAACAAAACGTAAGCCCTGAAAGGAGCTAATCTGTTTGGCTTTCTTGGACTATTGTGATTTGTTGACATGAATTGTCAGACCTTCTTGACCTGTTAAACCTTTGACCTCTGTGTTCTACTTTTCTTAAATGTTGTCAAAGGTCAACATTAAGCGCGCATCGCTGTCGATCACAAGCCAGGCGGTGGTCACTCAGGCTGCAGTTTAAACAACATCCAGAGCTCAAACATCTTGTTAGGCGTCGAGAAGTTTTAGTGGAGCATGTGGGAAAGGTCACCAATTACCAGCAACAGAAGCCTGGCCCTTGGACAGACTTGTAAGGCATTCCCTCATTTAAATGTGTAACAAACAATGCAGGAAATGTGGTCAGGGAATATTAAGATCTCCTAATGTTGGACTAGGTGTCAGCTTTCTCTACGATAATGCCAGCTCTCCAGCTGCTTCTGTGTTTACTCATTTGCGGTGCGATTCTGTTTTTTCTGGCTGAAAAACATGCATTCCCACACAAACGATGCATGAAAGGCCATAGGGGTAATTATTTTAACCTGTTTCTAATTACCTGGTCTCTGTGGGTTTTGTGACTCATCGGGGAGAGGGGAGAAAGCTGCTCATATGCAGGTCAGCACACCATTAGGTTTCCACCATTAAGATCAAGATGCAGATAAGATTAAATTGACGTGAGTTACAGCAGTACAGATAGTTTCCATTGTCAGTACATTTCCTTTGAAGCTTTTGAAGTCTGTTCCAAAACCATGTTGGCTGTAAACTTCCTAACAGGGCAATAGAAACACATCCAACACAAACATCTGCCATCTAATATGGTGGTCAAAGAACACTAATAATGTCCTCCTGTAAAAGTTTGACATATGACTGAATGTGATTGTTAATTAAGTCAGATTCATTTAGTCTGCTATGTCAATATAAAACACTGCTACACTATGGTTATTAACATGTCAACAACCATCCGAAGTGCCTTAATTCTTTGCAGCATAGATTCAACATTTCTATCATCTCAGACCAGTTCCTCCTCTAACCTCTATCATCAAGTTGTTTTCATCCAAAGCACGCGCGCTAGGTATTTCCGTTTCTTTAGACCATTTTCTGTAAATCTGAGAAATTGTTATAGAGAAAATCCAAGTAGATCTGCAGTTTCTGAAAGACACCATTTCGTCTGACAACCAACAACCATAACACGTTCCAAGTCTCTTAAATGCCCTTTCTTCCTAATTCTGATGCTCAGTTAGAGCTTCAATAAGTTGTCTTCACCACCACCAGATCCCTAAAGGTATAAAGATGCTACCATGTGACTAGCTGAGTTGTCATTGAGGTGACAAGCATTTAAACGAGTGTACCTAATTAAGTAACCAGTGAGTGTGTATATATACAGTACTGGGGAACATTTATTGGCTTCCCTGATAAAAATGGCTTCCCTGATAAAAATGTGAAAAAAGCCTTATAAAAAAAATGCTAAAAGACTTGGTGGATCCTGTTTTTTTTTCTTTATCATTTTGTACCTTTGCCACTTTAGTCACTTCTTTTTTGCCCCTGACAGAACTTTTCTACAGAAAGGATATCAATTTGTGCCCACGTTAGCAATATTATTTCAAACTGATGAAAGGGTATGGCAACAGCAGCAGATAACAGGAGCTTTCAGCCTCTCTGTCATGGAATAAGGTGGATCTGAAAATGTTGGCAGCCTTTAAAAAATCTCCAAGTTAAGGCAAGGGTCTACTTAGGTGGCTTCTGTTTAAAGTTAGTAATAGTAACTATGCTGATTGTCGAATATCCATCCAGGACCAATATGGTAAAAATCAGAAAAAAGCTTAAATACTGGGTTTCTGGCATACAAAGTTCTCAGGAGCGAGAAATGGGTGAGTGCAACTTTAGCTGTGTAGGGATCAAAATATCTTGCAATCAGGGAACTAATACCTAACAGGAAACATAGCAAACATGACCAAACATTAAGAAAAATACAAAATGCAAGGTCAAAGTCTAACTGGATCATGACAGGAAACATTGGCTGTCATGCTCCTAAATGATCCAAACGCTCTGCTGTGAGTGGTAAAGTAAACTAAAAAAACAACAATGGCAATGCTGGCAGGAGTGATTGAGAGCCCCCAAAGGACATTTGGGAACTGCTGTACTTTTCCATACGTTATCTGACTTTGGAAACTCATGGTCTCTAGATGGTCACCAAGCTCATTATATCAATGAGAAAATGTCTCAGCATTGCTGGTGAGGAGAGGAAAATAAATAGCATAGCTTTCCTACAGAGGGTCTCAAGAGGGTGCATTTTTGTACTGCATAGTCATCAGGGACTAAAGGGGGTCTAAGGAGAAGCTAAAGTGCACTTTGTATCCCAGTCACACATATAACTTCATCCAGGGCCCAATTAAATCCTAAAAGCTTTAAATTCAAACACAGATAAATATCCCTGGACAGTAATACTGTTCAGGTGCACGGCTGTTAGAGAAAGTCCTCACATAAAAGTGTGATAGTGTTTCATTATGCGGATTTAGAGTCCATAAAATGGATGAATTTATATGCCAGTCAGTTAACTCCAAGTTGACTCCGCCTAAAATTATAAAATTAGACAAAGTGCCCATTTTGCTTTTTCACAATCATCTACTCAGGGGAAACCCCCTGCAGCCTCCAGATGCGAGGTTTGTATGCTTCTTCTAACCCACTTTATAACTATGGAGCCTACTAAGCAGAGCTCTGAAAATGAATGAAATGATATGAATTTTTGCTACATTTTAGGGGGAATCCATAATGATGAGGTCATATGTTATTATGAGTCAGCCAAGCAGATGAATCCCCCCTTTAATATCAACAAAACTCTCCCATGATAAAAATGTATATAATTGGCACAGCTGAGTTCTTTTTTTCTGAACAACTTCCCTTATTTCCTAAGGAGACAAAGGCATGAAAGAGACTGAGCTCATCACACATTTGTCTTCACACATCAATGGTCCTAATCTACCTACACTCCAGCCAAGAAAAAGACACGACACAACATGAAATCACTCACTGTGGTATAAAAGTGAGACTTCTATTTCGATCCATTTGACGTACTACCAGCAAATAATAGAAGACTGAATGACAAAAGAGCAGAAGTGAAAACCTTTTTTCTCACAAAAAACAAGTATAGACAAGTCACAGATGCAAATGCGGAGCAGTTACGCAAATTAGATGTTAAGCCATTTTAAACTTTGATTTTAAAGTAATTCTGCATTTAAACATAACATTTAAGTATTTCAGTAGGATCTTATAAAATTGTGCATTCCCCTTGAACTATATTACATCTTGTCAAGTTACAACGACAAACCTCAGTGTTTTATCGGTATTTTCGGGGATAATATAACACAAAGCAGTGTTTAATTGTGAAGTGGAAGAGAAATGATACATAGTTTCCCAGATGTTTATAAAACGATTCTGAATTGTTTTCTGTGCAATTACAATGAGCCTCCGTTACTCTGATACGCCTAAATAATTCCTGTGCAATTTGCTTCAGATGTCACTGAATTTGTAAAATAGGGCATTAATAAGAGCAGCAACCAATATGGTCACCATGGAGAAATTGCATACAGTTCTGGACATGTATTAGTTTTGCTCTTTACAAATATGACCAAATATGGCCTGAGCACCATTCCAAACAATGCATCATTGAGGAGTCAACAACACAAAATCTCTTGGCACCTGTATTGCCAAGGATCTTTCCTGGACCGTGGACACTGGCCACCTATTCAAAAGGGCACACAAGAGGATGCACTTCTTTAAGAGACTGAGACAGGTAAAGGGTGGTTCCCATCCTCACCACTTTTTATCGAGGCACCATGGAGTTAATGCAGAAAAGCTGCATAATGTCCTGATGTGGCTGCAGCAGTGCCTCAGACAAGAACAATCTGAAGCATGTGGTGAGAACGGCTGAAAAATAAAGTCTTTATTGACTCAATTCCCTCCCTTTAAAACATCTATAAGGACAAGATGTAGAGATAAAAAGCCATCTGTATCATCAAGGGCTGCCATGATCAGCATCATGGACTGTTTCCTGTCTGCTGCCATCCTGCAAGAAATATTGCTCCGAGATGTCCAGAATGTGTACTAACGTTTGTTCCTGTAGGCTGTGAAACTGCTTAACAGTCTATAGCTTGTACCATAAGAAGCTGCTAAATTGTGCTAATTAATTACTTATTTTTTCTGGGCACTTTTTATTATTGTAAATCAGCCTAGGCCTTTTAATCTAGTAAACCTTTGGCAACACATACATCCACCTTCTCTGATCTTTTTTTACTCTTATATTTTGCTGTGGTATTGCAGATATCTTAATAATTTCGGCAATCCTGACAATCATTATTTTGTTCAGATGTTTCAAAATATATAAATACCCTGTATTTGGGACACCCCTCCAACTCATTGAATTCCGGTGTTCAAATCACTTCCATGGCCTCAGATGTATAAAATCCAACACCTAGGCCTACAGACTGATTTTCCTGTCAATAGTAAAAGAATGGGTCGCTCTTTGGAGCTCAGATATTTTCAGCATGGTACCATGACTGAATACCACCCTGTGCAATAAGTCTAGTTGTGAAATTTACTCACTAATTAACATTCCACTGTGAACATTTAGTGGTATTATAAGATCATTGTGAATGACAGGACCTCAGCTATGAAGCGGTAGGTCACCTAAAAGAAAAGAATGGGGTCATAGGGGTCACAGAGTCTATAGCTACAAACTCCAAGCTTCTACAAGCTACAAACGTCATGTGGCCTTCAGATTGGCTGGGAAACAATGCACACACAGCTTAATGTAATATGTTTACTTGGCTGAGCAGTTACATCCAAGCCTTACACCACCAGGTCCTGTGTACAGCGGTGTGAAGCACACCACCACTGGGAGCGGAGACATGTTCTCTGGAGTGACGACTCATGTCTAACAATACAATGGATGTGTCTGGGTTTGGTATCTACCAGGAGAACCGCACTTTCTTTACTCCATTGTGTGAAGTTTAACGTTTGGTGGAGGTGGGATTATGGTGTGGGGCTGCTTTTCAGGAGTTGGCCTCGGTCCCCTAATTCTTATTGAAAGCAAATCTTAATCTTTCAGCATTAGACATTGTTGACAATTTTTCACTCCAGACTCTGTTTGGACGGTTTGGCATGAATGAGTGAGTTTTGGTGTTGAACGTGACTGGCCTATACAAAGTCATGACCTCAACTTGATAAAACAACCAGGCCAGAGCAGGGCCTTCGTGTCCAACATCAAGGTCTGATACTTTTCAGATTTTTACATCTAAAATATATATAAAAAAAAAAAAACATGAATCCTTTTCAAGAAAGGTTGAAGCTATGTACTACTTTGTGCAATGAATAAATTACACTGAAGGTTGTTGTCATGGTTTTTTCCTTAACGGCTCTGACCCACATGCAGACAACACTCAGGAGACAGGTAAAAGTTATTCAGTTTATTTTCTTCCTTTTACAGGGGCGTTCAGGAAACTGGAAACAAGAGACTCCGCAACTGAAAGGGAAGGACAGCAGGTGAGTTGGGTTCCTTTTCTTTCAAGTGACAGATAAAGATCCTGAGTAGTTATTTTGCTTACTGGTTTGGTAGCTAGTCCAACGTTGAAGCTCGGAGGGGAGCTCCAGGAAGGCCTCAGAGTTCGGTAATGGGGAGAGTTTGAAGTATGGTTCCATTGGCCGGGTAACTGCACCTGAAGGTATCCTTGAGGATAGTGGGGCGCTACGGGCACTGGGGTGTGTGAGTTCGGTGGAGGGTGAGCAGGATTCGTCAAGAGGAACCTAAAACATGTAGCTGTCAGTTGGAAACTGAACCGAGGAATCTCCCTTGGAGTTTCAAATCTTCTGGGCTTTTGGAGAGACTGGAATGAGGCAACAGGAGCCAGAGCTCAGATGGGACCTGGAAGGAGCACACAACAGGTAAGTGATCTTTCTAAAGTTTGTTCAAGGATACAAGGTATCTTTGGAAGGCTCTGTAGAAAGTGGAACAAGAAGTAAAAATATTGGACTGAGACCATAAACCTTTTTTCTAACATCAAATAAAATGTTTAACAGGTTTAAATAAGTCAAAGCAGCCACTGCAATGGAATACACTGTGTTTACACCACTATAAATAGTTCTAAGAATTTCCGAGTACTACTGTGGTGTGTTTAAATCAGCCATTTGTGTACGTGTGTTCTTATCTGCTGATCCCTCGATTAAAAACATGATGAAATGGATTCAACTTCTCAGCAAGCACCACAGGAAGGTAAATGTCTTTCCCAGTTACGAGAAAGTGATTCTGCTTAATAAATAACAATTTTCTGGTAACTGTAAAATATTTTTACACAACTTGTAAATGTTGAAGTATGAGACATTTGTACTTCCACATTCAAACTTTCTTAGCCTCCTTCACTTTCACTTTCCCTCAGCACAACTAAACAACTGTTGTGGTTTTCACGCCTCTATGCATGTCTAGCATATATTTTTACTTACATTTATGGTGTTTGGTTTATACAAAACAGACGATTTAGTTATTAGAAGTATATCTTAATAATCAAGTTGCGAAACAATATGCAAAGCAAAGGAAATGAGCTCATCATCACCCCATCTCAATGCCACTGGCACATTTCTTTATGACTAATGAGTCATAATTATAGCCTTTTGCATTAACAGCCTTTATTCTGCATATGCAATTTGAGGCAAGACACAACAGATAGTCAGAGTTGGCCCAAGGCATAAGTGAACTAATCTGCTGCCTTGAGCCCCCAGGCCAGCAGGGGGTGTGCTCGACTTCTAACACAGAAGAGAGATGACAAAACTTCAAACGTTTAGCTATGAATATGGAGAAATTTGTCTCAAAACGTAAAAAAATGTGGCCACATGGTGGCGCAGTTGGTAGCACTGTTGCCTTGCAGCAAGAAGGTCCTGGATTTGAACTCCTGGCCGGGGGTCTTTCTGCATAGAGTTTTATGTTCTCCCCATGCATGGGTTCTCTCCGGGTAGTCCAGCTTCCTGCCACAGTCCAAAGACATGCCTGTTAGGTTAATTGGTTTCTCTAAATTGCCCTTGGTGTGTGAATGAGTGTGTGCATGGTTGTTTGTGTGTTGCCCTGCGATGGACTGGCGACCTGTCCTGGTGTACTCCACCTCTCACCCAAAGACTACTGGAGATAGGCACCAGCTTGCCCGCGACCCACTATGGAAGAAGCGGTATAGAAAATGACTGACTGACATTCACAACTGGAAACTAAACTAGCTCTGCCATTCACACGTCAATCCCACAGAGAAGGGCTACCTGCACCCCACACCAACAACCTTCTCAAATCTGACCACCTGCATGCACTAAAGATCACTGAGGAAGATGTTAATAGGCTATTTCAGTGTCAGAATAACAGAGAAGCTCCAGGACCAGATGGTATCTACCCCTTTTGCCTGAGAAGGTGAGCATATGATGAAGTCAATTTAGGACTACATTTTATCCTGCAACACCTCAACCACCCAGGGATATACACCAGTATCCTGTTTGTGGACATTATCATTGCCTTCAACACCATCAACCCAGACTTCCAGCACCAGAAGCTCAACCAGCTCAAAGTGTTGGCCTCTAACTGTCAGAGGATCACCAGCTTCCTAACTGACCTGCAGCTGTGGGTGATCCTGGGAAGCATCATCTCTCGCAAAATGAACCATCAGCACCGGCGCCCCCCTCCCCCGGGGGTGTATTCTCTATCCTCTCTGTACACAAATGACTGCATCTCAGACAATTTTGCATGTGTAATATGTACGGATATAAATTCGTTAACTATCTCCCTCCCCTCTACATTCCTCCCCACTACATCCTCAACAACACTGTGTCTACTGTGGATCAGACTTTCATGGGACCTGAGGTGACCCTCACACTTAGACACTTTTTGGAATGGAAAGAGGCCCAGCAGAGACTGTACTTCCACAGGAGCTGCTGGTCATCTTCTACACTCCCAGTCTACATTCAGTCTGTCTTGTGCACATACATCAACGTGTGGTTTTGCTCATCCACCAAACAGGACAGGTCTGGTCCTGTTTAATGGATGCAACAAAGAATTAGATCCGCAGAGACAATCATCAGGGTTGACCTTCCCTCCATGTAGGACTTGTACAAGTCTAGAGTCGGGAAAAGGACAGCTAACATCTCTGCAGACCCCACACTTTCTGGGCACAGACTGTTTAGACTCTTACCTTCAGGTCGGTGCTACAGAGCTCTATTTGCAAAAATCGGCCGCCTCAGAGACAGTTGGCCCCAAGGCTGTCTCTCTGATGACAGCCTCGGGGAAGGCAATGAACACCTTACAGCCAGAGTAGTCAGCTACTCTGGTGTGAAACAAAATAACCATGTTTGCACTACCATAACCTGCCTTTCTTTTTTCTTTATATATTTATATAAAAATTGGTTGTATATACACATGTGTACATACTTATCCGTATTTATATTTCATCTAACGTTTACATATTTGTAGTTAATGTTGGTACAATGTGAGTCAAATTATTTGATTGTGCACACAAACTTGGCCAATAAAGATTCTGATTTTGTGACTCTGGAGGCCATTTGAGTACAGTGAACTCATCGTCATGTTCTAGAAACCAGTCTGAGATGATTCGTGCTTTATGACATGGAGCGTTATCCTGCTGGAAGCAACCATCAGTAGATGGGTACACTGTGGTTATAAAGGGATGAACATGGTCAGCAACAATACTCAGGTAGGCTGTGGCGTTGACACAATGCTCAATTGGTACTAAGGGGCCCAAAGTGTGCCAAGAAAATATCCCCCACATCATTAAACCACCACCACCAGCCTGAACCGTTGATACAAGGCAGGATGGATCCATGCTTTCATGTTGTTGACGCCAAACTCTGACCCTACCATCTGAATGTTGCAGCAGAAATCGAGACTCATCAGACCAGGCAACGTTTTTCCAATCTTCTATTGTCCAATTTTGGTGAGCCTGTGCAAATTGTAGCCTCAGTTTCCTGTTCTTAGCTGACAGGAGTAGCACCTGGTGTGGTCTTCTGCTGCTGTAGCCCATCCACCTCAAGGTTCGACATGTTGTGCTTTCAGAGATGCTCTTCTGCATGCCGTGGTTGCAACAAGTGGTTATTTGAGTTACTGTTGCCTTTCTATCAGCTGGAACCAGTCTGGCCATTCTCCTCTCACCTCTGACATCAACAAGGCATTTGCGTCCACAGAACTGCCGCTCACTGGATATTTTTTCTTTTTCGGATCATTCTCTGTAAACCCTAGAGATGGTAGTGCGTGGAAATACAGGTAGATCAGCAGTTTCTGAAATACTCAGACCAGCCTGTCTGGCACCAACAACCATGCCATGTTCAAAGTCACTTAAATCACCTTTCTTCCCCATTCTGATGCTCGGTTTGAACTGCAGCAGATCGTCGTGACCATGTCTACATGCCTAAATGTATTGAGTTGCTGCCATGTGATTGGCTGATTAGAAATTTATGTTAAATTTGTGTTAACCTAATAAAGTGGCCGGTGAGTGTATATTTGTTAACTATCTCAGTAACTACTGTAACTTCCAAAAGCCTTCCCTCCCCTTGAACTTTCTCCCATTTTGTCACATTACAGCCCCAAACTTCAATGTATTTTATTGGGATTAAGACACAAGATCTTGCACAATTGTGAAGAAGAAGCTGAAAGGAACCCTGCTGTAAAATATTTTACAAATTAAAAAACATAAAAGTGCTGTGCATTTATACTCACCCAATTTAATCTGATACCCTTAAAAACATAATGCAACAATTGCCTTCTAAAGTCACCTAGTAAATGGAAAAAATGCATAATTGTGGAAGGAAAAAGGAAACATGAAATCTATGTTGTGTGATGGCTTTGGAGGTTGGTATAAGGCATTAGTGAAAAAATAGCATCATCAAGAAAAAAGAAACAGAAGAGTGGTCAAAGATGAAGTTTCAAGGGTTGGGTTATAAAACATTATCCCGAGTATCTTGGGGAGAATTGTTTAATCCATCCTTTGAAAATGAAAATAATATGGCATGACTGCAAACCTACAGAGTCATGGCAATATAAGTAGTGCTTAGAGAAGTAAAGGAGCAAGAAGGAAGCCATTTTTGAAAGGAAACCCTAAAAAGGCTTTTTAACTGTTGTCTACAAGCCTTGTAGACAACTAGACATACAGCCAGAACTACACTGGAATGGTTTAGATCAGAGCATATTTATGTCTTAAAATAGTAAAGTTAACATTGGGACATAAATCTAACCAAGAATCAGTGGTAAGATTTGAAAACTGATGTTGTCTCTATCAGTCCAACTGAATATGTTATTCAAAAGGTAATGCTAAAATTATAAGTCCCTATATGTAAAAGCCTGGTAGAAACATACGCCTAAAAGACTTGCAGTTGTAATTGCAGAAAAAGTTGGTTCCACCAAGTGTTGATTCAAATATAAATGCACGCCACACTATTTAGATTTTATTTTGGAAAAAAAAAATCGAAAATAATTTTGAACTGTTCTTCCACCTATCAATTATCCACTACTTTATATTGGCCATTCACATGAAAACCTCATAAAATAAACAGAAGTTTTCAGTTTCTTGTTTTCTGTTTTGACAGTGGTGCAATAGCGCCCTCTGCTGTAAGAGAAGGACTTCACGGCAGAAAGCGGTCGCTTTACGTCCCTCTTTTCCTATTGGCTGTTTCCAGGCATGTGACCAAAACAGAGTGATGGCGGCGGCCGCTGCAGCCAGGTCGAGCATGGGACTGACTTTGAGGCTCTCTAGAGTTATCCCGGACTGTCGCTCATGTCCCCTGTACAGGTTTAAGGGCTGCGTCGACAACACAGCCGGCTCTCAGAGAAGGGGCTCGTTTGATAACCTCCGGACGATAAATCGGCATTTACAGACGAGTATATGTGAGTAGTGCAGCTTGCTAACAGTTTTAGCCACATTTTTAGGTTCCATTCTGTCTTATAAACTGAACATAATATCTAATAAGTAGTAACAAGTCGCCTGTCTTAATGATTGTGTGTTGTTCATTATGCCTGCAAAGTTTGGTTTGCAGTTCATGTTTCAAACCACAGATTACTAACTCTTGTGCAACTTCTTCCCAGTTGGAGTTGTTATGAAACGTCTGCAACATCTGTGCAACAAGTCGTACATTTCCCTCAGTGCATTTCTTTGATATTAAACAGCCCCTTATCTCTGAGGTTCCTGTTTCTCTTTACAAAGGTCTCTATCAAGCTGAAGAGGGAAGCTCCAACGCTGAAGACCCAGATGATGTGTAAGTCCAAATGGCTTTTATTGTGACGTTATACACAACTATAAACGGATTAATCAAAAATGACTTTGTATAAAAATTGATCATAAAAATCCCCACTAAAGCATTGAAAAATAAATGTTTCTGACTAAGCATATCCTGACTTCTAAATTATTTAGATCGGTTCACAGTTAACATCGGTGTCTTGGTTTAACGCAGAGCAGAAATACAAAATAAATGGATTATTCAGATAATGACTATGCATGATATCTGCAAATGCTCCAGCTTATAGCTGAATAACAGTTAACATTTTAGTTAAATATTATTAGTATCTGTATGGATATAATAAAGAAAAAAGCTATGAGACATTTTTTTTTGTGTTTATACTTGGAATGATACTTGGTGAGACAGTTTCCTCCTCTTTCCTGTGGGTTCCCACATGGCTCGGTTTTAGGAATATTTCTTTTCTTGCTCTATCTGCTCCCACTTGGTTCTTAACGTTTTTAATTTTAATGAAAACAACACCGAAGTGGTGATTTTTGGAGGCATTACTGGGGCCTTTCCAGTGGATTTAGGTTTCTTGGCATAGTACAGCAAGTAGTCTGTGAGAAATTTAGGGGTCAAACTGGATGCTGAGCTCGTGTTAGACAACCAGATCAAGGCAGTCATTAAGAGCAGTTTTTAATCATTTGAGACAGCTGGCCAAAATAAACCGCATCCTTCTAAGGAGGCAAAAATTAGGGAATAATTTAGAAGTGGGAGGTAATCATGCACGGTTTTCTTTTTTTTTTCCTAATTAAAATTCAAAAAAGTGTACCGATACCCTTAATTTAAACCTCGTGCAACTAATTGTCTTCTGATGTCAACAAAGTGTTCACTTGAGTATTCTAGTCTTAGTTTAAATGCAGCTGTTCTCTGAAAACCTTAGAGGTTTGTAAGAGCACGTTAGTAAACAAACAGCATCATGAAGACCAAGGAACATAGCAGACAGATCAGGGAAAAGTGAAGGAAACGTTTAAAGCAAGGTTAGTTTATAAAACAGTAGCTCAAGCTTTGGGGACATCTCACAGAGCATTGTTCAATCCATTCTCTGATAATAGAAAAGAGAGTATGGTACAACGGCAAACCTACCAAGAAATGGCATCCACCTAAACCAGGGATGTCAAACTCCAGTCCTCGATGCCCAGTATCCTGCAACTTTTGAATGTGCCCCAAGTTCAACGAACCTGAATGAATTGACTGAATTACCTCCTCATGCATTAAAGGTTTATAGAGTTCTACCAATGACCTAAATGTGTGATTCAGCTGTATTGACAAAAAGGCACATCTAAATGTTTCAGGACACTGGCCCCAGAGGACTGTAGTTTGACACCTGTGACCTAAACTGACGGGGCCGGGCAAGTGGAGTATTAATCAGAAAAGCAACTCTGGAAACTTTGGAGGAGCAGCAGAGATCCGCAGCTCGTGCAAAATTCTATAAGTGGTGGAAAATCGACAATGTACCTCACCCTGAACACACTGTACCCACCTTAAAACATGGTAGTGGTAGCATCATGATGTGAGGAGGCTTTTCTCCAACAGGGACAGAGAAGTCAGTCAGAGATCATAGGAAGAGGGATGGATCTGAAAGCTGATGGGCCGTGCCCAAAAAGTATTTACTCCAAATAATGCTTCGAAACATTTTGCTTCTGCATCACAATTATGCATTGCTTTGGGTTGGTCTGTTACAAACAAATCCCAGTAAAAAACGTTGAATTTTGTTGTTGTAACATGACAGAGAGAGGAAACGTTCAAGGCGTACGAATAGTTTTGCAAGGCACTGTTTTGTAAAGTGTATTTAAAGTGAGTTCTTTGTTGGTTAATGATACCGTTTATAACCTCCAGGGTCAACGTAGTGTATATTGACCGGTCTGGCAAGAGGATCCCAGTTAAGGCCAAAGTTGGCGACAACATCCTCTATTTGGCTCACAAACATGGAATTGACCTCGAAGGTGAGGGTGGAAACAGCTCAACTAAAGCAAAACACTGCAATAATTGGATAACAGTTTCCCCTGATGTTGTCTTGTAGGAGCCTGTGAGGCATCGCTGGCCTGCTCAACATGCCACGTCTATGTGAACTCTGACCATTTCGACAAACTTCCGGAGCCTGACGAGAGGTAAGTTTGCCACTGATTCTGTCCTGAATGTCCTAGACCTCGGTAAAAGTTAACACACGTTTTGCTCCTCAGGGAGGATGACATGCTTGACATGGCACCCATGCTCCAGGAGAATTCCCGTCTGGGATGTCAGATTATTCTCACTCCGGATCTTGATGGCATTGAACTTACCCTGCCCAAAGTCACCAGGAACTTCTATGTGGATGGCCATGTTCCCAAACCTCACTGAGCAGAAAAACAGACGATGAAGAGCGGGAACTGGATTGAGAAATGAGAGGGTGTTTCTGTGAGCAGGGTGTGCTGAGAAGAGATGCAACAGATAGGATAGTATTATCCATAGCAGCTCCCAGAACATCTTACTGACATTTCCCACTGTTTAATCAATGTCAGGACAGATTTTGGATGAGATCAAGACATTAAACACTAAGAAAGTCTAGTGATCTCAAAGGTTACATGCAAGAGAAACTGTCATGGTTCACTGATGTATTTATTTAGGTGGAGAATTCTTTGGCCATTTTTAAGACGTCATTCAATCTCACAGACTGCTCACTGCTCTAGTATCAATGTAAAATCCACATTGATGAGCAGAGTCAGCATCTGTGCTGGTGAATGGCACATTCCTTGTTACAGCTTATATACGCACAAGTATCACAAAGTGATACTCATTTTGACCAGTCTGTTCTGATCTTAACTGTCACACATTCTACTATGCAGTGGATTTCTTTTTATGTACCATAGTTATTTATAGACGTTGAAGTGTTTTGTCAAATTAGCCACAAATCACAAATTAGAAGGGTTTCCTTGCTGTTTGGCTCTCAAGTCTGACACAAAAGCCATATAAGTAAGTGTACTTGATGTCTGGATGCCAGAGGACGCTGATGCTTAATGCCTATTTGTTTAAACATTTCAAAACATTCAGGTGCATTGGACTTGAGTCAGAATCTAACTGAAAGATATTTTTCTTTGGCAGTTATTAAGGATTTATTGTTTGATCAGGTTAGGGTGTGTTTACATCGGGAACATTGTGGGGTATTCATATTTCCTCTGTATGAGTTTACTCAAGTCTACTGTATTTGTCCAACATACGCACAAATATGTTTTTTTTTTCAGATTGTGCAATAAAATCGACTCAGAAACTCAGACTTGTAGGCATTGCATTTATTTGTTTACTTAAACATCAATTTACCTTGGAAAAGAAGACCAGCTTAATGGACGGCTGATATTGAAACTGGAGGGCCAAAAGGGACAAAATTAAATACATCATGAAATTAATAAATGTACAATTAAATGTCCCGGTAAGTAATTAAACATACCTTTTAAATGCTGAAATTTAATAAATGTCGTTAAAAATGCATTCATTAAAAAATATTCGGCTCCCATGAAGCAGTGTCGTCATGAAATCATTGAAACCGTCAAACTGACCCAACAAACTTATTGGCTGCTTCACACAGCAAGTCAAGGCATTTTCTTCCAAGTTTGCTATGACTCTGGGGTCAATGTCTTACTGGAAAGTGTACAAATAACTACTAACTTCAACAAATTGTTCCAATTTATTTACCACAAACTCTGTGCACAACTCCAGCTTATATATTCCTAGCTTGGCCTAAAATATCTCTAACCAGTTCACGTGGGAGCTCTTTGAGGTCCTGCGTGGAGAAAGCTGCCATATTTAGACATCATAATAAAGCAATGGATTTCACAGGATCAGCTTTAGCCCCGCCCTCTGGGTTTGTTGGGTCAAGTTGACTGTTTCAATAATTTAATGATGACACTGCTGCAAGGGAGCATTGAGTGAAATAATTGGATGTATTTTTGAATTATTAAAAAAAAGACATTTAATTATTTCACCTTTTAAAATTATTTTTTTTATTTAATGAGACAATTATTTAATTGTGCATTTCATAAATTATTGGTATGTTGAAATTTTTTATTCAATTTAATTCAGTTTATTTATAAAGCGCCAATTCACAACACATGTTGTTTCAAGGCACTTCACAAAGTCAATTCAATCGTTTCATACAGATTTCAAGTCGGCTACAAACATTCCAATTAATCGTAACCATTGAACAGTGCAGTTAGATTCAGTTATTTATTCAAATTGGATAAAAGGTTTTTCTATCTAAGCAGACTGCATCGAGTCAGTGACTTGCAGCATTCATTCCTCCTGGATGAGCATGTAGAGACAGTGGACAGTCACTGACGTTGACTTTGCAGCAATCCCTCTTACTGAGCATGCATGTATCAACAGTGAAGAGGAAAAACTCCCTTTTAACAGGAAGAAACCTCCAGCAGAACCAGGCTCAGTGTGAGCGGCCATCTGCCACGACCGACTGGGGGTTTGAGAGAACAGAGCAGAGACACAAAGACAACAAAGAAGCACTGATTCAGGAGTACTTTCTATGGGAAGGAAAAGTAAATGTTAATGGATGTAGCTCCTTTAGTCGTTTCACCTAGAAAGAAAGAACAGATAAACTCTGAGCCAGTTTTCAAGGTTAGAGTCTGAAAGAGAGCACATATAATTAGTTACAGTAAAAGCCCAGTCAGTAGTTATGTCTAGGAGAGAGAAAGGGTTAAACACAGAAAGACAGGGCCATGTGGATCATCGGTAGAGGGTGAGCATTAAGTTGTTGCCAGCAGAAGCTTGGACGATGCTCCCCGCCAGACAGGTGTCACAGGTAGACACAGAGTCAGGCCAGGTGTAGCTTCTAGGAAGAGAAAAGAGAGAGAACATAAAGTTAAAAGCTGAAATAACAGCAAATAATGCAAAATTGGAGAGTAGTGTGAGAACGTAGCGAGGAGAGTGAAAGTGGTCATTATGTCCTCCAGCAGCCTAAAGATGTATTTAATAAATAAATTGTACATTTGTTTATTTATTGGTACATTTAGTCGTACATTTATTTATTTCATGGGACAATCTGATGTATTTATTTCATAATTTGTTTATTTATTTAATTTTGTCCCTTTTGCCCCTCCATATTATTGACCCTGCAGGTGTGCCTGCTCTGCACAGCAGCGTCCAGGTAGAGCTGAAGCCTAGCCCCGAGCAGTACTACTTTATGCTGAGCCGGTGCAATCAAGTAAAGCAAAAACACCCGTGTGACCTCCGGTTGATCCAAAACTCAGCTGATTCATAGCAGTGTGCTCAACTGGGCTGAGTTCCATACCAACAAATCCACCGAAATACATTTTAGAGCGATTTGCACGATCCAAGGTGAGTTTTGAACACAAGTAGCAACACAAGGATTGCACAATATCTAGTATGCGAATGCAATGTTTTTAATTAGCGATCCTATCTTACATAAGCTAGAACTTGCAATATTATGCATGTGTGTGCATGCAGTTGCTCACTACTTTAGGTGAATGTTGTGATGGGCCAGATTTGATGTACTTTAAAGCAAATATGCTCCTGATATCTGTGATCAGTTGAGTCATATCATGTTATGTCAACAATTCATGGCTACAATTTTGGATTGTTAGGCGATGTGAGGGAAATTGGTAACAGTGGCAGAACATAAGATTTGTAGCTTAAATTAGTTTGAGCGCTTTCATATGATTCCATGACAACAGTCAGGTCTATTGATGTGAGCCGCCGAGCCTCTGCGCTCGCGACAAATCCCCACAGATGACCGCGAAAAACCTTCTGCGTTCTAGAACGCAGGAAGTGCAACAGAGCGTCCCTCAAACGAATTTAAACGAGACCAAAGATTCCATTATTGCTTCCATTCTTTTTTGTGAGTTAAATAGCTTTTTTTTTTTTACTAAACGAGTTATAGTTTTAGAACGTCCGCATGTGTTTGCTTTATTTTCTTTACCTTGCTAGGCTTTTACATTTAGAAAAACAGTCACTGTTAGCCCTCGCAGTAATGTATTTACTGAAAATACTGTGAACTCCTGAGTTTGTGTGGTCAGCCGTTCCTCTTAGGTAGGTTTATCCGAGTATATTACAATATCATAGAAAGATTTATTGATTTTAATCAATTCAAACAATGAAAAGATGAGAGAGAGGGTTATGTCAGTTTCTCTTAGAATTGGAATGTTGAATAGGACCAATGATTTTTAATTCAGAAATGAATAATATTCTGGAAGTATATTCAATGTATCTCCACAATACTGTATATGTACTCCACACATCAGTGCAGTGTGGCATTGAGGTGATCCGTTTGTGGCTCTGAATGATTGTCTGCTGAACAACTATCAAATTAAGCTCCAGATGATTGTTTAGGCCATGATGTAACTTTTTTTGCATCAAGAATCGCGTTGAGTAAATTAAAATATTTAGAAAAAAACTGAATTCTTTTTTCTTAAACGTAAGACTGGTTCTATATACTAGTTTGATATATTATACAAATCTATTTAACAAATGACCTTTTCAATGATATCCTAATTATAAGAGGTCCGCTTCACATCCAGTTACATAGAAATGTTCAGGATAGTTCATCAAATCAATCCAATCATATTGACAGTTTCAAATTCAGTTACATAGGATCCAATTAAATTGTATTTACAAGACAGTTTACATGCTTGTTTTTGATCATTTTGCAGACATTGGCATAGCATGAGCACAGAGCCAGGGACAGAAGCTGCCTTTATGCAGGGCAACCAAAGCAAAGTGGAACATAGTGATTCGCATTCGGCCCTCTTCTACCTCTTTCATGAAGTCTCCAAGCTTGCAGCACCAACCCACAGTTTATTGGACACAAATCCACCCTTCAAAAAGCCCAATGAGGTATCAAATAACAGCTGCATAACTGAAAAGGAAGAGCAAGCTACTTGCAGCTCATTGGCAGATCCTTTAGTAGTAAAAGACGGAGCGGCACATTTATTTCAATCCTCTTGTGGTTCTCATCGACACAGTTTGTGTTGCATGATACCGTTCGATCACATGAAGAATGTGATAGAGGAGGGTCACAGCAGCAATGCCTCAACCTTGTGTGACCCACACGGTGAGTGGAACAGCCCCTGGAAAGTGCTGAGCCTGATCAACCTGCACTGTGAAAGGCTTCTTCATGAAAAAGATGTTGAGGAGCCAAGCTTCAGTTTAGGATTCTCTTCTTCAAGAGTCAAGCACTCGAATGCTACTTTTAAAACTGCAGCACCAGGTGTAACAAAGGGCGGAATCACAGAAGACGGTCTTGACAGCACTTCAGGGCCATCCATTCAACCTTGTGAGGGACAGAGATATCCAGCTTCGGCCCGTACTGTGGAAGACTTGAAAGTGGGTAGCTCTGAAGAGGTGGTACCAGATGCTGGTGAGGGGTGTAGCAGGCAGATGCTAACTACCGAGAAAATGGCTCCTCTAACTATAGCATTGTATAAATGCGGTTCAGCATTAACCTTGAAGCCTCCGCAAGGTTATAGAGAGAAGTCCACTGTTGCCAAACACCTGGAATTGATCCAGGAGTACAAGAGGGATTGTTTTTTTACTGAAAAAGGTCATTTAAATGTACCTCTTCCTGAAAATGCTTTGCAACAAATGCACACCCCTGGTATATGTTCTAATGCCCACCTTACTTTTAGTCCAGCCTATATGGAGTGCATAGATCTGCCAAAACCACCGCTAGCACTAGATCACAATGGAAATGTTACTTTGTCTACCAAGGTACCTCCTGCCAGCACAGATCAGCTCTCATCACAGTCGGGATCCTTCTTATCGAACACAGCAGGGAGTCATCAGTCTTCCTCAGGACAATACAAAACATTCTCAGCATCTAAATTTGAATGCTGTCCCACTACCCAGGACCAAAACCACCCTGCAGCATCCTCAAGCTGCAATTTTTCATCTGCAACCTCATCAGAATTCTGGAGGGTGAGAAATGGTGAAAAAGATCAGCTTTCTACCAACAAATGTAAGACCAGGACTCGAAGGAAACAGCCTCACCCTTCTCGCAGTGCTGATATTCAAGACCCAGACTTCCAGGGAGTTGCTTTCAGGATAGCCACGGACCTGGATGACAACAGGGAACAGGGTCGGCTTCTCATTACTTCAAAGTACAGGTAAAAGTGGCTTCAATGCATTTTAGTGTTTTCAAAATGTTTTAATTTGAGATAATTGCACACATAACCGTCTGCAACACCTGTGTCCATCGCAGCAAGGGGCTCTGCAAATCTGTGAGAAAACCGAAGCTGAGGACTCGAACATCACAGAAATCAGCTAAAACCAGCAGTTCAGATGAGGAGAATGACCACACTACTAATATCAATAGTAAGTAAAACCTGAAATACAGTACTTGTTGTTTTAATATTTATTATTATTGGTGTTAGGTATTCATTTAGTCAACTCAGAGGTAAGAACGATACAGTCAGAGTTACTTGCAGCAAGGGTAGCCCACTTTGCAGTGAAACTACAAAGTTTTGACACCCTATCTCTTTATTTATATGCACAGTTCAACAGACAGTTCAGACAGGGTGTGTGTGTGTGAGACAGAAAGGAGGCTGGTTCACACAGAGATAACAATAATTCACACACACAGGGAGGAAGGCATAGTGCAGGTGCCTTGTAACACAAAGTTTTTACATGAGTGATAACAAGTTTTTGCACCCATCCAACAATTGGAGATACAATTATACTGGCTGATAGTAGTATAACTCTCACAAACGAATCTGTGCAAATCTTGTTTTAATTTAACTGTTAAACTTGCATTAATAAAAAGAAAATGCTGCAGGTTCCTTGATGGAGATGATAGTTCTGAATCCAAGAAATAAAATTAAGACGGTACAAGATAATCCCAATATATATGCATGAAATAATATAAACCTGAGCTTTATGAGATTTTTACTGAACCAAGTGCCCCGGAGAAGTGGCTGTTTGTTGATGCGTTTACAGACAGATAAAAACAGGGCTTTTAAGTTTTGATCTGCTTAATTAATGGGAAGAAAAAGATGGATTTTAATAGTTGCTGTAAATAACATAACGCAAATTGTTCTGTGTCATCCAGATATATGCAGATACAATTCCAGTTTAATATTAAGGTATCAACAGTCTTATTGGTACAGCTTTAGGAAGTAATATGTAAAATCTCAATATCTCCACTAGGTGGCCCCACTAGACCACCAACTTTACTTTAAGTCCATTGCAGCTGGATATTCTAGGCTTGTCGGGATAAATTAAAACATGACTAATATGACTTGCACTAATGTATACTTACAAAAAACGCACGAGTCCAAACTGTTTTACCTGCCTTTAGCCATCTAATGGTTTTACAAATCATCACGATCATCCACACGTTGGAACAAAAGTTTTCAAAATGTGATATCAGTTTCTGTAAATGACTAACCTTTCACAGTCTGAACTATCTATGTGTATCTCCTGTGATCCAAAGATAATATAAGGCGTATGCTAACTTTGGTACCACGATGGTAAACCTGTATCCTGTCATCTTATCAATACAGCCTGCCATGGTGGGTCATTCATATGTTTCAGCCCCAATAAAGTGTAAATTAAAACGCATCTTGCCACAAATTTGTCTTAATGCATTTTATAAAAGCAGCTAATTAAACAGTAAACGTTCTGTTTTAGTAAGAAAATCTAGAAACTTTAAGTCTATTTCTTACCTCTGACAGGGTATTTTGTATTTGTTGAAGCATTTAACACTTTGCTTTTAAATGTTTTACTACACACCCCTGAGGGTTTTTTTAATCAATGCTAGTAATAGATCATTGACATGATGCGTCTTTTTATTGTGTCCAAATGTATTATTTCCTTATTTAGTCCTTTTAATCAGTTCATACCATGTAAAAAAAAAAAATACATTTAAAAATTAAAATGCTATTTCACTATTGAAACAGGTTTAAATACATTGTTCTAAGTCCAAAATATGCTTTACATTTATTTTACCAGTACTTTAAAGAAGTTCCTTCTGAGAAGCCTTTTTGTGTCATCGACCCTAATCACTTAAACTGGGTGGTTTTAACGTTGTTGCTTACGACCTTTGGTCAGTTGTCGATCGGCCCGGATTTCCTTAATTTTTGGTGATCAGCCTTCATACTTGCGTGTGAAGACGATCTTATACACTGATTTTATCTACTTGTCTAACCTGTTGTGCAAGTTTGGTTTGTTTTTAAAATATGAAAAATTAAAGACTAAAGAACAGCAATGCTCTAAACTTTTTATTCATATTTGAGAGCACGTGTACAGTTAAAACAAGTTTTTATTTATGGTTTTTATTGTTCAGTGTGTTTCAGTAAAATAAGATTGAAACTTTGAAAATGTATTGTGACCTTATAACACCTGATAGTGTCAGTAAAAAAAAAAAAAATGGTATCGGTCAGAATCGCCAGGTCAGGCTTTTTACAAATCGTTATCGGCCAGAAAACTGCAATCGGTGCACCCCTAGTTTGTAATGTGCCGTAAAATGAAACGTAAAAGTTGTGTAAATTTGATAATACACTGTTTGATTGTGTAGTAGTAATAGCAGTAGTAGTAGTATATCTCGTACAACTAAAAGTATTTCTCTATACCTTACCCATATTGCCTTTTTAAAACTGTATTCTGAGCCATTGTTGGTTCTAAGCGTTTTAAGACTTAACACTGTTTAACTTCATAGTTGTATTATTACTCTAATGTCAAGGTCAACTTTATTTATATAGTACATGGGTCAGCAGTATAAAAAGTTGTACTTTAGTTTAGATTGAAACTTATGCTCGTTGATGATCAATGTGCTACTTATGTAGTACAAACCTAATGCTTTAATTCTGTTTCACCAGAGGGGAAAGTGTGCGCATCCTGCTGCACCAGGAAGACCCCCATGTGGAGGGATGCTGAGGATGGGACTCCTCTTTGTAATGCTTGTGGCATAAGGTAACGGCTGTCGATATTTAAAGCCTTAAGAACCCTTTCAACATGCCGCAATTGCTAATGTTTATTTAATTTTTTTCAAAATGCTTCAAATGATATTCTCAATATTAAGGCTAATCATACAAAAATCCGGATGGATGTGTTACTACTTAGAAAAAAATATACCTTGTGGAAGGGTTAAAGAAAGTTCATGATCAATACAGTAAAGTTTTCCATGTCCTATTTTTCCAAGGTATAAGAAGTACAGAGTGCGTTGTGTCAAATGTTGGCATATCCCCCGGAAAGAGGGCAACTCCAACTCACTCTGCATCAGGTGTGGAAACTTTGTGAAACTCACCTCAACTCAGCGGAAACATCCCTCTTAGAGAGAATGCACATGTTGGTTTTTATGTTTGTTTGACAAAGCTAAGAGCGCACAAGGTCAAAACAATTGTTACTGCTCCTTTTATTTACTTGTTTACAGTTCAGGACAGATGGGAATGCAAAAAAAAAAAAAAAAAAAAACTACATTTAAACAGTTGTAGAATGCTTGAACATTGTTGTCAGAGCTTAAAAAATGTTACATTTTTATGTCTATTTAATCTTTGTTTGCTGTTTGCATCTTAATTTTTCTGCATCAAGTGTGACAGTGTTTTGTATTATTTACCTTTACGGAATGAAGCTTTTGTGGACAACGCTGTGTCATCTAGCCTCCATAAACAGGACACTGAAAGACTGTTGAGACATTTGGGGACTGTTGGAGAACATTTATCTATCTAACTGTTATTTGTCATCTAAATATAGATGATGGGTGTAATGATTTTCAGGGATGCCTGTTAGCTCCAGTATTTATCTCTGGTTTGGTAATGTTTGCTGGTAATAACTTAGACAACAATTTACTGCCTCTGACCCTGACAGAGACACTGTCTGCTAAGCCCAGTGGGTAAACATGCACAAGTTACATTGGATTAGGTTGTCTTGTGGTATTTGTGGGTTTTGTACTGTTTGGGTTGTTGTATTGAAGATATTGTTATTGGACTAAATATGTTGCAGGCTACAGTTGTTCACTGATTTCCTTCTGTTGTCTCTGAGAGAAAAGCCGTTATTTTGTGTATTTGCATGGGTTTTGGTTCTGTCGCAAATTTAAAAAGAAACATCTGATATGTTTCCCATTTCTTTCATGTGTGCAAGTGTGTAAATAAAGTCTGTACAGCTGACATAAATCCACTGCTATAATTACAGTGATTATAGAATAAAATAACGGTTTCAGAGAGGCGCACAGATTACACTGAAGGTAACTGATTCTCCATAACGAGGCTTCCCACAGTTTTCCCCCCAGCCGTCCAAGTGGGTGGCCTAATACAGATTGATACAGTGCAGCTATTATGTCAAAATGGATAACGTCTTCAACGGTTTCCTCTCTCACCATGTGCCAAAACATTTAGGAAGGACGAACACTGGCGGAAACGAGCACCGTGTAAGCCAAGAACAGAAAACAAACAGCAGCTTCATAAATTTCATGTGCCTGCTCAGATTTTGTATAAAGCTCTTTCCAAACTCACCTGTTACCATCACTTAAACGCGGCAATGAATAAAATGTGTAACAGAAACACACTAATGAAGGACAGGTTTGGAGTATATATGCTACTTTTAAAGGAAAATGTTTAAACCTCATTTATTGCCAAAAGTGACTTGATGGAACATGTTTACATTGCCTTGCAAATGAACTTTATCCTCTTTTGTTACACTACAAACACAAACTTAAATATATTTTATAAGGATTTTATGTGTTACACCAAAAAAAAAAAAAAAAAACTAGCACATAAATGCAAAAGAATTGACTTTTTTTTTTTTTTTTTTAACAAAGAACAACCTGAAAAGTGTGGTGTGCCTTTGGATTCAGTTCCCTTTTACCCATTGCCAGATGCAGTTAATAGAGTTCACTTGTGGGTAATTTGATCTTTTGAATCCAGCTGTTCTGTGAGGGTCTCGGGGTTTTGGTAGAGAACATTAGTGGACAAATGAACTGATGGTGAGACCAGGGAACACAGCAGACAGGTTGGCGAGAACGTTATGGAAAAGTTTAAAGCACAGGTTAAAAACAATATTCCACAGTCAGAACATCTTACTGTTCAATCTAACATCTGAAAATATTGTGCAACTGCAAACAATACCAAGACATGGCTGTCTTCCTGAACTGACAGGCAAGAGAAAGAGTGCACAATTAAGAGAAGCAGCCAAGAGGGACCATGGTACCTCTGGAGGAGCTGCAGAGAGGCACAGCTCAGGTGGGAGAATCTGTTGATGGGACATGATTAGGAGATGCCAGCATCATGCTGTGGGGATATTTTTTTTTCAGCAGGCTCATAGAAGATAGATAAAGCCAAATACAAGGCAATCCTGGATGAAAACCTGTTAAACACTCCAAAAGACTTGAGCCTTTAGGGAGGAGGTTTTTCTGACCCAGTATCTAAACCCAAATCAGCTCTCCATGCAGCCAATCGGATTGATCTTAAGACATTTTATGAAGCGTGTGCAAGCATTCCGCCTCTAGATGTGTAAAGCTGGTAGAGACATACCCCCAAAGACTTGAAGCTGTAGTTGTAGCGAAAACTAATTCACAGGAGTTGAATTAAAATGCTTGCCCTAGTTTTTTTTTATTTGTAAATAAAAATTGAAACCCATGTATTTTTATTCCACAATTCATTTGTCATAAAAATTCTAATAAAGTACATTGAAGTTGTTCTTGTAAAAGTGCTTTAAAAGGACATTTGAACAATAATGTTTAAGTTTTGATTTCCTGAAACATATTAAAAAAGTGGTTCCTGCGTTTTTTATACAGAATTTTACTGAAAACAGAGATTGCTGCTACCAGACATTTGTCTCTCTGTAACAGTTTTTTGTAGCTAATAATTTTCGCTCAGGCAAAGGAAATGGGGCATAGAATATTTTCTTTAAGAAGCAAAATAGAATTGAAGCCTGTTTATCAAGGGGGTGGAAAGGTTTTCCAAGAATAAAAGTTGAGAAAAAAAAAGCAAGCCTGCTTATCAAGTAAACTTGAAGTTTTTGAGTTAATATTTCTCTGGCAAGAAGAAGGTGTTTTGCCTGCTCTTGTTATTTTGGGTTGTGTGAGCAGCAGTCTGCAGGGAGGCAAAGGAGGCGGATGTTTAGAGTGGGAGGCTGCAGTCTATGTTTTCGTTCATGAAAAGGGAGCAGGGGGTCTTTACCCTAAGACAGCCTCTGATCTCGCCTGTTGGGGCCCCATCCCTCCATATGCTATCCTCTGGACCATGACCCTGGACCCCAGACCCATGGATGAGACGGACATTGACGTCGATGGTCATACCGACTGTGATGACACGGTGAGCGCGGAGTTTTGTGTATTCAGTGAGAACCCCGCGTCGACCACGGCTCCTGCTGTCCCTGTACAGGATGTTCAGAGCAGGAGATCCGCCTCTAAGCCTCCGTTCTCTTACATCGCTCTCATCACCATGGCGATCCTCCAGAGCCCAAAGAAGAGGCTGACCCTCAGTGAGATCTGTCACTTCATCATCCAGCGCTTCGCTTATTATCGGGAGAGGTTCCCTGCGTGGCAGAACTCCATCCGCCACAACCTGTCTTTAAATGACTGCTTCGTGAAAATGCCACGGGAGCCCAGCAATCCTGGCAAGGGGAACTACTGGACGCTGGATCCCATGTCTGCCGACATGTTCGCAAACGGGAGCTTTCTTCGCAGAAGGAAACGTTTCAAGCGGCAGCGCTTGTATCTGGGAGCGCTGAAGGAGCGCGCCCTGCAGGAGCGTTGCAGCCCGTCTGCGGACTCCCCGTTTGGGTCTGAACTCCACAGTACCGATTCAAGCCACCAAGCGAGCTCAGGGGGCCGACTACGATTCCAGGTTTGTCCCAGGATCCCACCTGCGGGCAGCATGACCCCAGCGCTCTCCTCGCTCCTCTCCGGGAATTCTCTGCTCATGTTTGAACACTGGACCGCAGGATTCCCATCAATAGGTCCAAACCTTCTCCTTCCTTCCGCCTCGCTGCACGGATTACCATCCTATCCCGCTTCCCAGATGCCAGTTTTCTCCTTAAAGGTTTCTCCCAGTTTAATCTAAGGTCAAGAATCTTTTTTTTTGCATTGATTTGAACTGCAGTCATCCTCTCTATAGTATAACTGTACATGTGCAGCTATAGGTTGTTCACACAAACAGGCCATATTTATCGATTTGACTAATGTCTCACATTTAGTGTTGGTTTAAATAAATCTGTTTGATTCTAAAAGTACTGTGTGCATATGGAATTAATCAAATGATTCTTAATTTATGCTATTTAAAAAAAAATCAAGTTTAACAATATTTTAGAAAATTGAGACTAAAAACTTAAAAAAATTGATAATAATAATAATGATTATAATAATAATAATACAGCAGTGTTCAGAAAATAAACAGCATATTTGTTGATCAGAGGGGCATTTTTTTTTTTTTATTGTTTTGAAGAAGAAAAAAAAATTTAGGAAAACGCAACATGTAATATTCATTACAATTAAACAGGACTGCAGTAGCGATATGAATAATTGTTTTGTTCGGTTTACACTAAATGTAATTTTCGGATAAATGCCTGTGTTTTATTTTACGGTTAAGAAGCGTCAGAGATTCTTTAAGCAATATAGACATTCTGCCACACTAATAAACGCACAAAGGAATATAAGATTTAATTAAGCTTTAAAGTTAAGGAGATCCAGGTACGCTGTTCAGAGCACCGCAAGCTTTCTAACAATGAAACTTCAGTAATTTTTTCCCATTTAATAAGTTAATGCATTTTTCTCAATACAATTTAAAAGATCTATATTATGTTTCAGCATGGGAGAGTACGGAATATCTTCAGCAGTTTTTTTGCAAATGATCTGAAACAGAAGTGGATGCAATTAAATAATGTTGTCCTGCAGGGGGCCATCCTGACCGATCCTTTCATGTAAAATAATTGACGTCTGCTTCAGAGCGTTTCTTTAAAAACAATATAATAATATGTAACTATTTCAGTTGATAAGATACAGTAAAATAGATATTTTACATTATTTGCACATTCTTGTCATAATACTGAAATGAGATAAATGTTAAATAAATGTGTTTTGCTCTAAATGTTTGATTTCATGGACATGTGTCTCTGTAGTTTAAATAGTTTATTTTGTAAAGACCTTTTAAGTGTGAGAAGGTAATGGTAAACACTACTTGGGTTTAAATGTGACATCTTTTCCCATGTATTGTATTATTTTAGTGAGTCAGTAAAGTGACATTAGGGTCCTTGAGAGGCCTTTAGCATGACGCCTGACAGGAAAGACATTTAAGTTCAAAATTATTCATACCTCTGGCAGATTTAGATTTAAAAATGTTTTAATTTAACCATCAAGTTTGTTTCTGATAAGGAATGAGGCATGCGTCTTCAAAGAAACCAAACATTGTGAAATGAGTATAGATTGTGAAAGTCAAAACAGTATTTATTTATAAAATATTTTGTAAAATACCATGTCAAAAATTACTCCTTTCCTTCTTAATAATCAATGGAAAAGTCTTTGTTGTCCATACATCAATCAAACCTTTCTTATTATTATTGATCAGGGTTTTTTTTTTTTTTTTTTTTTGCATGTTTCCACTGGTATTTTGATAATTTATGTTTCATGTTGAGCTCCACAGGTTTTGAGGTCGGAAGACCTCCTTGCTACCTGTGGAGGCAGTGGCATGCACAGACATTTTGGGGGGCATGTGCTCAAGTGGAAAAAAGGGCACCTTGTGCGGCACATGGAGCTGTCGGTTGCCTTTGTAGTGTGGAGTTTATTACAGGCACAACAAGAACATCATTTATATAAGCACCCCCAAAACAAACTGTCCTGTGGGTTGAAGGGAAATGACCACCCAGGAAAAAAAAACTCAAAACAAGAATGCATTTGATGCATTTAATAAGGGGAGGGATTTCAAAACGTGGGGCACTGGTATTATAGGCCTTTAAATTCAGAAATTTTACATTGGGCCCCACACTATACACTGTTAAAAAAAAAAAGATTTCAGCAGGGCACTTTTTTCTCCAAAGGATAAAAGGGCAGGTGCTCTATCACCACCTAGTGTCTATCTGTGCACGTCCCTGTGTGGAGGACTAATCCTGACACAATACAGTACATTCAGAAATAATTAAGTAAATGACTCAATAAAATAATTACTGGGCGCAAATGTATCTACACGCATTACTTAGTGCACAATTAAATGCAGCAAAATAATAAAAAGAAGAGATTTATTTAATAACTGATCTTATTAATTAATTAATTATTATTAAAACCCTTAATGTTTCATTAATTAAATTTTAATTTGAACTTGAACTGGTAGCTAGCACTGTTAGGATAGTTTACTGTATCCTGTTGGCTCTAAGAGATAATACTTCAGTTTGCCGCAGTACTAAGAGGCATTAACGTTTAAAAGTGTGCCTCAATGACGAACTGTTTTCCCAATCTAACCGGGGTAACATATTTCAAGAACCTCAACGTTAAATTTGCATCTTTAAACATTTCTATTGATCCTTTTTGAAAATATTCAGCTATAGATAGAAATAATCCTTGAATGACAGTTTACTTTAAAAATATTATTAATATGATGAATAATGTAGACCATATTTAACAGACTTTATTTCTTAAAAATGTATAGCACTGGCCCCCCCCCCCAGATGATTCACATGTCACGACACCAGGTCATTCCTCTACAGCAGTAAGTTCCATGTAACTTCCCCCATTTTCACTGTGGAACGAGGGGAAGGACCAGCTGGTGGCGGCAATGCGCAACTTCAGGTTTTTGCCAACCACCAATAAACCCTAAAGAAGATGAGACCTGCAAGGAGGAGATGCAGAGGATCACAGCGTAGAGGACCACTGGACAACCTGTTTGACTCCAAGATAACATACCAGATACACAACATCCAAAGTACGTTTAATTGTGGTTTTCTGATAAGGCAATGTTTAAAATAACTTCTGTGTTCACATAGGAGATCATTTTTGGTAGTTCAGCGAGCATCAAACTAACGTTACCCTGGCGTCTACAAACAGCAGCTCCACATTTATGTCTTCATTTAATACGGGTTGTCGCACATAAATGTGTTTCTATAATGATTTAAGAGCAATGAAACTAGCATCAATGAAACTGGCTAACCATCATCAAGGTAAGTTAGGTCTGAGTAACCGCTGGGTCCATGCTAAAGGATCCAGCGGTTCACTCCATACATTTGGATCAGATGGGGATTTGTTCAGAAACACACCTAAATCAAGTGTTTTACTTGTATGGCTTGGGTGGGTGTATAACAGCTCTTAACCACAAATATCTTTAAGTGTATAGGAGGACAAGGTATAGCATTTCCATGCTAGCATGCAGAGAACATCAGAAAGAGCTTTAAATTGGTAATATTACTCCGAGATGATTTTCTTTATATGCATAACATTATTATAAACCACTGCAGACATGCTTATATTGAACACTGTATTGCATAAACAAACACTTATTTTCTTCTATAAATATGACTGTAGCCTTAATGTATTTGTGTAATTTCATTTCCCTATAAAATTTAGAACAGTGATAAATGTCCTGCTTCTCCTAATCAAATGCTCTTTATAAAATGCATAGTCAGTGAAGTAATCAGTGCACATTATTGGTCAGTAATTGACGAAAATCTCAGCGGAAATAGTTTTTTGCATTCTGTCCCGCCAGAAGCTGCTAAAACTGATTGACAGTGCTGAGATGTTTGGAAATATTCAGGGGTACATGAACCATGTGATCGTGTGTTGGCTAGTTCAGTGTGTCGTAACTCTTTTTCTATGCAGCACTGAGACGACTGTCACTCAGTCTGCTTCACGTGTCTTCATCTTCCAGTTGGAAGACTGGTGGGACTGACGCTGCACATACTCAATCATCAGTAAAATATACAGGTCCTTCTCAAAATATTAGCATATTGTGATAAAGTTCATTATTTTCCATAATGTAATGATGAAAATTTAACATTCATACATTTTAGATTCATTGCACACTAACTGAAATATTTCAGGTCTTTTATTGTCTTAATACGGATGATTTTGGCATACAGCTCATGAAAACCCAAAATTCCTATCTCACAAAATTAGCATATCATTAAAAGGGTCTCTAAACGAGCTATGAACCTAATCATCTGAATCAACGAGTTAACTCTAAACACCTGCAAAAGATTCCTGAGGCCTTTAAAACTCCCAGCCTGGTTCATCACTCAAAACCCCAACCATGGGTAAGACTGCCGACCTGACTGCTGTCCAGAAGGCCACTATTGACACCCTCAAGCAAGAGGGTAAGACACAGAAAGAAATTTCTGAACGAATAGGCTGTTCCCAGAGTGCTGTAGAAGAGGTGACTGGACCCTGAGGAAGATTGTGGAGAAGGGCCGATTCCAGACCTTGGGGGACCTGCGGAAGCAGTGGACTGAGTCTGGAGTAGAAACATCCAGAGCCACCGTGCACAGGCGTGTGCAGGAAATGGGCTACAGGTGCCGCATTCCCCAGGTCAAGCCACTTTTGAACCAGAAACAGCGGCAGAAGCGCCTGACCTGGGCTACAGAGAAGCAGCACTGGACTGTTCCTCAGTGGTCCAAAGTACTTTTTTCGGATGAAAGCAAATTCTGCATGTCATTCGGAAATCAAGGTGCCAGAGTCTGGAGGAAGACTGGGGAGAAGGAAATGCCAAAATGCCAGAAGTCCAGTGTCAAGTACCCACAGTCAGTGATGGTCTGGGGTGCCGTGTCAGCTGCTGGTGTTGGTCCACTGTGTTTTATCAAGGGCAGGGTCAATGCAGCTAGCTATCAGGAGATTTTGGAGCACTTCATGCTTCCATCTGCTGAAAAGATTTATGGAGATGAAGATTTCATTTTTCAGCACGACCTGGCACCTGCTCACAGTGCCAAAACCACTGGTAAATGGTTTACTGACCATGGTATCACTGTGCTCAATTGGCCTGCCAACTCTCCTGACCTGAACCCCATAGAGAATCTGTGGGATATTGTGAAGAGAACGTTGAGAGACTCAAGACCCAACACTCTGGATGAGCTAAAGGCCGCTATTGAAGAATCCTGGGCCTCCATAAGACCTCAGCAGTGCCACGGGCTGATTGCCTCCATGCCACGCCGCATTGAAGCAGTCATTTCTGCAAAAGGATTCCCGACCAAGTATTGAGTGCATAACTGTACATGATTATTTGAAGGTTGACGTTTTTTGTATTAAAAACACTTTTCTTTTATTGGTCGGATGAAATATGCTAATTTTGTGAGATAGGAATTTTGGGTTTTCATGAGCTGTATGCCACAATCATCCGTATTAAGACAATAAAAGACCTGAAATATTTCAGTTAGTGTGCAATGGATCTAAAATATATGAATGTTAAATTTTCATCATGACATTATGGAAAATAATGAACTTCATCACAATATGCTAATATTTTGAGAAGGACCTGTATATTGCAGCAACCCAAACGGCGCTTCTGAGAGACACTGTAGTGTTATGAGGTTTGGGTTATCATGGGGCAGTTTATTTATTCACCAATTTTCAGTTTTAGCTGTTGTTCCTTTTCTTATCTGTTTATTGGTGTAGGGGTGCCGGAAAGGCGGAGTTAGATAGCGACAATTCTGAACTATGAGTTAAGTGCCTGTTTTGCTTAGTGAGGGCCTCTGTTTGTGTTGTGCTTCAGAAAATAAAATCTGGCCTCTTGCATTACTGCTTTGAGCAGCAGCTCAAATGCCAACTAAGCTAAAGCGTGTTTTGTATAAGATTTACCACATTGGCATTAGGAGTATGCTATCTCCCATTAAAGATGTGGCGGAAAAAATCTGATTGTGTCAGCACTCAGTTAAAGACTATTTACAGCACATATAATGTTTTCTTAGGAGTGGATGAAATCCTTTGGAAGAAGGATCTGCAGGTGATGTCAGTCCAGTGAGGCTCCAGCATCCGCTAGATGATGGAAATATCACTCTGGCTGAGGGTTAATGACAGGGCTCAGGTGCTCCCGGGAAGATGGGAGGACTGCTCTGGTAAACCATCAACAGTTGTCTGCAGGCATGGAGCTTCTGCCACCTAGAGCAGCATCTTCTTCCAGTATCTTTCTGCCAGGATCTGTCTCTAGCTCACACTCACCTGTGATCAGGATGGAAACCAAGTTGTCCAAGTACAATGGGATGACTCCTCTCGAACCTTTTCTCTCCCAGGTTCAGTTGGCAGCATTGCACAGTAACTGGAGCAATGAAGAAGCCCCCATTCACCTGGTGCTCTCACTGGGAAGCAAGGCTCAACAAGTTCTGTTTGACTTAACCCCCAAGACCAACGAGACCTCCAAGCTCTGACCAGAGCACTGCAGAGACACTTTGGGCAGCTACTCTTTACCAATGAGAGCGGAGACCAGGTGGCCACCTAAGTGGGGAAAGCCTTGGCAGCGGATGTGGAAATACATGCTCTGCAAGGCTATCCTGAATTTCCAGTGGATGCCCAAGATAAGCTAGCCCTCCATGCTTTCCTCTATGGACTTGCACCAGTGCAGCTGCATCAGCATGTCCATTTCACCATGTCCAAAACCCTTAATGGGGCTCTTCATGTTGCTTAATGGGCAAAGGTGTTTTTTTCAACCTAACTGGACTAGCTCAGAGCCCCCACTCTTCAACTGCATATCAGAGTAGCTAATTGAGATGAGGAAGAGATCGAGGACGTCTGCCAGACGCAGTAGGGGCTTACAAGTCGACATGCACACCACCGCTTTGACAATTGTCACAGGAGAAGGGAGCTCAGTGATTTAGCCTGGGAATGTCCTGCCCCAGCCTGAAAAGCAAAAGCAACCCTACAACAGGGAAACAGCAGTGGAGTGGTGTAGAGAGGGAACAACCACTCCAGCCACCAGCTCCCAACTCCAGTGTTGATGTACTTTAGTTGGCTGGCAAGGGCACACCCCAAGACAGTACCTGTGCTTTCTCCATGAAGGTCGAGCCTGCTGCACCTTGGTGAACACGGGGTCTACCATCTCCCTGGTGCGACCTGGCATCCTGTTTGGTTCGTCCGGCCAACCCACCAACTAATGACTGTAATTGGGAAGTTGGGACCACAGCCATGGATTTCAACTAAAACTCTGGTACGGACATTCCTGGACCTTTTCAAAATAAAGTACATTAACCTTCTTCCGGCACAGCCAGAAAAGGGGATAACTGCGGACTTCCTGTGGCGCCATTACCCAAATAAAAGCACAACTCCGAAGGGGGGTAGCAGAGGACGTCCCAGTGATGCCACTGCCCGTATAAGACCCCCACCCTTCCCACATATCGCTCTCTTCCACGTGGCCTTGCAGAGGGACCGGATAGGAGAGGAAAGCGCGCTGATGTCTTTTGCTGGCAAAAATACATAAATTCAACTGGATCCAAAGCCATACGATCACCGATCATATGCAAAGTTAAGTAGAATTAAATGCTGTGTGTGTATCCGGTATTTTCATTCATGAACGGGGAAATTAAGGTGTAAGAGTTGCTTACATTTTCTCTTCGAGGCCCCACAGAAGCAAACCTGTGTTGAGGAGAGACCCCGGTGGAGAAGCTGTTTCTACAAGCCCAGTCTGAAGGAAGTTACTACGGCCTGCACAACCGTGTTGCGGTAACGAACAGCTGGGCAGCCGACAGGCCGAGCCGCCAGCTCTCCGGAGCTAACTCTTTTGTTCACAGAGCGAACGCAGAGGTTAGCTACCGAGCCAACCGCTTGTTGACTGGATACCTTCTTCAAACTTCGCCCTTGGACAACATTCCCTCAATATGGTCAGAGGTTAGGTTTGGGCAGATTAACAGATAGGTTTAGGATGAAATGATCTAAACGTTTTCATGTTATGAAGTTTTGTTTTGTGGAACCTGGCTATCTTTAGCGCTAGTAGGCTAGCTACGGCACGCGCCGGTTCTGTGTTCTTTGTATGTTGTAAAGTTAAGATAAGCTTTATTTAAAGGGTGATTTTAAACAGAAGATCGCTCATAACGCGCCGTCCGCGCTTATGCATTTTAACTTTTTTATTAACACTGGTATTTTAAAGGTATGTTTTTGATTCTGGTGCTAAGCTCTCCGCTTCTTGCTAGCTTAACTGCTAACGGTAAGAACACGTGTGTGCTAGCATTAAGGCTAGTCAACAGAAAGGTTGTTAGTTTTCAAGCTAGTGGATAATAGTCCCTGAACATCATTTACTAGAGTTGATAACTAAGTAAACACCATTAAGCCCCATTTCTCCAGAAAGATTTGGCTCTTTTCCAAATTACTCAATAATATTTCTTCAAATATTATTTCAATAAATAAAGGCAGTTAATTAGACACTGTTGAGAATTAGTCATCCAGGAGGTTGGTTTTATTCGGCAGATCATTATTTAAAACATTATTTTATTGAAATAATATTTTATCTGATCTTGCATTGTGAAGGGTTGTCTAAACATTTGCTGATTATTTCCTAAGTTAGTTCCAAAACTAACTTAACTTCACTTCCAGATTCTTCAAGATAATCCTTGGTTCTCAAACATAAACATTGCATGGTAATGTTGCATCACTCTTTTTGGTCATGATTTCCAATCATCTTTAATCAACTTGTTTATATTGTACATATTCCATTAGTCTTGATTATTCTTTAATTCTGCATCACATTGATGCATCAGATCCAGCCATCGCCCTTGACCCAGAAACAGTGGCACATCAGGTGGGTCAAAAGAAAAATAAGAGAAGCTCATATACACTGTCAAACCACTGCAGCACATCTAACAGTCTCTGCATTTACTCCACCATCTCTCCCACCTTTGCTTACAAGCAATCCAGCACCACCTACCACAATCACCAAGCCAGCTGACACCCCTTCTGCTGAAACAAATGAAGTGCTTCAAGACCTGTGGCACCGCAGCAGTACAAACCTTAATTCTTTGCAACGCCAATTGCTGAAGCACTTGCCTCATATTGGCCTCTCGGCCCCCTTGAACTGGCCAACCTCTTGCCACATTTCAGGCTTCAAACATAAAGATATAAAATTCTAATTTTTTGTGAAGAATCAACAACAAGTGGGACACAATCGTGAAGTGGAATGAAATTTATTGGATGTGTCAAACTTTTTTAACAAATAAAAAACTGAAAAGTAGGGCGTGCAATATTATTTGGCCCCTTTACTTTCAGTGCAGCAAACTCACTCCAGAAGTTCAGTGAGGATCTCTGAATGATCCAATGTTGTCCCAAATGACCGATGATGATAAATAGAATCCATCTGTGTGTAATCAAGTCTCCGTATAAATGCACCTGCTCTGTGATAGTCTCAGGGTTCTGTTCAAAGCGCAGAGAGCATCATGAAGACCAAGGAACACACTAGGCAGGTCCAAGATACTGTTGTGGAGAAGTTTAAAGCCAGATTTGGATACAAAAAGATTTCCCAGGCTTTAAACATCCCAAGGAGGACTGTGCAAGCAATCATATTGAAATGGAAGTAGTATCAGACCACTGCAAATCTACCAAGACCCGGCCGTCCCTCTAAACTGTCATCTCAAACAAGGAGAAAACTGATCAGAGATGCAGCCAAGAGGCCCATGATCACTCTGGATGAACTGCAGAGATCTACAGCTGAGGTGGGAGAGTCTGTCCATAGGACAACAATCAGTCGTACACTGCACAAATCTGGCCTTTATAGAAGAGTGACAAGAAGAAAGCCATTTCTCAAAGATATCCATAAAAAGTCTCGTTTAAAGTTTGCCACAAGCCACCTGGGAGACACACCAAACATGTGGAAGAAGGTGCTCTGGTCAGATGAAACCAATATCGAACTGTTTGGCCACAATGCAAAACGATATGTTTGGCGTAAAAGCAACACAGTTCATCACCCAGAACACACCATCCCCACTGTCAAACATGGTGGTGGCAGCATCATGGTTTGGGCCTGCTTTTCGTCAGCAGGGACAGGGAAGATGGTCAAAATTGATGGGAAGATGGATGGGGCCAAATACAGGACCATTCTGGAAGAAAACCTGTTGGAGTCTGCAAGAGACCTGAGACTGGAACGGAGATTTATCTTCCAACAAGACAATGATCCAAAACATAAAGCAAATAACCGTGTCCAGGTGTTGGAATGGCCAAGTCAAAGTCCAGACCTGAATCCAATCGAGAATCTGTGGAACAGCTGAAGACTGCTGTTCACGAACGGTCTCCATCCAAACTCACTGAGCTCGAGCTGTTTTGCAAGGAAGAATGGACAAGAATTTCCGTCTCTCAATGTGCAAAACTGCTAGAGACATACCCCAAGCGACTTGCAGCTGTAATTGCAGCAAAGGGTGGCGCTACAAAGTATTAACGCGAGGGGGCCGAATAATATTGCACGCCCCACTTTTCAGTTTTTTATTCATTAAAAAAGTTTGACACATCCAATAAATGTCATTCCACTTCACGATTGTGTCCCACTTGTTGTTGATTCTTCACAAAAAAATTAGAATTTTATATCTTTATGTTTGAAGCTTGAAATGTGGCAAGAGGTTGACCAGTTCAAGGGGGCCGAGTACTTTCGCAAGGCATTGTATAAATAAGCATGCTGTGCTGGTTGTAAAAAAATAGCTCGACCAATATGCTGCTAGACAGTCACTCATTCTTAACCACGCTAACATGGAAACATCACAGCCATTCGAATAATTGATTAAACTTCCATAATTTTAGTAAATACATTGTAAAATACTCTTCCAGCAGTTCTCCTGCCCAGGGTGTATCGTCTTGATAAGCCCGACAAAAGTGGGAGAGTCTACTCCATGCAGCGATAGCTTGTTGTCAACAAACAAGTCTACAACCCTTCTGTCCACCATAGATCCACAGGGCTCTGAGTGAACTCTGCCTCACCCACAGCTGTTGCAGACTTCTCAACACATCATTCATAACGTAACTGCATTTCATAACTGCCTTCACCTGGTGGGTGTGGAGCCTTCACCACGGGACTGATCGACCAAGAGAGCAGTGTTCAGTTTGGCCAGGCTGCAGTTCGCTTTTTGTTTTGTTTGGGAGGAAAACAGTCTGGACGCTATTCAAATTGTTACACCAGAAAATTTACATGCCTGTCATTGCTCTAACCACTGGAGTAATTGGGAAAACCACTACTCGGGCAGTGCTAAACTGACGCTGAAGGTAGGCACCCACCTCCCTTTGTGTTCTGCCATGTTCTTCGAATCAGAATCAGCTTTATTGCCACGTTTGTGTACAAAAACAAGGAATTTGACTCCGGTACACTTAGCTCTCAGAAATCTATTTAATCTATTTTCTTTTTCAATATAAATAAATGGAAATAATAAATCTCTTAAATATACATATATACATAAGTGGCTTTGCAGGAGAAGATAACGTGAGATCAGTCCAAGTATCCATGGTGTTGTCCTGGAACTCTGACTGCCAAGTGTTCATCAGAGAAACACCCTGGAGGGAGAAACTGTTTCGGTGGCAGCTGGTTTTAGCAGACAGTGCTCTGTAGCCCCGACCTGAAGGTGAAAGCCTAAACACTTTTGTGTAGGGTGTGTGGGGTGTGCAGAGATTTTAGCTGCCCTGTTCGTGACCCTAGAACTGGATAAGTCCTGGATGGAGGGAAGGTCAGCCCTGATTATTCTCTCTGCAGACCTAATTGTTCATTGCAGTCTGGAACTGTCCTGTTTTATGGATGAGCCAAACCACACTGAGATGGATGAAGACAGGACAGACCAAATGATGGTAGTGTAGAAGATGACCAGCAGCTCCTGTGGAAGATTGTACTTCTTGAGTTGCCTCAGGAAGTACAGTCTCTGCTGGGCCTTCTTCCAAACATTCTCTATGTGTGAGCTCCATCTCAGGTCTCGGGAAATGGTAGTTCCTAGGAACCGAAAGGGGACACTTCTTGGATCACCAGCTTTCTCACCCAGCCAGGTTTCGGTAAAGCAGAGGGCGGCAGATCCATGGAGGTCAGAGTTTTTACAGGTAAGAAGTCAAGTCAAGTCAAGTTTATTTATATAGTGCTTTTCAGCAACAAGGCACTCAATGCACTGTAACAGTTTTAGTCCAAACTTTGAAATACTAATATGTTTGGCTTTCACTGGTATGAAATAGTTGTAATACAATCCTTCTAAGAAATCTAAAAATCTATGAATCCTTCTAAGCAATCTAAAAATCTATAAAGCCACATTTAGGCAAAAAGAGGATAAGAAGAAACACCACATTAGGTAAGAGGAGGGAAAAAAAAAATCACATTTCACACTTTCTCCTTAGCAGGATACAGTTTTTGAGATATCAAGAAAAAACCTCAGCACAAATAAGCAACACATATACGAGACAACATATTGCGGTGATATGGTGAAGGCTGTATGTCAGGGGTGCGTATGCTTATATGAGCATGTGCATGTGATTGTGTGCAAAGTAAGTCCATGAATCACTGTCACAGAGGCCATTGTCCTTGATTGTCCTCAGGGAAGGGAGGGGGCAGAGGGAGCGGAGCGTCATGTTTACATAACTTCCAGGAGAAGTTGATAGCCTGCCATCAAGGCCATGCAGGGGAGCCAGATTCAGAAAAACAACAATTATTTGGGTCTGGCTGACTCTTAATTTTCTGTCAGCCTTGAGAGTCTCGCTGGTGTTTCTCAATGATGAATCCAAACAGCCAAATTCGTGGTCTTTCGCCAGATCCGAGCATGCAACTTCTCCAAGATTGATCCCATTTCACCTCTGAGTCCAGGAACCGCAGCCAGCCTGCAATCTTGTAGGATCACATCCAGTTTGCAATTCAGCTCCCTTAACATTTCAGTCTGAGTGTTGATAGCTCTGCAGATCCCTTCACATACGTCAGGCTGCCTTGCAATGGCCAGAACTGCTGCCGACGTTTTCCCAATTTCATGATATGCCTGGTAACCGCAAATTCCGAAAAGCAGAAATCCTGTTATCAGAAATCCAATTATATACATATCTTCCACGTCCCGATATCATTGTCAGACACACAATCCTCCACTTCTGCCAGGAGTCAATTGTTTATCCAGAGAAGAATGTCCCATCTGGACAAAAGGGCTCACCCTTACCCTGTCTTCCCGTTGAGAAAATTTGATCAATTGCGTTGAGAGACCAGCTGACCAGATCCATAATTCACAATTTGGGAGATATGCAAAGAGAGGCTCCAAAAGAAAACAAGACACAGAGCAGAAGCAGGGCAGACAGAGGAGGGTGCGGGAGACAGGGGAAAAGCATCCTCCTCCACCGAGAGCAGAAACAGAAAGTGTCTGCTTTTGGTGGAGAAGTAGTTTGTCCATCTTGTTGGCCAGGGAAAGCACATTTGCCAGGTTGACTGAAGGCAAGGTTGTGCGGAGCCCCTGCAATCAGAGCTTCACGAGCACTATGGCTCTCTTCTCTTTCAGTTGTCTCCGGCAGTATAGCCAATAGAGAACCACTGCTCCACTGCTCCACTGCTCCGTGAAGCTGTCGCTGATGAATGATGGAGAAGAAATGCCAAGAGAGCACTGTCTGATGTTTAGAAGTTGCTCTCTGCTGAAACAGACCACTGAATGGTGGCTGAGAGCATCACAGAAACACGCAACACAAAAACGAGAGAGCAAAGCTCCGTGGCTGCCATCAGAGGCCATCTTGGATCTTTGGTTAATTATTATTATTATGTTTTTTTAACACACACACATACACACAAGCACACACACACTTGTTACTGCCCTATATAATATAGATTTGTGAGTAGGATGACTGCACCCCTAAACAGGATCAAAGATGAGATTAGTAAAGGAGCAGAGTGGGGTCAAATTAATAAATGCGCCCAAGGTCCATCTGTCCAATCTGCAGTAGAGTATGTAGACTGATTAAGATCAGTTTTGATAAATATAATGGATTACGGATACAGACTCCAGCAGATTCAAACAGTGCATATGAACAGCAATTTAAAAAGCTATAATGGATGGTTGCTTGGTACCAATTTCAGCCTACATAAAAAAGCACATGGTTGATTACCCCTCCAGCACTATGTGCAGGCATGCAGAAAATACAGACAAAAAGAAGTAAAAAACAAAGCTCTGGTACAGCAGAAACTTCTTATGGCGATGGGTTTTATGAGGACAATGTTGAAACCCTGACGCTTTATGTGACTCATGGAGCCAAGCCTAAAGCAGGAAGAGGCAGAGGCCGAGGGGGCAAAAGAGATGACTAAAACTTTTGTTATATCTGCAGAAAGTTTGGGCACTGGGCCGGACGTTGCAAACAGAAAGCACAACCTCAACCTGCTGATTCTAATTAAGCATTAATAGATAAGCTAGAAGTAGTGAATGACCAGCAACAAAAGCATAATGGTGAAAACAATTAACAGGTCCTACAACTATTCCAAAATATTGATGCACTGATGACTTACACAGCAAAACCTGAAATTGTGATGCTTGTAAAAGACTCCAGAGTCACATTTTTGTGTGATTCTGGAGCAACCAGATCAGTAATGAGACCACATGACATTTCAAGGCGTATTTCTATGATAGAACCTAAAATGATGGTGAAATCAGCTGATGGGCGTTGAACACAAAGTCTTATTTCTGTTTGCTATTCTGCAAAACTCGACTCAGTGGCAATTGCTATGCTCACCTGTGTCAAGGCTGTTGTAGCGAAGCCATGGCAGGGAAAGCATCACCTAGTGTGGTTCTGTTTCACCTATTAACCCTTAATGTACTGCATGCAGTTTCATTTATCACCAGCAACACATTTATCATGCATGACAGTTTTGCTTTCACAACCTCATTCAAAAGTTGAAAGGTGTACCACACCGAACCCTGCTTCACTACACTGCTCCCCACACCTAATGAAGGGAGCCTCATGAATGTTTAGAACATACCCAGTCACAACACAGACCTCTAAAGTGAACCTCTCAAACCCTTACTTAATCTACTTTGACGATAGCTCATGCAGTAAAAATGAAAACGGTAAGACTCAAACGGGTTATGGTGTTGTTGCATCAGAACAAGTAGTTGAAGCTAAACCTTTACCCACTACATTTTCAGCATAGGCTGCTGAATAATTTGAGCAGAAAATGATCAATGGGCTAAAAAAGGAGTTGTATGCTCCCAGAAAGAGAATATCTACAGATGTCCAGAAAATAAACCAATCTTACCTAAATAAATATGCTGCAGTTGTGACACATGGCCAGACTCATGTGGCATCAGGAGGAATGGTTAGATTGGTAGAGGAGGTATTTACACACTATGGATTAACAATCTATTAAAAAATTTTCTGTGCAACTTGCCTAATATGCCTTAGGCACAATGCTCAAGGGGGAGTAAAAAGAAGAGCAGGAAAAATGCCTCAACCTAATTATCCATTTCAATTCATCTGTATGGATTTTATTGAGTTAAATAAATGTGAAGTAAGTAACATGTATAGTGAATATTGATGCATTTTCAAACTGGGTTGAAATATTCACAGGTTTACAAATTATATAACAGTAGCAAAAGCACTAGTGAAAGATATCCCTCCATTTGGCTTACCACAGAAAATCTACAGTGATAATGGGACCCGTTTTATAAATCAGGTGATTCAACACTTACGTAAAACTTTGCAGACTGCATTGAGAAATCACAGTGCTTATCACATATTGGTGGTAATACATAATGGCATCATAAAAAACTAAACTGAGAAAAACCATGGAGGCAACAGGATAACAATGGCTGTACTCTCTTCCCCTAGTGGCTCTGCACAATATGGAGCTGGTTCTTGGAGGACCATGGTATGAAATGTTATGTTAAATTTCCTGGGCCTGATACTGATTGTGTTTTTTCTATTTTGTTTTTACCTCCTGCATTTTGCTATGGCTCAGGAGTATGATTGCACAGGCCATGTATTCCTCTGAATCACAGTATGTCCTCATTTCACAGCAACCTTCTGATCCAAAAGACGACCGGCATTATGTGATGACACTGGAGCTTAAGACACAGGATGCATGAGTGAATTCACTGTGCACCTTGTTATGAAAATCGAAAGAAGTGTAATAGGGTGATTTATATGAAGATCTACAGTGGATTTCTGTGAACACTATTTTTACATATTTTTCTTAGATTAGTAACTAGACTTTTGTTTTCTCTGGTTTCACTTGCACATGTAATCCTCCTGAGATGCGGAGGACAGCGGGGTGATGCAAGTGCTTCCTCTCAATGTGTTCATTGCATATGTACACAGGCATCTGATCCGGGGGGTTTCCGCCGCATGCAATAATGATGAGTCATTAGATGCTTTCGATTGACACATCCGCAATTAAAGAATCTTAAACAGGACGGAAATGTTGGAAAAATTATTATTATGTTAAGATCTTTTATTCTCTTTTATTTTGTAATTATCCAGCATTAATTTTCAATACTTTATATACTAGCTGAACTTAGTATGACCTTATATGGAGGAGTTTGGTTGCAGGAGCCTGTGACCTACAAGAGACTGTATCGGAAGGAGCAGATGCTCTACAAAATGTTATCTTACCCAGGCTCAGAAAAAGACCTATTTGACTGTAGAGTCTGGGAAAATGAATATTGTGTCCACCTGAAGGCGGAGAGTCACAGATAAATAGACACACATTCTCTGTATTAGGTTAGTTCAGCTGGGGGGTGTTTTCGGTGAGACTTTGTACATGCTACGTGCTCTCTGTTGAACTCTTTGCACAAATTAAAATGGCCTGTGTATTCCAAGAAGTTGAGTGTTGTCATTCCTCTTTTAGTAAGTAACGGTGAATATTAGAATTTTACCAGCACTTTGTCCATTGAGAGCCAGTTTCCAATGTCTCTTCGGGTTGGGGAAAAGGCCAGAATAATGAAAGAATTTTATATTACTATCTTCAGATTCAAAGGTCAACATATATCTGTCAGGTTTAACCAACCTAACAATATTTATAACAACACAAAAAGAAAAGAGAGACAAAGTATTAGTTCCTTTTACTCGCTTTGCGAGGAGAAACGGTCAAGATTTGCTCAGTTACAGATCTCGCACCGCTCTGAAGCCTATCTGTCCGCCTCCTCTTTTTATTGTCTTTAGGGGGTCCCTAGTTTACAAAAACATTGTTCTCTAAAGGATGGGGGAAAACAACAACTGCATCGTAAACAGGTCATAAACAGCTTTATACATTAACAACACATTTCCCACAGTCTCCTCCAACTGGTAGGGTCAGCTGTGACTTTTGTTGTTGAGTGTAATCAGCCTTCATCTTTATGACCTCCTCAACTGGACTGCGTCCTTCTCTGCTAGTTCAGCTCCTATTTATGATCTTTGCCTGCAGACAAACTCACACATCCTTTCTCACACATACATCATGAAAGGTTATAAGATCAAATAGTCAAGTTAAAGAATAGGAGAAAATATAAGATAAATCTATATTCAATTATTCCAACATTTCCCCCCTGTATATCTTATATCTGCTCATATTCTCATATCACTTAACAGCCACTTCTGTCAAATTTTGTAACTGTAAGTTTATCTTCATGAGTACAAAGACAAGAGGTACTTACTGACATTTAAATCACAGAATCATATAGAAATGGATCTGCATACAGGTCAGAAAAGTGGTCCGTCACATCCTCATCACCTCCATCATCCTGAGGTTTAAGTAACGGATACAGTCGGGTTATTTTGTCTTCCATAGGAGAAATAGCTGTGGTAATGAGACGATTAAACAGAGAACGGAGACAGGGAATACAACAACATCCACACAATGTCAAAATTGCAGCAAACACTGCAAAGGAAATTATTACTCATGATACTAAAATTTTATACTTCCCAAACATATCCAGCCAGGAGTCCCACATCGAGGCGTCTACTCCAGAATGCTCTTTCATTTTGCCATTTAGAGATCTCAAACCTTCTATGGCTTTCGTTAGGCTGCCATCAGCCAGCAGCAGTGTTGTTAGGTGTGAATGTGCAACATTTTTCTCCAAAAATAGCCCAAACTTCTCCTTTTTCTGCTAACAACATGTCCAAAGCAATTCTATTCTGGAATGCCATCAGGGAAGTTGAAGCCAATTAGTCATGGACAGTTCAAACCCGCTTTGTGTCCAATTTCCTAGTTTTTGTACATTGTGATGGATATAATTGATCCTGTCTACGTTTCTGTTCAACGTACACCACCAACAGATACTTGATTCAAATCTTGCAACTACTTGATCAGTTAATCTATATTCATCTATAGCATCTATGTATGTAGAGTCTCCCTCAGTCTGCCAAGCTGCTTCTCTGCACTTCCTATCACACCAATCATGTGGATTTAACACTAAATAGTCCATCTGTTACTTCATCTACTAACATAGGATATAACCATAAAGTAATTAAGCACAGAGTCCTGTTACTTTTGAAGGTAATCAATCAAACAACCACCACCAAATGTCTCCTCTAGAGACTAGTTTAAAACACTTATTTACTTTTACAATTGTAATACACCATACTGCAATGAGATTTCCCAATTTATTACTTCTCTCTGTCATATTTATACATGTATAGTTTCCAGTGGTGATTCGCTTATGGAAAACTGATTTATCCTTATCTGCTCTAATTACAGGAAAAACAGAATCCTTGTGTTGACACATTTCATTAGGATTAGTTTGATTCATTACTTCCATCACACAGAGTTGTGGTATCACAGCTGGAATTATTTGTAACAAAAACCCTGGGACCCAAACACACAACACAATCTCTTTTAGTCATGTTAGCTGCTTGCTCTACCATCAATAATCAGTTATTATTTGTTCCTGATACTCCTGTAATAACCTGGAACTTAGTCATCTATGGTTAACTTTTCTAACATAATTTTCACTCTCCTCGCTCTGTTACCTGGATTACATTATCAGCTTTATGGAACTTAAACAACTTATTTTAATAACTAGCATAAGCAGTGGTGCTCACTCTGGTGTCCAATTATTTCCTTCATCAGCTACCATCATGGACCATGAGGTATCTCTTCTGTCATTAGTTATTTACCATTTATAACTTCTATAATCCTGTCCTTTCCTTCCTCATTTGGTCAAGCTAATGAGTGGGATCAGCACCACAGCTGTGGTATTAGATTTCACGCACACTTGAATGCCATAAGTATAAGAAGTTTGTTTAGTGCACATAGTTAGGTTATCTTACCTTCCTTGATTTAGCACTATTTGTTTCATATAACTCATAGCAGATGTTGTTACATTCTAATTCATCTTGACTGGTTTCCAGAAATACCAGAAAAACAAAAAAATCAATATAAGAAAAAAAATATAAACACACAGCATCGGAAAGCATTGTTCATCCATCTAGAAATCATTTTGGCTGAAATTTTCACTCCTCTAAATGGTTCCAGTGTCTTAATTGTCTTCACTAACTTTCGGATCTCTCCAGCCTCTAAATGTCTGGGTCCACCCTATTATCAGTCAATAAATCACTTCCCCTGACGGAGCTTTCAACCGAAATGATCTTTTTACAATGTGTAAGGTGAATCCAGGTTCATCTCTCAGTTATTTTACTGCCCTTGCAGTGGTTAATAATACCTAATATGGATCCTCCCACTTAGGTGAAATACCAATACTTTTATACTCCTTATTAACACCCAGTCTCCTGGTTTCACTAGTTAGTTTTCCTGCTGGGAAATAGAACATTCCTCATTAGTTTAAATTTATTTCGATTGGTTTCTAACATACTCCTCATATAATCAACTAGGTTAGCTTCATCTAACTCCCACTTATTTTTTAACTGTGGTAATCTGTATGGTCTTCCAAATACCGTTTCATAGGGTGTTAACCCTGAGGTGCTTGTAATGTTTAGTTGGAAATAGTTCTATCCGTTTAGAAAATGCATCTATAATGACTAAACAAAACTTTTCCCTTCACTATGGTTTAACTCAATAAAATCCATATGAATTGTTTGAAAAGGGTATCTTAGTTTTGCAAATTGTCCCATTCGTGGTCTTAAATTCCCTTGTGGATAATGTTTTACACATGCTAAACATGTTTTACAAAACTTTTTAATAAGAATTTCTTAGAATTTAATCAATATGTTATATAATATTAATATATCTGTCCTACTATTCCCCCCTGTTGAGACATTATGTAACACGATGGCTCAAATATTGCTTCCATTTATAGGTTCTTTGGTAGGACAGGTTTATTATCTGGTCATATATAGTTTTTATCTTTTAATTCAGCTCCATGTTTTTTCCACATTTCTATCTCCTGTAGTGAGATTTGTAGTTGCATCTTTTCTAACACTATATCCATTGTCACCAACGCATATCCTGTTTGTGTCTTCTCCCTCTCATCTTTTTAGAGAAATCATTCACATAAACTATTTCGTGATCCTGCAAATCACTTCTAATTTATTCTTTCTTCTTTTTTTTTCTAATTCTGCAGTATTAATGCTGAAACTGCATGGGAAACTCTTAAGGTTAAAAGGTTAAACAACACTATTGCAGCACTGCAACTGTCATTTTAGGCTGCAATTACAGCTCTCACATAATATGGTTGCACACACGCAACACTATCTAGTTTTGAAAAGAAATAGGCTATTGTTTTAATTTTATCTCCATGTTGTTGAACCAGAACTGAAGTCATAAAATGTCCCTTGCAATCTACCATCTGAACAAACGGTTTACTATAATCTGGTAATGCTAAAGCAGTACTGGAAACTAGAACTTGTTTTATGTTGGTAAATGCTTCTTCAGCTTCTACACTCCATTTCAGTTCAGACGTCATTTTCAGCTCTTCCTCATACATTAATTTGTTTAATGGAGTTACTATTTCTGCATAATTTGGCACCCAGTTTCTACAATAATTAGTTAGTCCAAGGAAGGACATTATTTGCTTTTTTGTTACTGGTTTTAGAACTTGTAATATTGCAGTCTTTCTTTCTTCTACAATTGTGCGTCCCTCTGCCTAAGATTATGGCCTAAGTATTTAACCTCATTTTTACACAATTGAAGTTTCTTTTTATTGACTTTGTGTCCCTCTTTTGCTAAATGTTTTAATAATGCTATTGTGTCATTTTTACAAGTCTCCTCATCAAGAGAGGCTAATAGCACATCATCAACATATAATCAACCCTGACCACCTCCTGGAGGGTCAAACTTGGCCATACTTGCACTCATTTCCTGAAAGTATATAGTTGGACTTTCACAGTAACCTTGAGGTAGTCTGGTATAAGTATATCTTTGTCCCTCAAAGGTAAATGCAAACCAGAACTGCCTATCTTTCCTGTTGATGGAGCTTGTTTTTTAACTGGAAAAATGGGGGTGTTACATGGTGAATCCTCACATTTTATTATCACCCCTGCAGTTATTAAATCCTTTATTACTGGTTTTATTCCTTCACAAGCATCATATTTCAAAGGGTATTATTTATTCTGGGCCTGTATTCTGTTTTTGCTCTAATTTGAACAGGTGATGCTCCTTTACTAAACCCACATCAGTAGGGTCTGTTGACCATAATTTATCAGGGACTCCACTCAAAAACTGTTCCTCCTGTTCAGTAAGGAATAGTTCTCATTGTTGTTTTGTATGCAAATGTATCCCTTCCTGCACTGTCACTGTCCAAAATAATAATTTTCTAATTAATCCTGTGGATGCACTAGTTTCTGTATTCATTATTGTTACAAACCAGTCTGTGACATCTTTTACCCTCTGCACTATTCTCCCCATATCCTGCTACTTGAGTTCTTTATCCTTGAATAAAGATATGTGTGGAGGTGACCACATGTTGCAGAGCTTCCTAGAGTCTTCCTCTAACACTACTTCAGCAACTGACGTACTCTTCCTATCTGTATAAACATAAGTTACCATGACTTTTATAGGGGTTACTTTATTTAATACTTCTTCATAAATTTTATCTTGTCCAGGAGTATTTTTATACCACATGGTAATATGTAGATCATCTGGTGTCATCTGATCTTATAGTTGAGTAATAACATTTCTTCCTTCTGTTAGTAAAGCTGTCCCTACGTCTAGGGGTGGCTTATTCAGAACATCCAGTTAATAGTGGTAATAAGATGGTCCTACTCCTTTTTTAACATCAACACCCTGATGTGTATTGTCTGTAATCTCCTCTGCTCACTCCTCTCTGACCCCTGCGGTTTTTGTCCTCTGCCTCTAATTTTTTCTCTTCTTCTGTTGTTTTAATAATAACTTCTTCTTCTTGCTGAAAAAAAGGTGTTGCCTATTTATTATTTATTTACCTTTTTTTTTATTTTTCCTTCATAACTTTTTCTGCATGGAGGGCATGATTTACATAGTTTTCTAGATTTGCTGTGGGGAACCCTATAAAATATCTCCTTACCCAGGTATTAATTGCATCCCTGGAACCAGCATGTAGTGCATTTTTTTAACTGCTGTCAATAGGCTCCTTGCTTATTGTAGACCACTATGTATTTTAAACACTTTTGTCAGTCTAATCCTATATTCTTCAAAAGGTTATTCCTCATTTTGTTTCACTCTGGCTATTAAAAAGAGTAAAATATTTTCTAAGGTTACACAGAAAAAACCCATGTCATGCCATGAACCTCCGTGACAAACTGTATCAACAGCCTTCAGCATCTCAAAACAATAATAATAAAAAATAAACACAAATAAAACATACATGAGGTACAGCCATGGTGGGGATGGATTTATTCACCAAAGGGACTCATTTTAGCCCATCTTATCCTGTCAAACCTCATCAGATCTTTGGTACAAAACAAAAACTTTCCACCTGCTCTTTACTCCCTTTCTTCTGTCCTGCTATTCCACTGTGCAAGTCTATCAAAAAATTACTTCTTAGCCCTCTGACCTTTTCTGCTTTCCACAAAAACGTTCATTCTTATCTCCTGCATCACATCTCTCTCTTTTTAGTTATTTTTAAGCAATAATCTACATCCTCATAACCTTCTTTTCCATTTTTCTTGGGTCATGCTTTGTTTTTTCAATTATTGCATCCTGTAGATTGACTAATATTTTAGAGTTTAAACGACGACCATAATGATATGTGGTTATCCATTTATCTAAATATTTTTAATTTACTCGGATCTTGTGCTTCTATGAACTTCCAATCTTTGCATTGTAGTTCGTTTTTCAATTTATTTTTACTAGCCCCTTTTCCCATATTTTGATTTAAATTTGGTCCAGCATATAAATACCTAGGGTATTCTAAATACTGGATTATTCTCTTCAGTAGGGTGACAGAAAAATCTCCTTTTGTGGTAATTCTCACTTCAACTCTTTGGAGAATTCTTGCCTTTGCTTCCACAAACGTTAGTCACTAACAATCCTACTGTTTTTGGTATGAGGTAAAACCTAGTGGTTTAAATCCTCCATTTATTTCTCACATACACACATTTAAACGCGGTTTTTACTTAGTATTTTTTTTTTTGTTTAAAATACTTAAACGCAGATTTTACTTAGTATTTTTTGTTGTTGTTTAAAATACTTAAACGCAGATTTTACTTAGTATTTTTTGTTGTTTAAAATACTTAAACGCAGACTCCGCCGTTCTGGAAACACGGAATTTTAGTATTACTTTCTTAATACTTAAGAGGACTCTGTCGTCCCCGATAACCTCGGAATTTTCAGTATTTTCACTAATACTTTAAGCAGAACTCCGGCGCACTGCTGTTACCTGTCAGTGCCTAGGTTCACAGGGTTTCACTTCACGCAATGACCCCCAGTCATTCGTCACACTTTTGTTTTAAATCCAGATTCAACTCACCACTTTGTCCTCTCCTCTCTCTCTCAGAGTTCCGTCAGCCGTCAGACTCCAGCGGGCGGGCCGAAATCCAGTCCCGGAAAGGGTCTGTGTGTCTTCCTGATGAAAACAGCCGTGCGCACGGTCTTTTCCTGGAGTCTACCGACCCGCTGGAATCATCAGGCGTAGTTGGAATCCGGCTCGAAGGACCAAATTAATGTCAGGTTTAACCAACCTAACAATATTTATAACAACACAAAAAGAAAAGAGAGACAAAGTATTAGTTCCTTTTACTCGCTTTGCGAGGAGAAACGGTCAAGATTTGCTCAGTTACAGATCCCGCACCGCTCTGAAGCCTATCTGTCCGCCTCCTCTTTTTATTGTTTTCGGGGGTCCCTAGTTTACAAAAACATTGTTCTCTAAAGGATGGGGGAAAACAACAACTGCATCGTAAACAGGTCATAAACAGCTTTATACATTAACAACACATTTCCCACAGTCTCCTCCAACTGGTAGGGTCAGCTGTGACTTTTGTTGTTGAGTGTAATCAGCCTTCATCTTTATGACCTCCTTCATCTTTATGACCTCCTCAACTGGACTGCTTCCTTCTCTGCTAGTTCAGCTCCTATTTATGATCTTTGCCTGCAGACAAACTCACACATCCTTTCTCACACATACATCATGAAAGGTTATATAATCAAATAGTCAAGTTAAAGAATAGGAGAAAATATAAGATAAATCTATATTCAATTATTCCAACAATATCTGTGATGGTCAATCCAAAATATTGACTTTGTTATCCTTAAGCCACTTTGTCAATAATTTAGCAGCATGTTTTGGGCCATTGTCTTTTTGGAAGAGCTATTAATGCCAACACTTACCTTAATATTTCCACATGTTATTCTTTTCTCATGATGAGATCTATTTTGTGAAGAGAACCAGTCCCTCCTGCTGTTAAAAACACAACATGATGCTGTCATCCCTGTTCTTCCCAGCTGGGATGGCGATGTCTGTCTTGCAAAGCCTTCCCCTTTTTCCTCTTAATCAAACATGGGTCATTATGGCCTAGCATTTCCATTTTAGTTTCATCAGTCTATTGGACATTTGTCCAAAAATTATGGTTTTTCCCTCGGAGTGCATTTGCAAACTGTAATTTCTCTTTTTTTGTATTGTTTTTGAAATAGCTTCTTCCTTTCTGAGTGGCCTTTAAGTCCATGTCGGTACAGAACTGGTTATACATTGTACAGGTACATCTAAAAAAATTTTAATATTAACTCATTTCACAAAGTGAAACATATATTTTATAGAGAAACATTATTTCAAGTTTTATTTTCTTGTAATTTTAATTATTGTGGCTAACAGATAACCTAAGTGAAAAATTCGGTTTCTCAGAAAATTAGAAAACATTACATTAGATCAAAGAAGTGTCATGCTTCAGTCTGTGGATCTGCTGAGGGGTGATGGAAGCCTGGGTTGATTTGATAGCAGCCTTCAGGTCGTCTGCATTGTTGGGTCTGGTGTCTCTAATCGTCCCCTTGACAATCATCCGTAGATCCTCTGTTAGCATTTTTTCACTAAAAGGACTGTCGTTCTTGAACCGGTTTGGTTTGGGTGCCTTTGAACTTTGCTACTTTGTTGAGCACCAATGCGTGTTTCCACCAGTTTTGGGGACCAAGAATGAGTCATCAACAGTGAGGGTTACACAACATGGGGGGAAAACGATACAGCAGAGCTTACTGAGCTGTGCAATGTTCCTTCTAATTCGAAAAGAGGACATCCATACGCTACTTTTTTCAAACATGTAAATAATGTTTATGCAGTAGGTTCTTCATCTTCACCTCCATACGTGTTGCTTATGTTACACGTCGAATGAAGGGGACTTTGATTCTGGTGTATTAACATAAAACAAAACCTTCCAACACAGAAAATAGCTTAAGATGAGCAGTGGTACAATGCATCACATTGCTGACTAAGCTTCTTACTGTTAACTTGCTAGTTCTGTTGTAAAATGCCCATTACAAGAATTCAATAACAATACTTTTGCAGTGTGCAAAAGGTTTACAGATAGCCACAATGAAATATATTGGCTTCTATCTAAAGCAACACACTGCTTTCAGGTACCAAAAACAACAATATACTGTAACTGTCAAACATCCAACAATGCTCAATGGCGCAGTGATCATATCAAAGTGATGCCGCCATTCTACTAAACATGCAGTCAGCAGGACCAACTTAGTTTCAAAGGCTAACCAAATTAGTTCATGAACTCAAGCAACATGGTCACCTTCTTATAATTTTACAAGATTAAACCATAAAACAACATTGAACTTATTAAGCAGATGGTCTGCCTTTCACTGTTAACTTGCTGGTTCTGCTGTAAAATGCCTAGGGGCCTCAGTCAGTTACTCTCAAACCTAAACCACTACTTCCATCTACTGGCAGAAATAAGTATTGACTGATGTTTGCGCCTCAAGTAGGTCAGATTTGAAAAACCCAGTACAGAATATTAAACTGTCAGTTATCCAACACAAAGAAAATTAATAAACTGAATAAACTTGAAAGTTAAGGATGCCACACCTGCAGCTTTGATCCGCCCATGAGTTACAATGCGGTTCAGGCCAAAAAACAAAGTATTCTGTGGTGCCTGAGTTGTACCAGAGTTCACAACCTGAAACCTCTTTTCGTGAGTGGAAACACGCGTCACTGGTTCGAAATCACGTTTGTGAACTGGAACGGGCTCCAAACTTGTTGGTGGAAAAGGGGTATATGAGGATCAGGTCGGGCCAGTTTGCTGGCCAATCCAGCACAGTAGCATGGTCATTGAACCAGATTTCCATACAATTAACAGTGTGGGCAGGGGCAAACTCCTGCTAGTAGAATACAGTCAGCATCCCCATAGAGCTTGTCAGCAGAAGGAAGCATAAGGTCCTCTAAAACTTCTCACTGCAGTTATCCCTGTTGCTAGTACAGCTTTTCCTAACACACTATTTCTTCCACTCAATTTTCTATTAATATGCATGGATACAGTACTCTGTGAACAACCAGCTTCTTTAGCAATGACCTTTTGTGGCATACACTCTTTGTGGAGGGTGCCAATCACTGTATTCTGGACATCTGTCAGGTCAGCAGTCTTCCCCATGTTTGTGTCGCCTACGGACCCAGACTGAGAGACCATTTAAAGGCAATATTTACCTTTTTCATTTTTTCCTGATAACATGACATTCCCATGGTGTTAATACTTGTGTATAATTGTTTGAACAAATGAACGCGGCACATTCAGGTGTCTGTAAATTGTACACCAAGAAAAAACAGACTGTGGAGATCTATTATATTAACTCATTATTTTGTCATTTAGCAAAAAGAAACATTTTTGGTAATCCTAACTTTCCCAAAAGAAAACACATTGTCTTATTTAATGTCAAAGAGTGAAAAAATGTTTAGTCTTTTTTACAGTGTCTAAGAATATCTGTATTTAACTATGCATTAACTATTCCCCTTCGTATACCACCTTAACATGTCTTTCTGTAAAAATCTCTGGAAATGTTTCAATAATCTTTTGACATCTGGCTTGATTCCTGTTATTCCTTCCCGTAAACCACTTTGTACCTTTAATAAACATGCTCAAAACTTCAAAACATTTATGTGTGACTGATCTCAAATGGATAAAAATATGTTCATAGCTTCAAAACATTTGTATATGACTATCTTGAATGGATAAAGTAGAAATTACTATTAAAAGCAACACTTCATGATGAATCAATGAGATGGTTGGTAGATTCCCGAACCATCAAGAAGAAGGAAAAATGAGAACAAAATAATTAGGCCAAAATAAACATACTGGTTGTCATTTTGATTTTATTTTTCAGCATACATTTCGTTCTTTGTGACTAAATATCACTGTAAGTCATACATTTATTATGTTTATTAGAAGTACAGAACATGTATTTGTCACAGTTATTGTTAAATGTCCTAGTGTTTTAATGTTAGGAAATCACTACATTTTTAATACAAAAACAAAATCTATCTGCCTTGTCATTGACAAACACTGGCTTCCTATAAGTTTTGATCATTCCCTTCCTGGAAAGATCCACCCAGGAAATGGAAAGGACACATCTGTTTCTACAAAATCATCTGTTTCTACAAAATCCTCATATGATTATCTATGTTTCCCAGCAAAAAGATTGTAACTATCATTGTTCTAAACAGTATGTTTGAGTATGCACATGGTATAAGTAAAAGAAGCTAAATAAAAAGAGAGATGTCTTTAAAGCCTGCTCAGTTTCTTTTTGTTCTTCATTCATTGGTACAACTGATGTATAAAGTTGAGTTTAAAAAACACTGCAACAATGATTTTCTTAGTCATTTTGTAGTTAAAAAAAATAAAGCAATCTCCGCAGTTTCTTCCTCCTCCCCACATTCAAGCTGACATGCAAACCAACCATCATCAAGGTAAGCCAGGTCTGAATAACCACTGGGTCCATGATAAAGGATCCAGGGTGTACAACAGCCACTGGGTTGAATCGCTTTCTGCTGCAGCTTCAGTTTGAACTGGGAAGGAGACCACACTTCCCTGACAGCCAAAACCTGTTTCCACAAGCTTTTTATCACTATATATCATGAACATTTACTGTCAGTAGAAGCTTCCACCCTCACTGCGGGCATTGCAATAGATGAATCTTTCATTTCCATCAGAAACTTCGGCTATTTGACACTCTTAAGGAATTCACTCTAAGCAAAGAGCCAAATTGCCAGTTTTCACCACAATCGTCACCCTACAGAGAGACAGCATGGGGAATAGGTTTCACAGGCTTTACTCCAATATAAGCATAAGCTGGAACAATTAATCAATTATCTTTTGTTTGAAAACCATGGCCCGGTCCAACAGCAAAAGTGACACAATGCTCAGGTAAATATTGAGTCAAATCAGTCAGTTCACTCCAGGTTTCTCCAAGATCTTCACTCGTGATGTAGCAGAGGCAGGTTTTGTTGCAATAATTGTCTATTTGCCACCGTTCAGTACAGCTTCCTTCCACGCCGATGAAGAACAAGAAAAGCTTTCTATTTTCCCTGTCATGTACTGGGCAGGGGTTCATGGTGCATTGTCCCTCTTTATGTGCTTCTTCCACAACTCTCTGCTCGGTCCACTGCAAAACATGATATTCACAGGTGTCAGTAAAAACTAAAAACAAAGTGTGTCTTATGGAAAATATAGAAAAATTACAATCGGCTGTAACTTTGTCGACTTCTTTGTTTAACATTCCCTTTTTCATAACCAGCTTCTCCACAGTGTGATCAGCTTTTTCTCTTTTTTGTTCAGCAAAGGTTAGAGTGTCTCCCACATTCACAAGAGCAGGAAACCTGTAAATTATGGGTTTGAATATAATTTGTGGAACTTTGTCAGAAAGTAATTTGGCCATAGCTGATGTGTGAGATGAAAGCAGCTCAGTGATGGTGTAAGTTTGCTGGCTGAGGGTTTTATATCATCAGGCTGTCTTGCAGTTCAGGAAAGAGGAAGGGAGGGCCAAAATGACCCTGGTGATTTTCAAAGACATGATTCATTTCCAAGTCCTTTTTGAACTTGATGCTGATTCTTCACTAGAAATAAAAAAAGTCTACAATGTCTAAATCTGACCACATATTAAAATGTTGAACTGAATCTGTTAATGTTGGGGCCCCAGCCATGGGTTGGAAACATTGATGGCACATAGACTGAACTGTACACTGATGTTGGTATGAACCTCTCTGCACCTTTAATCCACATTAACCACTATTAGCTCAGCCCAGGAAGAGGAGGAGTCAGAGCTGGGATCCCTGAACGCACATTAAGGTATATTAATTGTATTTTAAGGTACATCTTTGACTTTAAAATAGTGGTAAACAAGCTCTAAGCTTTCCTTTGTTAGCTACAACTGCTAGGCAGGCCAGACGTTTCAGCAGACTGTCACGTTGTGGTTTTGGGGTGAACTGAAGCGCAGGCAAGAGCTTGGCAGCAGCATCTTCATCATGATCTTAAGTTTTATTCACAAGTCATGAACAAGCAAAACATAGCAGAACTCACCGCAGGTGCAAGGCATGAGTACAATTGAAACTTCTGCGTTGTACTGTAGGAACGTAGCAAACACTGAGCAAAATCAGGTAATGTGATCGGAGGAACCAGCAAAGGACAAAGAAACAAAAACAACTAATATACTGAGGGAGAACAAAGGTAGGTAATCAAAGGAACTAAGAACAGGTGAGACAAGGAGGCAGGAAGGCAGAGGGAGCAGGTGAACCCAATAGAACTAAATGAGGAAAAGGACTAAGACAAGATAGTGAGCCGACCCTAAAAGAAACTATAAACCAATACTGGAAGAACAAACTGTGAATGAGGCAGAGGAAGCGGGGACAAGAATAAAAGTAAACAATAACAAAAGCTAACCTATAAAGAGGGACTGGAGAATTAAGATAAAGAGAACCAGACTGGGAGGACTAGGAAACAAAGACCAAATACAGTACAACTGAAAAGTAACAGAAAAAGAAACTAATAAGCAGAAGAGTGCAAGGGGAAAGAAACAAATTCCTAACCACAAATAAAAAACACAGAGAACAATCATAATAATAATGGCAACAATGACAACAAAGAGAAAACCATACTAAGTCATAAGAAAAACAACAGTAACTAAAGGAGCTATGAACGAGGGGGGAAGAAACAACCAAACACTCAAAATAACACAAAGCCACCACAGAATCCAAAAGGCGACAGATCCTGACACAGACACTCTACAAGTCGCCATCTTGAGTCCTTTGACGTTCCCCGTCGTAATTTAGTAGTCCATTACTCCAGGTGATGGCTAGATAAGAAGAATCAACTATCCACGAAGTTTCCAGTCTAGAAAGTAATATTTCCTTAAATAGTATTTTACTAAATGTGATAGCTAATTAAACACCATTAAGAATCACTTATGCTGAAAGGCTGTTTTATTCCCATTTCCAGATAATATTTCCTTACAAATTACTTCAATAAATAAATACAGCTAATTAACCAACACTGAGAATTAATTATCCTAAAGGTTGTTTTTATTCAGCAAATAATTCTTCAAAATGTAATTTTATTAAAATAATGTTTTATCTACTCATCTGATCTTGCATTGTGATTGGTGGTTTGAAGACATACCAAGTATTGTTCATTAGTTGAAAAACTAATCTAACCTCATTTCCAGGTTAATCAAGACAGTCCATGGTTCTCAAACATAGATAACACTGAATGGTGATATTGCATCAATTTTATTTATAGATTCCCTTGGTCCTTCGTTTGCATATAATTTATTAGTTTTCTTTATTCCTTCATTTTACTTGGTAGTTTTAGCTGAACTGTTCTAGCCTAATAAGGAGTTTGTTAATTGAAATATGTTAAACTTGCAGTTGAATTTTTTTGTTGATAAATTCTTTGAATTTATTTCGTGTGTGTGCAGAGTGTTGCTGTTCAATGATGCCAGTGCTTGATCCACCCTTTATCTATTGTCCTAAAACCGCTGCCATATTGGGCTGGTATTCACAGGACAACATTTAACAGACCGAATGGTTACTTGAAAAAATATAAAATAATTAATTAAATATTGATTAAATAATTAATTAAATATTAAATAACATAAGCATTCAAATTCCTTACATTAATCTTCTGTTGAAGACATTTTGGTTGCTTTTTTAAGTACACACTTCACAATATATTGTATTAGTCAGATTTAAGAGTTGGTTTAGGTACAAAGAAGCTTATTTAAAACTCACATTACTACACACAAAAAAAGCTAAATTACTCATGTATGTTTTCAGTCAGCTGTCAGGTATAAGCCAACTCAGCAGTTGTTAACTTTTGAAGGAAACCAAAGTGAAGACTGAAATATTTAATGAACTATTTCATGCTAATACATTTTAAACTGAACGCTTAAACGTTTTTGGGAAGTGAACCAAGCTAATAATAGTCCTAGCATATCAGTCAATGCTAAAATACCAGCGCAGCTTCAGTAACATGAAATGTTTTCATCTAACTGTTAGTAATTAATACCAACTGCTGGGTAAAGCCAGAAAGAAGATTGAATTACTTTATGAACTATTTGATGCTGATACTTTTTCAAATGACCAAAAAACATTTTCTTGGCAGTTAACAACAGTGTTGTGCAAATATGATTATTTGATTATGAATATTTATTAAAAATAAAAATTTAAAGTCATAATTTATAATTCCTAACCAAAATCACTTACAATGAATAGATATTAGAAGCACTGTGGGATTTAGATTATTGGGCTACTAGGTCTTAATAATTAGAATTAAGTTATTTTGATTAATAATTAACAATTATTAACTAAAATCACACTGAATGTAACTGTAGCAAACAACAAAAAATGGTTATACAAGCACAGACCTTAATTGACAGCAAAACACTTTCATATAAAATAATAAACTCTTAATCTATGTGAAAATGTATTAGGCAAAATAGTTCCCTCTCACAATCAAACTACTCTGCTCTCTCTTCACCACAACAGACCTGTACAGCATCTGCCTCACTGCTGATGCAGCACCAATCCTTCTATCGATCTCCCGCTCCATCTTTCCCTCATTTGTGAACAAGACCCCAAGATGCTTGAACTTCCATACTTGAGGCAGGACCTCCCCCCCGACCCCGAGAAGGCACTCTACCCTTTTCCAGCTGAAGACCATGCTCCTTACCGCCGAGGAGCTTTTTAATCACCTCAGTGACCTCAGCACCAGAGATTGGAGAGCCCGTTCCAAGGTCCCCAGGCTTGGCTTCCTCAGTGAAAGATGTGCCTTGGGATTGAGGAGGTCTTCAAAGTATTCTGCCCACCGACCCACAACGTCCCGAGCTGAGGTCAACAGCACACCCTCCCTACTGTAAACAGTGTTGGTGGTCTACCTCTTCCCCCCCATGAGACGCTGGATGGCGGACCAGAATCGCCTCGAAGCCATACGGAAGTCGTTTTCCATGGCCTCAAGCTGGATGCTGCTTGGGCTGCCAGTACCCATCAGCTGCTTCTGGAATCCCACAGGCCAAAGAGACCCGATAGGACTCCTTCTTCAGCGTGACAGCATTCCTCACCACCGGTGTCCACCAGCGGGTTCGAGGATTGCAGCCACGACAAGCACCAACAACGTTGCAACCACAGCTTCAGTAAGCTGCCTTGGAAATAGAGGCGTGGAACATGGGCCACGTGGATGTTTGAAGTTCTTACGGAGGTGGGAGTTGAAGCTTCGCCTCACAGGAGACTCCACCAGGCATTCCCAGCAGACCCTTAAGATTTGTTTGTGTTTGCCAGGTCTGACCGGCATCCTCCCCCACCATCGGAGCCAGCTCACCACCAGGTAGTGGTCAGGGGTAAGCTCCGCTCCCTCTTAACCCGAGTGTCCAAGAAATGCGGCCGCAGATCAGATGACACGACAACAAATTCGATCATCGAACTGCGGCCTATGGTGTCCTGGTGCCAAGTGTACCTATGGACACCCTTATGCTTGAATATGGTGTTAGTTATGGACAATCCATGACGAGCACAGAAGTCCAATAACAAAACACCACTCGGGTTCAGAACGGGAGGGGCATTCCTCCCAACCACACTCCTCCAGGTCTCACTGTCATTGCCAGTGTGGGCATTGAAGTCCCCCAGCAGAACAAGGGAGTCCCCTGAAGGGGCTCTCTCCAACATCCCCTCCAAGGACTGCAAAAAGGGTGGGTAGTCTGAACTGCTGTTTGGTGCATAAGCACAAACAACAGCCAGAACCCGTCCCCCACCCGTAGGCGGAGGGAGGCTACCCTCAGCCTATTTATATCTTTCTCTGAGATTTTTAATGCAGGCAGGGGGTCTGAAAGTAAGGGGTGGTTGGTGTATGGCAAGAATTTGTGTCTGAATGGGCTCTGGAGGAGTTGGGTTAAGGATTGAACTGCTGCTTTTCATACCTGCAGTGGAAGCCAGTCCACTGATTTGCCAGCAGAGGATTCTGCTCGGGGTTGGAAAGATGGCTCCTGTAGGCCGTGAAGTTTTTCAAACCATTCCAAACAGTAGAAGCGTCTCCATGTGAGAAGCTTTTCTTTAGCATCTCATGTAGCTTCTCTTCACTGCTTTGATCTCCTTGGTCAGTTTGTTCCTGGCCTGCTTATACAGGGCCTGGTCCCCAGTGCCATGAGCCTCGTCCTTATGCCTGCGCAGCTGCCTCTGATGAGAGGTGAACCAAGGTTTATTGTCATTGTATGTGCAGAAGGTCTTGGTCTGCACACACATGTCCTCACCAAAACAGATGTATGATGTCACCACCTCAGTGTGTTGATTTAAATCAGTGGCTGAAGTTTCGAAAGGAAGTCCAATCTGTGCAGTCAAAACAGGCCTGGAACATCTGCTTTGACCCATCAGTCCACTTCTTAACAGTCCGAACCACAGGTTTAGAAGATTTTAATTTCTGCCTGTAGGTTGGGATGAGGTGGACCAGAGAGTGTTCAGAAAGTCCCAAAGCACCCCTGGTAACAGCATGATATGCATCCTTTAAAGTTTTAGGGCAGTGGTCTAGAGTGTTTTTATCCCGGGTGGGACACTTAATGTGTTGTCTGCATTTAGGACGTTCACTGGGGAGGTATGCACTTTTAAAATCCCCAAGAACTATGATGAGACAGTCTGGATGTATGTTAGGGTTTTTATGACTTTTTATATTGTTTATCACTTGTGTCTACTCTAAGTGCTTTCTTCCCCCACATGTCATAGACAAAGAGATAAGAGAGAAGGGTGAGTTATGCTATTATCAGCAACATCTAGGGACTGGCACCAATCCTCACTCCTTTCTCTAAAATCAAGACACATGAACCCTAACCTTTCACCCACACACACACACACACACACACACACACACACACACACACACACACACACACACACACACACACACACACACACACACACACACACACCTTGAATGTTGTTTGAACTATGTGTGACCAAGCATGTATAAATAAAGAGGGAGGAGTGTTAATACTTTGTCGATTTACACTGCAAAGTGTGAGCTACCCTTGCCGCAAGTAAAACTGACTCTGTGTCGTTCCTTACCTCTCAGTTGACTAAATAATACCTATCATTAATTTGGTCTTTCGAGCCAGAGATTATAAGAACTAAACTGATTTTATCTTTCTTTGCAGTGACTGGCGGATCTCCGGGAGCAGCCTGACGTCAAGTTAAGCGCTGCCGCACAGCCGCATCTAGGCCTGGTGGCTGAAAGTCCCGGTGTGTGAGATTCGCATCTGGCCGGTGGATTATTGTCTTGCTCGGCGCCGGGTGACTCTGGACTCTGGAGTCCAAAGACATGCCTGTTAGGTTAATTGGTCACTCTAAATTGACCTTAGGTGTATGAATGAGTGTGTGCATGGTTGTTTGTGTGTTGCCCTGCGATGGACTGGCGAACTGTCCAGGGTGTACTCCGCCTCTCGCCCATAGACTGCTGGAGATAGGCACCAGCTCCCCCGTGACCCACTATGGAATAAGCGGTAGAAAATGACTGACTGATGACTGACATTCCGCCGGAAGGGAATGAAATTAAGTGTTGAATGATAAAGAGAGCTCATAAACTAAACTAGGTCGACCATACATATTGCTGAAGGGACATAAATATGTTCAAATACTAACTGTGTGACTGTGCTGTTTTGTGTGTTTGGAAGACTAAATATTTTGAAGAATCATAGCACGATTCTGCTGGTCTTGTGTTTTCTTTTGCCCAGAATAGAAAGACGTATTGGTGACTCTTGGAGATAAAGGTCGGGTTTAATCCCAGAAAATTAACACCGCTGCGAATTAGTCGCAGTAGAAGGGCGTGTTAATGTCTTTTCCTTGAATCTCATGCCAGTGAAATTCTATCTGGGACATTTATAGTATTGTGAACTAAAATTAAACATCATGGGGAAGAAACAAAGTAAACTAATTAACTTAGAAGGAGATGTAAAATTTATGGAGAATTATGTAAAAGGAGCAGGTATGATCTGTCATAGATGGAATAAAAAACATGGTTTCTTGGGTAAACTAAATATTAACGATATCTTAAAATTGCAAAGGGATTTAAAATTAGAAATAATGAAAACCAAGAAACCAACTAAAAAGGAACAGAGAAAGGTTGAGTATAAATTCTCAGACAAATGGCTGGAACAAAGTAAGTTAAGAAACATTCAGAGGCAAAATAAGGAGGAGAAGCGACAGGAGAAGCTGACTGCTGCAGTCTTGGTGCGCCCACATGAGGAAACAGTGGTCGCATCCAGACAGCGAGGTGTTCAGCCCCCTGCCGTGCAGGAAGCAGGACAGGAGGCTGGAGCACAACACATTGGAGGAGAGATAAAAGGAGCTGTAGCAGTTCCTACAACTCCTATAAGTAAGCAAGAAAAATTAAGTAATCCTTCTAAAACAGAAGAACAGAGCTCTTCTAGTGAGTCCTGGTCTCCTAATTTCTGGTGGGACACAGGAGTGCAAACTAGGAGTAAAGATAAGAAAACAATTCCAAGCATATACCCAGGCGAAGCCTTAATGGCTCACGAACAGAAATTTCATCCATCTGAAATAAATTTAGAGGGAGACACATTTCCTTTAGTTGAGGTAGCCATTCCAAACATAGGTGACGCTAATCACCGACAGCCGCCAACTATTCTAGTATATAGACCATGGACACAGGAAGACAGAACTGCTGCTTTAAAAGGTATCCCATCAATACAAGAAGGCGGCGTGGAAGAATTTCTAGACGCTATTGCAGAACTCAGAGGAAGCTTTCATCTTAATGGCAGAGAGATGCTCCAGTGTTTTACCCAGCTGTTTGGTCATCGCTGGTGCAGAGTAGCAGGAGGTTTCACTGGATGCGATGATAATGGTGACACATTAGCACATGATTCACTAGATTTAAGGGACGCCTTACGCTTACTCTTTGAAAGAATTCGAGGAGTTTATATACAGACAGCAGATTATGGTAAAATCTCACAATGCAAACAGAAGGAGGAGGAGGACCCACAAGATTGTTTGGATAGGATGAGACGTGTTTTTAGAGCAAACTCTGCTATACCATATGATGAAGCAGAGGCAGGAGCCTATCAGCAACAGTTGAAGAGAGCCTTTTTGCAAGGCCTTAAAATTGAACTCAGACGGTATATAGATAAACACTGGGTTCATCAAAATACAGGAACTGTTACACAAGCTTTGGAATACGCGCAGCACGCTCATAAAACACAGCAAGATAGGAAGACAGATACCTTTGAAATGCAAGACAGTTTAATGGCTTTGCATCGCTGAGGGGCAAGCGGGCAAAGAGGACGGAGGGGATTCAGAGGTCACGGAGGAAGAGGAGGAGGAGGGCCACGACACACCCACACACAGAGCAATGCGTGTCTGAGGTGTGGAAAAATAGGACATTATGCTAGAGAATGTAGGACAATTTTACAAAACCCTGGCGCAAGAGATGAAAACTGCTGGATCTGCAATGAGCCAGGACATTTTGCAAGAGAATGTAATGAAAAGCGGGTGTATAACCCCAACTCTACCCAGAATTGACAATTACAGCCACAGCCCCCACCTCCTCCCCCACTAGCAGAGAGAAACCGTAGTGAAATGGAGGAAGTTGATATACAAGCAGCATTGGAACTTATAGCACTAAGAAGGATGCAAGATTTGCCATATAAATACATAATAATAAATGGCAAAGCATATAGCTGTTTGTGTGATACAGGGGCATGTAGAACTGTGCTAACTACACCTCCACCCGGAGTAAAATATTCTAACACCGCAGTGCATGTTAGATTAGCAGCTGGCACATCAGAGGTACATTACCTAAGTGCACCAGTAATAATAACAGAACCTGAGACAAAACTTACTTGTCAGGCTCCCGTTCTGATAAGTCAAAAATGCCCAGTAAACCTGTTGGGAAGAGATCTTATGCAAAAGTTGCATATAAATATAGCATCAACAGAAACAGGTATGAAAGCTGTAGTGGAAGAAGATGCCCTGGTCCTAAATGAACTCTCACAGCCGCATTATTACTGGTCCCTCGATCTAGGCCCCACACCAACAGCTCGAGAACTGCTGAGGAGAACCAGAGAAAAACAAAGCTCCCAAGAGGCATAGTACATGCCAGATACTGAGCTCCATGTAACCATGAGATATAAAAATACTGCAGGGCCAGATTATCAGTATGATCACACGCACACGCACACGCACACACACACACACACACACACACACACACACACACACACACACACCCCCCCACCTTGAATGTTGTTTGAACTGTGTGTGACCAAGCATGTATAAATAAAGAGGGAGGAGTGTTAATACTTTGTCGATTTACACTGCAAAGTGTGAGCTACCCTTGCCGCAAGTAAAACTGACTCTGTGTCGTTCCTTACCTCTGAGTTGATTAAATAATACCTATCAATGTATTTTCTCCACTTCTGTTATCAGCTCGAGGCAAACTCTCTCAGTCAAACTCCTAGGTCAGGACTGCATGTCTTCTTCAACACTTTGATATCTCTGCACCAACCTTTGTTTATATAAAAGCAAATTCCGCCTCCTCACTTTTTTCCCGATAAGTCAACGTTGTGGTCCACACTGAACACCTGAAGGCCTGATATCAGAAGTGTGCAGTCCAAAGTATTCTCACTCAGCCAGTTTTTGGTAAAGCAGAGGGTGACAAATCTGCGGATGTCTGAGTTTTTACAGGTGAGGAGAATCAGTTCGTCCATCTTGTTGGCCAGGGAACTTACATTTGCAAGGTGGATTGAAGACAAGGTGCAAATAGTCCCCCTCTGTCAGAGGTTGTTCGTGCCCACAGCCATCCGCAGCATTTTAAAGAGATCTGTATAAAAATTGACAACAAGAATTAAATTAAATTTGGGATTAATAAACTATTTCTGAATTGATTTCAAAAGTAGAGCACACTACTAAAAAGAACTAATTGTACAATTTGAAAACACATCATAGCTCAATTGGAAAACAATCATACTAGATATCCATATTGATATGGAATGGGTAATGTGTTAGGAACATAAAAATGCCACATTATTTGATGAAAATTAAAATGATCAACCTACAGAGGGCTTTATTGTCAGAGAAATATAAACTGAAAAACTGACCCGACAGGCTAGTCCAATTAGCTGAAATGTCATTGCAGCAACTTAAAATGGTACTCAGTTTGTATAGCCCACACAAGCTTGTATGCATGCCTGACAACATTGGGGCATGCTCCTTTTGAGATGACCGATGGTGTCCTGGGGTATCTCCTCCCAGATCCTGACCAGGGCATCACTAAGCTCCTGGAACGACTCAGGTGCAGTGTGGTAATGTTCTATTGGATTTAGGTTGGGGGACCACGGAGGCTGGTCGATAGTATCAATTCCTTCATCCTCCAGCAACTGCTGGCATACTCTTGCCACCTCAGGCCAGGCATTGTCAGAATCTGAATCAAAATCAGCTTTATATGCCAAATTTGTTCACATAAACAAGGACTTCGGTTCCATTTTTCCCTCGATTAATGATTTTTTTTTTTCTGAAATGAATTCCAGTGTTCCTGTCACTTCAATGGCTGCAAGTGTATAAAGTTTGGTGTGGAGAAACCTTAGCGATGAATGAGAGCGGAGGCTGCAATTCTGGTTTTCTCATCTAACTATGAACACACTCCTAAAGCTTGTGGAAGATGTTTACAGAATAAAGTTGTTGTTGCTGGGAACAGTTGGTCCATCAACAAATTGGACCTTATAGATAAAGAATAGGATCTCATCAAAGTTCATATACATGTAAAGGTAGACAGACAAATACTTTTGGCAATATAGTGTATATATATATATATATATATATATATATACCTATACTTCAGTGGTGCTATTTGTCCTTTGAGTTCTTTTATTTGCACTGCTGTCAGGAATCTTGGGGTGTTTTTGATAACTGTTTAAAATTTGATAAACGCGATCCAGTCCTGTTGGACTTGAAAGGGTGATACATGCTTTAGTATCACCTCTAGACTGCACTACTGCAACTCTCTTTATGCAGGTTTGGACAACTCCCTCCTATGTTGCCTGCAGCTGGTCCAAAACGCTGCTGCCCCTCTGCTAATGAGTAATAACCGACATGAGCACATTGCCCCCATTGTCCATCTCTGCAGTGGTTGTCTGTAAGTTTTTGGATTGATTTTAAGATTTTAATTGTGGTTGTTAAATGTTTAAACGATCAGGCACCTAACAGAGCTTTTACAGAAGCACCTTCACTGGAGAAGTATGTCAGAACCTTTGTTGATTTTAGATGTTCCTAGGACTCATCTTGTGACCCAAGAAGACAAGGGCTTTTTCTGTTGTTGCTCCCAAACTCTGGAACCAGGATGGCTAATACTTTCAATGATTTTAAAAACCCATCTTTTTAACTTAGATTTTTTTCCAGTTTGACAGAAATGTCAGGCTGTTTTAATAATTAGTTTTTTCTTGTCTTTTGCTTAGCGTATTTATTCTTTTTAGCTGTTATTTTCTTCTTGGTTATATATATTGTTGGTGTTGTGTCTTTTGTCATTATTTTGCTTTTTGTTTTCTTTTCATTTTATGGACCTGTACAGCACTTTGGTCACTTCGTTGTGTAAAATGCTCTTTAAATAAAGGTTGATTGATTGTTGACAGTTATTCTGGTCATATAATGTCAGCCTTTCTGAGCCCCTCTAATATTGGGTAATGGTGATGGTACATATGTGGCCTCTCCAGCTTCCTCCCACAGTCCAAAAACATGACTGTTTGGATAACTGGTCTCTCTAAATTGCCCTTCTGTATGAGTGTGTGTGTGTGCACGGTTGTTTGTCCTTTGTGTCTCTGTGTTGCCCTGTGATGGACTGGCGACCTGTCCAGGGTGTTCCCTGCCTCTAGCCCAATGATCGCTTGAGACAGGCACAGGCCCCCCATGACCTTGCAAGGATAAGTGGGTATAGACAATGCATGGTTGTTTACATTTGGCATGAGTCACATTTTTCCTTCCATTAAAGCACGAATCCTCAACAGATCAATAAAAATTTGAATACACTAAAAAATAAGAATAAAGGGATTACTTTATGATGATTTAATGCAGTTGTGATTCATTTCCCGAAATGCCCAGTAATGGAAAAATAATAACAAACTCTCATCATTTAAATTTTATTGTCAGTTAGACTGCACCATACATTTCATGCTTTGTCATCAAAATGTCGGTAAGGTACTAATAACTTGATGGTGCTAATGTACCAATCTTGGGTACACACTTAATGTTCAATACAAATAAAAGAAAAACAACATTTCAGGAAAATAATGGCTGTCTGTAAGCTGGAATCCTATATGCTGTTAAATGACCATGTTCATTTCTCATTCAACCTTTTTTACATCAGCATTTCTAAATGGTCCATTTGTTAAAAGTGAGATACAGGATTTTCATTTTATTAGGTAAAGCAAGTAAATGTTTCACTCCTTAATGCCTTAGTAGATTGTTGCAAAGGGCAGAAATGACTTTTTTGTGAGTCAATCCTAATTTCATTGAAGTTAAACATTTTTAAAGCAATCTGCTCAGTTTCTTCTGCCTCCCCACATTCAAACAGACATGCAAACCAACCATCACCAAGGTAAGCCAAGTCTGAGTAACCGCTGGGTCCATGATAAAGGATCCAGGGTTCACTCCATGCATTTGTATTAGATGGGGATTTGTTGAGAAACACACCTAAATCACGTCTTTTACTTTTGTCCCTTGGGTGGGTGTATAGCAGCCACTGGGTTGCATTGCTTTCTTCTGCAGCTTCAGTTTGAGCTGGGAAGGAGACCACACTTCCCTGACAGCCACGACCTGTTTCCTCAAGCATTTTATCACTATATACTGTAAACATTTGTCCCTTATTGTCACTGGAAGCTTCCACCCGATGCCCTCCCTCACTGCGGGCATTGCAATAGATGAATCTTCCATTTGCTTCAGAAACCTCGGCCATTTGACACTCTAGTGATGTTCCTTCAAGCAACGAGCCAAATTGCCAGTTTTCACCAGAATCGTCACTACACAGGGAGACAGCATGGGGAACAGGTTTCACAGGCTTTACCCCAATATAAGCATAAGCTGGAACCATCAGTCTGCCATTCTCTGTTTGAAGACCATGACCTGGTCCAACAGCAAAGGTCACCCATTCTTTACGTAGAAGTTCAGTCAGATCAGTCAGTCCACTCCAGGTTTCTCCAAGATCTTCACTCGTGATGTAGCAGAGGCAGGTTTTGTTGCAGTAATTGTCTATTTGCCACCATTCAGTACAGCTTCCTTCCACACAGATGAAGAACAAGAAAAGCTTTCCATTTTCCCTGTCGTATACTGGGCAGGGGTTCATGGTGCGGTGTCCCACTTTGTGTGCTTCTTCCACAACTCTCTGCTCGGTCCACTGTAAAACATGTTATTCAGAGGTTGTCAGTATAACAAAGAGTGTGTTTGACAGAAAAACTGTAAAATTACAAGTAGTCCAGCAATAAAACAGTTAACTGAAAAAATTACCTCAACCGTAACTTTGCTGGTTTCCCTCCGCAGTGCTCCCTTTTTCATAACCAGCTCTTCTGCAGTATGATCGGCTTTTTCTGTTCTCTGCTCAGCAAAGGTCAGAAGCGTTTCTCCCACGTACAAAAGAGCAGGTATCCTGTAAACCTTGGGTTTAAAGGAAGTTTGGGGAACATTAGAATGTAATTTGTCCATTGCTGGTATGTTAAACATGCAGGAAGCAGCACAGCGACCGTCTGAGTTCACTGGTGTTTTGCAAGAGTGGGCAGGGCAGACAGAGAAATGGAGTCAGGGAGGGGCTAAGCTACATTAATGATTAATAAAGAAAAGAAAGATGGAAAAAACATCTAGTAAATGTTTAAAGGAAAGAGATTCTGAGTCTTCTGAAGTTTCTCACAAAGCAAATCAGGTTGAATTGTGTTAAATGTTCTGAAGAAATCAAAAAACATGATCCTCACAGCGCTGCTGGCTTTGTCCAGATGACTGTTTTTGTAGAAGCAGGGTTTATGACGGCATCTTCAACCCAACTCCACAGTGATGAGCAAACTAAAAGGGGGTCCTGACAGTTTATTGTTTGCTTACTCTACAAAAAAAATTATTTGACCGATCATTTATAAGAAGCAGTACATTTTTCCTATTCTTCCTCTGCTGTTTTTTTTGGGGGGGGGGGGGGGGGGGTGGAAGAAATGTTCCGAGGTCTGCTAATTTAATAACTTTAATACACCTGCACTTTAGTCGTCTACATTAACACATATGCTTTGTACTTGACATGGTATTTATCTACAAATTTCTGGGTAACACAAGTCACATCAGGTAATCAGTCAAACTTTATTTTAATAAGATATAAATCTTTAAACAATCTCATTTAGTGGCTGTGATAGTATCTAAAATAATACCCAAGCTGTTTTAAATATCTTGAACACTATGTTTTTAGTTCTTGTTTTTTTATTTTATTTTGGTGTTTAATATGTAATTGCAGTGAAGTCAAGCAAATTATCTTTGCCTCCGCCAATTCTTCTGTCTTCTTCCTCATATGTCTGTCAAACTTCCCACGGCCCCTCCTCCCTCACACTGAAGAGAAATAACCCCTCCCCACTGCGTCATCTCGCAGCTAGCTAAGCTAGAAAGTTTAGCATGCTAAAGCAGCCGCGTGATGGAAGGTGAAGATGAAACCACAGGAGAGGATATCGGAGAGCACCTGGTGAGCAAAAAGAAAAACAACGGTTCATTCATTTGGAGATGGTTCGGATTCAAAATCTCAGATGAACAACAGAAAGATGTATTTTGTAGAGAATACACAAAGCAAGTCCTGACAAAAAGTTTGAGAACTACAAATCTTTTCAACCATTTAAAACAGTGCCATAAAAAATAATACGAAGAGTGTGTTAAATTGCGTGCTGCAGCTGAGACTGTGAAGCCTTCCCAGCCTCCTGCACCGAAAAAAACCACATGACAAGTGGCGCGAGATTACTAAAGCTGTGGCGTATCGCTAAAGACATGGTCCTGCTCTCAGCCGTGGAACAAGATGGTTTTGTACAATTGCTAAAAGTCCTTCACCGAAGATACCAGTTGCCGAGTTGAAATTATTTTGCCAGAGAAGTGTTTGTCGATAATGTCAGTCGAGGATGTCGAAGATGTGTACACAATTGGATGTTTGATAACAGGATTTCTGCTTTTTGGAGTCGGTGGTTACCTGGCATATCGAGAAATTTGGAAAACGTCAGCAGCTGTTCTGGCTACTGTATGGCTGCCTGGTATGTATGATGGGATCTGCAGAGCGATCAACACTCAGACTGAGATGTTACGTGAGCTGAATCGCAGACTGGATGTGATCCTTACACAGGATTGCAGGCAGGTTGCGGTTCCTGGACTCAGGAGTGAAATGGGATAAATCTTGGAGAAAGTTGTTTGCTCGGATCTGGCGTAAAGGACCTGGAATTTGGCTGTTTGGATTCGCAATTGAGATGCACCAGCAAGACTCTCAAGGCAGACGGAAAACTAATAGTCGGCTTGACCCAAAACAATAGTGGTCATCTGAATCTGGCTCCCTTGTATGGCCTTGGATGGCCGGCTATCTTCAACTTCTCCTGGATGTTATGTAAACAAGATGCTCTGCTCCCTCTGCCTCCTCCCTTCCTTGAGGACATCTGAGGACCTGCTCAGAACTGTGTGGCCTCTGGACATTGGCCTCTGTGACGGTGCTTCATGGACTTACTTTGCATAGACTCACATGCACACACACACATGCCCAAGATAAACATATGCACCCCTTCACACCGCCTTCACCGGATCCCCTGAATGATGTTGTTTCGTATATGTGTTGCTTTAAATCTTTACTTATGTGTGTGTTGCTTACCCCTGCTGAGGTTTTCTATCTGACTTTACCTAAATGTGTGATTTCATTACTTTTCATAAATTTTCAGATTTCTCAGAAGGATTTCCAGAGAAAGCCAAATATTATTAATATTTGAAAATTTGACTAAAGTTGTTTTTAAACCAATGACCAGAGATTTTAAGATTTCTTAGAAGGATTGTATTACAACAATTTCATAACAGTGAAAGCCAAACATTATTAGTATTTAAAAAGTTTGGACTAAAACTTTTATACCAGTGACCCAGCTTATTTGAACGATGGGACCACAACTGCCTCATACCAGCGACCTCAAGGATTAATATTTTAACTTTTCTTCTAGCACAGGATGAATTCCTTACCACAGAGGACTTAATGATCCAATTACCTCTGTTAGAAAGATTGGATTAGAACCAGCTCTTACCAGTAAACTCCCAAGGATTATTAATGTCATTTGATTTGTTTTTCTGTATCATTGTAATGTTTTTCCTCATGTACAGCACTTTGAGTGCCTTGTTGCTGAAAAGCGCTATATAAATAAACTTGACTTGACTAAAGTCAAATGGCAATCAGGATCATGATGACTGTATACACAGTTCTAACCAGTAATAAACAGTTTTGTTTTTTTGCCATATCACAATATCAAAATTTTTTATGAAGCTTAAGGCAGGTCAAAGCTAAACTTAAGTTCTTTAGACTGCTTGTTTCGGCTAATGAGCCGGAAAAATGCAGCCTACAACAAACGCCTCATCAGTACCATGCATAATAGTGCATGTTGTACAGACTGCTACCATGCAGCCTATAAATTTAATAAGTTATCCTTTTTTCCTCTCCTCCCTTTTTTTCTTTTCCTCCTTTCTCTAAAGCACTGCTCTGTACCCACCTGTTTCTAATAATTGTGATGGTGACAGGTGCCTGAGAGCAAAACCAGGGAAAGGAAATGAATGCGGCACTCTGAAAGTCATTACTTAGCTTTGGGTTAATGCTTTCACTAAATAAATCCTTACATCTTAGAAAATGTATTTTAATGTATAATTGAATTCATAGAATAAAGTGAAACTTGTGATTTTTTACCAGAATAAGAGACATGAATCAGCAAAAGACTAAGCAAAAAGGAAACTGGGATGGAGAAATGAGACAGAAAGGGAGGCAACATTAGTGTCAAAAGCAGCTCTCTAATCTTCTGTGCTGCCTGCTCCCTCACCCACCCTGCCTCTGAATTTCTACACTGTACAAAAAACCTGTCCATATTAACTGGAGACTTGAATAATTAATCGGGACAAACAATGAAGTAAAATGAATTTCAAAGCTATGAAAGCAAAGAGTAGAGAAAAGAATTATTTGTAATGGAACATAGAGTTAGAAAATTGCAAATTAGTTCAAGGATAAAAGGAAAACGTCTATTTCAATAGGTTTTATAAATGTTTTTATTGATACTCATACCTTTTACAGTGCCAAAAACATTTAGGTGCCTGTTGAACTTTTAGAAGATGCTTTACATATGTCAGGTGCAGCTGCTTTTGGTGTGTATATCTGCAAATTATTCATCTATCTTCTTCTTTCAATTCATTAAAATTTATGTTTGTAACTTTAATAGAGATTTAACAGTACTAATACCAGCTTCTCATGCATTGTTGTCAGTGTAAAGAGAAAATTGTTAAAGGTGGCTGTAGTACCAAATGAAATACAATGCCATATTTTAGGGATGAGCTCAATCCAATTTGATTTAGGTATCAGAACTGATTCTGACATAATTTTTAACATACAAATAAGGTGTAAGCCTCTAAACCATCCACCAATGCCTACATCATCTTCCTGCGTGGCTGCGGGTTTAATCAGATTTTAGTTTAGGGTAACGCATACAAAATAAAAATTCACATAATATTGCTATAAATTGTTTATAAATAGGTGTTTTATACACAAATATTCAATAGATGGCAAATAAACAATAGACTTGACATAGTTACCCAGAGTTTAAATGTGGTTCTGGAGCCTGCCACTGAACCCTGCTGTCGATCTGCCTGTTGCAGAGTGAGTACTCTGCTGCTCAGCATTCCTTTCTTTGGAAATCATTTAGTGATGCAAGAGAGTAAATATGTTATGTTTTTTGCAAACAATTAGAATGTTAATAGTTTTATTATAGCAATACTAAGAGAACAGCGTAGTCTGCAAGTCTGAGCTTTAAAGAGGAACATTAAGGAGCTCCATCAGCAACAGTAAAGCTAACAGAAGCATAGAAGGTTCTCTGCTTTTATTCATTTACCCTTTCAACCTTTATCAGTCATGGAGCATTTATGATCTGTAAATGCTGGCAGCCTTACTGTGACAGATCAGGCATTTGGCATAGGTGGTTGTCTAGAGCGCCAACTGCTGAAGGGGGGCGCAGCAACAACAACTAAAACTACTATGCAATGAATTTTTAAAAAATCAGAAAATACAACAATGGCTCCTGTGTGTCGTTGTTCCTCATTCTCATGGACCTCCTACTGCTGTGAATCAAAAGTGCTGAAAAGAAAAATTGAACCTATCGATTTATGTGCAACGATTAGGCTATCCGACATATGTAAGTAAAGAAATATTTAAATGAATTCATTCTTGTTTAAACAAATTTGCAGAGAGTCTGAAACTGAATGCTAACCTTTCTAACATGTTCCTTAAATTACAGGTGAGCCAAATAATGTTAGCAGGAAGGCTCTGTTGTTGCAAGCTTAAGCCAGCTTATGATCTGTTAGCTTCTGACAGATCTGTTTCACTGTTTGTGTCTTTCACCTGAAACAGCTGTGATCTGATGTTAGAACAGTTTTATTTGAGTTTACTTGCTGAATGGTTGTTGGACTTGTCCTCTGTCGATAAACCAAAATCTCAACTAGGGCACCAAAATGGCTAAAGCACAGTTTTGCTCTGTATGCAAGAGCAAAACAACATTCAAATGTTATTAAGGAGGTTGGCTAGAAAATAACTACAATTGAAAACACCAATAAAAACGATAAGTTTTAAGCTAAATAGAACTAACTGACGTAAATCCTTATACTGATCAGCTGAATAAATGAATTTGCTGTAGGAGTTTTACAGTGCACTGGATCAGCTGGCTCTGAAAGGGCATGCAGTCAGGGAAGTGACTTGCATGTTTTGAACAGTTGTGTTGACAGTCCTCCCTTCTGGTTAGGACCACCCTGTCTGCTGCAGCTCTCACCAAAACAAGCCTGCCTTCTCCCTCTCTTGCTCCTTCTTCAGGTCATATGTGGGTTCTTTGACTTATGTTTTTTTTAGATGATCCCCATCTTTGTTTGTTCATTCTGCATAATGCATAATGTTGATTTATAATTTATAGTGGGCTGAAGCCACACAAATATAACTTTTGGCTGAACATTACTGTGGACAACAGATTGGAGACAACATTATCTTCCAACATCACCATTGGTGAAGCAATGCAGAAACTCTATCTAGTAATTAAATAAAGCTAAGATTGCTCTAAAGAGCAACTGTGTCATAATCCTGAGGCTCGTAAAATGATATGCTGAGTTCTTAAATTGTTAAATAAAAACACACACGCAGAAAAAAATCCTTAAGCTCTGAAGCAAAAATTAAAACTCTGTAAGAACTCACAACAACCTTTATTAAAGATGTCTGTGCATCTTCAACCTAAAAAGAGATCCAATGAAGCACAATATACAGTATATTGCTGATCCCTAATTATTTTAGACTTTAGTTTTGACCTCAAAATGGCTTGTTTCTTAATCAATCAGTCTAAGCAGAAGAGTGGAGAGTGGAGCCCAATTAATTCCAAACGTCAGTCTGAGGGAGAAACTTTGGGACATAAAAAAAGAAGGAAGAATTTTAATTATGAGAACCACCTGATTAATCAGATTCCTGCACCCACAGGCTTCTCCTAGCAAGCCTTACATTTTTTTTGGAACTGGCTTTTGGGATGCCTGGAGGCCTCTCTTGCTTGATTGGGAAGAAGGTGACGTGATTAAAGGCAGTTACTGCTGATGCTAAGCAATGGAGAAATGTAACAAGCAAACGATTCAAATGAAAACATACCAGTTGATTGATCAAAACTACTTACTGGTTCTGGTTGTGTTTGTCTCATTGTGAGTCACAGAACATGTCTTCCCTGATAGCCAACAGCTTCTGGGGAAGGAGTTATCACCAGAGCTTTGAGAAACCTACAAGCAACATTGCACTGAACTGACAGCTTAATATTAATCAGTGTTTAAAGTTATCTAATGGATTTAAAAAAAAAATCATTAGGCTATCTCAACTTCAAAATTAAAAATCAAGATCATACATATGTGAAAACATTGGCATAAATTGACAAATAATAGGACATAACTTTCTGAGTATAATGCTCCAAGGTCATAAATAAATTGATTTTTCAAAACTTCTGGGACACAATAAGTTCAGAGGTTGATCTGGCCTAACCAAAAACTCCAGTAAGGACATTTTAAAGGGCTTGGAGGAAAGATCTGAGGTTTTCTTTGCTCAGCATTTGCTTGTAAGGAGCAATGCATTGATCTGTGCATCAATGCATCTTTTAGCTTTAATCAGTTGTGTGAATACTAACTTCAGCAGGTGCGTAAATGTGTTATTTTTGACATTTTTTATAGATTCACCAATAGAATAGGGAACAGACTGTCTTTACAGCAGGCAGAAAAGAACAAAGGGCCTAAAGATCCAACTGAAAATGTTTTTTTGTTTGTTTATTTTTGCGACTGTATCGTGTGTAGGCACATTTGAATTGTTTAAGTATAGGTGCCAGTTTTGTTGACATATTTCATTTGATTGACTTAACATTTCCCAAAAATGTCTTTGAAAAAAGACCGCAAAGCAACCAAAGCCCAAAGTTTAAAGTAATCTTTTTTTAATTTTACCAAAATATTTCCTCTTACTGGAAGTAATGTTAACATTTTGAAGTGACACAATTAGAGTCTTGACTTAAATCTGATAGAGAATATGTGGAGGGAGCAAAAGATCAGGGTGATGATCTAAGGAGGCCATCTACCCTTTAACACTTAGAGTTCATCACCAAAGAATAGTGAAAAAAACCAGAAGAAACATGCAAAAGCTGGTCAGCAACTATAAGAAGGCCTGTAATGCCAAAAAAGATTTTTCCACTGATTATTGAGAAGGGTGTGAAAAATATTTGGCAAGTCATTTTTTAAATGAGTAGTTCTTTTTCAAAATGGATGGTTCTATGAATGTTTTATCATCTTTTGAGAGTGGACCGTCTCATATCACAAACAATCTTAGTTGCATGAATGTTCTTGTGAAACTTTTACAGCCTGTATGTAATGTAAGAAGAACCACTGACACAGTAAGAAATCAATCTGCAACAAATTTAACAGTTATTCCCAACTTGTAATGAAAATAACTGAAAACAAATGGCAGAACAAACTATGCGTCTTTTAAATGTGGCCTACCAGACCATCCCCCGGGGGACCCACCACCTGCAGGGGGAACCATGAGGGACCAGTGCAAAGAGGATCGGGCAGCGGACAAAGGTGGAAACCTCAACGGCCCGATCTCCGAATGCTTAGGCTGGCTCTAGGGACATAGAATTTCCCCTTGCTGGGGGGGAAGAAGCCTGAGCTTGTGCGGGAGGTTAAGAGCTATCAACTAGAAATAGTTGGACTCACCTCCACGCACAGCGTGGGCTCTGGAACCCAGCTCCCTGAGAGAGGCTGGGCTCTCTTCTACTCTGGAGTGACAAGCGGGGAGAGGTGGCGGGCTGGGTTGGGTTTGCTTATTGTCCCACAGCTCTGCCGTCTCCTGTTGGGGTTTACCCCAGTGGATGAGAGGTTCTAATCCCTGTGCCTTCAGGTTGGGGACAGGTCTATGATTGTCGTTTCGGCCTACGGGCCAAGCAGTAGAATACCCGGCCTTCTTGGTGTCCCTGTCGGCGGTGCTGCATAGTGCCTCCCGGGGACTCCGTTATTCTGCTGGGGTACTTCAACGCCCACGTGGGAAACGACAGTGACACCTGGAGAGGCATCATTGGGAGGAATGGCCTCCCCGATCTGAGTCCGAGTGGGGTGCTTCTGTGAGATTGTCCATAATGAACATTGTGTTCAAGCATAACGGTGTTCATCAGTGCACTTGGCACCAGGACGTCCTAGGCAGGAGGCTGATGATCAACTTTGTTGTTGCGTCTTCAGACCTTCAGCTGCATGTTTTGGACATTCGGGTGAAGAGAGGGTCTGAGCTGTCCACTGATCACCACCTGGTGGTGAATTGGATCCGCTGGAAGAGGAGAAAGCCGGACAAACTTAGTAGGCTTAATAAGCTTATAGTGAGGTTCTGCTGGGAACGTCTGGCAGAGCCCTCGGCCAAGGATGTATTCAACTCCCACTTCTGGGAGAGCTTTGACAGATTCCAGTGGAGGTTGAAGACATGTAGTCCAAGTGGACCATGTTCTCTGCATCTATTGCTGATGCTGCCGCCTGTATCTGTGGCCATAAGGTCTGCGGTGCCTGCCATGGCAGCAATCCCTGAACCCGTTGGGGACACCGGCATTAAGGGATGCTGTCAAGATGAAGGAGTCCTATCAGCTGTGGTTGGCTTATGGAACCGCTGAGGTGATTGACGGATACCATGAGGCCAAGCAAAAACTCGGGCCTGGGAGGAGTTCGGTCAGGCCATGGAGGACTACTGTTTGTCCTCGAAGCGATTCTGGCAAACCGTCTGGCGCTTTAGGAGGGGGATGTAGTGCTTCGCCAATACTGTTTATAGTGGGGGTGGGGAGTTACTGGCCAAGGGGACGGCCCAGGACACGCTGGAGGGACTATGACTAGGTCCTGGATGAAGCAGAAGAAAAGGAGTACGAGTGCGAGTGCTTTTAAAAAGTAGTTTGAAATTTCTTTTTTTGTTTGAAATATAAAGAAGCCATTGATGATGAACAAACATAATGTTACCAATATTTCGTCTCATTTAATGCTAGCACTGAATATGTATATATATATATGAGTGTGTTTGTGTGTTAATTTTCTGTTTATTGTGTTTAAAACATCTGAAAAAGCAATGAACAGATAAAGAAAAGGAAAACAAAAAACAGTGTAGCTGTGCTGAACTGCAATCCTCCAGATGTCTGGAGACACAGCACAAAGGATGGCTGCGTGGCGACCACACGACGTTGGGATTCACTTAAAGTATTTGATGATGTGAAAGAAAACAGATGTATGGACATATGTGGAGAAGACCAGATTCTTCATGAGGGCTTCAGTTTACACAAAGCAAAATACATCTAAACAGCAGGAGCACAATCTGATCCTAAACAAAAGCCATGAAGGATAACATTGTGTGTCTTTTTTAGTGAGGCAGTGGTGGGGTTCTCATAAAATGAGAATATTTAAGAAAAATTCACAAAACATTTACATGTTTTGTGAATTACAGCTGTTCCTTTGAACTGTGTTTGCATTCCTCTCACCTAGTTGATATACAAAGCACACATGCTAGGCACTCACCCTTAAACGATGATAGATATGTAACACTGATGAACTCGCACTGGAACAAAAGCCCACGCAGGGCCACACACCCGTCTCATATGCGTAGGCTCCCTGCCTCCAGAAATCTGAGCCATTACACCAGACAGCCTTGAATTTCAAAGTAATCTGGGCACTATGTCTTCTAACAATTTATTGCTCTTTAACATGAGTGAGGAGGATAAGTTTTACAGCTTGACTCTGAAAGAGCAACAGTTATTACAGAGTCAGGTGGGATAAAACTTAGGAGCAGTCAATATGCAGAGAATCAGTGAAAAGAGCTGCTCTAGATCCAGCTAGCGCAGCACGCCAACTGAGCGTCCGGGGACTGAATCCTCAGTTATTTGTGTTTGCCTTTCCAAGGTTGCTGGTTTAACTTAATACCTCGTTATGAGAGCAGGCTCTGAGGTCGGCAGAGCCAGTGGGGAGAAGGGAAACAAGTAAAGTCCCAGCATGCACAGGAAAAAAGGTTTAATACAAACAGAGCTCATACAAACATAAACTCTCCTGCATTATTTAGTGGTCCATGGCAAGAAACTCATAAATACTCCTTTTTTCATTTAAGAGGGTAATTTAAACATCGTGTGGTACAACTAGCCACATCTTTATCCTGTTAAGTTTTATTAATTTGGCCTCCGCTTTCATCGTGAATTTGTTGGACTTCACAAAGAGCTCAGCCATTGTTAACTTGGTAAACAGCTGTAAACCACACACAGACACCATTACACACACTGCAGAAAAAAGAACCTGGCAGTTCAGACAAAAAGAACACGAAGCTCGCCCAAAAGTACAACAGCCTTGCAAAAGAATTTATACCCATTGAACTTTTACACATTTTCTCATGCTGCATCAAACTATCAAACTTCAATGTTTTTTATCTGTATTTTATATGATACAAAAGCACATATAGTGGGAGGAAACTAATACCTGTTTTTTAAAATGTTGTACAAATGGAAATCTGAAAGGTAAATGGACTGAACTTATATAGCACTTTTCCAGTCATGCAGAGCACTCAAAGCGCTTTACACTAGAGCCACATTCACCCAATCGCACTCACACATTCATACACTGATACACAGATTGGTTAAGTGCCTTGCATTTAACTCTCCTTACTCTGATAGTTCTGAATGAAAACTGCCTTTTGAGGTCACCTAATTGATAAATAATGTCAGTCTAAATCCAGCTGTTCTGTGAAGGCCTCAGAGGATGTGTGGGGACATTTAAAGCAGAGTTAGATGATGAAACAATATCCCAAGCTTTAAACATCTCACAGAGCCCAATGAGATGTCGTCTGAAGATAGAAAACCAACCAACACATGGCCATCCACTGAAACTAATAAAAGAAGGAGCTCTGATAAAATGAGACCAAAAGCTAACTTTTTGAGAGGTTCATCTTCCATCAAGACAATGACCCTATATCCAGCCAGAGCGACAATGGAAATGGTTTAGATTAAACATATTCATGTGTTAGACTGGTCTAGGCAAAGTCAACACCAATCCAATTGTTCCAAGACTGAAAAATTATGTTCACAGTCACTCTTCATCCAATTTGACTGAGCTTGAGATTACTTGTTTCGCACAAAGAACTGGGAAAAACAAATCACATCTAGATGTGAGAGAAATATCACCAAAACACATGCAGCTGTAACTACAGTGAAAGTTCTACAAAGTATTTGCTCAGAGGGGCAGACAGGCTTACAGTTTTTGTGTAAAATATCTTCACAGAAAGTTTTAATGATCAGTGTATTTAAATCATAACTTCTCATTCATAACATGTTTAAACTGTAATACAACACAGTAATCTAGAAATAAAACAAATGATCATCATTGTATTGATTTTGGTTGTTGAATATTTAGCTTATGGGGTGTTTTACACATTTTGACTGGGAAGAAACACTGAACAAAATTTGTGCCTTTTATGTAACTACCAATGTGGCTCAGTTCAAGTTTTTATGACTGTAAAATTATGTTGTGTGCAATTTTGTATTTGACCAGTTATTATAATGTTTCTCTGATCCACCAAGCATGTGTTGTTCTGCAACCTACTTACTGAGTTTGAAAAAAAAAATTTGCATTCATCTTTGAGCAAGTGGCACATTATTAACATGCACTGACAAGAGAAAAAAGCGTTACAATAAATAAGGATAAAATGATTCAATTCCTTTATACAGTTGTTTAAAGATTTTTGATATGATAAAGTGAAGCATGTAAACATGACACAGCATATTTAAAATTTTTATCATGTTAAATAATTAATATGAAAGAACAGTAATTCAGTGACCAATAATGAGTCTTTTGTTACTTTGCAAATAACCTGTCTCATCATGTCACATCAACAGTGTCCTAAAACGCACACAGTTGCAGGAGGTGTTTTGACAGGTGGCAATCAGTGGTTCACAGTGCAGTGTGGCATCCTGCTGAGGTTACTCCAAGGACGAAAGAACAGGATGGAACAGAGCAAGTGTTTGTGGATGTATAGGGCCTGTGTGATGTATATAACCCGATGACAGACAAACCGGAAGCAATATTCCCGGAACATTCAGAGGGAATCTCTGAGAGGGAGAGCAACAATGCATGCTGTTGTTAGAGAGAAATCAGGGTTTGCTCTGTTTTCTTCATTCCATAAATCAGGTCTACATACAAAACAGCACATCTGGTAGGCAGACGTTTATCTCTGCTCCGCTCCTTTCTCCTCTCCATCGTTCCTTTCTGTTCCTCTGGTCATGCCTGGTGTTAATCTTTCTCTCCTCCACCTGGTTGAGACCACCCAAGCTCAGAGAGCGGCCCACCAGCAGAGAGAATGTTTATGAGGGTGTGTCCTGCACAACGTTGGGCAAACAAAGGGAGACTTGTACTTCCATCCACACAGAAGCAATTATAAAAAGTTAATAATTGGAAATTAACAACCCATAAATAATTTTTGCGTGCATTCTCATTCATATTAACATTATGTTTCATGTCTCTCAGTGAAACTCAAACCCTGTATGCTGTGTAGATCTAAATTTGCTCACAAACAGTCCCACTTGACAATCACAAGATGTACACATTCTAAATGAAAAGGAATAAAAACAAATCCACAAATTATCAAAAGATAAAATGTAGACTGTATCTCTGAAATAACAAGCATGTGGCCTGGATGATGCTATTTGCTTTGCCTCTGTTACCACCTAGTGGTCGGAAGAGTAAAGCACAGAAAGATGCAGTCAGCACATCTACTGGTCTTCCTCATAGTGATAAAAATGGTTCTTATTGATTTAAACAACCACATGAGGGCAACAACGTGAAAGAGATGCACTTTTTCCTTCCAAACTGCAAATAGTCATAACTGGGTACTTAGGCATAGAGTGATCTTGAATTAAAAGAGAACAAACTCATAAAATTGTAACTTTGTGTAATAATCATGTTTTAGGATAAACAGAATGAGTAACTATAATGCCTTTTTACTGTGTGAAAGTGAGAGCAGTTTCAGTTTTGTGATTTACAGGACTCAACAGATAAGAAAACAAAATTTTAGCCTACATTTGTTCCATTCTGTTTGACTAACCAAAACAGGGTTAAACTGATGACAACCCATCAATTTACAAGAACCAATTAACCCGACATGCATGTTTTTGTGCCTTTGAAAGAAGCTGGAATACCCTGAGAGAGCCCAGGCATGCTCACGGAGAACATGCAAAGTCCAATCAGAAAGGGCCCGGTTGGTATCTGAACACAGGGCCAGCTCTAGGATTCTGTTTAGTATTGGTATGTTTTTCTCCATAATCACACAGTATAGAAATGATGTGTTATTCTTGTATGTGCTTTGTCTTTATATCATTTTGTGTTTTCTATTATCTGTTAAAGGCTTTTTCACACTGTTACAAATACCATAGAAATACTGTCTCTAACTACAAATTGACCTAAAAATCAGCTCTTGGTCTATTCTATATTTAACAGATACTGAAGGCTGGCAAAAAATATGTCTTTCTATTTTGGAACTTGATAAAAAAAAATCATGAAAAAGTTCACAAAAGAGAAGTTAAATATAGGCTCAGTTAACAGTAATTGACCAAGAAGACCATAGAGAAACATCCTGCCTGTGCTGAGCTGAAGGTGCAGGCTGCAGTAGACATGCAAATGAAGAAACCTATGATAGAGTGGCGTTAAGAAAGCAAATAATAACACACACACTGTTAAAAAGGAATGTGGGCAGGACAGTGAAAGTTCAGATGGCTTAACTTTCAGTTCACAGCCAGACATCCTCCATTGTATACCCACAAGGGGGCTGGTGCCCATCTCCAGCGGTCATTGGGAAGCTGGATGCACCCTGGACAGGTCACCAGTCCATTACATGGGAACACAAAGAAACACATCCATGCACAAACACCCACTCATATCTAAAGGCAATTTAGAGAGACCAAATAACCTCACAGTCAGGTGTTTTCCCCCAGGCCCCCAGGCCCTAAAACAGCAATTATCAAACCTTTATTGAAAAAGAGCAACTTGGGCAAGCTGCTACTGCAGAACTACAGGCCTATTTCAAACCTCCCCTTCATCAGCAAGAATATTGAAAAAGCTGTGTTTCAGCAGTTAAACAACTTCCTAACAGTGACCAGCTTCTTCGATTTCTTCCAGTCAGGCTTCCACGTTCACCACAGTACAGAGACTGCTCTTGTCAAGGTGTTCAATGACATCCGTATAAATGCAGACTGTGGAAGAACCACAGTGCTGGTATTATTGGACCTTAGTGCTGCATTCGACACTGTTGATCACTCCATTTTATTAGAGCGCCTGGAAAACTGGCTCGGCCTTTCTGGTACAGCACTCAACTGGTTTAAATCCTACTTAAAGGACAGGGATTTTTTTGTGTCAGTAGGTAACTTTACATCAGAGACCACAAAAATCACATGTGGCGTTCCCCAAGGATCCATCTTAGGGCCCCTCCTATTCAATATCTACACGCTCCCCCTAACTCAGATTTTAATAAACAACAACATAAGTTATCATAACTATGCAGACGACACACAGCTATACGTTACGATGTCACCAGGTGACTATGAACCCATTCAAGCGCTGGGTAAATGCTTAGAAGAAATCAATGCATGGATGGGCCAAAATTTTCTTCAGCTGTATCAAAACAAAACTGAAGTAATAATCTTTGGACTAAAGGAAGAGCGTTTAAAAGTTAGCACACAACTTCAGTTAATACCAAGAGAAACCACCAATCAGGTTCAAAATCTGGGTGTAGTGATGGACTCAGACCTGAACCTTCAGAGGCACATAAATACAGTAACAAGGTCAGCCTTCTATCACCTAAAGAACTTCACTGGGATTAAAGGACTAATGTCTCAGCAGGACCTTGAAAAACTAATTCATCCGTTCATCTTTAGTAGAATTGATTACTGCAACGGTGTCTTCACAGGTCTGCCTAAAAAGTTGATCAGACAGCTGCAGTTGATCCAGAACGCTGCTGCCCGCGTCCTCACTAGAACTAAGAAAGTGGAGCACATCACCCCGGTTCTAAAGTCCTTACACTGGCTCCCTGTAGCTCACAGAATAGAGTTTAAAATACTTCTGTTAGTCTATAAATCACTGAATGGCTTAGCACCAAAATACATTACAGACTTGTTGTCAGTGTATCAACCACCCAGACCTCTCAGGTCTTCTGGCTCAAATCTACTGTGCAGAACCAGAACCAAAGATGGAGAAGCAGCTTTTAGTTCTTATGCTCCACTAACCTGGAATAAACTTCCAGAAAACTGTAAAAACGCTGAAACACTAAGTTGCTTCAAATCAAGATTAAAAACTTTTTTTTTTTTGAGTGGCCTTTGACTGAGCCATCTAAACATTATTGGTTAAGTTTTCAGGCTAACTCCGCCTTTCATTTTCTTATCCATTATTCTATTCTCTTTATTTTTTAATTACCTCTGTTGTTTGATTTTCTGTATCATTGTAATGTTTTTCCTCATGTACAGTGCCTTGAGTGCCTTGTTTCTGAAAAGCACTATATAAATAAACTTGACTTGACTTGACTTGACTTGACTTGACAGTCATGTTTTTGGATTGTGGGACAAAGCAAGGGAATACACAATTATGTAAACTACATAATAAGGCAGTGCATGGTAATAAAAAGTCTGTAACAAGAGTCGTTAGGTAGGTAGGTAGGTAGGTAGGCTGATGTCATGCGGGGAATTTTTGGTCCTGCTAAAATATTGCAGTCCTTGATGACACAAAAAGCATGAATTAGCATTTCTAGTAGTTAATAAGGTAAGAAAGTGTGAACAATAATTCTAAAATAAAAATAATTGTATCAAACAACTGACTTAATAGGCTTGACAAATAAAGTTGGTAATCAAAGATAAAGCCACCATACCTGTAATACATACATATAATAGTATATTTATGTGTTTAAAATCACATCAGTTTCATTAATAAATTATATTATTTCTTATTAGTTTCCAAAAAACAATCTGAAGGATAAATTAAAATCTTCATGAAGCCTAAATTGTCTACTTTATAGAAAGGAATGAGAAAACTATTTTATGACAATATTTATTCTCACAATTTTAACAATTCTGCTGGAATTAAACAATCATAGTTAATAGTAGAATCAAGAATGATGCATTTATTAATCACACCAAACACAAACATACCATATATATGAGAAATTCTGAGGACAATTGAGAGTGAACTTTCACAGCACATATATTTAATTAAAGATTTGACTTGACCAAAATCACCTATAACTATCTCAATTCAAAGTTTTTGCTAATCAGGGTTCTAATACCAGATTGATACTGAAGAGCAGATCTTTCTGGATTCAGAACTGAATTTTAACCGTGGAAAAATATATATATTTTCCAAATAAACTGTGTTGGTTTCTACTGCTGGTGCACAAACGCAAAAACCAAAAAACTTGCTGGAATGTAAATAGTAACAACAATAAAGCAAACATATTTTAAAGGAAGTGGATCAGGCATGTCTTTTGATTCGCACTATTGTGATGTCACCAGACACATAGTGTTTGCCACGTGTATGTTGCCCTGTTTCAATGGCTCGTGGGGAAAATAGATTTCATTACTTTTTTCACCTTTGTTTGCATCTTTCAAAGATAGAGTTCCTTAATAATAGAAAACACCAAATGTATCACTCAGGCACTGAGATAATCTTAGCAGGGAGAAAGACAAGGTTTTCCTGAGCTTAACACTTTTTCGGGTTAAAACTGATCGTGAATTCATTATGGGTTCTAAACAAGTATAGGAAGAAGATTCATTTTAATTAGCATTATTTGACATGCATTGAAATTCATCTAAATAAATTCATCTAAATAGTTTATCATAACAGCTTCACTACTGAGCGGCTAAGACATTGATACATTAATAATGAATCAGATACTTAATAATAGAAAATTGTGAAATTAATGGATCTTCAATTTGAACCATGTTTGACCAAAATGACACATGACACCAGTTTTCTTTCTGTTTTCACAAGCACACTTATAATTAAATTGTGTTTCTAGATCATAAGTACTTCTGATCCTTTGTATAGTACAAAGTACAAAAACAGACAATAAAAGCATTTGGGACCATAGAGCAAGCATCACTGTTCACCCTTCAACAAATAACTAAGCAAAGAGTGAAAACGACTCCAAACAGGAACCAGTTTATTATGAATTAGCAGTGTAAAGTGAGGGGCATGTGGAAAAGTGATGCAGTGTTTCCTATTATTGCAGGATGGAGGATAACAACAGGGCCAGCCCCTCTGGCCACACTGTGAACACACCAGTGAAATTTGGACAGCTGCAGTGCTGATGATGAGAAATATGAGAGGAAGACACAATATGCTGTTGTTCCACACACCAGGATCCAAAACACAGTCAAAATCTCACACGCACTGCACGCTTAGTGATGATCACAACCCCAGGCGCTCTCTCACATGTGCTGAAGTAGCAGAGAGCACGCTTGGTGCTCCTGCAAGGAGATTCAAACACACTACGAAAGGCTATTGTCAGCAATGAGGTTGTATGAAAATATTTGTAATCGTGCTGCCAAAAAGTGGAAGTGGATGTGAGGTTGTTTTAAAAGCCACCCTGCTCTCGTTAAGTTCTGCACGTAATGACGCTTCAGAGTCAAAGGTCAGTCAATGAGTCAGAGCTTCACAGCGCTCATCTCCTGCTCATCTCTGCTAACTCTCTGCACTGGGCTACTATCATACTGGGCCTACTGCTGTCTGTTTAACTCTCTAAAACAGAACAGTCAATTTACCATGAGACGTAGGATTTTTGGCTGAAAAGTGTTGAAACAGAAACCAAACAATTGCTATAAGAGTAGGAAATGGGTTTTGGTTCTAAATGGTTCACCCTTAACAAGAACTGGTTCTAAACTATGTTCAGCTAGGTTAAAATGGATTTATTTGTTTTCACAGTCACCATCTAAGCATCCTGATCTAAGTTCACAGCTCTGATGTTGAGCAGTTCTCGTTCATTTAGCCTATTTTCTCAGAAACCACATTCATATTCAATAAATTAGATTATAATTCCAATAAAACTTGTTTGTCAGATCAATTCTCTTTTAGAAATAACAACCTTTATGCAGGCGTTTAATATATTTATCATTTAGCCACATTTGTGTATAAAAAGGTTTTGTAGTCGTCTGATGTAATAATCTAATCCTAAATGTCTGTCAAATCAAACTGTCCACTTAGGAAGCAACACTGATTGACATCAATTTCACATGATGTTGTGCAAATGGAATAGACAACAGGGGGAAATCTTTAGCGATTAGCAAGGACCACTCAATAAAGGAGTGGTTCTGCAGGTGGGGACCACAGACCACTTCTCAGTACCTATGCTTTCTGGCTGATGTTTTGGTCACTTTTGAATGTTGGTGGTGCTTTCACACTCGTGGTAGCATGAGACGGACTCTACAACCCACACAAGTGGCTCAGGTAGTGCAGCTCATCTAGGATGGCACATCAATGCCAGCTGTGGCAAGAAGGTTTGCTGTGTTTGTCAGCGTAGTGTCCAGAGCCTGGAGGCGCTACCAGGAGACAGGCCAGTACTCCAGGAGACGTGGAGGAGGCCGTAGGAGGGCAACAACCCAGCAGCAGGACCGCTACCTCCGCCTTTGTGCAAGGAGGAACAGGAGGAGCACTGCCAGAGCCCTGCAAAATGACCTCCAGCAGGCCACAAATGTGCATGTGTCTGCACAAACGGTTAGAAACCGACTCCATGAGGATGGTTTGAGGGCCCGACAAATGGGTGTTGTGCTCATAGCCCAACACTGTGCAGGACGCTTGGCATTTGCCAGAGAACACCAGGATTGGCAAATTCACCACTGGCGCCCTGAGCTCTTCACAGATGAAAGCAGGTTCACACTGAGCACATGTGACAGACGTGACAGAGTCTGGAGACACCGTGGAGAGTGATCTGCTGCCTGCAACATCCTTCAGTATGACCGGTTTGGCAGTGGGTCAGTAATGGTGTGGGGTGGCATTTATTTGGAGGGCCGCATGGCCATAAGGTACCGAGATGAGATCCCAAGACCCCTTTGTGAGACCATATGCTGTTGCGGTTGGCCCTGGGTTCCTCCTAATGCAGGACAATGCTAGAACTCATGTAGCTGGAGTGTGTCAACAGTTCCTGCAAGATGAAGACATTGAAGCTATGGACTGGCCCACCTGTTCCCCAGACCTGAATCCGATTGAGCACATCTGGGACATCATGTCTCGCTCCATCCACCAACGTCATGTTGACAGACTGTCCAGGAGTTGGCGGATGCTTTAGTCCAGGTCTAGGAGGAGATCCCTCAGGAGACCATCCGCCGCCTCATCAGGAGCATGCCCAGGCGTTGTAGGGAGGTCATACAGACACGTGGAGGCCACACACAATACTGAGCCTCATTTTGACTTGTTTTAAGGACATTACATCAAAGTTGGATCAGCCTATAGTGTGTTTTTCTACTTTAATATTGTGTGTGACTCCAAATCCAGGCCTCCATTGGTTAATAACTTTGATTTCCATTGATGATTTTTGCGTGATTCTGTTGTCAGCACATTCAACTTTGTACAGAACAAAGTATTCAATGAGAATATTTCATTCATTTAGATCGAGGATGTGTTATTTGAGTTTTCCATTTATTATATATATATATATATATATATAGAATATGTTTCTCTTAACATTTAATGGCAGATACTAATTTACAAATATACTCCAGTCAAGAGAAAGGCTATTTTATTCCACTTAAAAAGCTACTTATAAGAAATATAAGACTCACTAAATTACTTTAATAACAACTGTAACTAACTTTGCATTTGGTTATTCCTCAAGACAATCAGTGCAAGATTCAGAATCAGAATCAGAATCAGAAAAGCTTTATTGCCAAGTACGTTTTTGGACATACAAGGAATTTGTTTTGGCGTAGTCGGTGCAATACAGTACAAATTAAACAGTACAAACATATCTACAATATAATATAAATATAAGTGCACAGTTTTAAGTGAGTGAGAGTAAATATAGAGCAGTATAAGATGCAAGAGCAATACAACAGTGCAGGTGATCATTGTGCAAGTAAAGCAGAGCAAGTAAGCAGGAGTCCAAGCTGAGCGTTAATGTAACGCATAGAGTTACAGGTTACAGGTGTCCTGTCAGCAAAAAAAGGGGGGGTGTGGGGGAAAGGGGGAATGTCAGGGTGGTTTCCGGGCTTTGTTAACCAGGCTGGTGGCAGATGGGAAAAAACTGTTCTTGTGGCGTGAGGTTTTGGTCCGGATGGACCGCAGCCTCCTGCCAGAGGGGAGAGTCTCAAAGAGTCTGTGACCGGGGTGGGAGGGATCAGCCAGAATCTTCCCTGCCCGCTTCAGGGTCCTGGAGGTGTACAGTTCCTGGAGCGACAGTAGACTGCAGCCAATCACCTTCTCAGCAGACCGAATGACACGCTGCAGCCTGCCCTTATCCTTGGCTGTAGCAGCGGCGTACCAGATGGTGATGGAGGAGGTGAGGATGGACTCAATGATGGCTGTGTAGAAGTGCACCATCATAGTCTTTGGCAGGTTGAATTTCTTCAGCTAATTTCTTAATTAGCTATATTCTTTTCACAGACATTTTATGCACCCATTCATGTGTTGAACTAAAAATATAACATATCCATCCAGTTACATTCAACTCAATTAAATTGAAAAATACTTTATTAATCCCAAAGGGAAATTAAATGTTGTCCTGTAGTGGTTTGTCTGCTAGCAGATCTGAAGAAGTTTCTGACTGAAGACACTGTTGTTGTTCAACAGTCTCATGAAGAGGATGCTCAGGGTTCTCCATAATGTTCTTCATTTTATGAAGAATTCTTCTCTGTACAATGAACTCCAGACGTTCCAGAGGAGTCCCAGAATAGAGCCAGCCTTCTTTATGAGCTTGATTGAGTCCCTGGCTCTGATCCTACCACAGTAGATGATGGCAGAAGAGATCCCACTTTCCACAACAGACTTATAGAAGATATGCAGCATCTTGCTACAATTACCGAAGAAGAAGAACCTCAAGAATTACAGTCTGCTCTGTCCCTTCTTGTAGATGGCTTCACAGTTGCATCTCCACTCCAATCTGTTGTCCAGGTGAACACAGAGGTATTTATACTCCTCCACCACCTCCACTTCTTCTCCCATGATGGAAATAGTGTTTGACCTTTAAAATCTACAATCATCTCCTTTGTTTTATTCACGTTCAAGATGAGATGATTGTTTCCACACCATGCCACAAATGTCCACCAGCTCCCTGGACTCAGCTTCTTGTCCATCTCTGATCCACCCCACGATTGCAGAATCATCCGAGTATTTCTGCAGATGACAGGAGTCTGTTTTGTACTGGAAGTCTGAGGTGTACAGAGTGAAAAGGAATGGTGAGAGTACAGTCCCCTGTGGTGCTCCTGTGCTGCTGACTACCTGGTTAGACTCACAACCCTTCAGTCTCACAAACTGTGGTCTGTTTGTCAGGTAGTCTTTGATCCAGGAGATTGTTGAGGCCTCCACCTGAGTCTTCTGGAGTTTCTGACAAAGCAAATCAGGTTGAATTGTGTTAAATGCACTGGAGAAATCAAAGAACATGATCCTCACAGTGCTGCTGGCTTTGTCCAGATGACAGTGGGTTTGTTGAAGCAGGTATATGATGGCATCTTCAACTCCACAGCAATAAGCAAACTGAAGGGGGTCCTGATGGTTTACTGTTTGCTTACTCAGGTGAGCCAACAGGAGTCTCTCTAGGACCTTCATGATGTGGATGTCAGGGCAACAGGTCTATAGTCATTGAGGACTGATGGGTGAGTTTTCTTTGGTACCGGAACAAGACAGGAGGTCTTCCACAACACCGGAACCTTCTTCTGGGCCAGGCTAAGGTCAAAGAGATGCTGCAGAATCCCACTGGCAGCACTGCACAGGCACTGGGGTGGCTGGCGGGTTGTGCTCAGCCTGGTGTGGCGTGGAGGGGTTGCAGTGTGTGGGGTGGTTGTGTCCTCTTTTTGGATGTGTGGTCACTGGCATTTGCTGCAGCTCCCTGGGACTCTGCACTGTTGCTGCTTGGTGGTTCTCCTGGGCCTCTGCTTTTCTCTTGGGGAGTTGCGGTAGTCCTGGTGGTGGTTCTCATGGGGTTTCGATACTCTGGGAGACCTTTGGATGTCTGTGGCTCAAATCTCCTCCATGTCTGTCTCTGGTCCAGGGGGGCAGTTCTGTGGCTCTTCACACTCGCTATTGCATATTTTATGGAGAAACCTTATACACACAAGTGCGCTCACATTTACACCCACAAGTGTTTGGATTCAGGTGTTAACAGATACACAAATGTTATATATTGACCTGCAGTTAACACTAAATACATCTTGCATTCATTAGTACTGAGCACCTTTTGGTAACATTGCTCTTGTTATATGTTTCTGCAGGTGTAGAAGCAGCCTTCTAGTATCTTGTATTCTCTTCAACCTTCTTTCTTTCCTCTATTCCTTTTTGCCCCACCTCTCTTTCTTTCTTGCTTTTTTTTTTTCTTTTTCGCTTCCATCTCCATGTCCATTGCAATGGAAATGATCCCAAAGCAGTTTCTAATAAAGTTTCACAAGCTCCACTTGTGAAAGTAAATCTGCTAGGCTCCTTCTTGGCACTCAGACAACATTGAGTGCCTCTCTGCCAGACAGGACATGTAAAAAAAAAGAAAAAAAAAGGTGCTCTGCTGCATTTCTGGTTTATGTTGCTGAGGAATGTGTAATATGTGCATAATCAAGAAAACTATTGATTGAGGCCATTATGCTCTGATTAGCTCACCTCCCAGTTGAATTAGACTATTTCAAGGAAAGAGACAATAAAGGGGCCATTTTTCTCACCTCCCTATGTGTCCATAGCCTTTCTTTGCTTCTTTGTTTCTCCTAGTGCTCTAATTTCTGAAGTTTTAATAGATAAAAATGTGAGAGGAAATTCTGTGCTTTCATACCTGTAGATGTAAAGATCTCATCAAATGCATAGATCCAGCTTGTCCTGTTGCCACACTCCTGGATTTGGCCTCCATCCCCTTCCCCCTAATCCCACCTCTCTGTAATCCCCTCAGCCGTTCTCTGTCAAACCAGGAAGTGTGCACAGGAAACAGCTGTCCTTCACATCCGCCTGTTAGCCTCAGGCCAGGTGCATCCTGGGAACGAGCGATGTGTGAGCTTGGACATGCAGTTGACACTGTAAGAAGTGCCGTTACTGTAATCAGGGTTACCATGAACTTTATATGGGTAGAGGATAAAAATAAGCATCATTGATGGTCATATTTCTGAGCCTTTGTGGGATAAAAAAGTCTTCAGAGAAATTCTCCAAGCATCACTGATGTGGCCTATAGGTCATTTGTATTTCATCTGCCCAATATTCAGATGATTCAGCTTCATGAACAAATGTTTCCACAAGTTAAAGGGAAACTCCACAGATCTTGTACAGTTTTTGGTTATATTAGCTGTTCTATGTGCATAATTCGTAGATGGTGATAGGGTGTGAAAACAGATGAAAAACGTCAAGTGAGAAGTGGATCAGGTAGATGTGAGGCTTTTAACTGGATGTTAATCACATTTTTGATTTGCCAACTTTGTCCTTTTTAACTTTAATCTAATTATGTTTCTAATGAAAAACATTTTAATTTAATTAGATACATACCTATTTGTTTACTTTTCTGCACCAACAAGATGGTTGCTTGTCTGCTGACAACTAGAACTTATTTTACTTAAGGTGTAAAGTATATTCCTGGATATTTGAAGAAACTGGGAAAGTAAAAAAAAGAAAAAGTTGCAGGGTTAAAAATCTACCTATAGTAGCTAAACTATGTTTAAAAGTCACATCTGAGAAAACACAAAGACATGAGACAGAAAATCTTTGAACCGACTGACAGAAGCAAGGAGTTACAGTGTTTGGCAGAAATATTTAGATTCCCTTGAAATTTTCCACATTTTGTCATGAGACAACAAAAACCAGGCCTGTTGAAGAAAACCATCCCCACAGCATGATGCTGCCACCAGAATGTGTTCCTGTAGGAATGGTGTGTTTATGGTAATCAACTGTATTAGTTTTCATCCCACATAGAATTCAGTATGTACAGGGGTTTGACAATGAAACTGACGAGTCTGCGTACAGATGGGAGGTGGACCATCTGTTGGACTGGTGCAGCCAGAACAACCTTGAGCTCAACGCTCTAAAGACAGTAGAGGTGGTTGTGGACTTCAGGCAGAACCCAGGCCCACCAGCCCCCATCACCCTCTGTGACTCCACAATTGACACTGTGGAATCTTTCCGCTTCCTGGGAACCATCATCTCCCAGGATCTCAAGTGGGAGCCAAACATCAGCTCCCTCATCAAGAAAGCCCAGCAGAGGATGTTCTTCCTGCGGCAGCTGAAGAAATTCAACCTGCCAAAGACTATGATGGTGCACTTCTACACAGCCATCATTGAGTCCATCCTCACCTCCTCCATCACCATCTGGTACGCCGCTGCTACAGCCAAGGATAAGGGCAAGCTGCAGCGTGTCATTCGGTCTGCTGAGAAGGTGATTGGCTGCAGTCTACTGTCGCTCCAGGAACTGTACACCTCCAGGACCCTGAAGCGGGCCGGGAAGATTCTGGCTGATCCCTCCCACCCCGGTCACAGACTCTTTGAGACTCTCCCCTCTGGCAGGAGGCTGCGGTCCATCCGGACCAAAACCTCACGCCACAAGAACAGTTTTTTCCCATCTGCCACCAGCCTGGTTAACAAAGCCCGGAAACCACCTTGACACTCTCCCTTTCCCCCATACCCCCCCTTTTTTTGCTGACAGGACACCTGTAACCTGTAACTCTATGCGTTACATTAACGCTCAGCTTGGACTCCTGCTTTGCTTGCACTGCTTTACTTGCACGATGATCGCCTGCACTGTTGTATTGCTCTTGCATCTTATACTGCTCTATATTTACTCTCACTCACTTGGAGCTGTGCACATATGTTTATATTGTAGTGTAGATGTGTTTGTACTGTTTGATTTGTGCTGTGTTGCACCGACTGCGCCAAAACAGATTCCTTGTATGTCCAAAAACGTACTTGGCAATGGAGCTTTTCTGATTCTGATTCTGATTCTGATTCTGAAACACCTGTCATTTTAGTGTGGGAGGTTTCATGGCTAAATTGGACCAGCCTGGTAGCCAGTCTTCATTGATTGCACATTGCACCAGTAAGAGCAGAGTGTGAAGGTTCAATTAGCAGGGTAAGAGCACAGTTTGGCTCAAAATATTGAAATGCACACAACATTATGGGTGACATACCAGAGTTCAAAAGAGGACAAATTGTTGGTGCACGTCTTGCTGGCGCATCTGTGACCAAGACAGCAAGTCTTTGTGATGTATCAAGAGCCACAATATCCAGGGTAATGTCAGCATACCACCAAGAAGGACGAACCACATCCAACAGGATTAACTGTGGACGCAAGAGGAAGCTGTCTGAAAGGGATGTTCGGGTGCTAACCCGGATTGTATCCAAAAAACATAAAACCACGGCTGCCCAAATCACGGCAGAATTAAATGTGCACCTCAACTCTCCTGTTTCCACCAGAACTGTCCGTCGGGAGCTCCACAGGGTCAATATACAGGGCCGGGCTGCTATAGCCAAACCTTTGGTCACTCATGCAAATGCCAAACGTTGGTTTCAATGGTGCAAGGAGCGCAATTCTTGGGCTGTGGACAATGTGAAACATATATTGTTCTCTGATGAGTCCACCTTTACTGTTTTCCCCACATCCGGGAGAGTTACGATGTGGAGAAGCCCCAAAGAAGCGTACCACCCAGACTGTTGCATGCCCAGAGTGAAGCATGGGGGTGGATCAGTGATGGTTTGAGCTGCCATATCATGGCATTCCCTTGGCCCGATACTTGTGCTAGATGGGCGCGTCACTGCCAAGGACTACCGAACCATTCTTGAGGACCATGTGCATTCAATGGTTCAAACATTGTATCCTGAAGGCGGTGCCGTGTATCAGGATGACAATGCACCAATACACACAGCAAGACTGGTGAAAGATTGGTTTGATGAACATGAAAGTGAAGTTGAACATCTCCCATGGGCTGCACAGTCACCAGATCTAAATATTATTGAGCCACTTTGGGGTGTTTTGGAGGAGCGAGTCAGGAAACGTTTTCCTCCACCAGTATCACGTAGTGACCTGGCCACTATCCTGCAAGAACAATGGTTTAAAATCCCTCTGACCACTGTGCAAGACTTGTATATGTCATTCCCAAGACGAATTGACGCTGTATTGGCCGCAAAAGGAGGCCCTACACCATACTAATAAATTATTGTGGTCTAAAACCAGGTGTTTCAATGTCATTGTCCAACCCCTGTATCTTCTCATGGCCGGTATTTTAACCTTGAGTAGAAATACCACAGTTTCATGGTATTATGGCATTAACATAAAAAATCAAAATGATGATCGAATTTCTTTTAAAATAAAAAGCAACAGTTGTTACATTGCTGGTGCTAAAATAATCTTAATGTATACAAATATAATAATGCTGGCTATGTGATTCATTTATTATCATAGAGAACACAGCTGAGAGTATTGACAATCAGTTGTTTCATATATTCATGGCAATGAACATGTAAAATAAGTTTATTTAATGAATACGTTTATTTAACTTAATATATATTAGCAAAAATCAAGAAGTAAATGCTACTTCATTAATCAGCAGTCGAATAAAAAAGTAGTCAAATATAAAAACTGAAAAAAATGTATTTTGAGAGATGTGGTGAAAAACTAAAGCAAAACGTGGAATAAACAATTTACTAGAAGCACCTATGTGCTTATTGAACAGAAAATGATCACTCCTCTTTGGTCTTTTCTTTTAGAGTAACACTGAAACTAATGCAGATATGCTGCTTTAGACTTTAACCACAACTTTTCTTCCAAAAGAGCATTACCATTATACCAGCAATGGCTGGCATCCTTTAGTATCCAGCCTATAACTTTTCAAGGAGCAAACTGTATTTCTTGTAAAAACAAAAAGAGAGAAATAAAATTAAGGTGAGTGGAAGTGCACCGAGATAGGGAAAGGAGGGGCGATTCTGCTCCAAACTCCGCCCACTCCAGAACTTTCTCTGGTGTTTTATTAATTAGGAATTTAAAATTTCAACCCTAACTTTTTAAATCCATGGAGTAGACACAGGTACCTGGACCATGCCTATTCCCATCTGACCAGAGCATCTACTTCCTTATTAACTGCTTTTGTTACATGGCTTATCCTTAACTGCAAACGGTAATTCGTATGGCTTTCTTTTTGCAATATTTGTTTTTCTTGCAGCTTACCTCTGATGGAGTTCTTAAAATGTAATTGTACTGTTGACAGGGTCTCCCACCTGAGCTGTGGATCTCTGCAATCACTGGCCTGTCTACTGAATAACAGAACAGAACAGTTGTATTTATACAACTGAAGGCTATTGGTCACACTGAATTTTACGTGTGGATGTCATAGTAAAATGACTTAAATACAAACTCATTTCACATTTTTCTAATGTTTGACTATAAATATTTTGAAAGCCATCTGCCATTTACTTTCCACGTCACTGTTGTGCAAATGTGTCGTTGGTCTATCAATTAAAAGTCTAATAAAATACACAAGTTTGTGGTTATGTTGTGAAAAATGTTCTAAGGCGTATAACTTGTTTTCAAGGCATTAAGTGCATTCCAGATGCGTTCAGGTGAATTGTAGTTTTTTACTTGAGTTTACTAGACTCCAGGCTGACACCCTAAACCTGTACCTGTTCTATGTACTGCTTAACAACATAAAGCAAGCCTCTATACTGTCTGAACTCTAGCTGGATGGCTGCAGCCAGGAAAAATAAACACAACCAACATCTGTTGCAGCCCATGAGGAGAGCAAGCGACTGTCCTGGCCAATGCTCGCAGCATTGTTTGTCACTTTCTCCATGAAATTCACTGTGAATATTGCCTCAAACAATTAGCTTCCAGCGATCCCTATCGCCAGGCACACAATAGTGTTTACATGACAAGGAGGAAATGTGGCCATGGAGCCCACTTTAAGGAGTGTGTAAGCATGTTTCTCTTGGGCATTTGCATGTCCTTGCTATATAATCATTTACGTAGTCAGACTCCAAGTACACAATATGATTTGTAAAATGAGCAATGCCTGTGTACCATGACACAGCTATTTAAAGACTCAAAACATTGCTTTCTTTGTGTTCAGTTATATTTACAGTAAACATAAATCTGAATAATTTTGGGCTTTGCTGTATACTTGGATACAGCCCTTTGAAAAACCAGCTTTTTTACCAGTGACCTTGTGGGACTTGCCCACTATGAGGAGGGGGTCAATGAGAGTCTCCTGAACAATTAACAAATCAAGTTCCTCATGACTGTGTAGGCCAGGGTATAACATTTGCTGGGCAAAAAAAACCACAAAGGCCCATCTTACATTTCAGCTGGATTTCTTGATGATCCCAAGTACTTTTGGGAAAATATTTAGTGTGTTCCCTGTTACATCTGGCATAAAACCAACACAGCAATTCAGAAAAGGCACATCATAGCAACAGTCAGTCATAGCGGTGGTAGTGTGGTAGTCTGGGGCATGTCTTGGACTACTTGTTGTAATGGATAGAACCATGAACGTTTTTGCTTAATGGCATTCATTGTCACCAAGAGTGGATCAACCTGTTATTGGGTTTAGGGAGGAAACACTTTTTCCTCATAGCAATAGCTTGGCTTGCACAGTATTTTCCTTTAATAAATTAAAATCAATATTTGAAAATTGCTGTTTGTATTTACTCAGGTTAGCTCTAGTCTTAAAATGTGTGTGACCCCAAAACATTTAAACATGAAGAAAAAGCAAAAACTGAAGAATTATGTAAAGGTACAAATACTTTTTAAATGGCACTCTATGTCATAGTGTGGTGTTTTTCCATTACATGCTACAGTACTGTGCAAGCTGGCACAGCTCTATCCTGCTTTGTGTATTATCATTCCAATGGAAAAATACCATGAGTGGACACTATTTGTGAGATTCAAAAGGCCATTTTGAAGTCGTACTCATAAGACAAGAAGCTGCCCTGCAAAATGTCCCCATCTGTGTTTAGAATACATTTAATAGGGGCGTAATCACATACCCTAATAAGGCTTGGTGATAAAACTCTTGGACAGGAATCCTAAACTAGGAGGGGTCTACTTTCTTCAGCTTTTGTGGAATCCTCATAATTAGACATTAAATATTTATTCCATAAATCTTATTAAAGAGCAAATTTCTTAATATTTTAAGCATGTATCTTCTAAGGTTTAAACATAATAAATCACAATATTATTTTTCAAGTCAGATAAGTAATTTTAAAACACACTTTTTTGACACCAGAAGAGCCTTTGAAGCTAACATGAAATGTCAAATGGATAGCTGCTTATTGGCTAGACAGAAGTGAAAGGAGTGAGCACTTCTGCTTTCCTGAATATGTAGGAAATGTGGGTGAAATTTATGAAAGTAAATATGTAAAGATTAATTCTTACCCGTCAACAACTGAAATCTTGTGATTTAAGGAAAGCAATAACTAAGGGAAGGTCAGCACACACTTCATGTCACAACTTAAATAGGTTCAGCCAGACCATTGAACCAAACATGAGAGATATTTGAGAGCATAAAGATTCTCAGGTAAAAAAAATATGTTCTGTTAAATTGTTTTTTGTGTGTGCTGTTTTCTGTGGATCACATTATTAAGTGAAATGAATGATGTCTTCCCAAATGTTCCCCCTGCATGTGTACCCATGATAATTAGCAGCAGCACTGACTAATTTTTCTCAGTGTCTGAACCAAATGGATGACGGATTTTATATCAATATTTTGACTTCCCATCCAACCTCCACAAGTTATTACAAAGTTTGCGTGGCATGACAGACACTGTTTCTAGAACAATGTTTTGACAGCTAACTTACTATAGTGCAGTTAAACCTTCAAGAGGCAGACAAATACTGATTGTGTAGAGTACTGGGAGTTTCAGCTGCTTCCATTCACTGCTGCTGTTTTACACAAACACTGCATGATACCTGTAAATGCCAGTGTACATCAATATAACAATTCTGGTCAGAACATGAGCCAAAATTACCACAGCTAACTCAATGCTGCCAGAATATCAGATGTTTGATTTATAATATTTGCAGTAAGCAGTAATTCAGGACTGCAGTGAACAGCAGGTAGGCTGGGCTCTCTTTGTAGAGCACTTTTTATTCCCTGGGTAAGATTCCAGTTTGCTATGTCTCCAAGCTCCTCTTTCTGACTTTGTCCTTCTCGCTGGACAAATTTTAAATAAATTTTCACCTTTTAAACTCATTTAAAATTTGTCCAGCGAGAAGGACAAAGTCAGAAAGAGGAGCTTGGAGACATAGCATGGTCTTAAATGAATTTTCACATTTTAAACTGGACTGCACGGTGGCGCAGTTGGTAGCACTGTTGCCTTGCAGCAAGAAGGTCCTGGGTTCAATTCCCAGCCTGGGGTCTTTCTGCATGGAGTTTGCATGTTCTCCCTGTGCATGCATGGGTTCTCACCGGGTACTCTGGCTTCCTCCCACAGTCCAAAGACCTGCCTGTTAGGTTAATTGGTCACTCTAAATTGCCCTTAGGTGTTTGAACGAGTGTGTGCTTGGTTGTTTATGTGTTGCCCTGAGATGGACTGGCGACCTGTCCAGGGTGTACCCCGCCTCTTGCCCATAGACTGCTGGAGATAGGCACCAGCTCCCCTGTGGAAGAAGCAGTAGAAAATGACTGACTGACCTTTTAAACTCACATTGAAGCCGGGGACTTTGTTATCAGTACATTTCTCTTGAATGTTACACATCAATGCCTTAGTTCAGTGTTCTGTATACATCATCATCACTCTTTGGAAATCTTCGAGTGCATTTTCAGGTCTTGGTCTTACTTTTTACTATTTTTTTCATATTTTGTGACCTTGGACATCAAAAGGAATAAAACTACCAAGACCTGCAAGCAATTTATTCTTGTTAGATTAGAATGAACCATTTCAAAAGAGTCATGACAAAACAAGCTCCATTTATGACAGTGTTTCTTGTTTGGTCTCTTATTATCAGCTCTGTAGAGCCTTATGCTGCACAAATAATATAAAGTTTGGATTGTTTTTTAATATTCTTCATGATGTTCTTCATACACGCCCACACACACAAACAACACACACACTCTTATGTTAAATTGACCAGGAGGAGGACGTAGCAGTGTCGCTCTGAGATTACAACAATCCTCTTTTGATTTCTTCCTCATTCAAGGGAAAAGCAGAAATTGTTTGTTATCGTTTGTTTCTATTATTATTCTCCATTTGCAGTTTGAACATTTAAACTGGGCTTTAATGAGCAGCTCAACAATTCTCCTTGTGTCTGTTCTAGAGAAACCTGTGATTGCGTGAGGATTACCCTAAGAACGAGGGGAGAACCAACAATGTAAATATAGAAACAGAGACTTCCAACTGAGATAAACACAACTAACATCTTGAATAATTTATAGTCAACGTTTAGTGTGGCCAATTTTTCTCATTGCATTTAGTTTAACATTTAGGTTTGGTATTTTCAGCACAAAATAACTCTAACTATAAAACTAACTTTGAAACTCCCACAGATACAGAAAATTGACTCACTCAGAAATGCTTGAATATTTTATGACAATACTTAAAGATATGGACAATTTCGTCTCAGATTTACTGTTCGACACCTCTACAAATCCTAATTTATCCTTCTGTTTTATTAAATTTCTAACAAAATTAGAATCAATGCAATTTTTTTTGCAGAGTCAATGCAAGAAAACAGATTAGATTCATTCACTAAAATATAATGTAAAAGCAGGGTTTTTGTTTTATTAAGTCTGATTTGTAATATCTATGCTGCAGTTTTGTTCTTTAACGCATGTGTTAGGTACTTTTTCAGTTCTACCAGTCTAATGTACTGTTCTGCACAGGAAATCTAATCCCAAAGGATTTATTTTTGTCCCTTGGGTTGGCTTTTTATATGTTACAGGCAAATTCATGTTGCATCTGCGGGTGCACCAGTGCCACTAAAACGTTTTTCCTTTTCAAATGGAGTGATCAACCAGAACCACAGCTGTTGGACGCACAAAACTGTGACAGCCAGTAATGACACTGCCTGCACTCTGATTCAGACAGCCACCAGTGTTTATAATGATGATGGCAACAATGGCAAAGATGACAACAATGACAAAAGATAAAAAGAAGAAAACAATGATGTTGATGATGATGAGGGTGCTGACAGACTTACTGCTCTGTAAACTGTGTTCATTCCCAGGACCTTGAAGGTCAGGTAACGTTAAAGGCACACTAATGTTCGCGCTTAATGTGTCTGAGAAGGAAATGACTGGGGGAACGTGAATGAAGCGCTGACCTCGAGGACGGTGGCGAGCAACAGATTGGGAGGAGGAGAACAGGTCGGCATCGCGGGGAACGGTTAGGAGACAGATCAGAGGAAGGAAGTTCAGAGCTGTCGGCGCCTGAAGTTGCTATGATGGTGATTCAAGTATTTATCATTAGTGGCACAGTTGTGTGGTATAATATCAATGAAGCAACCAGGGACAAAAAAACCACCAGCTGATCCACTGGCTCATGAACTAAGTACCAGTGTAACACAGCTGTAAATATGGGATTGGGCCTTTAACAGGCAATTATTTCTATACTTTTTTAATATAGCTTGAAGAAAAAAATACCCAGCCCAATTCACTAGAGCTCAAGATGACATTGAATTAGTGGGTCAGTGCTAACTGCTAGATGTTAAATTCACATCTATTGTTTTCACAATTTGTTGTGTTACCACAACCTTCAATGTGGTACACTGCACTACTTAGGGTATTATGGATTGACAGTATATTTTCAACATTTCTTAAAAATAAAATGTGTGTATTGTTTATAGCTCATTCACTCTGATATCCAGAAAAAAAAAGCAGTGCGACAATCTGCCTTTTAAAGACCCTATGTTTAGTGAACAGAGCCCACTTGTGTGTAATGTTGTTGTTAGAGAACATCAGTGAACAAACTGCATCATGAAGCCAATAAACACAGCAGACATGTCAGGATAAACTTTAAAGCAGGGTTAGGTTTTAAAACAACACCCAGAGCTTTGAACATTTCACAGAACATCCATCCATCCAAAGATGTAAAGAGTATGGAAGAACTACAAACCTACATAGACATAGTAAGAGAAGCATTCATCAAAAAGGCAGCCAAGAGGCCCATAATAACTCTGGAGGAGCAGCTAGGGTCCACAGCTCAGGTGGGAGAATCTGTAGACATTGCAACTATTAGTCTGTGCTTTATAAATCTGGCCTTCATGAAGGGGTGGCAAATAGAAAGCCATAAAGAGTTTCCTTTGCATTTTGTTCCCAAGCTATGTTGGGGACACAGCAAACGTGTACGAAGGTGCTCTGGTGAGATGAAAACCAAATTGTAACTTTTAGGCCTACATGCAGGGTGATATGTGTGGAAGAAATCTAACACTGTCTATTGTCCTCAACAGATCATCCCCAAGGTAAAACACAGTGGTGGCAGCGCCATACTGTGGGTTTGCTTTTCTTCAGCAGGGACACGGAATCTGGTCAGAGTTTACTAAAATGGTTAAAGCAAAATGCAGGGCAATGCTTCAAGGAAACCCGTTACAGACTGCTAAAAACTTGAAACTGAGGCAGAGACAATGACAATGACCTGGAATATACAACCAGAACTATAATGATTGAGATTAATGCCAAAGTCCAGCTCAAAATTTAACTGTGCCAGAAACTGTACAAAAACTTGAAAACTGCTGTTTACAGATGGTCTCCATCCTATTTAACTGAGCTAGAATTAAGTTGTAAAGAATGACCCAAAACTACCTTCCCTGTGTATGCAAAGCTAGTAGGAATGTATACCGCACGTAAAAAGACTTGGAACTGTAAATATAACAGAAAGTCAGACTACAAAGTATTGACTCAGGAGCACTGAACATAAATGCATAACACATTATTCTTATTTTCATTTGTAAAATGTTTTGAAAACCATGTTTTCCATTTAATTTAAATAATTTACCTTCACTATTATGCAAGATTTTGTGTCTGTCTGCCACATAAACTACATTGACTATTGTATGTTGTAATGTGTCAACAGTGTAAAAGCTCAAAGTTTCTGAAAGCATTTGTAAGGACCTACCTGTCTCCTATATGTATAAAATGAACATGTAATATTTACACAAAAAAGTTACATTTATGTAATTTTCCTATAAAGGTAAACCTTCAGATTAAGTATATTATAACAGAAATATGTGGCATATTTCCTTTTGTGCAAACATCCAAATGCACTTTTCATATATATTTTCCCAAATTTTAAAGTTGTGAACATTACGGGCTCTGTTTATTGTAATGTGATGTCCATGAAATGGCACATACATGCTCACAAACAGTCCAACTCCCTCAGAAGTCTGGGACTGACCAGTCCAACGCCATGTTTATGTGGGTGTAGGTGTGAGCATGCGTGCGAGTGTGTGTGTGTGTGTGTGTGTGTGTGTGTGTGTGTGTGTGTGTGTGTGTGTGTGTGTGTGTGTGTGTGTGTGTGTGTGTGTGTGTGTTGGTGTGTGTGTTGGTGTGTGTACGCTGGTGGTGGGGGACCGCGGAGGGGTAGTTGTGGTTCCTTATCTGCAGACCACAGGCAGCTTTGAGCCTCTTATCAGCTGCCACCACATTGTACTAGCACATCCTCTTGTCCAGCAGGGAGCGGAAAACTCTCCTTGCAACACGGTTCCCTTTCTCTCCCACCTCTCTTCACTCTCCCACCTCTCCTTCACCAGAACCAGAACTCTGGCAACCAACTAAATCATTGTGTCTTTTTGGCGAAGAAGTGGGATAGGGATAGACGGATTGGCAAAAGACACAGGTGAGAATTACGCAGGGACAGTGAGGGGGGTGGCAGGAGAGACCCCAGTTGTCTATCTTCATGCTTTCAATACATCTTTGTTAAAAAAGGAAATATTTGTGCTGCAAGTGAGACCTCTGGCTAACTGTATTTCTATTCAGCTGTTTATTTGACAACATTTTTACTTATTTTTATATTATTTGTAGATTTGAAGGGGATTCACGTGTGTCTAAAGGCATTTTTGAGTAATGTCAGACAGTTTGGCTCCAGTTGTGACCTCAGATACCGACAGGCGGACGCTGACGGGCTTGCATGGAGTGCGGCTGAGCAGAGGGAGGAGGGAGACGGCGTTTAAGTGCTGCACACATACAGCATGCGCCTTCTCAGATCATTTCGACTCTGATGGATTTTGCAAGACAGACAGACAAGGAGCCACACATTATGTGTCAGTGAGTAATCATGTTATTTCTGTTATCTTTTAAATTTTTGATTTGTTGTGAAAATTAAAATAGTCTGCAGTTTATTTTTGAAGTCAAATACATAAGGTTGTATTTAACGTGCCATATGGTACAGGCAGGACATTCGAAAAGGCTTTCAGTGAAATATAGTTAAGATGGGAATATTTTGGTTTACAAGAAAGAATTTGTATTGTAAAAAGATAAAAATATTAGACAAAATGTTTAATTTAACAGGTACAATATTTACTTTTTTTCTCAAAATTCTTTCTAATTTGTCAACTTATTGTAGACAATAAACAAATAATAAAACTACAAAATAAAGTAAGAAAAAAAGAAAAGAAAATACAATACAACACCATATAAAAAAAAAATACAACAACAAAAAGTAGAAAAACATTTATTTTAATTTTGCTCTGCTGACTTGCAATACAAAATAACTGATGAAGGCAGCTCGGTCGTGGTTATTTACAGTCCAGTTAGATTTTTATCAGAGCTCTGTTTAGGTGTTTCCTCCAGGCTTGTTTTAATCAACATATTTTTGCATAATGTTTAAATTTAACAGCTCTGTAAAGAGATTTAATTTAACTCCACTTGCAGGAGTTCTCCCTAGACATCTCAGAGAAGACGGAACTGTTCAAAATAAAGTCACGATGACCAGAAAAGACAAAACAGGAACAATTGCTATTGCAAAACCTGAAAATTAGAAGCATTTTTGCACTGCACTAGGGAAAAATAACTGTTTCTTGCTAAAGTAGGATGACTAATTTTCTCAGTATTTAGCTAAATTCAGCATGTCCAAAGCTGCAGCATGAAATGAAAGACTTACAGTTAGATTTCAGTGACAGCTGTCAGAACTGATCTTTCAAGCATATGTACTGCATATCCTGAGGTTTTTTTAATTCTTTCTTTTGTTCAGCAGATTCTTTGATATCTGTCCAAACTTAAAGGATCTCGGCCCTTTCAAATCCTTTCAGGGATTTTGAGTCACATCCTCAGAGTATACACACACACACACACACACACACACACTAGAGATAGTCACTGGAGGCTTGTTTAGAATATACACTTTGCCACTCAGGATGTATTGTAAGAAAGTTACTGACATCTACATTAAATTAGAACACAGGACCAACCTCTGCTGTACACCGTAGCTGGGTCCAGGGGTAAAGAAGTGACCCTTCATTCAGGACTTTGAGAAGTGCAATGCTTTAGTTACCACACACTGACCAGAAAGTCATCAGAAAAAAAAGTCAGAGTGGTTCAGATCGAAGCTTTCAGGGAGCTGTATGTCATCTGAAGCTACAACATCTAAGGCACAAGAGACCTTCATGCTGACCCTGCAAACACTAATAGGATCAGATGGGTTTTTGATTAATTAGAGGAAACTCTACCTTGAAGAAGAAGACCTGATCAAAGTCAAAGGAGTTAGGGCCAGACGTCATCTTTACATACTTTTATTGATGAACATGACACCATTAGTTTATCTCACGGTTGATGAAGAGGAGCATCTTCTGAAAGAAGCACAAGGTTGGTAGTGACTATATTTTCCAAAGATCTCACCACCATGATGGAAAAACTGAAACATTCTGCTCCACCCGCCTCGCTTCCTGACCTACCTTGTACCACCTCCTCTTCCTCTCCATCATCTTCATCCTCTTCACCCTCCTGTGCATCTGTGGAGCCACACAGTCCTTCAGCATCCTTGGATCACATTGGAAGCCCACCCCCCATAAATAATACTGGGCTAACGGAACATATGAATGTCTCTACTGCAGCCATGACTCGGTGTCCCATCATCCTGACAACAGTGTTGAGCAGTCACCAAGCAGGTGCATCTGATACACCTGAGTCAATCGTTAGGGAGACGGAGCAAGATGACGAGGTGGGAAAACTGGAGGGATCAAAAAGCTCTGCCTCTAATGCAGCTGAATCAACAGAGAGGTCCCCAACCCTTTCTTCTCCACCTCCACTGCTTCCAGCTCCAGCCAAGACTTCTCCTTGCCCTCTGCCCCCTACGACTTCCACTGCTGTCCTCTCATCATCCTCACTCTCTTCTCTTCCTCCACACATTCCAGTCATCAGCCTCGGTCACAGCAAGCCCCGTTTACCTCTCCTCAATACCCATTTGACTGCCCTCCACCCAATTCCCAGCCTCATACATGGACCAAACGGGGACATTTGGCGGAGCCAGCAGAACTGTTTAACCATGGTCAGTCCTGGAGCTTCGGGATTATCTGGAGATCCTGGAGGCCCCTCCACTGGTCCTCCTGGGCCCCTCTTGGCTCAGCAATACCTGCCTGCACACCCGTTCCTCACCAGGTGAGATTTGGTTTTCATATTCATGTACTGTATATCATTCCCAACTATTTGCCTAATAACCTCTTCAAATTCAGCATAATGTACATCAGGCTTGGTCTTACACTATCACAGAGCTCATAGTTGTTCATTTATTTATCCATTGAATATTGGAAAAAAGGCTCAATTTCAGTCAGATTAGATGTAGAGTCTGTCTTGCCACAGATTTTCTATTGGATTCAGTTCTGGACTGGATGATTCTAACACCAGAATATACTTGGTTTAAACCATTCTATTGTAGCTCTGGATGTATATGAGGGTATTATCCTGCTGGAAGGTGAACCTGTGGTCCGGGTTTTTGCATCCCCAAAGCATGATGCTGTCACCACCATGTTTCCCTGTGAGAACAGTGTGTTTGGGTCAATGTGCAGTGTTAGTGTTCTGCCACACACAGTGTTTTGCATGTAGCTCAAAAGTTCTAGTTTGGTCTTTTTGACCAGAACACATTCACATGTTTGCTGTCTCACCTACATGGCTTTCTTTCGACAATGGCTTTCTCTTTACCACTTTTCCATAAAGACCAGATTTGAGACCAGACTAAGACTAACTCTGCTTTAAATTTACTAACGTCATCCTTGACCTGTTCTCTACGTTCCTTGGTCTTCATGATGCTGTTTATTCACTAATGTTCTCTAACAAACCTCTGAGGTCTTCACAGAGCAGCTTGGTTTATATTGAGATTAATTTTAACACAGGGGGACTCTATTTACTAATTGTGATTTATCTAGGTATGTGAGAGTAAAGGAAGTTCAATGCAAAGCACACCACATCTTCAGATGTTTCTTAAAAAAGAAAAGAAATCAAACCCATATTTGTTCTTCCTCTTTGCTATGTGCTTTACTTTTGTGAGTTTGAACACATCAAAGCAGCTTCTAGATGTTACACCTGGAATTTTTGGGATGCTTAAAAAGCTAATGATGGTTAAAAGTGATAATGAATCAATTTCCTGTTAATTCTATACCTAAAGCTCTTCTATATGTGGCACAAAGTAGATGAAAAAACAGCCTCTTTCTGATCATATGGTCAAGAACAGCAAGTTTTATCGCAATCAAATTAATCCTAAAATTCAGAAATCTGCCACAACTGTCAAATGCATTTTCAGATACAGCTTCAGTAATCACACAAACAAAAGACTGATAAACAGCAGTGAACATTATATGTCCTAGTTGAGAGTAACTTCCTGAGATGTGAGCTGTGATTATAATCATGCTCAGTAACAATGCCAAGTGTCTGTTTTATGTGAAATCCAAACTGCTGGGATTTCACGACTTCCCACCATAATTGACAGTGGCCTGCATTACACTGTTCCATGAAAATGCCAGCAGGATGTATGTCGTGACAAAATAATTAATATTTCTTTGCTAAATTTACACCAAAAAACATTTGGGTTGTTACAAATGAGTTGAGTTATGTGTGGCACGCTAAGGGCAAAGAAATATTGAAGAAATCAGATTTTAAAATATAGATTTGGTCTTAGTTATGTCTAAATATAGCAAACAGACAAAAGACAACACAGCACACCTTTTCAAGCTCTTTTTAGGGGTGAGGGGATCGGCAGCTGCTTGCTCACTCTCATGAAGAAGGCTTCCGTATGCAAGCCCTCCCATTGCTGGTTTCTGTTCCACAAAGGAAGTTTTCTACTGTTTTGCAGGATGAAATAAGAAAGTAAATTATTTTTCACAGCGGACTAATCTGTGACTTCTCCATCAATGAACATGTATGTGGTACAAGGTCATCCCCACTATTTTTCTCAGATTAAACGGGAGAATACTGTTTAAGATTGGAACCACGGAACCACTGAATCAATGCCACCATAATAATTACACCTCCATTAATGGCATGGTTCCTCCCCACGCTCTCTTTATGTAGCAGCTTCTAAAAGCATAGGTGGTGGAACATCCCAACCTGTTTTTTTCTTATATTTCTTGTTCTTTTACATGTGTTCTGATTTACTAGTTCCTATTTGGGACCCTCAGGAGGAAGCTATGGTGTCAACAACAACATCCGCATAAAGAGGAGGCCCTCATCTCATTTTGAGATGGAGATCAACGAATGTAAGTTTCCATAAAGATTTTGAAATGGTTAATGTTAGCATTTTTTTCAATCATTGTTGCAAAAATGATTTCCACTGCAAGAGATGTGGTGCCTGATCCTTAAGTTAGTCATATATCCTTGAAATATTTAACAGCTTCTGTTTCCAACACTATTCTTATTAATCCCTGCTGAATATCTAAATAATTATTTTTACACTATTGAAACAAAAAAACAAAGTGAATGTTTAAAATCTGTTTTCAAATGTGACAAATGTATAGGTTAAGGGTGAAATTCATTGAGCAACGCAATTTTATTTTTGGTTTGTTTTTTTCACACGATTTGGCCTCTCTCTGTCTTTAAATTTGCACTGGATTAATTTCACAGATTGCACCATAAATAAATGTAAAGTAAGTCACCCTTACTTAGCTTTAAAGCTGGTACAGAGGTGATCAAAGAAATATAGTATTTCCTAAAGAAGTGCTTCAATTCCTCATCTAAGGAGGCCCACCTCAAAAGTTCAACCTCTAATAGTGTCAGGGAGGAATCCTGTTCGCCCTTAAACGAAGCATTCCCACATGCGAATATTTTAGCAATACTAAGTATGAGAATCTCTTCTACAGAGTTCATTGCGAATTAGCAATATTTAGAGTTTATTTGTTTTATTTAACCAAAAGCCCAGCTAGAGATAGACGTTGTAAGGTAGCTTAGGCTATAAATGTCAAAGTGTATGGTATTTGCTAAACCTTAACTGTTGCCCCTAAATAATTAATAAATTCAGTTTAATTCAATAAAAATCAATAAGTGGTGCGGACGTTCTTAATGTACCTCTAAAGACTGTAAAACACAGTGGAGAGATTCATCTCTTTTATTTATTAATATAAAGATGAACAAGTTAAATTTAAATAACATGCATTGATTTAATTTAGAGTGTATCATATTGTAAAATTATAGTATGTTGCATATACAAATATGTATATTCAAATTTAATAACACATTATTAATAATATACTATTAATGGCATTCTTATACTTTCAATTCTAAATGAAATATAAATAAATGAAAAAAGGGTTTTTGGTTTCTTTTGCTGGGGGGTGGCGGTACACACGCTCACCTCCTCCTGCTCTGGTCTTCCTCGTTTCATCCTTTGTGCAACATCTGAGTGGGCAGAGGTTTCTCAATGCATCTCACCAGCACTGCAAAATGAGGATGAGAATTTCTCCAACAAAGTTAATTTCTTTCAGTTTCCTGTGAGTAATAGACCTGATTTCAGTGTTGGAGGGTTAGACTGACCACTGAATTCTTAAAAAAACTGAAGAAAACCTAGGTAAATATGACTATGTAGTGATAAATACAGGGGTTGGACAATGAAACTGAAACACCTGTCATTTTAGTGTGGGAGGTTTCATGGCTAAATTGGACCAGCCTGGTAGCCAGTCTTCATTGATTGCACATTGCACCAGTAAGAGCAGAGTGTGAAGGTTCAATTAGCAGGGTAAGAGCACAGTTTTGCTCAAAATATTGAAATGCACACATCATTATGGGTGACATATCAGAGTTCAAAAGAGGACAAATTGTTGGTGCACGTCTTGTTTGCGCATCTGTGACCAAGACAGCAAGTCTTTGTGATGTATCGAGAGCCACGGTATCCAGGGTAATGTCAGCATACCACCAAGAAGGACGAACCACATCCAACAGGATTAACTGTGGACGCAAGAGGAAGCTGTCTGAAAGGGATGTTCGGGTGCTAACCCGGATTGTATCCAAAAAACATAAAACCACGGCTGCCCAAATCACGGCAGAATTAAATGTGCACCTCAACTCAACTGTTTCCACCAGGGTCAATATACACGGCCGGGCTGCTATAGCCAAACCTTTGGTCACTCGTGCCAATGCCAAACATCGGTTTCAATGGTGCAAGGTGCGCAAATCTTGGGCTGTGGACAATGTGAAACATGTATTGTTCTCTGATGAGTCCACCTTTACTGTTTTCCCCACATCCAGGAGAGTTACGGTGTGGAGAAGCCCCAAAGAAGCGTACCACCCAGACTGTTGCATGCCCAGAGTGAAGCATGGGGGTGGATCAGTGATGGTTTGGGCTGCCATATCATGGCATTCCCTTGGCCCAATACTTGTGCTAGTCCTGCCAAGGACTACCGAACCATTCTTGAGGACCATGTGCATCCAATGGTTCAAACATTGTATCCTGAAGGCGGTGCCGTGTATCAGGATGACAATGCACCAATACACACAGCAAGACTGGAGATAGATTGGTTTGATGAACATGAAACTGAAGTTGAACATCTCCCATTGCCTGCACAGTCACCAGATCTAAATATTATTGAGCCACTTTGGGGTGTTTTGGAGGAGCGAGTCAGGAAACGTTTTCCTCCACCAGTATCACGTAGTGACCTGGCCACTTGTATATGTCATTCCCAAGACGTATTGGCCGCAAAAGGAGGCCCTACACCATACTAATAAATTATTGTGGTCTAAAACCAGGTGTTTCCGTTTCATTGTCCAACCCCTGTATATACATATATACACTACTGGAAACATGCATATTAATCCTAAGTATTGTTTAAAATGTTATTTCAACAATAGTAAAAACATGATTAGTGCTTTTAAAAATTCCTGGACTTTAATATTGAACTAAAATCCTTTCGAGTAGCTCAGTTGGGAAAGCATTGAACTAGTACTTGAGAGGCCTTATCTTTGAAGGTGGGTCTTGTTTTACATTACTAAATCTCAGGTAAAACAAGGGGTGGTGGTCCCTGGGTGGTCAAGGTGGTGCAGGATGAAGTGTAGTCCCAAGTTGACTCCATCATCCGCTGACCTCTTTGCCTGGAAAGCAAACTACAGGTGGATCCAGCAGGTGGCCAATGATGTTCTTCAGCTGCTTCAACACCAGTTGCTGGAAGGATTTGATGACCATACACATCGGGACGACACAAAGTAGTCATTTAACCCCGTGGTGATGCATTTCTTGGGGTTGATGATGGAGCGTTTGAAGCAGGAGGGAAACTCACACAGCTCCAGAGGTCCAGAGACTTGTTGAAGATTCAAAAACTCCACTTTTTCAGTATGCAAAGCAATTGGTTCTGGCTGTGATTAAGATATACATAAATATTTGTTAAGTCATTTTAATGTGGACAAAATGCATTAGCACAGAGAGAGACTGTTTGGTAGAGCTATTATAGTAGTGAAACTTGTTTTTGTGGAAAACTTGACATTAAGGAAATTGGTTTATACTCATTGCGCTTTGAGAATTAGCCTGAAACTTTTGGCTGCCTGTTTATGAATAATAAATTAATTCAGTATTATTTTACCATTTGTTGGCAATTTAAAAATATATATGCATGCACTGTCTTGTCAATTTATTTTTTTGTTATGTGTTTCTGTCAGGCCCTCCTCAGAAACTTGCCCGGCGGGTGTTTACCAACAGTCGTGAGCGCTGGCGGCAGCAGAACGTGAATGGGGCTTTCTCTGAGCTCCGAAAACTCATTCCTACGCACCCGCCAGACAAGAAGCTTAGCAAGAATGAAATCCTGCGTTTGGCTGTGAAATACATCAACTTTCTGGTCACACTGCTCAATGACCAGGCCCAGGACAAGAGCCAGAACTCAGCCGAGGACAAATCGGAGGATGATAGCAGTGCTGCTGGGTTGGACAGTGACAGTCAGAGGACTCTGTTTCAGAGGGACCCACCGCCTGCAACAACCCGTCCTGCTGCTTTGGCATCAGCCCACAGAGATTCAACTGACTCAGTCATCGCATTGGCAAACTCTCCAGCAACATCTAGCTGTTATGGAGACACAGACAGCGAGGAGAGCTTTGGGGCTAAGACCTCTTTGGCGACACATGGTATTCTGGGAAAGGTTAAAGATCAGATAAGGATGGTTGCTGCCACAAATGATGAGAGGTGACTCTAAAAGACAGCAAACAAAGACCTTTACAGGCACTGGAAGGAAAGTATAACATCTGACAAACCAAAAGCAGCCAAAAATGTGTTTTTTCCTTCATTCAACTAGTGTTTGAAAATCCACTTCTAAGTCTGAATAAAAAGTGCATCTTGTTGGTATTTCATACTTTTAACAGCCTGTGTTTCTATAGCAGTGTCCAAACATATAATTATAGTGATAGTGAGGTTGTGGGAATTCATTAAACTGTTGCTTTGTGGGAGATTGAGGCATGAAGCAGAATAATCAAACAACCACAAACCATTCATCTGAACCAAGCTAAAGTTCACTGCAAAGTATACAAAACCCACTTTCAAAGTTTGTCACGTTAAAAACCACAAACATCAATGTGTTTTATGGGGCTTCGTAATGTATAAGCAAAATTTAGAATACATGGTTTTCAAACTTTTTTGTTAATAAAAAACTGAAAAGTGTGGCATAAAATTTGTATTCAGCCCCCTTTCCTCTGATATCCTTAAATAAAATCCAGTGCAATCACTTGCCCTCAGAAGTCACCTTTTTATTAAATAGTGTCCACCTGTGTGTAATCTCCGTATAAATGTGGCTGATCTGTGAAAGTCTCAGAGGTTTGATAGAGAACATTAGTGAGCAAATAGCATCATGAAGACCAGGGACCACTGCAGACAGTTAAGATAGAAAGGTGTGGAGAACTAAAACTGCACATCACCCTGAACACATCATCATAAAACATGGTGGTGTCAACATCATTCTGTGGGGATGCTTTTCTCCAGCAACGACCTGTGCTGGATTGGCCATTCAAAGTCCAGACCTAAATCTAATTTAAAGTCTGTGACAGGACTTGATAATTGATGCTCACAGATGCTCTCTGTCCATTTTGGCTGAGCTTGAGCTATTTTAAAAGGAAGAAATGGGCTAAAAAAAAAAGTAATTGCAGCAAAAGGTGTTTCAAGAAAGTAATTATCCTGTGGGATGAATACAAATGCATGCTGGATATTTCAGAATGTTTTATTTGTAAAGTATTTTAAAAACCAACGTATTATTGTTCTTCCACTTAACACAAATGGCCTACTTTGTATTATTCTATTACTATATTCTATTATAACACATGGATGTTTGAGGTTTTGAAAATGTGAAAAGGTTGAAGTTTTATGAATAATTTTACAAGGTACTGCCACCTTCAGATAAGGCAACAGCCATTCTGGGTTCACACAGGTTCCAGTAACGTCTTGCCTCTGCTCAAGATTAATTTATATTGAAAAGTTCAGGCAAAAATGGCTCTACATTTTTCAACCCACAAAAATGTCTTGCATTAATTGTATTTTGCTCCAGTCTGCATCTCAGAAGTTTACATGTACAGTTGTGATCTTCACTGCACCAGCAGAAAAGCTCATGGTATTTGCTGTATTTAACATTCCTCCTGTTCTTGTTGGAAAGCAGCGGGATCGATGGTTTCACCATGAAGTTGTGACACACTTCCACCAGACAATAATAAAGTGTGTTTTAGTTTGCTGTTCCTTATTTGACATCCTCTTACTGCTCGCTGAAGACGACTCACAGTCAGCACTATTTCTCAACACATCCAAATGTTTTTGCTGCGCTCAGATCAGGTAACATTTGGCTTCCCTAAAGGGTTCCGTAAAATGTAATCTCAGTGAGATTTGACTGCAGCAAGCAACAACCGTTAAAAAATATATAGATATTAGGGTTGGAGATTTTACATAATTTTAGTATTTTACCAAAAACATGCAAATCATACAACCTTATGGTCCTAAGTTTGTTATCACATACATAAACTGTATCAGGATTGTTTCTTCAGCAAGATCGAGCGGGAATTTTCTAAAAATATGCGTAAAATTTCCAGCTCTGTGGGTGCTTCTGCACAGGATGGTCATAGATTTATGAGAGCGACAGTTTTGGCTGTGCAGTTGAGGTTGAAGAAGGTCAGGATGGATGTGGTTTAAGATGGGGTTAAGCACGGTGGAGGAAAGCGAAAAACTGCGGGGCGAGGTTCAGCTGTGGCTCTATCAAGTGCCCAGGAAACGACTACAGTTGGTGCTGTCTCACTGATGGCCAACGAGCTTCCTGAGGGAGGGGGTGGTGGCTGCATACAAGTGTTTGTTCAATGAGAGGTTTTTTGGTGTGTGGGTCAGTGATCATTAAATGAGAGAAAGGAGGATGATAGGCCCCCCAAAAAAAGAACGGATTGAAAAAACCCACCAGGATGCTCTGGGAACCCTTGTGCAGCCAGTTTGAGGATCACACAACAGGAAGGACAGCTTTCACAACACTGCTACAGCTGCATCTGCCCGCTCTGCTGTGCCAAGCTGCTCTGTGCCCTCCCTGATTTTTTCAAAGGGGGCTGCAATCTCAGACATGCTTACACAATTTAAATGCCTTCAAAATTTTTTTATATATATAAAACAAACCAACTTTTAGGTTAGATTTATGTGTCATAATGAGAAGTTTAACCCTGCTTAATTCTGCAGATTCAGGTTTTTAATGCTGGGCACACTGGCTTAATTTCACAACTAAAAGAGATGGTAACAGGAAATTTAGTAGAATGGAGATAATTCTCAACTGTGTGATCATTTATTTACCTTAGTTCATCTTCTCAATTTAAATAAATCAAACATTAAAGGGAAAGGCCAGGGTTTTTTATAGCAAGGTTCAATTCAAAGGTTATACGTGGTTAACATCATACCTGCAGAAGCTAACTTTCTTGGTGTCTTCATTTAATTCAAATACAGATCATCTGTTTCCAGAAGATGAAGCTAACAAATAATAAGAGACCAAAGCATCAAACAACTCCATTACCAAACATTTCATAGCAGTTTATAAAAACACTATTTTATGAACCTTTAAACCGTTGTAATGTTTGCATTAGGTGTTGTTTTTACAGAGAAGCCATCAATCATTTACATGAGGAATGCAGATAGAAGGCGATGCATCATCAGTGATCTTCCTTTGTGAAAGACATACTAAGACCAGAACTTGTAATAAATTAATTGCCATTGTGTACAGATATTGTATTAGGTAGATACTCTGACCAGACAGACTATACATGGTCCATTCTTAGTATGCATTTCATACCTTCTCTTACCTCCATTTCTTGTATAGATTGTTGCTGGTCTCTTTTGAAATAACCACTCAATGCAAACCTGACAGTTGCTTGAAGGCTCATAAAACAGAATTTGCATAAAACCACCATGATGTTTTTGAGGCTGACGTTTTTCAAGAAAAGGTCTGCCCCGCCCCTCTCAGACCAGCCTCCTGGACCCACTAATCTGGATTTAGAATAAATGAAGATGCCAAGAGAGTTATCTATTACAGGTAAGATAGTCCCTGCAATCTTTTTCAAGAATCCTGAACAGTCCCTTTAGACAGCTGGGGTGTTAACCCTCTCTCCTCCTGGTACAGGGTTTCAGCAGGGTCATACGTGCCAGCCTGGACTCGGAGATAATGTTTTTATCCCCACCCCTCCTCCTCCACGCCAGACAAATACTGCACCTCTAGTCTTGTTTCATCTGCCAAGCTCAGACTAATCTGCCCGTTACATTTCTGTTGCACGGGCAGGACTGCAGAGTGCAGATGAGGATGCAGCTTTTCAGATATTGCATCAACATAAAGGCAACATCAGGGTGTTGGAATGATACAGCAGAAAGTTTTTTTAGAGTGTAGTGATGAAACTGACCATCATTACCACATATTTCACACATTTAATGATGAATTAAACTGCATTTCTCTGCGCAACACATAGATGTCAGTTTATAAGCATGTCTTTTATTCAGGCACAGAAGATTAGTGCAGCTATACAAAAGCATTTCATAACAAGTGCCACATTAGCTCTGTAAACACTAAAGTTAAATCCCCCTAATTCCCACCTTTGCACTTCATTCCCAGACCTAGCACTATGTTTCTATGGTGTGGGTGAGTAGTTAGGTGCTGTTTGCAAATCCTCTCCAAAGTGTAATTATTTCCTAAGTGAACTTTTTTTTTTAGCTCAATAACCACTAATATTTAGGTAAAAGCGTTTAGATATATACTATATTGGCAGGAGTATTGGGTCACACCACCAAATCAATGAATTGCAGTGTTCCAATCCCCACCATGGCTGCAGGTGTATAAAGTTTGGTGTGGAGAAACTTGACTGGCCTGCAGAGAGTCCTGACCTCAACTATCTGGAAAAATAAAGTAATATTCCCTGTGTTTTCGGCTTGCGTTGCTAGCAGTTGTTGGCAATGTAACTGAACACAAAAGTAAGCAAAGGTGTCGTTTACAGATCCAACATCTGCCATCGGAGGTAAATGGGACAGATCAGTTTCCACTAGGGATTCTTAAACGTCTCTACACTGCACCTCCACTGTGATTGGTTTTTGATTAAAACAAAGATCATCGTGCACGAACCATTCTTTTTTTCGATTTTAGCTTCGCTAAGTTTGGCTTACAATGAGTAATTTGCTTCCTATTTTCCTTAGAAATTGCTGATACCAAAAGTTCACTTCAGGCAGCCCAGGCAGTACCCCCAGTGGTGTTTGCACCACCGTGTAAGAACCATAGAATTAATGCACCAAGAATGTGCTTTGAAAATATAATTTAAGAAATTACTTCTTCTTTAATATGAGATATTTGGGCTGTAAATAACAATTACAAATGTTTTAAATAATTGTAAGACTTTTATTATGGTCACAAAATTAAACACAATTTCTTTTTAATATCAAGATCAGAATTAGACTTCTTAATTTGCACAACAAATCATTTTTGAATATATCTAATTTGTTGTAAATGTTGCATGAATGACCTATTTCAGTCCTTTATTCTGTTTTCATGGGTTTCCTGTCATCGATGCTGTTGTTTACTGATATGTCAGTGTTTCTTGTTCCATCCAATGTGTTTCTCTTGTTGAATTTCCGCCGGGCCACCTCACTTACTGCAGATCCTGCAGCTGTCCCAACAGCCCCACCAATCAGCCCTGCCAAAATCACCCCGAGCACCAGTCCCAGAATCGCACCAACAATTACCATCTTCGGCACTTGTTTGGCAGCATCCCCCATTTTTTCCCACACTGAGCTCTCTGAAACCCTTTTGGCCCCCTCTTTTATTCCTGAACTCATCTTTCCCCAGACAGGACTCTGTGCCATCTTCTTTGCACCAGTACCGATCCCAGCCCCAACCTTCACTGAACCATCTGCCATCAGTTTAGCTCCAGTTTTGGCACCAGAACCCACCTTCCCCCAGATGGGGCTCTTGGCCATATTGTTTGCTTGTTTGGCCACAAGTTTGGCCCCTGAACCCACTTTTTCCCAAATTGGACTTGCCGTCACTGCTTTTGCACCAGATCCCACCCATGCAGAACCATCCACCACCTTTTGGGGAACCCTATTTTCCACAGCTTTGGATACTTGTGCCGCAGAAGCTCCCACCTTTTCCCACACAGAACTGTCCACAACCATTTTTTGGACATTCTGAGCACCACTGCCAACTTTTCCCCACACTGGACTATGCATCACTTGTTTTGCTCCCTCCCCTACCCACGTTGAGCTGTTTGCCAGTAGTTTGGGTAACATCTTTGCACTGGACTCCATTTTCTCCATCATAGAACGGAGAAGTGAGGGTGACATGGTGGAAAGAGTAATAGGTGGAAGGCTCTCTAGATTATTTTTGCTTACACTCATCTCTGCCTCATCCCTTGTGTTCCCAATTTCATCCTCTGTCATCTCCTCGTTTATTTGTGTTAGAGGTTGTCGCACATCGCTGAGCTGCCCAGCATCTCCTGCTAGCTCTGGCTTTATGCCTTTTTTTTCCCTTGCTATCTCCAACTGTCTCTGCCTCACTCGTTCCTCCGCCTCCTGAAAAGCAGGACTAGAATAACACTGTCCTCCAGCTTCCTTCACCGTCTGCTCCACCTTCTCTAGCAGGTCTGCCACGTTCTGTTTCTGACTCTGACCTTCTCCCTTCTCCATCAAGTGAAACCTATCCCTGCATTTTTCCACCAGCCTCACCAAATCCCCCCTCTGGCTGGCAATGTATTCCTCCACGCTCTTTCCTCCTGTTTTCCCGCTTGTCCTCAGTCGATCTAGATATGTAAAGAGGACCACAGTGTGCTTCTGGACTGCCTCTGGGCCAAAAACCGTCTCAAGCGCCGTGAGTGCCAAAAGCTCAGACTTTGCCAGCTGGTCTACTGGTACGCACAGGAGGAAGGCATGAGGACCGGGGCTGGACAAAGCAACGCATGAAGAGATCTGAGCACTCACTTCATCTGGAGTCTTCTCTGATTTGAACCAATCAGGTGTGTCCACCACAGACACCTGCAGGCAAGACAAGACAACAGATAGTGAAAAAACATGAGAAATATTATGTTAGAGGAATATTTTGGAGGTAATCACATATAGAAACACTTGCAAACACTCTCGGTTTTTAATCACTAACCCTTCTTCCTTCAACCACTGCCTTCTTTTTCTCACACTTCTGAGTGATGGTTGTGAAGCTCTCTGAACGGGACTCAAACAGTTCCTGTCCCAGGATGCTGTTGCCAGCTGCACTCTTTCCCGCTCCGGATCGACCAAGCAAGACCAGACGAAGCTCAGGGGTGGATGACAGCAGAGATGGAGATGAAGGGGGTGAGGAGGACTGGTATGGCGATGAACGAGAGGCGGTTGCCGCAGAGAATGAGGAGGAGAAGACAGGAGAATGAGGAGACGAGGTGGGTGACGTCTCAGGGGAATTCTCTTCAAAACTGTCGATTCTGTGATGAACTGCAAATTGTCAAATTACAGAGAAATTCAGGACATTAAATTGTAAAAAACATTACTGCATATGGTTGTACATACAACCAAATGTACAACTCTCTCTCTCATTTATTATTTATTTTGGGACAGCGTGTAAAAGGTGTTGTGAAGTATTTGTTTTCTGCCCCACATGGCATCTTGCATGTAGGATTATCTGAACAGAGCAACTTCTCATGGATTTCCTACTGTCACTATTCCATAAAGATAAAATTTGTGGATCTCTGCAGCTCCTCCACAGTTACCATGGGCCTTTTTTTTTTTTTTTTTTTGTCTTTTAATTGCTCTCCTTGCCAGGCCTGTAGGTTTAAGTGAAGGGTAATGTATTTGTTAGTTTGCAGTTTTGTTATACGCTTCCATTTTCAGATGGTGGACTGAGCTAAAAATCTATCTGTTCAAAGCTTGGTTTGTTGTTTTATAACCTAACCTTGCTTTGAACCTCTTAACAAATCTATCCCTGACCTATCTGGTACGAAGCTGTTTGTTCACTAATGTTCTCTAACAAACCTCCGAGGCCTTCACATAAAAACGGCATTATTACTGAGGTTAGAATACACACAAGGGGACTCTAATTAGGTAAAATCTGAGGATGGCTAGCTACACTGGATTTCATTTAGGGGTATCAGAGTAAATGGGATTCAATACAAATGCACCACCAAATTTCCATATTTCATTTGTGAAGAAAAAAATCATGAAATGTATCGTGTATCATTCTCCTTCCACTTCATTGCTTTGTGTTGGTCTGTGACATGAAAATCCAGATAAAACACAATAATGATTGTGATTACAATGTGACAAACTGTAAAAATGCTTTTACGAGGTACTTTCAGCAACTGTTATCAGACTTACAAGTGGAGATCAGTTTAGGCTTTGGTTTAGCTTCAGAAATCTGTGAGAGTATGGCTCCATCTACAGGAAAGAAACAGGAAGAAACTAATTATTTCTCTACTAGCTTTACCTTGTTACCAAAGCCAAAGAAACCAATTGTCTGCATAAATAATTTTTCGTTTTTGTAAAAGAAGACGTTTTAGGCTACCTTGGTGGAGATGAGTCATGTCACATTTTCTATTTGCACTAGAATGCAATACAGATAGGGTGAAAAGCCCCATTATAACACCTACCTGCATTCAGTCTGAAACAGGGTGTCCTGGTTAACTGCTTGTCATCCTCTGGCTCTGAATATGAGGGCTGCTCAGCTGCTGGAGTTGAAAAAAGCCTGTTAGGAACTTGAGTCTCAGCTACTCTTCCCTCTATTTCATCCTCATATTCTCTTCTTCTCTCTTCTCTCTCTCTGATGGACTCCTCTCGCCTATCGAAGGTGTTTGTGTTTGGGACGCTCTTCGTCACGACAGGCTTTTTTTTCTCCACCCTCTGAACTCTGAAATTTTCCATCAGCTCTCGTTTTCGCTCCAGCACCCGTTTCTCCAGCTCTGTCTCCTGGGCTGTTTTTTTGTGATATACCCCGCTTCTCTCCACCATGTTATCCACCTGTTGATGAATATAACAGTTGCAGAAATGAAAAAGAAAAAGGATTCATTGTTATATTACTGTTTAAGTTATTCTCATTCATTTTAACCACATTTCTTAAATCAAGATGCAAAATAATATATACATATATTCAGTGTTCTGTTCAAATTTGTATAACAGCAGAATTATAACCTTCAAAACTAAACTCACAAACAAAATAGTTTCACAGAGTTGTCCCCTAATCATAAAGTTCAGTCAGAGCATTTACCATCAGATACCTGAGCTTCTGAGTTGAATATAGCAACTCCAAGATTCAGATGATTTTGAAGATGTACATAAAAGGTAGAAGTAGAATATTTAAATGTTTTCCCCCAAGCAATTAGCAGCATACCCAGCTTTAATGATTTGCAATATTTAGTTATGCTTATGTCATTTTTGGAATTAGGAAATTGTAAGGAAATATTGAGCTTCCATTTGTCACACCTGTGTATAAACCTTTCAAACATGCATTCAGGCTAATAGCAGTTATTTTGTTATTTTTCAAAAACAAGGAGACAGGAAGTGGGATGGGAAGAGGGGGAAGACATGCACCACAGGTCTAAGTGCTCGGCACTTGAACCCAGGACAGCTGCGTCAAGGAGTGAAGCCTTTGTAGAGTCGCACTGTACCGCTAAGCAAAATGCCGTGCCCCCAAATGTGCATTTGTAAGGTCAGACACTGATGTTGGTTGAGAATGCCCGGCTCACAGTGTACACTCTAATATCAAAGGTGTTCTATTGGTTTGATGTCAGGAGGTCAGGCCAGTCATGTTTTTCAACACCAAATTCACTCTTCCATGTCTTAATAGACCTTGCTATGTGCACTAGTAAACATTTATGTTATACCTAGAGGGGGCCATCCCCTACTTTCTCTTACAAAGTTAGGAGAATGAAATTGTCCAAAATGTCTGACTGGATTTGTACTTACTGATGTAAGCCTTGGATAAAGCTGCTTTGACGTGGAAACCCATTCCTTCAAGGTCTCTATGTGGTCTCCTTAAACTAATCTGAAGACCACATCAGGTTTGGAGATATGTAGATATTAACTCTGCAAAATGTTGGTGCAAAATGTTGGTGAGGTACAAAATGCTGTGCACTTTGTACCTCAGCATCCGTTGACCCCACTGTTTGCCTTTAAGTGGCCTACTACTTCATGGCTGTGTTGCTGTAGTTCCCAGTCACTTCCACTTTGTTATAACATCACTTTCATCTGAGTGTTGAATATTGGGTTGTGAACCAACTCAGAAGTTTGGTCATGATTCACTAATGTCTGTACAAGCAGTCTGTACACCTAGGTACACACCTATGCACATAGACAGGATTGAAACACCTAAATTCAAGGATATGGATGAGTGAAAGAACATTTTTTGGATACATAATGTACATGCTTCTTTTTTTTTTTACCCTAAAGTCAGTTCTTCCATGTTCCCAGGCTGAAATATGCCAAGAACACTTCCAAAGTCAATATTTCAACTTTGAAAGTCAGAGGTCTACGAGCAGCACAGAGTTCAATATTAAAAATGAATTGCATTAATGCAAAGTAGTTGAAGTTGTAGGTATATACTATTTATTAGCACTTGTTAAGCCAATGGTATGCAGTTATTCAGTTTCTGTTTTAAATTTTCAGCTGTACAAGATTAATTGTTTTCATCATGAATTGTTTTCAACGCACATTCCCAACCGCTGACTGGCACCGTTACCACAAAGCCAAAATGCCTAAGCAGTCTGTGCTTTGACAAATATTCACTAATTGCTTTATGATTAATTGGCTCACCTTCTCCAGCAGTTCCTGAACCTGCTCTTTGTTCTGTCGCTGGCGGTTGTTAAAGACGTGGTACCTCCCTCCGCAGCGCTCAATGACCTGCCTCAGGCCTGGGTGCTCTTTCTGCAGGTACTCCTGGAGAACAACAGATGAGCCTGAATGAATTTGGACTTGGAGTGCTTTGCATGTCTTAATTGGTTCAAACCGAAAGCGGTTTCATGTACGGAAATATTAAAAGAACGCAAGAGTAGAAGAAGGAAATAATTAAGCAAAGAAAAAAACTCAAAACAGAAGCTAGGAAGTACATTTGATAGCATCACCGAGTTACTGTGGAGAATTATGATAATTATTTGCCATCATTTTTTAAAATACTTGGCCAGGAAGGACCTAAAAGATGGAATAGATGTAGTTTTCTGATACCTCCACTGTTTTTCCCATCAAATAGTCTCCACATGTCAGTAACACCAGGGTGTGATCCAGCACCTCAATCCCAAACAACTTTTCCAGCTCTGTAGGCACTCGACCTTCTATCTGGAGACAAAAAATAGATTGATTACCTACTACATATTCTTGGTTTTAGCCCGACAAAACTTCAAATGGTGACTGACCTCTGTGAACTGGCATACAGGCACCAGCAGCAGAACAGCATGTGGGCCTGGTGCCACCAAGGTCATGGCCCGCTCGGTCTCCTTTCTGACGCTATCCTCCATGTTGAAGCCATTCCAGTAAAATCTTGGTGCCTCCACAAGGGTTGCGCTCCTGCCCTCAGCAAAGCCCTGTCTCAGTTTGCAACTCCTAGAGGAGGTGGGGGAGACAGGAGACAGCTGACCCAGGATGGTGTCTGCTGATGCCGTCTTCCCGCACCCGATGTTCCCCAAGAGAATAAGGCGTAGGTCTGAAGGGGAAGACCCACTGAAACCTTCTCCCAAGTGTTCACTCATGCCTAATGTAAAGGATGAGGGGAGGGATGGGTCAAATATGGAACATTTATTTATAATCAGAGGAGTTTTCTTCTGATATTTTCTCTCCACAGTGTGAAGGTACATAAGGAACAGCCTAGATGGTTGAAAAGGTCATAAGAAAGTAAGTTCCCAGGAGAAACGATACCCGTGGTCTAAACATGCGTTTTGTAGACTGATCCAGATGTACTGTAATTTTCCCTTTAGGCCAATAAAGTCAAATCTGCCCTGACATTGTAAGACAGCCAGACCATCAATAACTAATGTATCTGAACAAAAAAAAAAATGTATATATATATATACACATACATATATATATATATATATATATATATATACACATACATATATACATATATATGCACTGCTCAAAAAAATAAAGGGAACACTCAAATAACACATCCTAGATCTGAATGAATGAAATATGCTCATTGGATACTTTGTTCTGTACAAAGTTGAATGTGCTGACAACAAAATCATACAAAATTCATCAATGGAAATCAAATTTATTAACTAATGGAGGCCCGGATTTGGAGTCACACACAAAATTAATACAACGCCTGGACATGCTCCTGATGAGACGGCGGATGGTCTCCTGAAGGATCTCCTCCCAGATCTGGACTAAAGCATCCGCCAACTCCTGGACAGTCTGTGGTGCAACGTGACGTTGATGGATGGAGCGAGACATGATGTCCCAGATGTGCTCAATCGGATTCAGGTCTGGGGAACGGGCGGGCCAGTCCATAGCTTCAATGTCTTCATCTTGTAGGAACTGCTGACACACTCCAGCCACATGAGGTCTAGCATTGTCCTGCATTAGGAGGAACCCAGGGCCAACCGCACCAGCATATGGTCTCACAAGGGGTCTGAGGATCTCATCTCGGTACCTAATGGCAGTCAGGCTATCTCTGGCGAGCACATGGAGGGCCATGTGGCCCTCCAAAGAAATGCGACCCCACACCATTACTGACCCACTGCAAAACCGGTCATGCTGAAGGATGTTGCAGGCAGCAGATCTCTCTCCACGGTGTCTCCAGACTCTGTCACATCTGTCACATGTGCTCAGTGTGAACCTGCTTTCATTTGTGAAGAGCTCAGGGCGCCAGTGGCGAATTTGCCAATCCTGGTGTTCTCTGACAAATGCCAAGCGTCCTGCACGGTGTTGGGCTGTGAGCACAACCCCTATTTGTGGACTTCAGGCCCTCATACCATCCTCATGGAGTCGATTTCTAAACATTTCTGCAGACACATGCACATTTGTGGCCTGCTGGAGGTCATTTTGCGGGGCTCTGGCAGTGCTCCTCCTGTTCCTCCTTGCACAAAGGCGGAGGTAGCGGTCCTGCTGCTGGGTTGTTGCCCTCCTACGGCCTCCTCCACATCTCCTGGTGTACTGGCCTGTCTCCTGGTAGCGCCTCCAGGCTCTGGACACTACGCTGACAGACACAGCAAACCTTCTTGCCACAGCTCGCATTGATGTGCCATCCTGGATGAGCTGCACTACCTGAGCCACTTGTGTGGGTTGTACAGTCCGTCTCATGCTACCACGAGTGTGAAAGCACCACCAACATTCAAAAGTGACCAAAACATCAGCCAGAAAGCATAGGTACTGAGAAGTGGTCTGTGGTCCCCACCTGCAGAACCACTCCTTTATTGAGTGTCTTGCTAATCACCAAAGATTTCCCCCTGTTGTCTATTCCATTTGCACAACATCATGTGAAATTGATTTCAATCAGTGTTGCTTCCTAAGTGGACAGTTTGATTTTAGAGAAGTTTGACTTACTTGGAGTTATATTGTGCTGTTTAAGTGTTCCCTTTATTTTTTTGAGCAGTGTATAAATATAGATATATATGTACATACATAACTATAACAATAGTGAAACTTTGCTCCAACAGACTGAAACCATTTCACTACAAACCACAACCTGTTGGATCTTCCAACAGGTTGTGTAAAGCCACACCTTGCCATTCAAGTCCTGCTACATTCAGCTTAGATGTTAACAATATATTTAGTCCGATATGCAAACATAGAACACTACTATGAATGCAAAGCTAAGCACCAACAATGACACCAACAGTTGTTGAGTTCCTCATTTACAGTACTACACTGCACACTGGTGTCAAAAGTCAAGGACATACAAGCATAAAAGTAAATCTTAAAGTAAAGAATTATAGTGCATAACAGCATTTCTGTAACAAGAAAACAGTCAATGTGTGTTTTTCTGATAAATGCTGACAGAACACTAAAATCACTTCCTATGACCAAAACAAATTCTCAGAAATAACTAATATGGCTCAGAAACTTATGATCCCCATTATCCATATTTAGCTGCTGCAGTTAAAGCTTCAACAATGCATTAAAAAAGTATCCTTAGCTTAGAACATATCCATGTGAAAAAAAAAACATTCTTACTTATGTCTTTAAAGCTGCATTCATCCAAAGATCTCTTTCTTCAGTTTTTCCTAAATGATGATTCTCATCCAGCCAGCTTCAGTGTGTGTTGCTTCCCAGCCAACTACTAAAAGGTGTCAGCTCAGGTGAGGTGCACTCTGTCGGCAAGATTACCCATCTCACCACTCCCAGTTTGGACCACAGACGCACAGAAACACAGATGAGTGTATTTTTGTGCACAACAAGTTTCTCAGTCTGCAGGGAGGAGAGCATTCCAGCACGGGGTGGAGAGAGAGGGTATAACCTGCCAGAGATGTGAATCACTGAGTTGTATCTGCCGCACCCATAAAGAATCAAACTGCTGGGTGTCTGTCAGAGAACATCGCCTTCAGGACCTTATAGTTGCCATAGAGAATTACTGGTAAACTGGAAGTAAATATTCTGCTTTCATGTCAAGCTTGGTCTGAGAGCAAGTCACAGAAACACAAGACAGGTTTACAGCACACAAAGAGAACCTTCGGTTTGCTTGTTTTGCATCTTCATCCATTAGGAAATAATGGAAAAGTACTTTGCATTTTGTTTTAAATGCCATCTGGAACTATTCAGGTAAAACAAGTTTACAGATATTTTTTTTCCAAAGCACCTGACATTTCTGGACTTTTGCAGCTGTTTGATAAATCATGTATGACATATAGGCCAAACATAAGCTTGAAAAATGAAGACAGCCCAACAAGAAGCCATTTCGTTACCATCAAAATCAAAGTATTGCCACCACAGTTAAAGATGTATAAATCTTGCTGCAGCAGCGTAATCACACAGAAAATCCCCTCAAAAAAAAAAAAAATCAACCTTAAGAAGTTAAGAAATGTAGACTAAAGTAGTAAAAATAATTTTTTTTTTTGTTTGTTTTCTTTTAACAAAGTCACTGGTGAACCATTTCCACTCTAATTTGACCATATATTTTGCATCATTATCTTACTGGAGGCTTTTTAGTTTACTGGTAAGGGCCTCCAATTTTGTTTTATTTTTATATTTCCTGGTATTTCAAAGTGTTCTCAATGCTATGCACTATGCACAGAGTTGAAAGAGAAAGAGGCCCACAGCATCACACGCTCTCCACCGTACTCAGTGGGCGCGACTTGCATTTCCACATATCCATCCCTAATTTCAGGCCAAACCCACCAGGGTTGTTGCCAAACAGCTCAAAGGGTCTCACCTGACCAAAGCACAGTTCCAGTTGACAGTATACATTTGTGAAGGTAGAAAGGAAAATACTGTTCTTGCCATGACTACTAGACAATTTGGCAGGTTGTTATGGAAACCAAATATGTTACTTTTTTTTCAGCTCAGTGAGCTTTGAAGATTTCTTTGTCTTACAATCATTCACGCTGCGAGGTGGCAAGGTGGCAAGATAGGTACAGATCAAATTTATACAGAAAATCCCCTAAAAAGTAAAGTTTATTTATATAGTGCTTTTCAGCAACAAGGCACTCAAGGCGCTATACACAGGGAAAAACTTTACAATGAAATAGAAAATCAAACAAAGATCATTTTAAAAAATATATTAAAAAATTTAAATAAAGAGAATAGAATGATCAATAAGAAATTGAAAGGAAAATTGGACTGAAAACATAATTAATAATGTTTAGATGGCACAGTCAAAGGCCACCCTAAACAAATAAGTTTTTAATCTTGATTTAAAGCAACTTAGGGTTTCGGCACTTTTACAGTTTTCTGGGAGTTTATTCCAGATTAGTGGAGCATAAGAACTAAAAGCTGCTTCTCCATGTTTAGTTCTGGTTCTGGGTATGCAGAGTAGATTTGAGCCAGAAGACCTGAGAGGTCTGGGTGGTTGATACACTGACAAGTCTGTAATGTATTTTGTTGCTAAGCCATTCAGTGATTTATAGACTAACATAAGTATTTTAAAGTCTATTCTCTGAGCTACAGGGAGCCAGTTTAAGGACTTTAGAACCGGGGTGATGTGCTCCACTTTCTTAGTTCTAGTGAGGACGCGGGCAACAGCGTTCTGGATCAACTGCAGCTGTCTGATCGACTTTTTAGGCAGACCTGTGAAGACACTGTTGCTGTAATCAATTCTACTAAAGATGAACGCATTAATTAGTTTTTCAAGGTCCTGCTGAGACATTAGTCTTTTAATCCTGGAGATGTTCTTTAGGTGATAGAAGGCCGACCTAGTTAATACCTTTATGTGCCTCTGAAGGTTCAGGTCTGAGTCCATCACTACACCCAGGTTTCGAACCTGATTGGTGGTTTCTAGCTGTATTAACTGAAGCTGTGTGCTAACTTTTAAACGCTCTTCCTTTCGTCCAAAGATTATTACTTCAGTTTTGTTTTGATGTTTTCAAACCCCCAGTCGGTCGTGGCAGATGGCCGCTCACACTGAGCCTGGTTCTGCTGGAGGTTTCTTCCTATTAAAAGGGAGTTTTTCCTCTCCACTGTCTCTACATGCATGCTCAGTATGAGGGATTGCTTCAAAGTCAATGCCAGTGACTTTCCACTGTCTCTACATGCTCATCCAGGAGGAGTGAATGCTGCAAGTCACTGACTGGATGCAATCTGCTGGGTTACCTTAGATAGAAAAACTTTTTATCCAATTTGAATAAAAATCTAACTCCAACTGCACTGTTCAATTGTTAGGATTAATTGGAATGTATGTACCTGACTGTTGTGAAGTGCCTTGAGACAACATGTGTTGTGAATTGGCGCTATATAAATAAAACTGAATTGAATTGAATACAGCTGAAGAAAGTTTAGGCCCATCCATGCATTGATTTCTTCTAAGCATTTACCCAGCGCTTGAATGCGTTCATAGTCACCTGGTGACATCGTAACGTATAGCTGTGTGTCGTCTGCATAGTTATAACTTATAACATAACATATAACTTATGTTGTTGTTTATTAAAATCTGAGTTAGGGGGAGCATGTAGATATTGAATAGAAGAGGCCCTAAGATGGATCCTTGGGGAACGCCACATGTGATTTTTGTGGTCTCTGATGTAAAGTTAACTACTGACACAACAAAGTCCCTGTCCTTCAAGTAGGATTTAAACCAATTGAGTGCTGTACCAGAAAGGCCGAGCCAGTTTTCCAGGCGCTCTAATAAAATGGAGTGATCAACAGTGTCGAATGCTGCACTAAGGTCTAATAATACCAGCACTGTGGTTCTTCCACAGTCTGCATTTATACGGATGTCATTGAACACCTTGACAAGAGCAGTCTCTGTACTGTGGTGAGCACAGAAGCCTGACTGGAAGACATCGAAGCGGTTGGTCATTGTTAAAAAGGCTTCAATAATTAGCATATTGTTCAGCTAAGCTACTTATTCTGTTTATTTTATCATGTTTGAGATTTAAACACAGATTTAACAAAATCTTAGATCTTCCTGAGAATATGTTGTTAATTTCCAAGCACTGAAGCCATGTTACACATAAGCTATGTCAACCCAAAGCATGTATTTCCCAGTGAAACAGGATCTCCGTGTGACAGTTCAAACAAAAAAATGACATCTGCATAACTCAATGCTCAGATAAATTGTTTAATCAAACAACCAACACAATGCAATGCATGTGCTTACTAAACAAATACTCACATTAAGACATTTCAAAAATAAGTAATTTCTCCAAGAGAAAAAGTAACATATGTCTGTGCAGCATCTTGGTATAAAACCAGTGGGGTCTTCCATCTTCATTTAAACTTTTAAAGCCCAGGCATCATGTAAGCAACATTTTCCAGAGCGGAGGCCTAAAAAAACCCCCCCAAAAAAAAGATTAAAACAGGAACGTTCCCCTCTCATGCGTGAACACATACCTAATTATATCAAAGTATTTGGTGGGAACTTGCAGTCCTGCTCACCAGTGCGTGCTCTGTGCAGCTTGCCAGCTCGGGTATCTGTGTTGTGAGGCACATTAGAGGAGCCAGCGCACACAGCAAAGAGTCCAAAAGCAGAGACAAGCTGCTCGACATACACACCATTTTCTACAGACAGACAGAAAGACAGACAGAGCATGGCATGACTGCTGCAGGCCATGAATGTGTTGGAGCAATGCACCATTTTTTATTTGCATTTAACAGTATAACCTTAAATAAAAAATAAAAAAACGCCCGGAGGTAGAGACATGTTTTATGGTCTAGTGAAATTTTAACATGCAACTTCAGAAGCAGTCCCACACTGTGGCTCTCCAAAGTCTTTAGAACAACAAAGGGTTTAATCGTAATGTGTGTTTATGTTTAATGCATTGGTATCTAAAGAAAAGAAAAAACCTATGAGTTAGTTTTGATTGTTCCTTTTGATTTTCAGCTTTGTCTCATGAATATCAATGTAATTTCTTTTGTTTTACAAGCTGAGCTGCTGTAGCAGATATCAGAATATGTTTTATTAAAATTAGTTACATTAATTGCATACCCAGTTTTAAAACAAATTAACTTATGCTTGTGAGACATTCCAGCAGGGGTTAAATAAATTATGGTCTTTGTTCCCAAATCCAGAGAAACCATAAATTTCACATTAAAATAACCTGAGAATAAATTTAGCATGCCATTTTCACATGATTTGAAAATAAAATTCTTTAATTACTTGGTAATTATAGCATACTAATTTAATTTGCATTTGTTTGCAAATCGAACATTTATTGCAGTCATTGAGAAACATTTTGCAATAAACTAAATACAGGTCCTTCTCAAAATATTAGCATATTGTGATAAAGTTCATTATTTTCCATAATGTCATGATGAAAATTTAGCATTCATATATTTTAGATTCATTGCACACTAACTGAAATATTTCAGGTCTTTTATTGTCTTAATACGGATGATTTTGGCATACAGCTCATGAAAACCCAAAATTCCTATCTCACAAAATTAGCATATCATTAAAAGGGTCTCTAAACGAGCTATGGACCTAATCATCTGAATCAACGAGTTAACTCTAAACACCTGCAAAAGATTCATGAGGCCTTTAAAACTCCCAGCCTGGTTCATTGCTCAAAACCCCAATCATGGGTAAGACTGCCGACCTGACTGCTGTCCAGAAGGCCACTATTGACACCCTCAAGCAAGAGGGTAAAACACAGAAAGAAATTTCTGAACGAATAGGCTGTTCCCAGAGTGCTGTATCAAGGCACCTCAGTGGGAAGTCTGTGGGAAGGAAAAAGTGTGGCAGAAAACGCTGCACAACAAGAAGAGGTGACCGGACCCTGAGGAAGATTGTGGAGAAGGGCCGATTCCAGACCTTGGGGGACCTGCGGAAGCAGTGGACTGAGTCTGGAGTAGAAACATCCAGAGCCATCGTGCACAGGCGTGTGCAGGAAATGGGCTACAGGTGCCACATTCCCCAGGTCAAGCCACTTTTGAACCAGAAACAGCGGCAGAAGCGCCTGACCTGGGCTACAGAGATGCAGCACTGGACTGTTGTGGTCCAAAGTACTTTTTTCGGATGAAAGCAAATTCTGCATGTCATTCGGAAATCAAGGTGCCAGAGTCTGGAGGAAGACTGGGGAGAAGGAAATGCCAAAATGCCAGAAGTCCAGTGTCAAGTACCCACAGTCAGTGATGGTCTGGGGTGCCATGTCAGCTGCTGGTGTTGGTCCACTGTGTTTTATCAAGGGCAGGGTCAATGCAGCTAGCCATCAGGAGATTTTGGAGCACTTCATGCTTCCATCTGCTGAAAAGCTTTATGGAGATGAAGATTTAATTTTTCAGCATGACCTGGCACCTGCTCACAGTGCCAAAACCACTGGTAAATGGTTTACTGACCATGGTATCACTGTGCTCAATTGGCCTGCCAACTCTCCTGACCTGAACCCCATAGAGAATCTGTGGGATATTGTGAAGAGAACGTTGAGAGACTCAAGACCCAACACTCTGGATGAGCTAAAGGCCGCTATCGAAGCATCCTGGGCCTCCATAAGACCTCAGCAGTGCCACAGGCTGATTGCCTCCATGCCACGCCGCATTGAAGCAGTCATTTCTGCAAAAGGATTCCCGACCAAGTATTGAGTTCATAAATGTACATGATTATTTGAAGGTTGACGTTTTTTGTATTAAAAACACTTTTCTTTTATTGGTCGGATGAAATATGCTAATTTTGTGAGATAGGAATTTTGGGTTTTCATGAGCTGTATGCCAAAATCATCCGTATTAAGACAATAAAAAGACCTGAAATATTTTAGTTAGTGTGCAATGAATCTAAAATTTATGAATGTTAAATTTTCATCATGGCATTATGGAAAATAATGAACTTTATCACAATATGCTAATATTTTGAGAAGGACCTGTAAACTTTTCAGGATTTACTGAGGTGTAGAACCTACCCAAAAACTCAAAAATAAAGAATTACGATGTCTTGTTAAAGTATATACACCCCTGGAACGTTTGCACATTTTGTCATGTTATAATCACAATCTTTAATGGATTTTATTGGGGTTTTTTTCCGACAGGCCTACACAGAGTAGTGCACAAATGTGGAGTAAAAGGAACATGGAAGAAGATACCTAAACAGTAAATAGAGGTCATCCGTGTTAATTTAATCTGAGTTCAAATCCAGCACTTCTGCAAAGGCCTCAGAGGTTTGTTAGAGAACATTAGAGAACAAAACGGCATCATGAAGATCAAGGAAAACAGCAGATAGTTGTCGTAGAAGTTTAAAGCAGAGTCAGGTTATAGAACATAATCCCAAGCTTGGAACATCTCACAGAGCTCTGTTCAGTAAATCATAGAAAAATAGAAAGAGCATGGCAGTACTGCAAGCCTTTTAAGACATGACCGTCCACATAGACTGATAGACCGGGGATGGAAAGCATTACTCAGAACAAGCTAAGAGGCCTAAGGTAACTCTAGAGGAGCTACAGAAATCCAAAGCCCAGGTGGGAGAATCTGTTGCCTTGACAACTCCTACTCCAGTTCTCTATATATCTGGCCTTTGTAAAGAGTTGCAAGAAGTAAATTATTGCTAAGAGACAACCACAAAAAGTGGTACCATTTGTTTGTCACAAGTCATGTAGGGGAGGGGGGCATGTCTTCTACAAACACGTGGAAGAAGGTGCTCTGATCAGATATGATCAACATTAAGCTTTTTGTACTGCATAAAAATGCTACATGTGGTGAAGGATCCACACTGCACATTACCCAGAGCAGAAATAGTTGTAGCATCATGCTGTGGGCATGCTTTTCTTCAGCAGGAGAGAGAATTAGAACTACATACATGGCAATCCTGTAAGAAAACCTGTTAGAGGCAAAAACCTTGACTAGGGCAGATATTCACCATCCAATAGGACAATGTCTGTAGATAAAAAGCCAGTAACAAAGTGGTTCTGATCAAAGCATATTCATAAGTTAGAATGGCCCAGTCAAAGCCCAGAACTAACTCCAATTTAGAATCTGCAGCAACACATGATGTGCAGACGCTCTCCATCCAGTATGACTGAGCAACAGTTATTTTGCAAAGATAATGAGTCAAAATGTCAGTCTCCAGATGTGACCAAGATGATAGAGACATACCGCCAGAAGACTTGCAGCTGTAATTTCAGCGAAAGGAAGATCTACAAAGTGCGGACTAAGGGCGGCAGAATACAATCATGCCACAGTTTTCAGATTTTAATTTGACAAACATTTTTGAAAACCCGTTTCAATTCCGTTTCCGTAAAAATACTCTGACAAAAGCACTGTATTTCTTTGTAAAATGATCTACTTACATCAGTCTCCTCAAGATGGCTCCCAATGAGAGACAAGGACTCTCCCAGGAGGTGAAGATGTGCTGCAGCACTGACTGGATAGTGACCAGAAGAACTGGGATTAATGGAACTGGACATGTCCCAGGATGAGCCATGCACACTGCATGAAGAACCAAAAGGGTTACATGTGTCAGCGATAAAGCTCCACAACTCAGGACCAGCAGTGGCCCTGACAGGAGAAGGGATCTGTAGGTCAGTGCAGATCATAACTGGAGGGAGAGACGGGCTGATGTCCCTGTCAGCGTGACTGTACGCCATATCACGCTGGTTATCTAGACACACCCAACATTCCAAGGAGGGATTTGGACGTCTCTATCGGAAAGATAATTTAATAAAAATATGTTAGTGAAAACGATTTGAATAGTTGTTGCTACAGATAGACATCCAGGTACCTGATCAACGGCGCCCTCTACTGTGTGGCATTGATGCAACAGGTTGTCTTGAAGAGTCTAGGAAAAATCAACACGTTTTTAATTTCAACACGTTTATTTTGGAACACGAAACAATGCCGTCAGGAGGCATCTTTCAAGGATCAATTCTAGTTTTCCTGGCCTCTAGCGAGAATTAAATATCAGCTGATATTGTAACACTTTAAAATGCTGAATCTGACTAATCTAAATTTGATAACATTTCCTTACATCGCGGTTTCTCACCTCCAGATCTCCAATTATCCACTCATCTTGAGGCAGGTAGACTAAATGTGGAGGAAAAGGACAAGAGGACTCTGTCTAGTGAGGATTAGAATCTATTCCAATCTTTTCTGATATGAAATGTATGTATGTTGCCAACTCTACTTGTAAAATACAATGTAACCAAATATGATATCTGATTAAAGCTTTAATTTAAAATATTTATACACCGTTGAAACATGATACATGAAGTGGAAAAAAAAACTAAACATAATATTCATTACGTCAAAGCAGAACAATTCCCTCAAGAACTGGGTCTTTACCAGCATGTTGGGTTTTCTCAGTTAAGGAGTAATTCAGTTCCTGTAAAAGATACAAAGAGAAAACATTGAAGATGATCAATACATTTCAGCACTGGAGAAAATATCAGTCTAATACTTTCATGCTCTCCAACAGCAATGCATACATACAGTTATAATCATCTATAATATACGAGATCACTGAGAAAGTCAAAGAATTCAGTCTAGTAACAGATACACACATGACCAAAAATATTTCAACAGCATGGCTTCCAGAAAGCTTTCAGAAGGTGCTCAGATGGGGACCACTTACAGTCTCGTGGTGACACACCAAAACCAAAAGCCATTAAAGAGTTTCTGGAATTTCATTCTGCTGTTATGTTTAGGGTGAGTCTGGGTCTGAGTGATAGGCATTCAGAACTGAAATGAATGCATAAAGTCAATAAAGCAACAGAATATGAGCCATTTCAGGCTTTGTACATCCATAGCAATTTTATAACTGTACATTTAAGTTGTTGATGACCAATAACTTAAAAAAAAATTTTATCCCTCTGATAAGTCATCTTTGACCTCATGCCACCTGCAAATGCATTGCTCTCCATGCAGGAGGAAAACTCCTCCCACACCGCCTTGTTGTGTCATGTCTTCAAATGGGATTTACGAGGTGACTTAAGGAGTAAGGCCCACTCATTGATACTTTTCTTGTGAAATGCATATTTATAATCAGAAGACTGTAACAAGATATTCAGATTAGAAACAGATCAGATTAGAAACAGAAAATATAAATGGTCAACACTGTAGCAGAACATTTTGCAAATCTATCCAAAAGGTTCAGCCTGATGATTATCAGTTTTTAAAATTATAGAGGTTACAAAGATTTTGTTCATGCCATGATACACAAATCCCTACTTTGTTTGTTGGAAGAAAGTAAAAAAAAAAAAGAAATCCAACCACCTTATGAGGGCTCTTGAGCCTACACTGCTTAGCATTCAGGCTTGCTTGTTCCAGGCCTTTTAAATCCATCAGGAAACCTATCTTCTGTTCTCTTTCTGGACTTACAGAGGGGTTATGCTCATGGACAAGACTGGTGTTACTTTGGATCCACAATCCTTTTACAACACACCTGATTCTGATGACTGAATTACCTCCTTAGCAGCTCATCAAGCTGATCAGAAACATTTTAATTATCCCTATTTCAGTCAGTTGTGCTGAAGTAGAAGGTCATCAGGGACGTTTTCTCGTGTCTCTAACACAAAGTTTTTCAACCCTGGTGCTCAAGGCACTTGGATGTTTCTCTGCCTTAACACACCTGGTTCTAATGGTTGCAGTTTAACAAAAGCCTGATAATCAGCCATCAATTGAAATCAGGTGTGCTGAAGCAAGGACACATCTAAAACATGTAGGGCAGGGGGCCTTGAGGACCAGGGTTAAAAAACACTGCTCTAGAGTATCTACTGCTATACTTGCTGAGCCTGTGCCAGAGTTCAAAGGGTATTTGAATGTTTTCCATTTAAAATGCCCACATGTTTAACCAGGGTAAACCGATGTGATGTGTGGCACTTTCAGTGTGTCAATGATTTTCCTTTCATTCTGTGATTTGATCGAGCTGTGTTAGCAGGCACGTCATTAGAACTTGGCTTCCGGAGCTGAAGCCTGGATGTTTTCTGAATAGCCTCGAATCTCTTAAGAGACGAAATTTAGAAGTATTAAAAAGATGCACTAAGCCACAACATGGTATTGTATTTCACATTTTATCTAAAAAAAACAACAATCTGATTTGTTTTCTATTGTGCTCCATATAATCACTGGCCGCTTCACCTAACCTGGCAATGAGTTAAATAAAAAAACAAAACATTGTTATCTGCACAAACAGGCGGCACCGCGACTGCTCACATACGCGCACAGGCACCGGCGGACTGGCTCTGTCCATTCTGGAGAAGTTCAGGACGGCTGTTCAGTCCAGAGCGGTCGGCCTTCCTCGACCAACCGGAGAACTGAATGGTGCATGTTTATGCACAGGACCAGGTGGCAGCAGAGCAGCATAACTCAGGCTTAAATGATAAAACCTGAATGCTGACTCAGAATTGCCTGATCGTAAGTTAAAGCTAATCACTTGTTCACCCAGCAAGACACGATGTGGAGGTTCACTCTAATGAGCATCATCAGGGTCATGATGAGGGACTTTCACCTGAACTACAGGTAAAGTTAAATGGCCTGGCCGTGATAGAAAACAGCAGGAATCATCTCTGTGAGCATCTAGCTGGATCAATCATGATGTGAAAAATATTTGATCCTTTACTTCAGTCAAAATAAAAGTTACCAAACACATTAAAAAGGTTCTTCAGATCATAACATTGCATCTCATTGCTGCAGCCAGTCCTATAGTCCAGTTCTACATATAGAAAGAATAAATAGTTGCTGAATACACCGGGAAAACATTTACTGCTGCCACTAAGATATTGTAGAATATATTAAATTAAGCCTGCGGCTTCTTTTTCGTATCTTCTGTGCTGATTCTAAACATACAGCTCTGGGTTGTTTAAGGGTGCAATATGAGAAATAGAAATCATAGAAATTAATCACAGTTGTACCATTACCTAGTTTACTATTTTATTTTTCTGAATAACACATGATATTATATAAACTAATTAAACAATGATACATGAAGGCAGTATATTCATACCATATACAGTTAGTAATAACTGTAATATTAATACTAATAACAGAACAAAAGATGACAGTCCAAGAAAGGACCAGGATGAGGCTCTATGTTGTGTTTCAAATACCACAACTTAACACTTATTTCTCTCAGAAAGTGTTAAATATTTACAACTTAACTCACGGCTCACATGCTCAGTTGGGAATAACAGACTGTGCTGTAAATGTTTCATTTATTATTTTTGACAGGCCAAATTTTTTCATAAGTGGAATGAAGGGCTGAAAACAGACCATGATAGAAGGAACAATTTTAATGAAATGTTTGGAAAGCTCTCAGCATAATTAAATTAAATAAATGTGTTTTTAGGATCTTACCGTTTGACTAAGTTTTAAATAAATCAACTTTATTCCAGTTTCCTTTTTTGAAATGTAAGAAATGAAGACCATGGAGCCTCAGCAGTGAAACATTTGGATTAGAGTGTAATGTTTAAAACAGACATTTACATAGATGAGAAAAGAAGCACATGTATTTGAACCATAGTGAATATCTCTAAGTTTAAGAAAACATTTGGTCAGAAAAAATTTAGATTTGATTTTTTTCTAAATACAACAAAATGTGTCATTATCTGCTTCAGCAAAATGTTTTTTAATCAATCCTAAACTCTGTTTCTCCTTCATTCAGCTTCTAACAAAAAATAAAAACCAAATCAAATTATTGCAAACCTTCTTTGTTTGATTCACAATAATTTATATTCAATCAAAACATGGCCTAGACAGAGAACTGGTACAACATGTCCTATGTTATTTTAACTTTAAATGACTTAGAAACGTGGCCGCTGTCTTATGAAAATTCAAATTTTTGGGTTCTGGGCTAAAGCCCCCAATGTTTTAAGACCCTAAAAACGCCCCTGTGTGGTAGCGCCACTGCAGATAGGTTAACTGAACCAACATGCCAGGTAATTCCTAACAACCAGTCATCCAAGCAAATTATGAAACACACAATTCATAAAAAAAAACTTTAAACCATTGCCGACTTTGTTGATGAATACAACTAATGGTCTGCTTCATTTAACCCCTCCTGTTGTCCTCATTTTCTGTATACACCCTGTGTCTTCACTAAACCCCAAATATAAATAGCTTAATTGAATTTTAAACACCAAATTTCATCTTGCATATTATCATTGAGCTCAAAATGTGTGAATACTTGAGTTTTCCCTCTTCATTTGCATTTCTATAGATTAAGAAAAGAAAAAAAATTTGCAAGAAGGAGTTTTTACTCCTTACACCTGCAGCACACAGCATGTGTTTTACAGTTCTTCTTTTGAGGGCAGAACTGACATCTCTTCCTCTAACTTGCCCTAGCTGGGGAAGTGGCTGTGGTAGATGGATCCTCAAGTTGATCAGGAGCTCCTGCACTCTGAATAGTTTTCACATCTGCTGCTGAGGGTTCTGTGCGGGGGGGGGGACATGCTTCCTTCTTTCAATGAGTGAAGTTACAAGTGCCTTTCCTAGCTGCTCCAGGAACAACCTCCTCTTGTTCTGCTTATGAGACATCCAGGTTGGGTTGATCTCTCTCCAAATCACAAAGGCATTGTAGGAGGAAACATCAATGATGTTGTGGAAGATGACCAGAGGCCAGCAGGCAGTCATTCTTCTGCAGCTATATGTTCCAATCACCTTATCCAGGTTGTCCACAACTCCTTTGTTGCGGTTGTAGTCTAGGATGATGATTGGCTTCCTGTTCTCACAATCGCTAATGTCACCGTCTGTGTGCAGTGTGCTCAGAAGAATTACATTCTTGTTTTTCTTTGGGAGGTAGGAAACTAGAGTGGTGTTGGGCGTGAAGGCAAACTTTGAGGAGAAGACCTCTCTCTCCTTTGATGCAAGCAGTGCAGGTGGGACCTCAGGCTTATTCTTTCAAACTGTACCAACCATGGTGATCTTCTCTTCAGGAGCTGCTGTCAGAGTTCATAAGAGGTGAAGAAATTGTCACATGTCACATTGTGACCCTGCAGTCCCTCTGTCACATCAAGCACAACTCGCATCCCCTGGTTCTTCTCTGGGCATCCACTGGTCGGCTTCCCAGTATAGACTTGCATTTTCCAAGCATAGCTTGATTTAGCATCGCAAGCCACCCATAACTTGATCCCATATTTTGCTGGCTTGCTGGCCATATGCTGCCGGAAAGGACAACGACCTTTGGACAAAAGACATTAGCATCAGTGATTAGTATCAGTGTCACAGAAAACAGTCAAAGAAATCAATAGTGAAAATCACTTTTATTACAAATATGAAAACAGATTACCTCTAAATGGAACCAGTTGTTCATCCACTGTTACGTCAGGCCCTGGATTGTAGAGGTAGGGCAGCCGCTCCACCTACTTGTCCCATACCTCTCTTATGGCTGCAAGTTTGTCTGTCACACGTCTTGCTGGTCTTGACTCACGGTCATCAAATCGTAGCAGTCTTGAGTAGGTGTGAAAGACTTTGAGTGGCATTGTGGCTTGGAAAATTGGCCTTCCACTCTCAGCATCCCATAGCTGCAGCCTCACCTCGGGACCTGTATACACCTGCTAAGATTAGCAGCCCTAAGTAGGCCTGCAGGTCAATCTCATCCATCTTTTTCCAGCTGTCTCCATATTTGCGAAAACCCTCCAGATTTGTCATCCCCAGGATTATTTTTTTTCTATTGTTGGTGTGATAAACAGGTAGAATATAGAGACAATATCATGGGCATGAGAAACGGCATACCTAGTGGGTCCTGGGGTCATCTTTGTGATGTTTTGTGCATCCCTGCCGTGTTGGTCATATGCTGCTGAGGACCATGTTATTTTGCCATTTTTTGAAAGGAAAGTCTCTCTTTCAGCTGCAGGGTTTTCTTCTTCTTCTGAAGATGATTCATCATGCTCTGGGTTGTATTCCTCCACATCTTCTTCTTCGGATACATCCTCCACTTCCTCTTCTGAATCAGAGTTGTCTTGCTGGACATCTGAGAAAATCAGCTCTACAGCGTCTAACCCTAACCCTAACCCTAACCCTATAACGCACACTCATGGCTTCACCACAGACAGAATTCGGGGTCCTGTTATCTCTAGCATCTTTATAACCTCTGGAAATAAACAGGTGGTCTTCTGAAGCCTGCGAGAACACCACCTGATTTGCCTTGTTTACTTCTGCTGCTGATTGATCTGAGTCACATCTAAAACATTGTAACATTCTGTGGTTTGTAAATAACCACAGAATAAATAAGACCACCTTTGTACCTTTTTTTTGTACAGCTTATATGGAAATGTGAATAAAAGCATCATTTCACTTTTTCTATTGTTGGGGCCAATCCAGGAAAAGTCATACATTTTCAAGTTACAAAAATAGCATTTAGTGGATTTTTTTTGGGGGGGGGTTTAACATAGTGGCGGGTCATTTTGACCCAAGGACAACAGGAGGGTTAAGCATTATAGTTCATGGAAACATTTTAAGATCTAAAACAAAGGGCAAGTGAAAACATGGCGTCATAACAGACAGTTTGACATCGTTTCGAGGGACTCGGTTTTCAGTTTAGCATTAACTTTAAAGTAAATATATTATCTTTTTATTGGCTGCATATCTTAGAACTCGCGACCTTGATGAGTTCACAAATGTGGCTCGCGCATACTAGAACCCACGGCTGTTGTTCACGTGGACACAAACTGCAGCAGCAGCAGGTCGGAGCTGAAGCTGCTGCCTCATGTTTTCTCCGTGCTCCTCCTCTGAAATGACGAGTCATGTTTCAGCCTGGAGTGATGTTTCATGATTTAGAATAAACATGACCACTGGGTGTCGCTGTGGTCAGCATGCAGGACAGATAATAAAATGCTGACAGAGCTATGCTTGTTGTAAACCAAATTGACATTACATCACAAATGTATATTACAAAATGAATATGAAAGACGCATTGGAACTATTCAGCTATGATAAAACAATATAATTTCTTTATAAATAAGTGATTCTGATACATTAGGAAAGCTGAAGCTTGACAATTTGCAAGGTTTGTCTCTGCTTGGTGTTTTTTCTTTGATCAGGATCCAGGAAACAATGTAAATCTAGCATTCGGGAAGCAATTTCTGTATGACCAGTTACTTTCTTGATCCTAGGATCAAGAAAGTACCTCGATTTTACTAAGCAGATTTATTAAGATTGAGTTTAAATAAGCAGATTTTAAAAAATATATGTTTTTTTTATCTGTTTTTGTTTCTCCTATGTATTTTTTTTTTATCTTGAAAGGTGCTATATAAATAAAGTTTCACTTACTTACCCAATGACATGAAAACTCAGAATATTTGGTTCTAGATAAGCACAATCTGTTAAAAAACCCAGTGTGACAGGGCAATCTAATTCGATAAGCAGATTACCACTGTCATAAAGTCAAGCTTTTACCAAATCTGACTCCACACTAAGGTCAAAGGCGACCTTCCTCTCAACAAATCTGGGTGGAGTTATCTATGTTTTTATGCTGCTTGATTACTACAATTGATTATACTATGATCAGTCAATAATATACACTATATCGTCAAAATTATTAGCTCACCTGCTTTGACTCGCATATGAACTAAAGTAACATCCCATTCCTAATTCATAGGGTTCAATATGACATTAGTCCATCCTTTTCAGCTATAACAGCTTCAACTCTTCTGGGAAGGCTGCCCACAAGGGTAAGGAGCGCGTTCATGGGAATTTTTGATCATTCTTCCAGAAGCACATTTGTTAGGTCATAGACTGATGTTGGATGAGAAGGCCTGGCTCTCGGTCTCACCTCCAATCCCAAAGGTGTTCCATAAGGATGAGGTCAGGACTCTGTGCAGGCCAGTCCACACCAAACTCTCACATCCATGTCTTTATGGACCTTGCTTTGTGCATGTTGGAAGAGGAAGGGGCCATCTCCAAACTGTTCCTGCAAAGTTGGGAGCATGGAATCATCCAAAATCCTGAAGCTCTTGAAAAACAACCTCACAGCATAACCCTCCCTCCACCAAACTTTACATTTGGCACAACACAGTCAGACAAGTACAGTTCTTCTGACTCTGCAGAAAGTCAGCAACCTCTGTGCACTATGCGCGTCAGTTTACATCGCCTATCGTACATTCCTAATCACTTCCACTTTCTTATAACACCACTGACAGTTGATGGTGAAATATTTAGGAGCAAGAAAATTTCACAGTTGTTGCACAGGTGGCATCCTATCACAGAACCACGCTGGAATCCACTGAGGTCCTGAGAGTGACCCATTCTTTCAACCAATGTTTGTAGAAACAGTCTGCTTGCCTAGTTGCTTCATTTTATACACCTGTGGCCATGGAAGTGATTGGAAAACCTGATTTCAAGTATTTGGATGGGTGAGTGAGTTCTTTCTGGCAATATAGTTTATGTTCAACAGCTTGTTCAAAACATTGCTGTCAGCCTTGTCCAACAATCACTCAATTACACCTTACTCCTCTGGCTACCAGAGCTAATTAAGACTGATTTTGCCATTTTGTAATCTCTTATCAGACTGGCACTTCAGTATTTTGTTGAACTGCTAGATCTTTGTATTCCAGCCAGGATACTTAGGTTCCGACTGTTGTTTTAAGAAGTGGTCTATGATGAATACATTTTGAGTTGAGATTTGATCAGACCTGAGAATCTTTGAACAAGAAGCTGTCAGAAGACAGTAAAATACTCGAATGAGTTTAATAAAGTTGATAATCCTTCTAAAATGCTCATGGTGGCATCAAACTGTATCAATAATAGATCATAATTTCTCCTAAAACAGTGATAGTTTGAGACACAACTTCAGGGGCTTTTCATTTACTTCACAACCTGACTGATAGCCCTTTTATTTTCATATTTGCTCAAGAGATTCAGCCTAAACCTTTTGGATGCCAACAAAGGGCAGGCAGGTCTCAGCACTCCCACCGGGGTAGTAGGTGTGTTGCTAAATAATCTAACTATTGACAGTATGGAAATATATATACACTGTGAACCCAAAAGCATTTTTCGTATTTCTGGACAAATATGATTATTGCCCCAAATGTGAGATTTTAGATGTCATTGGGATTTTAGTTCAATCATCTGTAAACAGCCTTCATTTGTTTTGCCTTGTTTCTTGTTTCATGCTTTATTTATTCATATTGTAATTTCTCCATTTGTGTCTTCAGTTACTCCCTTGACAATTTTTTTACAGGTTTAAAGTCATAGCTTTAACTCAGCTGATAGAAATTGTATTATTTTTTTCGTATTTTGAGTAAAACAAATTGCGTTCAGAGGTGTGTTGCTGTGTGAATCAACATTCTGACAGATACCATGACATTTATACTTCAGAGATGCATCACTGATTGCACAGTCCTGCTCAGATGGATCATCATGATGTTACAAGATAAGGCAGGAATGTAGTGCTTTCTTTCGTATTAAAAAGTCCGATGTTGGTCTCATTTACAAATAAACATTTTAAAACGCCTGTTGGCTGCTGTTATATAAAGCGATTTGCAAAAATAATCAAACCCCTTCATATTTTTCACGTTTTCATGTTACAACCCCAAATTTCATTGTATTTAATAGGAATTGTATGCTATCGACCAACACAAAGTAGGTCATACTTGTTAAAAGGAAAAATTCCAGGTGCAAGTATTTTGGGGTCTTTTAAATAGACTTTTAGAAATAAAATCAGAAGTATTGTCATGTATTTATTTTCCACCCCCCTGACTCAGTTCGTTATAGAATCCTCTTTCACTGCAGTTACAGCTACCAGTCTTTTAGGCTATGTCCCACCCAGTTTTGCACATTAGAGTAAAACATTTTCCCTCATTCTTCTTTGCAGAGGAGCTCACGCTTAACTAGACTGTTTCAGAAACTATGGGAGAACAATTTTCAATTCTTGAACAAGATTCTCAGTTTGATTTAGATCTGGACTTTAACAGGGTAATACTTACAAACTGATATGCTTTAATCTAAATCGCATTACATTGTAGCTCTGGCTCTATGCTTAGAGTTGTTGTCCTGCTAGAACTTCAGCCTGGTCTCAAGTCTTTTGTAGCCTCAACAGGTTTTCTTTCAGTTTTTTCCTGTATTTAGCTCATCTTGTAGCTTCAAATGTTACAAGAAGACCACAAATGTCTTCTTGAAACTCATTCATAAAGGAAACATTTGTGGAGTGCATTACTAATAGTTGTCCTGTCAACAGACTCTTCTAGCTGAGCTGTGGATTTCAGCAACCCCTCCAGAGTTATCACTAATAACTTTCTCACTGAGCAGTCTGATGTGTTTCGTGGTTTTTCAAGATGCTGCTTGTTCACTAAGGTTCTCTAACAAATTAGCTAGGGCTTCACAGAACAGCTGGATTTCCACTCAGGTGCATTTGGTTGCCCTGGAGTATCAGAGTAAGGGGTGTGAATTTAGACACATGCTACGCTTTCTAGATTTCTATTCATGAGATATTATAAAAACCATGTATCATTTTCCTTCTAATTCAGGAAGGTATTCGGGAAGTTATTTATTATGGAGCAATGTGGTATTGATTACATTTATTTAATATACTTCTTTATGCTAATAACTCAGGATAAAAACAGGATTTATGGTTATTTTGAAAAGCATGAAAACAATGTTAGAAAGCAGAAGGTTTCTCCTTAAGCTTTTCAGTGACTCTATTGCCTTTATTGTCCTGGAGTTTTGTAAACTTATTGTGCGGCTTTCCTTAGCTGTGCCATTTGTGAGATTCATTTTTCCACTGAAACAAAAGCTTCGTATTGTCAAGTGATCGTGTTTGTATGACGCTATGAGTGTTTCAATACTTCCTCCAACTGCAGCCTCAGAAGGCCTGGCTTCTCCTCCAGCCTTGGAATCTAAAGCTGCTCTGTCATGTTTTGCACTCCACTCACCCTCAGCTTGTTTTTCCAGGGCACTGCTAAAAATTCCTCACTCATGCTGTGGCCTCAGTATTCCCTCCCCCTGCAGTTTTCCAAGCGTACTTGGAGAACTGCAGCATCATGGTTTGTGTTGGCCCCTCCTACTGCTTCTGCTGAAGTTGCCATTTCATGTTTAGCAGAGGCTTTGTGACTCAGAGTTCCTGTTTTTATTGAGGCGGAAGGGGGGGAGGAGACACAAACAGACTGTATAAAAGAAGGAGAAGAGTGAAGCCACTGAAACTGAGCTGGAGAGCCAGATAGAGAGCTGCTACTGAACCTGAAGGACTTCATCACAGCTGGTGAGTAAATCACAACACAACCTTCAGAACATTTGCCAATATTTAGATTTTCTAAATCTTTATACAGTGTTGGGTATTATGCTGCAAGATGATTTAATTTTCATAACAAATTATCTTCCGACAGCTTTAGCTTTTCCAGGAGCACAATGGAAGCAGAAAAGAGGACTCAGATATCAGCAGAGCAGATTGATAACAGGTTAAATTGAGCTACTGTGATTATTTTTCATATCTCTAAACATTTGTTTTGCACATTTCCCCAGTGAACAATATGCAAATATGACCGTTTTTTATTATCTTGAAAGCCAATGTTGCAGTTTTCTCTCTCACAGGGATCTCTCAGAACAAATCAAAGAGGTGACCAAGGATAGTCACGTCAGAGCAGAAAACACAGAACTGATGCTGAGCTTCCAGCGGGGACAAGTCACACTTCCACAATATAAGGTAATAACAAACCCTACAGCATGATTGCTGGGATAATCTCACTTTTGGTTGGATTCTAGCAGGTTAAATGACATCTCCTCTCTTCCACCTCTGTAGCTCCTCTTGTGCTCCCTGTACGAGATCTACCAGGCCTTGGAGGAAGAGCTGGACAGGAACTCCAGCCATCCTGCTGTTGCTCCTATTTACTTCCCCGCTGAACTGGCCAGGCTCAAATCCATCGAGAACGACCTGGAATACTTCTACGGGCTGGACTGGAGGGAGAAGATTGTCGTGCCTGCTGCCACTCTGAGATACTGCCACAGACTCAGACAGGTAGGTTTTTCTATATTACACATGCATAGTTTTCATTTCCCTAGTAGAAGCAACGTAATCCTTTGAAAACTTAATTCAATCTAAAACTTTAAGCTTCTGTGATTATGTATTTATCATAGACAAAAAGAAATAAATATTTCATGCATTTTATATTTTCACAAAGAATGTATAAAACGTATTTAGCAAGATCCGACAAAGCAGGTTTTTGAGAAAAGACAAACAGGTCTCTCAAATGCTTGTATCAAAAATGATACATTTGATGTTAAATGTGTCACTCTGTTCATTCCTGTGTATTTTTCAGATTGGCAAAGAAAACCCTGAGTTCCTGGTTGCCCACGCTTACACCCGATACTTAGGAGACCTATCTGGAGGGCAGGTCCTCGGCCGAATCGCCCAGAAGTCCATGGGGCTGAAAAGCAGCGAAGGTCTGTCTTTCTTTGCCTTCCCTGGCGTTTCCAGCCCCAACTTGTTCAAGCAGCTCTATCGCAGCCGGATGAACAGTGTGGAGCTGACAGCGGAGGAGAGGAACGGCGTGCTGGAGGAGGCAGTCAGGGCCTTTGAGTTTAACATCCAGGTGAGGAGGGGCGACAGATGGGCACTGGGACCATCTGCCAGGTGCAAGGCAGCTGAGCAAACAAGAATACCCTTTGCTCTTAGTTATATATTGAGCCATAGACAGCTGATATGCTCTCACTTGTTTTACAGGTGTTTGATGGCTTACAGAAGATGCTGAGTGTCACAGGAAATGAACATCAGGAAAGCTGGACAAACTCCGAAGCAGTTCATAGCAAAACACTCCCAGGAACCATTTCCCCAATGATCAGAATGGTCCTGGGACTCTTTGTGGCTCTGGCTACTGTCATGGGACTCTATGCATTATAGCGACATCGTGTTGGTATCATTTTAACCTTTGCTTTGATAACGTAAAGCCATGATCTGACGATCCCTTTGTATATAATAGATTGTAATATTTGCATTTTTATTGTAAATTTGATTCATACTATATGTGTTTAAATTTTCTACTGTCTCCATTTGTACTGTTTTCTCTATCACACTGATATGCAGAATCCATTAAAATGTGTAATACTAAAAAAAAAGTTTATATGCCACCTATTTTAATAAAATCAGCAGTGAAAAGGAAATAAATGCTTGGTATGTTTTATTCTAGTCTTCCCATTCATTATGTTCTTTTCATGGATATGATCTTGTTCGTGCTGGAGCCCCAGCAGCTGGATGTTGTCTCCTGTTTATTTGACCTTTGGGTCTGTTGGTGTTTTGTCTGTTTATGACCACATACTCTTTATCATAGTTTCCTGCAGGCCTACGTTCTGCTTATTATTTTCACATCAATGAATTAGTCCGATGTTTGGAAGAAATAAATTCATAACAAAAACAAATCAATATATGAAGATAAATTCTTCCCTTTAGCCAGCATCCAACTGAAATGGAAATGCATGTACCATGGTGCTGCTGATCTACGGTACTTATTTACATACAGTAATAAATGGGGGGCTGCATGGTGTTGTAGTTGGTAGCACTACTGCTTTGCAGCAAAACGGTCCTGGTCTGTATTGCCCTGTGATGGACCGGCGACCTGTCAAGGATGTAACCCACCCTCTCACCGAATAATCGCTGGAGAAAGGCACCAGGGCTCAACCCTGCATGGATGAGAGGTTGTAGACAATGAATGGATGGATAACTATTGGTACTAATAGTACCATTATACATCCATTATTTATAATTATATACATAGAATAATAACTGTATATATTTTTGGTTAACTGGGTTTTAGTTTGAGACTGGTGGTGTACATGTTGGTACAATGCAGGGCTTTTTGGCTGGTTTTTGATGAAGATCAGTATTGCCTTTGACATCGTATAAGAGTATAAATAGCTTATGAAGGAGAACCATCATGACGTACTGCTGAGAAGGATGCCTAGCAGACCAAATCAGCCTGCACAAAACGTGGTGTGCTTGCAGACAGAGGCTGCAGTGTTTTTGTTTTCTCCCAGCCTTCATTAGTCTCCAGTGACATCAGGATTCCAGATAACTCAGGGGGTTTCAGAGTTCTGATCTTGCTTCAAATAACTTCTGCATTTGACATTGTTGATCACAGTATTTTGATTACCAGGCTCAGCGATATTGGTCAGCATATCTGGCCAAGTCCTAGAGACGTTTTGCTATATCTTTCTATAAGAAGCAGTAGTATATTACGCAACAAGCTCATCTGTCATCTGAATTTAGAAATCTGAAAGTGGGGTACCACAAGGTTCAGTCTTATTTATTTCATACATCCCCCATCTCCTGGACTTTTATAGCAAAAAAATATCCTGATCTTCCTGACTATCTTTTTGTTTAATCGCCCATTTATGTCTATTGAATAACATAAGCAGCCATCTTTGATATAATGCCTAACCAACATCAAACAATGTCAGCTAGGCATTGTATCTCAATCTTTGAAAACAGCTAGTTTCTTTAATTAACAAGGGCTTGATTTGTAATACTTTGTTCTTATGCTGTGCTTTATATCATGTATGGTTTTGTATTTAGACCCTCGTTCATGTCTGTTTCCTGTGCCTTTTTTTTTTCCAAATGTGCTTCTATGTTTTTTGTGGCTTCTGTGAATCATTTTGTGGTGTTTAAATCTGAAAAGTGCTATTAAATAAGCTATTTAATTGCAAACTAGCAGTGCTGACAGCTTAAATCCTTCAGCTCAGACATCAAAGCACCGGGTCTTCTTCAAAATCTAACTCCTACGGCCATGCTGAATGACTGGGCTTAAAGCCGAGGCAGTAATGGAAGAGGAGAGGAACGCTCACCTCCTAAATACTGTTTGATTTCCTGCATCTGAAGGAAAATCCTGATTCTTCTGTACCCTTAGGTTCAGGTTAGAATTTAATTTTATTGTATATTTTTATATCTATAGTATAAACTAAAAAAATACTTGCTGTAACTTGTTTATTTTAGGAAAGTCAAATATCTTTATGTTTTAACATGAGCAACTTACAGTTTTGTGGAACAGGTGAATTGTTTTTCCATGTTCTCCTTCCTTATACTTATAAAGGAACATTAAAAAAACCACAACATAATTTTTTTTCTAAATTATTTCCCTTTGATTACCACTAAAAGCCAAAATTAGTATTGAAAAAAAACTCAAAAACAGATGAACACAGCTCCACACATGAAAAGATATATAATTCACTTTATTATGATTTTATACCTTTTCTAAATTTTGTGCAATTTTTCCACACATTATAAATTAAAACACATACAGACTGTTGGTGTTTGTTACCAGCCGCCAGATTACATTTCTAGCTTCTTTAAACAGACCTGTGAAACATTGTGCTGGTATGTGTCTCCTCCTAGAGGAAAACTAAAGAACGACAGAGTAAAAGTCAAAACTGATTGTACTTCACAGAACTTGGCTTACATCAACCTTTGACAAAGGCACAGTGAGCGCACAGTAAATCAGAAATGTCCTCATACTCAAGTATCTTAACGGTTGAAGTCATAATTTACATTCAGTTTGAATCCCTTCCTACTGCTGTAGCTCCTGTATCACCAGTTCTTCCAACGCAACACAGAGTCAGCCTCACATTACATGCTGGACATCGAAAGGCCAGATTATTTTGTGCTACCAAACTCAGAAACTTTGGAAAATTGTAAGTTACTGACAGAAGTTCAAAACCACATAACAAAAACAAAGAAAAAAGACAGGAAGTCACACTGGACATGCCCGTCTCAAACAACCGTTCCCGAAACAAACACACACACACACACACACACACAGACACACACAATCCTCCATGGAGTCTACAAGCTGCAGACTTTAAGATGAGGAAGTTGATGTGCTTTAAGGGAGACTGAACAGGAAGTTGTGTTTTTGTAAATGTTTCTGACAGTAAACTTTAAAAAGTCGAAACTGCAAGGACTGTATTTTAAATCTTATTGATAAAGCAGCTATAGAGGAAAAGCTTGACTCAACAACACAACTAATGCTAGCAAAAGAGAAAAATCCTCAAATCAGGCCAATAGGTGAACTGATAACATTGGAAAAGCAATCAGTCCTGTCAACTTTATTTAGCTTTGGAAAACTAACGTGAATGTGTTTCTGCAACATCCCAGACCATTGGTTCTCTCAAAGAAAATCATCACTTTCACTTCAGGTTTTCATTGGCAACTTGAGAAACAATGCTTCTCACATAAGTCAGATAAATCTCCCCAAATGAAATCACGGATATTACACCATCAAAGGGAAAGCAAACTCTACAAATTACTTTAAAAATCCTGATATTTTGTCATTTCTCGCTTGCACAACGTTTGCTGACTAGATTTGGCACACTTTCCTCATGCTAAAACGGCAAATTTTCTTCAAAAAAGGTGTGTATCAAATCTCTATAATGCACTGTAGCAACTGTTCTTCATCCCCAAAGACCTTACAAATATATGCACAGGGCCGCATCACCTTGGCTACCTTCTTTAAAACAGCCAGGCTATGTTCTGGCAAAAAAGAAAAAAACAAAAAGGTGCAGTTACTTCTGGATAAGAGCTTGAGCAGCCACAAGGTGGATGTGGGTGGAGGGAGGTGGGTGGGTGCTCAGTTGGTTTCATAGGAAGACAGCAGGGCTGCGTCTACGGGCTCCATGCAGGACGGGCAGATGAACGAGCGCATCAACCAACTGTCGATGCAGTCCAGGTGGTAGATGTGGAGGCAAGGCAAGAACCGAATGGGATCACCATATTCAAAATCCATCATGCAGATCACACACCTGAGGAGAGAAACAACACTTCAACAAATAGCGCCGTGCAAAAGAATTTACACCTCTTGAACTTCGTCACATTTTTATTTTTATTTTACAACCTCAGCTTTGTATTTAATTGGGATTTTATGTGACAGACCAACACAAAGTAGCACTTAAAGTGGAAAGGCAAACGATTCATAGCTTTCCAACGTTTTTTTATTACAAAGAAAAATCCGAAAGACGTGGCATGCATTTGTATTTGGGCCTTCTGAGTCAATGCTTTGTAGAAGCCTCTTTTGGTGCAATTACAATTGTAACTATTTCAGGTATGTCTATGCCAGCTTTACTTATCCAGAGACTGAACACTTTGTTCTTCTTTTCAACATAGTTCAGGATTAGTTAAATTGAATGAAGCATCGGAACAGCAATATTCAAGTCTTACCACAGATTCTTAATTGGATTTAAGTCTGGACTTTGACTTGACCAATCTCACAAATGAATGCTTTGGGTTTAAACTATTCTATTGTAACTTAGGCTGGATGTTTCGGGTGGTACCGCTGCAAGGTGGACCTCCGCTCAAGCCTCAAATCTTTCGCAGCCTCTAACAGGTTTTCTTCCAGGATTGTCCTGTATTTAGCTCCATCCATCTTCCCTGACCCTGCTGAAAAAAAAAGCATCCCCACAGCATGATGCTGCCAAGATCCCTCGGTTTTCTTGAAGCCGTTTGTTCACTACTGATCCTATTGAAGCCTGAGGTGTTGACAGAACAGCTGGCGCTTGTGATGAAATTACACACACTCTATTAAGAAAAATACTTTTCCTTCCACTTCAAGATCACCCGCTTGCTTGTGTTGGTCTGTCACATAAAACCTAAATACAATACAATGAATGTGGTGGGAAACATCTCATTGGGTCTGAAACCTTTTGCAAGGTTCAGCAAATAAACCATGGTCATTTACATAGTGTCTTCTATAAGAAAGTTTTGGTATAATATGACCATGTAGGACTTACTCTTTAACTTTCTTCTCTGAGGGGTCAGAGCCTGGGTTGAAGACACCTTTGGGAAGATGCTGGATGAGTCCGATACGTTGAGCGATGCGGATCTGCTCCTCCTCGGTCAGCTGGCTGGCCGAACGACTCTCACCTGGGGTGGGATGGAAGACTGGCCCTGGTGGGGTGTGCTGCTTGAACACACAGATCACAAAAAACATCCTGCATTTGTTCCACACAAATTCAGTAACAAATCCATTGTTTTGTTCTACGCCGCTCTGAAGCCCGCGGGATTTCTGCTCATACAGCTGGTGTTTTGTAAAATCATTCGTTATAAGTAATCATGCTAACTGGAGAAATGTTTTACATTCTGAACCAGCTGATTGAGCTTATCAAAAGGCAAATAATACCTGGATTAAGATCACAGATCCCAAGCAAGTCAGGCAGGAGAGACTGAAATGCAGGACGAAAAGAAAAGGAAAAAAGAAAAGAAATGAAGAACACATGGGGAAGGGTATCAAAACTAAGACAGCTGAGAATGGAAAGCTGGCTGGGACACAGTAGGAACATCAGGAATGTAGTATTTTATGTTTTACTGAAACATGGCTGCAAGATATTCCAGACACTAACGCCTATCTGACTGGAAAATTACAAAGACGGAAGATAAAGTGACAGACGGGACTCTTATTCAGAAATATTTATATACGGGCCCTAATTCCTGCATCCTACCTCCGCACAGTATTATTAGGACTTTTTATTAAGTTCTTATAGCTTTTTTTTTTCACATAACATAAACTGTGTCTACAGTAGATGTTTCCATAAAGCAGATTAGAGTTTTGGCCCATTCCTCCAGACAGAACTGGTGTCACCGGTTTCAACACAGATCAGCCGTATCACGCCACCAGCACTCAAACGCACATTAATATTTACATTATTGGTAGTTAACGGTACACGTATGACTTAAAGGAGTTGCCAAATTTGCAATTTTTTCTTTGTTAGCTCAGCCGCTAATCTAGATGTGACATCCTCCCGCCTGCCTTCAAGGCGGTCCAATGGTGAGCCTCCGTTTCGTTGCCATCTTGTTGAACATTCCTCGCTGCCAGTTTTAGTAATCCATCACTCCCTCTGTTGGCTGGTTAACAACTATTAGGAATCAGTTGTCCAAAAGGTTATCAATTTCTAATTTGGCAAAAATCATACTTTTTATTTTTATTTTATTAAAATATTTTATTTTTGCTTCTGATTTGCATTGTGGACTGGTTGTTTGAACACAGACAAATTGTTCTTAATTAGTTTTCTAATTAATTTGACCTCATCCCAACACCCTTCAGACGAACCTTGGTTATCTACACTGAGCTGAGATATCACTGCATCATTTTACTTGCTACTGGTTTATTCTTTTGCTCTATTTTTCATAGTTTATTAGTTCTCCTTATTTTTAATATTTGACTTAGTAATGTAGTTGAATGTCATTAGCCTTTTTCTCAAATAAAAGAAGGTATTTCAATTGTCACTGTCTTTAACCCATTTTTTTAATCCATTAATTTGCTATAGCTTATTGTTTGTATGATGTTGTACTGTAGATTACTTTCAGTGAATATTTAGGGAACATCCCCAGAACGTTCTGTAAAGGTTAGAATGTGAAAGTTGTAGATAACATTTAGGAAACCTTTAAGAAACAATCTCTAATAACTACCATAAAATCGCACTGTCAGGCCCAAAACTGATCTCCAGAGAACCTTTACTGTACTTTTCTAGAGCTTCTCTCAAGGCTAGAAAATCTGCACTGCGCACCTTTAGGGAACCTTTTCTGAAGGAACTCTAAAGGTTAAAATGAAGTTTCTGCTTGGATTATTACTTAATACGTATACGTCAAGAAATTTTTGATTTTAAGCAAAATTAAGTTAAACATTTTTTAAATCCCCTGGAAACAATAAAGAGTTGCGTTTTATTCCCAATATTGAATTATATTCCGTTTTTGTAAGCACCAGATTACAACAAATGTCATGTCGAGACACTTTACAAACAGATCCGGTTCCAATGCGTTTATATAGAGTCTTGTTTGGCCCACATTCGGCTCAAATCAATTCAGTTTATTCTAAAACCATCATATATGGATAAACAATCAAATACTGAAGTCTACTGATGTGACATCAAGCGGTGTGTAAGTATAAACCCTCAACTGGTCTGACCCATTCTGTTAGGACTTTAGAAATTAGTCTGACTTATATGAACAAGTGTTGTTACACTGCTTTAGCATTATATATTTCATATTTAAACATTTTCCCATAATGAGCTTAAAGGCTGCATATGTCTAGCTGTAGTGACACGCCCCGTCGTGTCTTTACTAATTGCACAAGTCATAAAAACCACTGGAGTGGCATTAATCCCCGCGCTGCCCTACAGTTGACACCCGGGCTGCTCACCTGATAGGGCGGCGGGGGCTCTCCGGGCAGACTGCCCCCCTCGGAGTCGTTCAGCAGCGAAAGGTCATCCCCGCCTTGTGAAAATAAACAGTTCCCCATTGACCTGAAACCACCATGAGAGAGAGAACACGTCTTTCTGCGGGCAGAACTCAGCGGTGAACCTGAGCCTCAGGGGACCACCCGACCCACAGGGTAGCTTAGCTCGGAGCAGGTAGCCGCGGAGGGAGTCACAAGTCACCGCTAAATGCGGAGTAAAGCGACGGCTTTGGCTCCAGCAGGTGACACAGATGTTGGCTTTGTTTGACGAGCAGACGGGGCCGCGTCCAGCTGTTCGCTGTGTTTACAACAGGCAACAAGCCGGAAATGTCGTTATAAGGAAGCTGGCCAATCCTAAACTTCCGACTTGGAGTTCAAAATAAAAGGTTCAAGAACAGAATAAAATCCCCCCCTCCCCTAAATATATGGTGTTTGGTTGGATGTTTTTGATATGTCATTTTAAAATATTTAAATATAAAGAGATTTGTAGAAAGTTGAAGAGATTTATGATGATGAGAAATGATTGTAATTTTGTATCGTTTTGCCATATTTTTTTTAATTACAGTTTGCAGAATGTATATAAAACCAATATAGATGCAATATTTGAACCTGAAAAAGAACTGCTAGAATAGCAAACAAAGTCTCCTGTAAGGAATTTATAAAACTATTTTTGTACAAGCCATATATTTAAAATGTAAGGGTCATTTGAATTTAAAAGAAGTCATCTAATGTGAATTTCACGCGTGTTTCAGTTCGTGGAACATGGGAAGTCATGAAAGTGGTGGCATCATATCCTGTGGGTTATGTTTGTGTTGTTCATTTATTCTGTCCGGTAGATATTCTGAGTAACATGAATTCGGAAAAGAAAAGCCATTTTGTTTTAAACAGTAAATGTGACTGTGTTTTCTTCTTCAAAATAAAGTGGTTTATGATGTTGATTTGACTATTCTTGTTCTTTTCATTCTTACAGGCACCTTCATGTAATACTAACTAAATGAACAAATAAAGAGTAACAAAAAATATAATAATTTCATAAAAGTTCCAGTCATTTAATAAATGTAGTCCATGCATTATATCACAGACTATATGTAACAGGAAAACTCCAGCACATACATTTCCTGTATTGTTATTCTGAAGAGCAGAACCGGATGCGATGACTTACACCAAACGGCAGACGTTATGTACGTAAAGCACCACGTGGTGTTATTATTGTAGCGTCATATAGGAAGTGGGTGGCAAAATGCAGCGGTCCATGAGTCTTCTGTTATTAGATGACTGGAGATGGTAAGTAGAGGCAGTAAAGGTACCGCTCGGCATAGACTTTGTATAAAAAATAGTTTGTACCGTTTTTAGGGTAATTCTATTAAAAACAGTCTCATTTGTGTCGCGACAGAAATAACACGAGACAGGTGGACTAATGTAAGAGCTACCCCCACAATGACCGGCCGGAGCGTCGTCTTCCTCTCCGAGCCAGTTTGACTCAGATGAGCCCTCAGCCATAATGGATGCTGCTGTGGAGCTGAAGCATAACTCAGGGAGAGAGTTCTTCAGTTATGCTTTAGCTCCACAGTAGCATGGCTGAGGGCACATCTGAGTTAAACTTTGGCTTAACTCTGGCCTTTCGAAGAAATAAATCGAATGGGTCAAAATAAGAATCAGCAGAGATCCACACAGTGTTCTGACATTTAGCTTAAATGGTGTTGAGGTAAAATAATTTCAGTCCGGATGTCGTGAGAAAGAACAGATGATATTAATTTGATATTCAAGTCCAAATGAATGCGGGGCTGCTGTTTGTAGCACTGTTGCCTTGCAGCAAGAAGGTCCTGGGTTCAATAACCAGCCTGGGATCTTTCTGCATGGAGTTTGCATGTTCTCCCCGTGCATACGTGGGTTCTCACCGGGTACTCCGGCTTCCTCCCACAGTCCAAAGACATGCGTGTTAGGTTAATTGGTCTTTCTAAATTGCCCTTAGGTGTATGAATGAGTGTGTTCATGGTTGTCTGTGTGTTGCCCTGAGATGGACTGGCGACCTGTCCAGGGTGTACCCCACCTCTCGCCCATAGATTGCTGGAGATAGGCACCAGTTCCCCCGTGACCCACTTTGGAATAAGCGGTAGAAAATGACTGACTGACTGATTTCCAATGCATAATTAAATCCAAAAAGAATGATTCAAAGAAAAAAGATTACCTAAGGCCTTAGGGAGAGACTCGGATCAGCAAAGCTAGGCTGTATTTACTGAGTGACCTTCTTCCAGCCTGAACCCCGCCGTGACCTCTCTCTCTCCCTGCGGTCCACAATACATGATATATCTCAGTATTACGCTTACACATGCAACCTGAACACATAGTATGAAACTAAATGATTTTAATTCCCCACAATGGTTTTCTTTCAAAGCACACATTTACAGAGGACGAATTTTAATAAAAACAGGCGTAAATTGAGACTCTAACCGGAAACCATTAATTTTATAAATATATAGTATACATCATATGGAGAAGGCCGGGATAATTTTTGAGCTTTCGGCTTAACAGAGCTACCCAATGTAGGATAAGCTGTCAGATAGACACCTCTAGACCCCTATCCGACTTGTATACAGTGTGAGGCTTCATCATATTTTTGTGTGTGTATGTTTAGGAAAGTGCATGGCATCCCAATCCACCCCCACCTCCACCCTGTCGGATCCAGCTGTTTGGAAACCCTCCGCCGCGTCCTCAACATGCTGCAGTGCCATTTTCGTGTGATGCGAGGCTTTCAGTCCAAGAGACAGGCGATCAACAAGATGTTGAGCATGACTTTCAGGTACGTAATAACCCAGGCCGCTAAAGGATGTCATGGGGAAATCTCTGCTGATCCACAACATTGCTGCTCCCCCGTAGACCACAGAGCACGACACGCCTCCATCTCCACTTCTACACAGTCAGGATTACCCAGAGTCTTATGATGGGATACAGCAACACCCAGTGCAGGAAACAGACCCTGCGCCCCAGGAGTGTGAGAACCCACAAGTACGTCATCATGAATAAGATTCTGTTTTTATAATATATACACTGTTACATAAGATCAATAACAATGGTGTTTAATACAAATATGTGGGCCTACTGAATACCATGTTTATGTCCAGATTGTTGGCCTGGGCTCTTTTTGTTTGCATTACTACATCAATGCAGTGTGGCGTGGAGGCGATTAGCCTGTGGCTCCGCTGAAGTCTTAAGGATGTCCAGGTTTCTTTAAAAGTTGTCTTCAGCGTATCCGCATTGTTGATTCTGGTGTCTGTGGGGTTTAGGTCGGTCAAGAACACTGATACCATGGTCATTACAGCAGGTGTTGGTACTTTTGGCAGAATCTCCATAAATCTCAGAAGAAGGAAGCATGAAGCGCTCTAAAAGCTGACTTTGGCCCTAAGAAAACACAGTGGACCAACACCAGCAACCAGCTCCACCCTTGAGCTCAAACAGTGTGGGTTCTGTGACCCTCCACTCTTCCTTCAGACTCTGGAACCTTGATTTCCAAATGAAATGTAAACAGTTTTTTTTTATCTAACAGGGAGACTTTGGACCACTGAGCCACAGTTCAGTCTTTTATCTTGTTAGGCCAGGTAAGATGCTTCTGATGTTGTCCCTGGTTCAGGTGTGGTTAAAGACAAGGAATATGACAGTGATAGCCCATGTCCTGGATAGATCTGTGTGGGGTGACTCTTGAAGCAGCCAGTCTGAGTCCACGCCTTGTGAATCTTTGCTTTACAATCCTCTCAAGGCTGCTGTTCTCCTTCCACTCAACCTTCTATAAATAAGCTTCAGTGAACAAAAAACTTGTTTTAGCAATGACATTTTGGTGGATGATGTGACTGTCCGCCACATCAGCTGTCAAGTCAGCAGACTTCCCCATGCTTGGGTTTTCATTTGCTGTAAGCTATAATAATCAAATGAACCTAAATAAATCACTGAGTGTATGGAATACATGAGTCTTCTTTTTGAATTCTGTTACTTGCATAAAAAAACATTTTGGTGATAATACACATTTACACCTGTATGATGTAAATGTTTTCATCTCTAGGTCTCTGAGACCACACATCCTGAAGACATCAAGATGGCTGAAGATGATGCCAAAACACTACCTGGAAGTGCTTAACTTATGTTAGGGGAATATATTGTTTAGGTTACAATGTCATGCGTTAAAGAGACCAATATATGCCCATATGGACATAAATTCTTGTCTACAGTAAAACTGGCCCTGTTTCTACTCCTTTGTTTATAGTGGATCATATTAAGAGGTGGGCTTGAGTGGCTCCTCTGTCCTCCCCCTTGGGGCGATAAACTGTGTGACTGCTGCAATGAAGAAGTAAATTTTGGAACACTCGATAATCTTGAAGCTCATGATTACTGTATGACAGAGCTTGCTGTCAGGTTTCCTTCACTTTTAGTTCCGGTGTGGACAGTTAGCTCTAAAACATCTTGTAGATATAGTACTATTGAGAGCTGTTTGTCAAGCAAGCCCAGGTTAGTTAAAATATAGCATTGTATAAACAGTGACGTTGTTTCCAGCCAGAGTGATAAATTACTTTGTGATTTTTCAGCCACACAGGGGTACGGTTAAAATGACCTCTCAGTCTGTTCCTTTGTGTTTGATTTAAAACCAATACACCAATGTCAGTTTAATTTTGCGGCTTTCTGAAGGTTTCGTTTTGTAACGGCAGTTTCAAGCATTGTTTATCTGGGCATAGTGAAAATGGAAGCAGGAATTTCATGATTTCATTCATGGGTTACCTCCAGAAAGTTTGCAAAGGGTACCCAGATGGAGGCCACTGATAATCCCAGGTTGGCGCATCAGATGCAAAATTCAGAGTAGAATTGTAGGAGTTTATTATGATGTCATCATAAATAGGGAGGCAGGGCCAAATACTCCATATCACTGAAGTTTGGTCCCTGCTTTGTTAACTTAAATTCATATTAGTTAAAAATATTATGCATACAATACACTCCTCCCTCATTGGTGGTACAGAGTTCATGTGCATTTGTCTTGTAAGAGTTCCAAACTTTTCCACAAGTTTTTGTGTTTTATAATCATTTGAAAATATAAAACAGTAGAATTTACTTTGTATTTATGGCACATGTTTTAGGTTGAGACAAACCATTGAATAAGAAGGTGTATCCAAACATTTGACTGGAAGTGTAATTAGCTTATTTCTTAACCAAATGATGTCAGTTCCAAAGAGAATTAAACAGCAAACCAAAACGTCCAATCAAAAGATCATTAAGCTTTGAGGTTTAGTAAATGCATCATGCTTTAATCATGGGTTGTAATAAAAGGGAAGTTAGATCATTCATTATAGATCACCAAAGAAAATATTTGAAGGTTGTCAGAGATGTGTTACTAATTTAAAAATAAAAGTTTTTTTTTGTTTTTTTTTGAGTTGGTAGTCACATAAATTCATGTTTGCCATTTAAAAAGCAGGTTGTTTCTCCTTCTGTCTACAACACACAAAGTTGATCAAAACAGAGAACCAAACTCAGTTCCTGCTCAAAACATTTCATTCCTGCACTGGTAGTTGTGTATGTTCAACAACAGAACATGTGGTTAGCTTTGTTCACAGCTAAAAACCTGTTTTATTTGGCCTCCACACTGAGCCGAGAACGTCTGGAGCATCTGGAGTGTGTGTGAACATCTGTCTAGCTCGTGTTTTCAGTCTTTAACACACCGTCTGAGGTGCTTGTCTCCATTCATTGTTTTTTTTTTTTTTTTTTTTTACATGTTGAATATGTTTCAGGTCACTTTGGGAAAAAGTTTGATGATATGCTTTTCAGTGAGCAAATGTTTGCACAAAAAAGAAAACATGAACATCTTTTAAGGACATACATTTAACCCTTTAATGTTCTGGTTTGTTTTAATCTGCTATAAATTAGTGTACTTTCTGTTGACCTGCATTGCTTACAAAATGTTTCAGTTAATGTGTTTTTACACAATGTCACCTGTGCATCCGCAAGACGGGTCATTGCATCAAAATAAATAATTCTCTGGTTTTGGCACATTTAAGGCAGCACTTTATCATCTCCTGCTTCTGACTGGATTGTACTGAATAGAAATGTAAGTTGTGTCCCTGGTGAGTTTCTTGAGATGTTAGTTGTGAAATAACAATTGATATTTAAGACATTTGTTTGTCATTAAAACATTTCTGTCTAAATTAAACTCAAACCTGCTTCTGTGTCTGCAGCTGTCTCTATTTGATTTAGAATTTCAAGACAAATCAACGATCTATAAGCAGTAACGCTAAAAAGAAGTGTTCCTTAAGCTCTGTGTGGTTTTACGTTGACAGTATATTTTCACAACTGGCCTAACCATATCTCGTAGGTAAAATAGTGTATCTATTGACTTGCTTATAAAAAATAAAAAAAGTGTAAATGCGTCACAGAATCACATGAGGAGTCTGAAATATAAGAACAAAGTAATGTAAGACAAAGAGAGTTCAAATTAAGTCAGAGTAACAGAAAGTTACACCCTCATTTGATTTTTGGGTATTTTGTAGCAAATCATAATCCAAATGAGCTGTAAAAACTACAACAGATTCCACATGTGTTTGTCAAACAGAAGTGAAGCTTAAAAAAATGGAGCGCAGCAGGATTTCAGAGGGAAAGCAATAGCCAGGTGCTGGTGGTTAAAGCACACTACAAAAACAGGTTTTGGCAGTTTGTTGGTCAGGAGCACACAAGGCCAAGATGGAAAGACATCAGCAATTAAGAGACACGGCCATTTTCAAACTGATGCCTATAAAAAATCATTAGTTGTAAACATTTAATACAGATGCCAATAATTCTAGGGGAGGTCATCCCAGCAAAGGTCCAATGGTGCAGTCCTTGGGGAATTTGTAAAAAAAAAAAAAAAAAACTGCATCTTGGACATTTCAGTAAGCATATTAAAGTCAGTCAGAAGAAAGACTGAACAAGCATGGCTTTAAAGGTTTAAATTAGAAAGCCTGATTTCTGTGAAAAGAGAAGAGTGTGAGCATGACTTCGTTTTGCATGTTGCAAATGAATGAATCACAAGACTATTGAAACAATGTCCTTTGGACAGATGACACCAAAGCAGAGATGTTTACTCGAGTCACAGCTAAATGTTAAAAGAAATCCTAATGCAGAATATCCACAATAACACCTATAACTAATGTACAAGCACAGCGGTGGAGGGATGATGATGGTGCAACAAGACAGTGATCCTAAATGTGGCAGAAATTCTACATCAGAATCATTGAAAAAAGAAGAGATTCACAGAGTTGCAAAGGTCCACTTAAAGTTCAACCCTTCTATTTCTCATTCTTGTAGTTCAAAGGAAATAAAAGAAAAAAAATTGTAATTGATAATTTGAAAGAAAAAACCCAGAAATTATCCTTTTATATGTATTTGCACTCCATGAGTAAGAAAGACATGACACAGCAGGGGGGTACAGTCAAGAACATCCTTTTTATTCAATCAGGTGCTGCTCTTCTCAAACTGTGTTTTTCATCTTATGGAAAAGAAACTGTAATTAACACATGCATTTCACCTAGAGCTCTGGGGGTGTTCTTACAAAGAAAAGTGGGGCTGCACTGAGGATACTGACAGGGGTGTAGAAGAGCTGGGAATCAAGGGGTCAGGGGGGCACTGAGGGCTGGGGAGGACTGCCTGTTTCGCCAGTAACCACACACATTTAAGAAGATCAGAAGACCAAAATAAACAACAAAACAAAGACACGGAGCAGTCCGGCATGAGGTGCTCAGAGGGGAAATGTGGAGGGACTTTCCTGAATCCTCTAAAAGCTGAGAGGTCAGGTTTTTGGTGGCATTTTAGTGATCTGGTTATTGTGTGGTAGGTGGCTAATATTGCTGAGGTTTGCAGAGTTTAAAACCCGCCGTAAACAATACTTTACTTTGAAAAGTTTGGTTAGAATTGATATGAGGTTTCAATGCAGAAAAAAACCCACCCCTTTCAGCCTCATGTGGGACATTTCCGGTTATAAGGTGCTTGTAGCTTTAATTTTACAGTCCGAAGCCTCCTCATAGGGAGCCTAATTGACAGCATACCCTGATAGCAAATATGAAAAACAAATCCTAATTAAAAGGGAACAAAAGAGGGGGAAAAAACAAAGCCAAAATATAAATAGGTAAAACAATAGATCAAATTCTTATCCTAGCCTGAGCAGCCCCTTATCAACCTCCCAAAGCAATTCGTTCAGCCCTCTGGACCCCATCAGTCGTCTCTGTAAACCTCTCTCCCACACACACACCCATTAAACCCTGGCGTCCCTGCTGAGCCCACCCAAGGACACCCCCAAAAGCCCGTCAGCGTAATTTGTTCACTTACATTAGCTGCTGAATGGAGAAGCTGAAGAAGATGGGTATGGTAATACAATGTGAAGCATACAGACAAGAATAACATGTGAGCTAACTGCATTCTGCTCAGACAAAAAAGTTCCTCTGCAAATATTTTTTTCTTTTTTTTTTTCTTCTATTTTTCCCTCACCACAGCGGAGAGGGCGGGAGAGCGCGCGCGAGAGAGACGGACACAGTTACAGACTACTCCAGTGTCTAAGAGAAAACAGACAGTGGAGACAGAGGAAAAAAAATCAAAAGCAAGAGTTGAACAAGAACAATTTTTTTTTTTTTTGCTTATTTAAATTTTTTTGTTATCAATAAAAAGTAAAGAACTAATTCACACCAGTTTTTCTTTTGTACTTTACAAAGGCGCATATCTATATATATATTATAAACATATAGATACACAGCTTTGAAAATGAAGTAAGGATAGAGGGGAGGAACGTTGGAGGAGTGGGGTGGGGGGTCATTTACAGCCAGAGGGAGAAGTTTTCCCTGAGCGCTGATTGGGCAGCAACCTGGTGACACTCAGGGGGAACCTACAACCTAAAGCCACCCCTCCACCCCCCACCCCAAAAAAAAAACCCAAAAAAGGGGCATTTTGAATTACAAAATGGAGTCTGTGAACAAAAGGCACTTTCAAGGGACAACCTTTACAGCTGGGAAACTATACACTACAGCACAAGCACTATAAGAGTCATCATTTACAAAGGAGGGAGTGGAAAGGGAAGGGGGAGAGGCTCACCTTGCTGACTGCTTTATAAATGGCTCAAACCTCATATTTCTGCCTGATTAGATGCTATTTTGCCCCTTTTCTCTTTCTGTTATCTGTACAGAAGTTCGGTAACCACGTCAGCGCCAGAACCCCAATATCAGGAGGAAGAGAATCAGTTTTAGTTGTGTTTATGCCAATATTTGAGGGGGAAAAAAAGAACAAAACCGGAGGGGGGTTGATTCACTTTTGCTGGTGACTTTCAGGCAGTGCATGGCTACGTTTTCTGATTAGGATTTGTTTCTTTCGAAAGGTTGAACCAAAATGCCTTTTGTGTCACAACCTTAAGGAACAGGAACCTCTCCCCATACTAGATACAAAGAGAAGAATACAAAGAGAGCGGAATAATGCTGTTTCTGAAACGGTCTGTTATTTTTGTTCATTTATAATAGTTCTCAAAAGGAATCTGAATTTATAGTGTTAAAAGCACCAGTTTTCATTTGATAGATTCTGTTTTGAAGTGTAGATTATTTTGTTTTCCTTCAGCCCTCCCACATTTTTATAAACAAATGATTACACATTAAACATTAAAAAAAGAGAGACAAAAGAAAGAAAAACAAATACCCCCAACTTACAAAGACTAGGATTTTTCATGGCCCTCTAGTTTAGAGTCCCGGAGCTTAGGGACTTCAAACAAATACAATTTTTTTTCTCTTTTCTCGTAGCTTTCTTAAAAATCTCTAACAGACAAACACAATGATCTACCCAATGCATTGCACGTGGCTCAATCGACACATATTTTTCAATAATAATACTTTCCATCAAAAACAAACACTTTTCTTCAAACCTACGGTCGATTTTTTTTTTTTTTCCCAACATGGTCATCTAGGTATTATAATGCAGATGGCGATGTGTGTGTCGTTTTGATTCGTAACAGTAAGGCAATATTACTGGAACAGACTGTGTGTGTGGGGCCGTTGAGAGTTCAGAAAATAACTAGACTGCCAACAAGCTTGAGGAGTAAAAGTGGAAAAGGAACTTACATCATAAATATATATGTATATTATCTCTCTGTCTTTATAAGAAATAAAAAAAAATGGTTGCAGTCCTCTATGAACATCCATCCTGGGCCAATGATTTCCACATGCACCAACAACATTCCCTGTAGCTTTAGCTTATACACGGGAAGAGAACCTGAAGTAACTACTAATTGCATGAAGGGAATACAGAGGCACTTCCATATATAGTCGTAAGCTTGCTGTACACAGAGCTTATGTTTGTACAGAGGCTCAGAGAGACCTCTCAGCCCAGTTTACTATCCCTGCAAAACAGAACTAAGAGCCCGGCAGTCCAGTTATTTTGTGAGGTCAGCTTTTTTTTTTTGTTGGATTGTGTCATGATAACAGCGATTCTAGTGTGAACATTTACATAAAAACAGTTCAAATTAAAAAGACAACTCTTAAATGAATGAAAAACCATTAACAAAGGCGATTTGGAGAACCAAATTTAAAAGGCTTCCCTTTTTCTTCAGGTTGCCGGTGGTTTTAGTGTGCATTTTCTGTGTGTGTCTGATGGATGTTCATGTGACTGGGATACAGCGTGAAGCAATGCAAGGGATGCATGTGATGAGCTGAGGTCACGGTGCTGTCCGTTTGTGAGAAGTTTGAGAAACTGCTGCTAAAGTCTGAATGTGCTACTGAATGAATAACTGCAAACTACAGAAACGAATGGTCCTATGACATGCAAGAGAAGGTGCAAAACAATCCAGGTGGAAACCCAAAACCAAATCTGAAAGAAATTGCAAGAAAAACAAAATTAAAGCTAATAAACTGAAGCTGATGCTGTATGTGCACTGCTGTTGATGGATAATAAGGTGGTTGTGTGTGTGCTTGTGGTCGGGAATGCTTGTCATCTTTAGGGCCGAGACATTAAACACAGCTTCATCTCTACAGTGACAGCCAACCTCTTCTCACTTCTCCACTCACTCATCTGACCACTGATGTGCAACATTATTCATCCCTTATTAAAAACTAATAGTGCATAGGTGAGGGGACGAAAGAGCACATGTAGAGTTAGTGTTATGACTGTCTGTCGTGTGTTCACTTTCTTGCACTCGCCTCATGGATTTCACTTCTCCCACGAGCAGGATGCCCTGATTCTTCGACAGGTAAACAAAGACCAGCCACTTAGTGCATATATGTCACACCATCAGATGGTGTCACCATGATTGGCCAATCGGAAATGAAAGGGGGCTCAGGTCTGAGTGAGTCGAGCAGCAGGGTGTGCTGACGCAGAGGGTATGAGGCTGTGGTTAACTTAACTCTTGAGCCCCAGCTGTGATGGGACAATGTAGGGCAGTGGGTGTAAGGTGGGACTGTGGTGCTGAAGGAGAGATGTGCAGGAAACTCATGGATATGCACATATGCAATGCAGGTAGTAATATTTTCAACTTGCACATCCCACTCCACCATTTGCCGTTACTTGTTCATTTTTTTTTGGATCTCCTAGCCAATGCATGGAGTTTCATTGTGGAGACAACAAAATGTAAAAGAAATATATAATATATGTATATAAAAGAAAGATAAACAAATGTTAAATTGGTCATTTGTCAGGTTTTTACATCGCGTTTCCTTTCTGGCGTTTCAAAGTGTTTGTGAGACAGCTCCTCCTCTTCCTCTTCCCTGTATTCCGAGTCTGTCCACACAGTCTCATTGGAGCGTCCTCCGTGAAAAGGGGACAAACAGTCCTATTCGAATCGTGTTGGAGTGGGCGTCCTCTTGGGGCTTTGTGGGGTTTTTCCATGTTTTCTGTAGTAGTACTTTCAATAGTGTTTGGCCAGTGAGACCTTTTTAGTGTCAGCAGTTTGTTCTTTATCAGAAGGGGTTTGCTTTTTTTGTTGTTTTGTTTTTTCAGATTTCCAATTTTCATGACACACATTTAGCTGTTGATTTAGAGAGGCCTTGTCAGAGGAACCAGGACTGTGAAGAAAAAAAAAGAACATGGTTTGCATACTCTTTTTCTGTGCATTCATTTTTCGAATCCAATTCAGTAATTACAAGCAGCATGCAGAGAAAAGCATGACAGAGTGGGAAAAGTTATTAAATTTGAACAGAGAACATTTCACATACATACATGAGTTTAATCATGCTAAAAGTCAAAAGTAAAGTGAAAAAATGTAAAATTCATAAAACCTCAGTGGAAATCACTGTTACAGGACTCATTTCTAATTATTTATGAACAAAGGAGCACAACAAAAATCAACAAAACAAGTTTTTTTTCCAGTTTATATATATTTTTGATCTTTTTTACCACATAGTTCCATTTTTAATTATGTAAAATGTAGTGTGAAAGGATGGATACATATTCAGAATTTTTGTTGCAACATAAACAGTCATACTGTAATTAAATTAGATGTTTCTAATTAGGCTTATTGGTCACAATAAAATAACCTTTTTTTAAATATCCTTTAAGCAGGTATTTAACATACTTTTTATTAAGTCCACATTTGTGTATTAAAATGTGTTTTTTATTAGTAATATTCTAATCCTAAATGTTGTGTTTTTATTAACCGTAAACAGAAAATTATTTATTAGTTTTCCAGCATCAATTATTTCTGTTTCCACCACTACATACACCAACTCTGACACCAAACAACTTCGTATATCATCTGACCAACTGGCTAATGTGGACCGACAGCATTCCAAAAAGTTCTGTGCATTATGTTTAAAACTTCTGAGCTACTTTTGCTTTCAATCTCCCTAAATTTAGGTAAAACTACTAAAATTAGACATTGCCAAAAGATCAGCTCGGAGCTGGAATAACACGAGCTCCCCTTCTCTGTTTTTAGCTGTTTGTTTGACATCACCTGTCACACAGTTAGCCAGTGTACTGACTAAAACAGCACGTTGGTAAAAACTACTCACATTTGTTACATTAGGACATCTGTTTGTTGAAATTTTAAAGCAAATAACATGATTTTGTGCAGTTAAAGCACCACCTTCCAATGTGATCGTCTACAGAAATCAGAATATAATGGGGAGGATCAAACATTTACTGGAGAATATATTTTAAGGTTTGGTTGGGAAAAACCTGAAGTAAGTGTTTCTCAACCCAGGTCCTGAGGGCCCACGGTCCTTTGTGTTTTAGATGCTTCTTTGCTCCAGCAAACCTGATTCAAATGGTAGCATTACTCCTCAGCATGCCATTAAGTTCTGCAGAAGCCTGTGAATCACCCACTCATCACCCATTCATTTAGGTCAGGTGTGTGGTGGCACAGAAGCACCTAACATTTCCAAGAGTGTGGTCCCTAAGGACCAGGATTGACCACCACTGCCCTTAGTGAAATGAACAAAACAAATTGGGAACCATATCTCTGAATTACCCCATCAGCCACTAGAGGGCGACCCTCTACTCCTTTTACTACATTTGTCCAGCTCAGCTGTCCCATATAATACAAAGTTATGTCTTCAACGTCAAAGTCTCCTGTTGAAAATGATGTCACCTGCCTTACTGTTTAAATAAAAACTGTCTTGTTGTGTCGAGTTAGCAGTACTTGTGTCCCTCTATTTAGTTTTCCACTTTGCCAGCGAACGACCATAGATACTCGTCATCATTTGCTACCAGTTTAGATGTAAGGTTATCCTACTACTATGTGTGTACTCTGGGCCAGAGTGCTCTCAGGCTACAATGTAAAGCTTCTGTGAGCAGTTACTCCAGAGATCGGGTTTCTTAGTCTGATAAGATGGCAGAGTAGAAGCTTTGGCACCGACCGGGCTGTTCTGGCATCTTCTGACATTCCATGGACTTCAGTTTAAAGAGAGCAGCTACTCACCACACTTTAACAGGAAACTCTCTGCTGTCCCCCCACATACATTAGCAAACATTAAGAAAGTATTAGTGCTCTCAAACTTCTACATCTACAACTCATCTGTCTGATCCTGGTGTCTGTAGATAACACCTCCTTCTGCTGGCTCCAACATGCTTTTTCCTTTCCTCTCTCTCCTATTCCAACTCTCCCAGTGTAATCCTTGGCACTGGAAAGAGACCCCCCCTGCAGCCCACCACCCACCTCCCTTCAAGTCCAAGTTCAACTGCCTATGACATCATGTCTGGTTGCTGCTGGCAACCAGACAGCCGAGACGTGACTGTGAAGTGCAGCGAGCTTCAACTAACTCCTCGTTTCTACTGTCCCGTTCTTTCCTGTTTTTCATTCATGCTTCCATATCTTCCATTCCTGCATAGCTGACGCCTGACCACCAGAGAGCTCCTCAGACCAGCTTTTGTCTGCTCATTACTCTGACAACAGTGGGAAGGCTCTCTCCCTCTGTCTTGGCTAGTTGGCTTGCAGACCTCAAGGCGGGCTGGCAGGGCCATCGTCTGAAGCTCGCCATATGCCGGAGAACAGCAGGACAGGCAGAAACCTCTGCTACTCACACAAGCTGAGGCTGGAGCTGACCTACTAGGCTCAGCTAACTAAGGCCTGATGATATCAGTTCCTACATTTTTACTGTGCCTAGCAGAAATCTGCAAGTAACGGCTTAAGTGCAAATGAATAACAATGTTTATTGACAACAACAAGAGATAACTGGCATTCAAAGGAGAATTAAACTGTCATTTTAGTCCTTTCATGTAGGACAGAGAATGTGGGGCAAGATTTTTGGCCCAGTGTTAAAATGTATGTGCGTACACGTTATTGCACATTTGGATCGTGTTTGGATGTCCCCTAAGTGCCAAAGCTGCATCTGTGGGAGAGTGGTGCAGGTGGGGGGCTTGGGAAGCAGCAGGAGCTCATAGGGAACGTGGACAGAACATTGCACTGGAGTGGAGGGGGTAGGGGCGAGGGGATGCAGAACGTTTCCATGTGTGTGTAGGGAGGGCAGTGCAGCCGAGTTGGCTGCAGGCAGGTGCGGTTAGCCCCTAATGAGAAAAGTTGTGTTGGTGATGGAGGAGGCCCAAGACACTGCAGCCCAGTGGCAGCGCGCAGCCAAAGCTGAAACCACAATGTAGTGCACTGCTGGCCTCACACGCTGCACTAACACACACTGTGGGACCTTGTAGAGATAAATCAACACTGCTGGAGCTGAAACGAACTGGCACTGCTTACTTTCACTGTGGGGAATCTACTGTGGTACAGGCACTGTAAACCAATACTGAAACTGAAGGCCTTGATACACGGGCAACACTCAATGTAGCAGAGAAAGCTTGGAGAGAAGCAAAATACTTTTCCAGCAGAAACAGAGCAGAAAATCTTACACAGATGATGAAAACAGCATAACAAGAATGAAAAAGCTAAAAGGTTGACCCTCCAAGTACCAAATAAATGTAGCTTTTAGCAAACCTGAGAAGTATGATCATAACTGATTATTAATTTTAGCAGGTTGATAAAACATATCAACCGTCTAACTATTGCCTTTATATCATGGCCTTCATTCTACAGAACATGCTTCTTTATTCAAACCCTGACGCTTGAAAAGGTGCATCTGTAAACAGCAATGTGCAGGCTCGGGCTTTTAGTGGTTCATGAAAAAAAGACACAAACAGAGAAGGAGGAGGAGGCGGTGGGTATGTGGATGTTTAGTAAATGAGGGAGGCTGGTAGGGTACCTGAGTCTGCTGGGGGATATTCAGAAAGTTGTCCCGTGTTCCGATGCCGACAAACCGGTTGGGAGCTGTGGAGCCTGGCGTGGAGTATGCTACAAACAGAGAGATACAAGTGTGTACATGCTTTTACACACACGCATACACACTCAGCCTGTGATAGAGTTTGATGCTCTCATCATCATTTTCTTTATGATTTCTAACAATTAACCTGCGAAGGCTGACTGTATAGTTCTGTCAAATGAGCTATTTGGAAAAGACATTAAGAGGGAAGAATACTGATTCCTCATTGGTTAATAGTAATTTGTCCACAATGTTGGCAGGTTTGTTTTAATATATTTTAACCTACCATGTCATTGTTTTGAAGGAGGGGCAAACAGTCTGCAAACAGACACTCCTCAGCAGCCCCCTGGCCTCAGTTAGAAGCCACTGGGATTTCAAAAAACCATGCAGAAAATACTGTGGACTTCACATGGAGGAACACTACTCACTGCTATTTATAACTAATTCACTTTTAAAACGTTAAGAGGCGGAGGGGGTTGGGGTTCTTTTTTACCGCTCAGTCATGCCACAGGACCAAATTTAGGGCAGTTGTGCTAACAGGACTCCAACATAGCGGCTGAGTGGAACCTTTGCTGTGCTTGATCTGAACGAGTAGAGGGGATGGGGATGCGTAGGGGTGACAGTGACAGGACTGGAGACTGATGCATGTGTGAGTGTACCATATGCATCTGTATGTATGCTTACATGTGTTTTATGACTGTTATTTAGAGATACAGACAAAACTTAAAGGGAAAGAAAAAACTTACAGTGATAACAGTCATCAGTATGAGAAAGAAAATGACGGAACGTCCCCGTATTTATTTATATAGATGTCGATATAAATAAATAGGTCTGACATGTTGATCTGAGAGTGTAGGAAGAAGCTGAAATGAAAGGAAGAGAAGAAAGAGAAGGAAAAGGAGCCCCCATTTGCTCTGTCCAGCGCCCCCTCCTGGTGTGCCTCTCCCGTGACCCGACTCTCGCGCCGCACCTGTTTGGATGGAACGAACCAGAGCCTCACCGCTCTCCAATCACACTCCTCTTACGCATTCCCCCAGCAATGCACTAATTAAACGGGCTTGATTAGATTTTCCTATTCATGTTTAGAGAAATACCTTGTTCTTGTAATGATGTAATTTTCATGTTTAGTCTGTTTCCAATCATTATTTGTTATGAGGTTTGTGTGAAAATGGCGAGGGGATTGCTTTTATGAAGTGGGGCATGGAGTCTTTTTGGAGTCGACGCCAACTGCCCTAATTTTGTTCCCTTAAAAAGGAAAAAGAGAAAAATAAAGGAAAATGAAACAAAGAAAGGAAAATATGAGCATATATACACAAAAAAGAAAAGGAGAAAGCAAAAAAGGAATGAGATGAGGATAGATTGTATTGCAGCTGTCAGAGGGACATGCAAAGGCTGCTTTGATCAAAGGCTTGGAGCAAGATAGGAAATAGGCTCTGCTCTGCTTTTGCAAACTACTAAACACATCCAAAAGAAAGGGAGAGAAACTACACTGCCTCTTGTGGAGCAAAAAGGGAATTTAACACCAGGGAGAAAAAAGAGGGAGAGAGAAGGTGGAGGAAGGAAGCAGAAATGGTTTGCAAAGACATGGAAAGAGAAAAGACGACTGAATTTCAAAGCTTGAGAGAATGAGCCTCTTTCAGACATGAACTGCTTTCATTAAACTGGACAACATCTGTGCTCCCTATGCAACCATTTTTGAAACGCTCCTCATCAGGCTGTCTAATTTAGCATTTTGGATGCTAAAGATGGGGCAGACAAGTGATGATTAAAACATTGTCCCTCGTGGAGCCAAAGATTACAGATTTTTACTGGCTCATAAAGACGGATTTCATTTCTGTTAGAGGACTCAGTCTCTTAGAAATAAGAAGCTACTGATTTTCAAGTTGAACATGTACTATTTTAGCTGCTACTGTTTATTGCTCCTATGCTTCAGTCTCTGCAGTGCACATGATGATAATAGGAACTGTTATGGAAATACGGCATGTATTAACTTGGATGAAAACCCTAAATTGAATATGACGTCGGTATCATATCTACATATATCTATACAGTAGGTGCTCAGAGTTTCTCTTACCATAAATGTTCAGGTTATCTCTCATTAAAACCTTGAGGTAAAAATAACATGAATGTGACCTGAATGCATGAATAAATGAATTGTATCTTTAAACGGCTTGATGAGGGCATTAATGTTACATACTCATGTCTGAAAGGGGCTGCAGAGGCGTGTGACAGAGGATCTCTGGTTTGGCAAAGGCGTGGCTTCTGGCCTGGCAATATTAGTTGTTGCTTGTACACTATAATGGTGTACAGCTGAGAAAAGGAAGTCAAAAAGATCAGTACGTTTCCTGGGGGCTGCTGGGTGTTTGAGCAGACTGCAACGTGACGGAAATCTCAGCTAAAACTAGCCACTGCTTTAGGAGCCATAGTAGAGGCTTCAAGAGGATACGGATCATAGCGATACTACACATAATACTGGAACTTCTATGATGGTTTATTTGTTCGGGTCAAACAAACCTTATTTACTAGCAGGATGAATACAGAATAAATTTACTGCCAATTTTAGCTTGGACAGGCTTGAATCTTTGGGGGAGACTCGGCATCAATTTGTGGAGGGGAATGGGGAGTGACTTACACGGAGATGCGGGTGAGCTGAGTCCACCGTCAGTGGGCGTGCTGATGGTTTTAGAGTCGGGCATGGGGAGGGGCACAGGGCGTGCCACTGGGGGTGGCGGGGGCAGCAGGAAGGAGCCCGGCATTTTGCTCTGGCCACCTCCATTAGGCTGCAGATGGACCATACAGATAGGGTGAGGAGGGCACACCCCAAGAATATACAGTGGACAGGGAGCCTTACACACTCACACACATAGTCCCTTGCAAAAGTAGTCCCCTTAGACTTTTTTCCACACTTTGTTACGTTTAAACTACAAACTTAAATTAATTTTGTTAAACGTTTATGTGAAAGAAGAACACCAAGCACTCCTTAAGTCTGGAACCAAAGGAAAGTAAATACATGTTTTTTTTTTTAAAGAAATAAAAATTTTGAGAAGTACGATGTATATTTGTATTCAGCTCCTTTTTCTCCAAAATCCCTAAAAATCCTGTGCAACTAATTGCCTTCAGAACGTATCTAATAAGCAAACAGAGCCAATCTGTGTAATTTAATGTAGTAAATACAGCTGTTCTGTGAAGGCCTCAGAGGCATAAACAATGGCATGGTTTAGATCAATAGCATATTCATGAGTTAGAATGGCCCAGTCAAAGTTCAGACCTAAATCCAATTGAGAATTTTTTCCCGCAAGATTGAAAATTGCTGATCACAGATGCTTTTCATCTAATCTAACTGAATTTGATCTATTTGGCGAAGTAGAACGGGGTAGAAATGTTCTTTCCACGCTGGTAGAAACATCTAAGCTGTAATTACAGAAAAGCTGTTCTATGAAATATTGACTTGGGTGTACATACATGGGGGATTACTATGGGGACACATCACGCTTTTTGGATTGCATTGAAAATTAAAAACCATGTATAATTTTTGTGTATATGTATACAGTTTGTGATTGTAACCGGGCAAAATGTGAAAAAGTTCAAGGAGTATAAATACTTTTTAAAGGCACTGAGATACTAAGATACCATTTAGTTGTTGGAAGTGATTCAAACACACATAAAGACAGACATACACACATCCATACACAATTTAATCTCTAAAATATGAAAGTGATAAACATTATCTCACACACAAGTAAGAAAGAGAGATGATGTGATCAATTTTAGGACAATGATGGATTGTTAGGAAAAGTTATAGTGAAATGTAGGAACTGAAAATTATAAGAGGGAAAATCAGCACTGTGTGCAACAGATGTCTGTTTGGATGGGTGTCAGTGCCTTTAGCAGATGTATGTTATCAATAAAATGATATATCATATTTAGTTTGTAAAGCAATGAGGATAAATGGCTAAAGATAATGAAAACAGGGCTTGATAAGTCAATGTGAAAGTCAAAAGGTCAAGTTTACAGTAAAGGTTTACAGTCCTACTCTGCACTTTTGTGGATGTGTGTCAGAGCATTTACAAACTTCCCTCGAGGGCCAGTTAAAGTCAGCTGATCGCTGCTGTCTTAACAATGAAAGTAGGCATGTTGTTAGGTTATCAAAGGTACGCCCAACAGATTTGTTTATGCAACCCCAAATTAGCACCCTCTGAGCCACTGGGAGCTTTGGCATTTAGTTTTTTCCTCATTCCAAATGCACACTTACCCTACATGATGTGTTTCAATAGATCGCCACAGTGGGCAACTCTCAGATATGTGATGCTGAATTGCTTTGTTCCTTTTATATTACTTGATCCCCCTACCAGGCCTGAAGCAACAAAATCCTCACACATTACCAAACAGACTGTGAAAAATCTTGAGGGAACATTGTTTTAGTGCAAAAACATTAAAACAGTAAATAAATGGCAAGTGGTCAGAAAAGGTTTGTGTGTGGACTGCACCTGTATACTTAAAGATCACCTTTGGCTTACTTCCATGGATGCTTAAACCGTTTTAAGCCTTGGTTCTGCACAGTGGACCAGCCAGTTCTGGCCAAAACCTCTCTTTGCACATCTGATAAGCAGGATCTCTTTCAGCCCAATTGCAGAAGACGCATTACTTTATAATGTGCTGAATCTGTGAGTCAAAGGTCATTTGGATCTCTCCCCTAAATGTTTCTGTTACTGCAAAGCCGACTGCCTGCTTAAAACTTTCCTTTAATTTAAAGTGATTTTTGAATTAACGCAGTTTTCTTTTGTGTCCGTTTCCATCACAAACGATGCTGCTACACAGCACAGCAATCCACAGTCGCTCCTCCTTCCTTCGCAGATTAGACGCAAAATGATAAAAATCACCTACCTGTGCACTGGGCTGTCCTGTGCCATCCGTGCACACAAACTGCACAAAATCCTTAAGTGGGTCCTGGTGATGGTATCGTATGGTAGGATGGGTGAAGTATGGGCTGGACTGCTGGATGATAGAGGAGGAAGGGAAGTGCAGGGCTGAAGCTGAGGCACGAGGGCTCCCTGAAAAGGGACATATAAAGCAATACAGAGAAATGAGGGTAAAGAGAAAAGTAAGGAGAGGATACTAAATTGAGTTCAATTTTTATCATTATAAACAAAACATAGACAATAGACAAGATTCTCAACAAATTAGGTACTATATTACATTAGCATGCAGTATTGGCAGGAGTTAAGACTTGCATTTGTCCTAACTTGAGATGCACTGATCATAACTTTTTGGATCATTTCTTATTTTTGTAAATCTTCACATTTTAAACTGTCTTTAGCATCTTATTTAAGCACTGAGAGACCTTAGCCTCCATTTCTATGCTTTAAGTCTTGCTCTCTCTCACTGTCTCGCAGCCTAAATGAAATGCATAAATGTTTTAACATCTTGTTGAATATGTGGTGGACATTTAAATTGCTATATACAGCTTCTGTGTTTGCTCTGAGGTCATTTATAAACAAATAACTGAACCTTAAATGGCTAATTCTCTTCTCTGATGCTTCTTCACTCAATGATATCAACATAAAACAGGGTTGTGAGTACACCCTGTTAAATTATCCTCTGTCTTGTGCTCCATCTTCATTTCTCTCGCTCTATCACCCACACAAACAAAACACCAGGGTATACCGGAGCCTCACACACACTGGGTTTTTCCACTTTTGCTTTATTGCTTGTCAGTGATGTGCAATCCATCAGGAGCTCATCCTTGTTGTGTGGTTCTGCCCAGTAGGTTGAAGCTTGGGAGAGAATCTTCCCTCTGCCCCCAGCCAACCACAAAACACATCCCACAAACATTAGTCAGCCAGTCAGCCAACCAACCACAAGCACACACACACACACACACACACACACACACATACAAAATCAAACAAAAACTAGGTTTCACTCTTTGTTTCCTCTGCTGTGATTCAGTGCTTTAGCAACTGGCTCAGCTAACTAGAGACACAAGCTGGTAGGTTAGGGGAAGCTTGGTGAACCCTTGTGTGTATTACTCCAGAAAAGTTCACCCTTGCTTGTGTTGCTGATATTTCCATCGTCCTGCTTGTGGCTTGGAACACATTTAGGTTTTGATTTTCTTTTGTATGTGTGTACCTTATCATGTGTTTGTCCTGGTTTCCAGTTGTTTAGTTTATTTAATTTTTTACGTATATTAGTGTATGTGTATGTAATTTCTGTCATGATAGCTGACTTTCCAAGCTGGTTTAATGAGGCATCAGTCGATTTGGCAGCTGTATGCCATTCTGAAGCCAAAATCCAGGTGTAAACTATCCAGTCCGAACCCCAGTACAGCCACTCTTACAGGACATCCACAGGAACAACTAACCGCTTCAACACTTCCAGAGCATGCCATGAAGCCTGGTAAAACCTTTTCCCTTTCTACTCTGCCTACACCCATCTCTCTTCATTCCTCCCTGCCATCATCCTCCAGTATGTTTGTGGAACCAAGGCCTTGGGGGACATTCCATTTGGATGGCAGCCATTTTTGCACAGAAAGTCATCCATTAAAGTGTAAATTCACACATACATGCAAGTTTATATCGAAGCGTAGGTGCGCAAATGCACTGAGGCACAATCTGTGAACACTGTGTCATTGCAGTCTAACCATTTCATAAAAAGCTCCTGGCAAACAGTTCTCTAACAGTTTGAATGTATGAGGTTAGCTAAAGAATAAAGGAAGCTGAGATATTCCCTTAACACTTTGTGCACGTCTCAACTAAATATTCAACTTAGTGTTTTGGATTCTTAAGGGAGACCTGAGACTGCTCTGTGCAGATAAACAGCATGGCTTAATTGTGCATATCCTGACAAGAATACATTTTAAAAATACTCTTTAGGGAGCTCCAGAAGGAAACCAATTCGGTTTAACATGGTGGCCAATGCGTTTAAATGACCTTTACATGGCAGCTCTGGCTTGGCTGTAGACCAGTCTATCCCTCTGAGAGACAAATGTGGGGGGGTTACTGAGAGAAGAGGACACATTTATTTCTTTGAAAACTGAGACCATTCTATAGGGACTGTTTGGCAAACTGGAGATGCTGGAGGGAATTCTATTAGAGATTCACTGTTTGCTATCCTTTCAGACCGAGAAGCTATTTACAGGACAACTTACCCTAACTACCAAAGTAATATTTTGCCAACTTTTGTGAACACGTCTTCAACTGCAGTCTTGAACAATGGAGCTCTTGGAGCTTGCATACTGTAACTGCAGACAAACCGGGAAATTGGCTGGTGACTGTAATTGGCTGATTTTCAGCTTGATCAGCTTTGACTGATGACTCACCAGTTTGATATTTAAAAATCTGATCTGGTTCCATTCAGTGAAATCAATTATTGTAAGTGCTACAATGTCATTACCAATAATACATTTTGGCATGGAAGTCATTGCTGTAGAGGCAAGACTTAAAAAAGTTAGCTACAGGATCAGTGTGGTGTATTAAAATAAAGTCAGTGGAAGCACAGTAGCCGTAGAATGGAAACTCAGATATGGTGGCTGTTTATTCAGGCTGCAATAAGAGAGAGCTAGAGTTGGCTGGCAATGGTCATTTTGCTACTTTGCCATTTTTCTTGAAATCCTAGAGTCACATTTTCTAGAGAATACACATGGATACAGATGTTTATAGTTGGTGATGCTAAACATGCTAGTTGTGTTAATCCAGGGTTCCTACAAATCCTCCATTTAAAATGTGTGTATTTTTTATGACTCCAAAGACTAGAATCTTCTGGCAGTTTTTCAACGTTATGGTTATTTTTGGGGAAAACATTTACAATGACAATGCTTTTATAGTTGACAGATTTTATTATCTGTATGTTTCACACAAGGATCAAAGCAAAGCTCAATTTGCCTTTCAGTTCAGCAGTATAGCAAAGGGCTATTTTTACTGCTTATTTGGTATCTATACTAACTTAGGTTATCTTTTCAGGACCAATACCACCTAGAATTGTCAGACCCAGTTTAAAAATTAAAATGTCAGGTTGTCTGTAATCCCCAAATGCAGTAAAAAAGTGAAAACAAATCCTAGAAGTAAAGACATTCAAGATTTTCCAGATTTTTCACTGCTTAAAATGTCAACAACAAAAAAAGATTGACCTCTCGGGGCAGAGAGACTTCAAAATCCCATTAGTTCTTAAAAATAAATTAGTATTGGTTAAAATCAGTTTTGGGAGGTCAAAGCTTAGAAATAAGCCACAAATATCCGATTGGTGATTCTCTATTAGTAACTATCCCTGCTGCTTCATTCTACCAAGTTGTAATTCTTGGACAGTTGAAAAAAGTAAAACTACACTAGAGTCGGCTGTCTGATTGTAAAAAAGAGAAAAACCTGTGCACTGTACAAGTTAGACCTTGTTGTCTCGTGTTTATAATCAAGAATGTTCCTGTTTCCACTTGAGTGTCTTATAGCTCCATATGGTGAAGTGTTCACATCCATTCAAAGTCATTCCTTCAAACTTCAGAGTGAAAAGCTTTGTCTGTTTAAATGCATTAGCTGACCTTGACAGACATTAAAACAAATCCATAGAGCAGTAAGATGAGAAGAAAATCATTCACAGAGGCACGGGTGCAGCACTAGTACCATGCAATGATAATATTAAAAACACAAGCACAAAGATGGTGGTAATAATGGATGAATGGAGAAAGCCTGAAAGAGAGAGAGAGGAATTTATGCCAAGCCATGATGATAGCAGTAACACTGAACAGGTGAAACTCCACAGGCATGTTGTTTCTCTGCAGTTTAAACTGTAGGACTGGAAAGTTTTCTTTTTTGTTTTTTCACATACCATAAGCTCAGGATTCACATTTTCAGGTACGCAATTGAGGACTTTATTTTGTTTGAGTTTCAGCATTTAAATGTGGCAATCTAGGATCTAGTTTAAAGCTCCCTTTCCTTCTCTCTCTTTTTCAGATTTTTAAGGGGGGGTGTTGGGGTTGCTGGGTTCATGGCAGGGCTCTCACCTGGTCTCACTCCTGCCAGCACAGGCAGCGGGTGGTGTGTGAACGCCATGCGGGGGGACCTCGTCTGGGAAGTCAGGGCGTTGAAATCAAACTTCCCCGGCTTCTTAAGTGAACCAGGCGAGGACAGTCCTGACGGAAAAAAAAAATGGGATCAAAAATAAAATTGGGGTAGAAGGGAGAAAAAAAAAAGAGAGGTTGTTTTAATTAACAAAATGTTGCTTTTTTTGTTAGCTACACTTAAAAAAATAAATCTGAATTTCATGGAAGGGGACTTTACACTCATAATTTTGATTGGTTTTCCTCCAGGGCTAGACCACTGACTCCTGTCAGTATAATCAAGGGCATAGTTAGGGTGTTTTAAAGTAAGGCTCTGTGAAGTTATCAGTAATAGTTCCCTTACCTGTAGTAGAAAGTCATATCACAGTGAGTTTGTAGAAAACTGAAGAAGTTGGAAAAAAAAAAAAGAAATCCTTGGAGCAGAGGAAAGCCAACAGCAAATCTTGTTTTAGCTCAATTGAACCTTTTTAACAATTTTATTGCCCACTATATTAATGAATAATAAACATCTACATTGTAAAGTTGGTTGCCTTTTCTCAGCCAAATGATTTTTGTGTTGGCGGAGGTTGACTAAGTTGCTGCACAAGTGACAGCCTTACTCCAGTCACTTCACTCTTGGTGGACCAAGAGCGACCCGCTCGAAGCTGATCAGGCAGATTAATACAGCTAGCATCTCCTGCCAACATAATTTAGGATATTAATGTGGACGCTGTTCAGCTAAGAAAACAATAACATACTCAATGATGTCTTGTGATAGTGTAGATATTTAATATTTGTTAGTACAGCGTTGTGTCCAAAAGATAAAAGTTTTCAGTTTAACTTGCTTTAAATTGCTAAATTTGGCTAAATCAGGAGCCCCCATCTGCCCAGCTGTTAGCCTCCCACCGCTCTGTGGATTAACTGTGATATGACATCTTTTGATTAAGATAAGGGAACTATTGAAAACTACTGATAACTACTTCACAGAACTTCACTCCAAACTATCTCTTAATGCCAATCAAGACTACAGGTAACCAGACAACATCAACATATTACAAGACCCAACTCCTGAAAGTTAATATTGGGTTCGTTCATTGTTGTACAAATAAGAGAGACTGAAGGATACCATATAGTCTTATAAAATGGCCAGGGTAAAAATATTTTACCAATAACCCCAAACCATATCTTCAAAGGAAAAAAGAAAGAAAGAAATATTTATATCCAAACTGAATATATTCTGTTTTTCAATGCCAAGGAACACCTGTGTCTTCAATAATCTCAACTCTCCCGCCTTATGTTTTCCAAAACCATTTCTCTCTCTCTTCCAGATGCCAATATTAGGGTTTCTCTGTCTATGAGCACAGTTGCAATGCAGCCACAGGGAACTAGCAGTGGTCTGGCTTCAGCGACGCTCACAGACTGGCTGCACGAGAAGACAGCTTCATTCAGAAATAGCACGCAGTGTACAGTATGGACACAGCAGCTGGTGAGTGTGAAAGACAAGCAGACGGACAGAGAGAGGAGACAGAGGGAGAGAGGCGAGAAGAATGTGGGAGACATGAAAATATGTGAAGGAGCAAAAGAGCAAAGCAGAACCTGTGAAAAATGCAGCAGTGTCTTTCTTCCTTCGTTGCATTGCTCTGACAACATGTATGAAATTGGAATGTCATAAGATGTTAAATATGGTTATTATCTCTTGCGCACACGCACTCACACACATCTGAGCACATTGTAAAGACTGCTACGTGTGACTGATGCAACAGAAGACATATTTCTTTTGTTCTAATCTTCCAAATGAGTGTGTGGTGTGATTCTGATTTGTTCTTAAACTTTTTTGGACTTTTGTTTTGTAGTCTATTTTTGTGGCCCCTCCGCGTCATACAAGGCATTAAATATGATTTCTACTCAGTTCTCCAGCTGGAGACGTGTGAAAGTCTATGGGAGTGTGGAGGCGTGTAAAACCTTCCCTCCCTGTGTGAAAGAGTTAAGTCTCAAGCAGGTGGGAGTGAATTTGTGTGAACCATTTATGTCTTTAGCAGATATTTATTCCCCCCCACATCCCTCCTCACCCCACATTAGCACAAGTCTGGGGGCGTATTGTACTGTCAGAGAGATTCCAAGCATGAAAACAACCCCAATCCCACTTCTGACACCAGCAGTTAGCAATGATTGCTATGACACTGTCACACTTGAGGGAGAAAGGTGGAAATACAAGCAGTCTGCAGAGACTGAGAGACGTTGGAGAAGAGAGCTGGGAAAAAACTAAGAAGGACAGAAATTAAGAAGAGAAAAACTTAAGGAATAAACCATAGTGGTTTTGCTTGAGTACTGATGGCCATTTTTTAAGTTAATAAAAAGAAAACGGTTCACTAACGTTCTCTAACAAACCTCTGAGCCCTTCACAGAACACCTGAATTTATACTAAGATTAAATCACAGACTTCATATACTAATCAGGTGATGACTAAAGTTGATTTCTAGATTTGATTAAGCCGTATCAGAGTAAAGGGGTCTGGATATTAAGACACACCACACTTTTCAGGTTTGTATTTGTAAATATTTTTGAACCCGTTTGTATTCATTTCAAATTCTAAAATACTTTATTCATCCCAAAAGGAAATTAAATGTTGTTGTAGCTCATATTATACAGGATTCTTCAGAGTTTCCTTCCACTTCATTACAAATCTCATAAAATATGTTGAAAAGACGTGGTTGGAAAGTGACAAAATAGAAGGCAAAGCCGAAAAATGACTGACATTTGCATATGGGAACTTATGAAAGTATCAGGGAATGTTGTAGACAATGTTTCTTCACAGACGGTGCAGTGGTCTAATCGGGAATTGTGTTTGTGTGCCAAATTTGCACTGTTTCCTCTTCTGGCACGCCTTACTGTTTCACTGGCAACTAATCAAGCATTCCCATGTTGACCCTTATGTCTCTTTGGACTAACAGACCTACCACCAGATGCGCCTCTGAAGAACACACAGGCACAGACACGGTTTAAAAAGACGGCATAATTATTGAAATAAGTGCAGGAAAGTTGGGGAATTCACTCTCCAGTGATTGAAAGCACATATACACATTACTGGAAGTCCAGCTGTGTGCATCTTCGTATGCAACATTTACCTTAAAGGCAGGCTATCGCTGTAAAAGTCTCTGGTGTCTCAGGACAAATTCACAATCATTTGGAATTAATATGAAATCATGGTTGCTTTGGTAGTCTCCTCTAACCTCCCCCCACCCCTTTTCGCCCCTGTGGAGCAGCTGTCTCCAGCATCCTCATGGATCCCAAGGCTACAAACACACGGAAACACCATCTGGGACTGCGCTTCAGCTGTGTCTCTTGGTATGTGTGTGTGTGTGTGTGTGTGTGTGTGTGTGTATGTGTGCTGTATGATATGTGCAGAAATCTATATTAAATCAAACTGTTGTGTGACTTATTTGTACTAAGGCATTTTCATGAACCCGTGTGTGTGCATTTGGGGATTCTACTGGTTTATAAGGATACCAGGGGGAGTGATGGGTGGCACACTGAGACATTATGGAGCACTTGCAGGGTCCTTTTATTTGTTTCTTTGTGCGAGTGGGCTTGTTGGTTTAGATGCCCCCACCTGTACAGGAAACCCCATGTGAAAATTGCCACTGACAGGTGGGATTGCTTAGGACAATCAGAGAGGTGGCACACGATTAATCCCACATTGGTTGCCCTTTACTTTTTTTTGCTCTACCTAAACATAAATACAGTTTTTTGTTTCTAGGTTTAACTTGGTAACTCCCAAAGCTTTTTGGCTTAACACATTTTCACTTGAATTTTGCATATTGATTAAAGTCTTCAGAATGTAAAGACATTATTTGAGTTGACACTATTCATCAAAATGTATGCAAGACTTTTATTTGTGCAGGTATTTGTAAAGAAATCAGATGATATAAAAAGAAAGAGGTAGGAAAAGGATGAAGGGTGAGGCTGTGCAGGAACCTCCTTTGTTGGTCTGATGATCAGCCTCTTAATTACATTTACAGCTAAGTGGGACAGAAGCTGAGGAGCAGCTGCTGAGGCTCAAGTGAGAGTAGACAGTGGCAAAACCTATCCAAGACTCTTGGCTCCTCTGCTTCACACTAATTAACCCTTCTTTCTCATCAACTTTCAAAAGTTAAGAAAACCAGAGTCATATTCTCTGCCAGCTATCCCTGCAATTCCCTCTTGCACTTCCCACTTTCCCCATTTGCTTGCCTAATTTTTGGCTTTTCTCTCCAACCTCTCCTCCTCTGACATGTTTTCTCTCTCAGCAGGGCCCTTCCCACTGTACACCTTTTTCAATTAGACAGAAGGGAGGCAGGGATGAAGAGCCAAAGCAAGAGCTAGGGAGCTGGAAGATGGCTTTTACACCTCAGATCCTCAGGAACATCTTTAAAAATGGATTTGAGGGAGAGAAGCACAGAGCGATGGAGGCAGAGCAGCCACCTAAACACCTGCAGGGGCAGGGAGCTCGATGAGCAAGTGTGCTGCATCGTGTGAGCGCGGCGCGTAACGAGGCTGGGAAAGCTCTGAGTTGCTGTGTGTTTGGGGGACTCCTATTTACATACGCGCAGACTGTCATTGTATGTGTGCGCGTAAATGTGTGGGGTCTGCAAGTGCATATATGTGAGAGTCAAACCGAATACAGCAAGTAAGCATTTAGTGTCAGCGTATGTGTCATGTCAGTGTGAGCAAGATGACCTCAAAAGGTTTCGCAAGAAGAACAGACAGTTATGAGGGATAAAGCCCCTACTTGTAGGCTCATGAACCACACCAGTAAAGCTTGGTTATGGGGCATTGTTGCTCCTAAAGAGCCTGAGTTTTTTCACATTACAAACACAAGCTTTAATGTATTTTATTGGGATTGCACGTAGTGTATAAGCAGTGTATAATTGTTAGGTGAAAGGAAATGTTTTTTACAAATAAAAATCTGATTAGAGATATGAGATATGAGAGCATCTGTGAATACATTTAGAAGTCTAGTCATAGAATTAGGTCTTGACTTTGACTAGGCTGTTCTAACTCACAAATAAGCTTTGACCTAAAATCAATCAATTGTTGCTCTGGGTGTATGTTTATGGTTGTTGTCCTGCAACAACTCTGACCAGCTTCCCTGCAGAAGAAAAGGCGTTTCCGATACCATGCTTAAATATGTTCATCATTTTCTTTCTCACGTATCATCAAAATACAAAGCATTGAATGCTGTGCTTGCAAGGTGAAAAAAAATGGGAAGATGTTGGAGGTAAATTAATACTTTTGCTGGGCAATGTATATCTGCTTAAGAAATAATCACAAATGAAAATATTACATTTTATGTCCTCTTGGCTTGCCATCTTTGTCCTTAGTGTTAAACAAATGCAAACGAACATACAATATCTTTATCTAGAAAATATGCACATAAATTACCCACTGTATGTATTGCAAATATATAGAAACACGTATAAACATACACATATACACAGGAATAATTGTGCTTCATAAAGTCTGATAGATAGTAAATAGATATGAGTGTAATCAATGTTGTTCTAACCATGGTAAGGAAACTGCACGCCATCGTTTTCATGTTTTATCTTCCTCTCCTGCACACTCGCCAAATGGTGCTGCACTGAAAGTGAAGAAGGGTATTGTTAACAATGAGATAGGGGAAGAGTGAGAGAGAGAGGAGAAAGAGAGAGAAAAGGAGAGAAGGGGAGAGAGAGGAGGGAGACTTTGTGTGTGATCATGGTAGTAGGATGATATGTAAAACATTAAGATCAACTGTATGCATGGGTATGCATGGGTGTGGCTGTAAGGTGAAGAAATGTGCACCCTGGAAGAGAACTGGGCGTGAGGAGGTAGGTTGTTACTGCCTGTAGGGTGGGGTGGGCGAGTCATAGTCACAGGAGTGGGAACAGGGTAATGTGTCTACAGCCTAAAAAAGTGGGGATTTGCAAAACCGTTTTGCATTAAAATAACAATATATTCTAAAAGCCCAGAGCTACTGTGTGAAAAAACGTTTAGAAATCTGCATTTTAATTTTTTTTCTGAAGTTTTTATGAGTGTTACAGTGAAATTCTAACTATAAGCGATCTCATTCTACACTCTGGTCCTACATGTTTAAATAGTTGTTGCTGCTTCAAAGTGTTATAAATAGATACTAGAGTTCAACAATTGTGACAAATTACTGATGAATTACTTTGGAGCATGGTCTTAAATGAATTTTCACATTTTAAACTGGACTGCACGGTGGCGCAGTTGGTAGCACTGTTGCCTTGCAGCAAGAAGGTCCTGGGTTCGATTCCCAGCCTGGGGTCTTTCTGCATGGAGTTTGCATGTTCTCCCTGTGCATGCGTGGGTTCTCACTGGGTACTCTGGCTTCCTCCCACAGTCCAAAGACATGCTAGTTAGGTTAATTGGTAACTCTAAATTTCCCTTAGGTGTATGAATGAGGGTGTGTGTGGTTGTTTGTGTGTTGCCCTGCGATGGACTGGCGACCTGTCCAGGGTGAACCCTGCCTCTCGCCCATAGACTGCTGGAGATAGGCACCAGTTCCCCCGTGACCCACTATGGAATAAGCGGTAGAAAATGACTGACTACTTTGGAGCATTTCTTTTTCTTCAAACTGAATGATTGCTTAGGAAAGGTGATTTGGGTGGGTGAGGGGATGCTTTCAGAAGGACTATGTGAATCATTAAAGTGAAGCAGGCTGATTGGTTTAGGAAGTGTGGATGATCTTTTTAGGCTTTGGTGGTTGGGTGGCAGTCAGACAAGAGGGTGCAAGAGTTTCTTTATGCTCAGGTAGTGGGTGACAGGAGTGGGGTGGGATGGAGTGGATACCTGCATCCATGTCATTAGGCCACGCACTGGACTGGGAAGAGCTGGCAGCAGGTGAACGTCCAGGATAAAAAACATCATCTGTGGGGCTCTCCATCTCACTGTCATCTAAGGACTTCCTCTTGGTGGAGCTGAAGAAAACAGGAGAACATTTTAAGGAGAAAGGAGGATGGAAAACAAAAAGAGAACAGGAAAATGTGTGTTTTTTTTCTAAAGTTGTCATGTAAGTGTTTGTTAGATTATGAGTTACAAGAAAATCACATAGACAAATTTCAGGCCGTTTGAGGAACCACTACTAATAGCAGATCAGCCAAAATAGAAGAAAAAAAAAACAAAAAACGGCAGTAAATGTGTAGGGAAAGGGTAGAAAAAAGAAGAACCCGAGGGGCTTTCTGTGTCTCAGAATTGTAGATCTTTTAGGTTTTTATAACTACCTCCGTGGAAGATTTGCGTACAACTCCACCTCAGACCTAAAGTGACAGCAGATGATAGAAGTAAGAAGACAGAAAGAGAAAGACAGAAAAGAAGAATAAAGCAGAGGAGCAATCACATTCATAAAGAGGAAAGTAGATAACAGAAACACACACAAACATATATAGAGACTGGAAACATCCCTAAGTGCTTTGGATTCATTACAAGCTGTGCTGATAAAAACTCTTTCTTGACAGTAAATAACTGTCTTCTACATTAGAATAGCTGCACAGTAAAAAGTTACTGCCTGTAGCATAGACTGAGATGGATTTATACAGCTGGCAGGTTTTCAAAACACATCTGAACGAGATTCATTTTCAAAGCAGAAAATGTGGGGAGTAGTTAAAATGATGTGATAGTTTTACCTTAGACATTTTAGTGCTGATTATGCCATTATTATCTGCCAAAGAAAAATCCTAGATTAAATCTTGACTGCTAACTGCTGTGTGGAGGAGGTACAATTGAAAACAGAGAAAGTGCGATTGAAGCGTTTGTTTGAAATGTCACCAGAAGATGTTATCAGAAAATACTGATTATACTGATTATTGCTCTTTTGCCAGAGGAAATCTTAGCAACACTGCAGGCAAATAATGAGGTTCTTTCCAAGCATCCCTCTAGTTTGCTTGTAGTGACAAAACTTGCATGTTTTATCTCCTACTCACAGCAGCAGCTGTACCTCTAGAAGAGGCATAAGATTTTCATGGTATGATAAGATTAAGTAAAAATACCACAGTTTCACTGTATCACAGTGTTTACACATTAAGCATAAAAATATATAACCTTACCAAACTGTTTTTTCTTTAAACCTAAAAGCAACACTTAAACCTACTGATGCTACAATAATCTAAAAACTTGATTCTTTGTCATTTAACGTGTTCTGTCACCCAGCTGAACAGCAGTGTGGAACAACAGGTAGGGGAGGGACTGCGCTGCATTTTTCTATCCTTTACACAACCAGAGAGAAAACACTCTCTCTTGCATCTCATTAAATGGACTCTAAGGTGTAGGAACAGTATCATGGAGAATTTTCAGATCATAACGTTTTAAACCTTAATACACTTTGATAAGGTAACTGACCCATGTTTACTCTGCACTGTGCAACATACACCACTAACACACAATGCTGCCATTGTGTGTGTGGGTACAGTGTCATGCGTGCTTACCTGGTGGAAGGAGGGGAGGTGAGTGAGCGCCGTCCCAGAGCCACCTGGTTAATGTTGTAGTAGCTGGGACTGCTATCCAGCTCAGCCAGTGAGAAGTTAGGCCCCGACGCCGTGGCTACAGGGGCTAAGAGGGAGGAAATGAGAGGAAAGAAGCGGAGAAGAGAAGATCGGTTTTTTTTTCTCTCAAAATAATAAACCAGCTAATTAAACTTTGACCAAAAGACAGAAAACAAATTAACATTGCTGATTGTATTAAACTCTTTCAATGGAAAAACATTATCTTGGTACAGTTCGAGATTACAATCAGAGACTATAAAATATACTGTAGGTCAATCATACTTTAGTTGCTAATGTAATTCTTCTGTTTTGCCTTTAAATAAGGTAAATAACTCACTCTGTGACACTCTGACTAGCTCTGCCACATTCCACACTCCTGAGGTGACGAAGCAGTCCTGGAAACTCAGGTGTCCTGAAAAAAAAGATCATGGTCTTACCTTACACTGTCTTTGAGAAGGCTACTATCTGTAACCCAGTTGATCAACATCTGTGAAGGCTTGTTTGCTAACAGAATCCACAACTGGTCTATATTAAGGCAGACAGTCATGCTAGAATCAACTGTGCGAGGTCAATTTAGGAGTGCTTGGACATGGAAATGTATGTGAAGGTACCTACCATTGGGTGGTGGTTTGATGTCTGTGTCTCCCTGTTGGCTGGAGCTGTCTGATTGTCCAGATTCTACATGGCAACAGACACAGAAAGAGAAGAGACAAAGGCAGTTCAGCATGTGGTTTACATGCTTAAAAAGACCTAAAACACATTGAGTGCCTCGCTGATACCAGATATTTAATATTTAAGGTGTGAGAGAGAATAGGAAAAAACCTGCAGTATGTGCTGGAGTACGTTATACATCTAGTAGATTTATATCTGCGAATTCACACAAATCGATAGGGTGTGTGTGTGTGTGTGTATTCTTGTATCTAAGAATGTGCTCTCCTGCTGGTCCTGTCTCTGCACAATCAAGGTGCAATGATTTACAGTGTGCTGCCATGGCATTTAGTATCTAACCACGTAATCGTATCACTCATCCTAATCCTGTTTAATACCTTCTTGCTTGTAGGGATTTGGTCTACATAAACAGAGCACCTTACACACATATATATGAACATGTGCACACAAACGTGCAGCCTCTCTCTCAATCTGTTTCTCCTTTAGTTTCTGCCTCATACTTTAACACATGCTTTAATCCTTGTATGAACGCACACGTGCATACTTACACACAGAGATACAGTGAAAAGCTTTTCAATGTAAGACGTGTGAATTGGAAACACGTGTGAACAATAAGAGTAAACTTATATAAGGGCGTGATCAGTTGAAAAACAATGGAGAAAGTACCAGAGCCTGTGGAAAAGTTGTCTGAAGATAAATATGGTAATGTTTATAGACATGTAACACAGGCTATAGTGTTGCACACATGATCATATGCTTCTTATCGAAAACACTGAGTAAATGAGACTGACTGGACTAGTGAGGTGTATGAAACTGAAGCTAATGGCTATCCATTCAGGCCTTGCTAGGCTCCAGCTAGCTAGCAAGCAAGCTAAAGGAGGTGTTTATCTGCAGGCTGTAGGTGATAACAGAGCAGAGAGATTCCTGCCAGGAGCACTTGCCTTGCAGCCACACTAAGCCACAGATTACCGGGCAGAAACAATAACAGACCTGTCTTGCTGCCTACAACACACTGTTTATCCTCAGAGAGGGAGAGGGAGGGAAAAAAGAGGGCTAGACTGAGACAGACAAGAGGAATAATGAAAGAAAGAATGAACAAATGAAGGAGAGCTCCTCTTGCAGAAACTCTCACTCCTCTGTGTCTCTCTCACAGGCTGGGTGTAATCCTGGCAGCCATCTTAGAGCTTGGCAGCCATCTTAGCATTGGCGGCAGTGCAGCATTCCAGCTAACTGACAGCACTCGCTCCAAACATACGTGGCTGTGCCCCCGCCGCGCACGCACCCAGTCACATTTAAACACACACTCATACGTGGACAAACACTGAGGTAGGCTCTTGGAGTAAACATATATGATGGCCAATGAAAGCTGTTGAGAAAACAACCTGACTTCAGTGGACCCTTTACCGTTGTGTAGTATTTCACTCAAGGACTCTAAATTACTGTAAACACTCTTTCTCACACCACAAATGCATTGGTGATATTCAGCCTTTCTCACAGTGTGTCTGCTGTTAGCAGCAAAAATGCTGCCATGCAGACAGCAAGACATGGTGGATCTGATGCTTCAAAAACACGTCTGTCAGCAGGGAATCGTGGTAACTTCTGTGAAGTTTGACATGATGAGGTTTTAGGAAATGACTACATTAAATGTTTACACTATATGATCAGGTTTTTAGTTTCACTGCAATTATGGACCATGACTGAAGAAAAATCAGATTTTCCTAACATTTATAGACTATGTGAGACAAAAGATTGGTCACTGTAGCACTATTTAAATACAACACATTCCTTCTCTGTGCAATGATTTTAAATGTGGCAACTTTCTCCACAAACATAACAGGTGAATGAAGCTGTAGCTGCCACTCTGGACAGGTCAACAGTCAATCTCAGTACTCAACCAACTATGCATGGTCACAATCATAAAGGGCAACGTCCTCCAGCAGCTTTAGACGTGTGTCAAAAAAGCGTCCCTACTATCTTCTGCTACACAACACACACCAGGGGCATCTGGTTGTCTGCCAATGCTTCGAGGCACGATGCCCAGCAATCCTATATCGAACTTGTTCAATTGAGAAGCGTTGATAAAACTAGTCAGAGCTCAAGTCCAGAATTTGTTCTGTCTGAGTGGGCTTCATCACCATGCGTGACAAAGGTACCAACTGGCACCCTGTAATTGACGAGTGGCTCCACAACACTCCTGGTGTGCGTTACCCTTAGTTTTAGAGATATAGGAACCCCAGGTATGAAGGTGTGTGCCATATGCTTAAACCTTTTTATCTATGTTGGAGACTTTTATTTTGGTGAAAAAAGAAATGCGTTTGCTGCAGGCAAAGATTGCTGGATAAACATTGAAGAAGGCATTTCTGGGACCTGCTAGAAAAAACCAAACTTGGAAGCACTGTGGGAATATACATTGGCAATTAGTTGAATGTTTATCATCATCATGAAAAAGTGTATCAAAATAAGAAATAGTCATGCTGTGGTAGTAACAAACCTTTATAATAGTTTTTGCAAATCAAAAAACTGATAGTATGATTAGGAAGATTAACTTTACGCGATCATGAATAAATGCTGTGTTTGCATTTTAAAATATGATTGAGCACAATTATTGTGTGCTGTTTAGCAGTACAGTCACATTACTGGATGTAAGTGGTGTAGTGGAGTAGCCTCTTAGATTTAGAAGAATTTATTTTCTGGCTTCAAAAATAGATTTCTATCCAAATGATAAATAGTGATTATTGCCTTTTTGTCACCACTAGAGGAGAAAGAATCAGAACATTTTAAGTCTATTTTTTCCATCCCTACTGTCCATCAAAACTGGACAAGGACACTAAAACTGTTGTCCTACTGGACGTTTTGCATTAACATTGATCTAAAGGGCTATTTCAATGTCAATGTGGTAAACCTCGGCATTCATTGTAGGCAAGTTGTAATGAACTCCAACAGGTGTGAAACGATTCCTCGAAAGATTTCAGTACCTCCAATAAAAATATTTTTAAATTTCTGTTCAACTGTTCAGCGCACTGAGTTCTGGCCGGGTGGGTAAATGTGTTGCACAACGCTCTCACTTCCGCTAATGATAGCCTACGCTGCTGATACCTGGAGGCCAAGTGCGGTTATCAGCTATGGATGGAGACAGAGAGGGGTAAAAAGAAATGCAGAGAAAACGACAGAAAAAAGTGTCATAAATGTGGGATCACTTTAAACTTAACAGGAAAGAAAACCCAGTGCAGTGCATGGACTGTGAAACTGAATTAGCATTCTGTAATGACACGTCCTCGATGCTGCAACACCTGAGCAGGAAACATCCGCTGCAGCAGCGGACCCCCCCACACCAGCAACATAGAAGCATGTTTATTATCAACTCTCACCTTAAAAGCTCAGCAAGACGTACTTTACTGACGAAACACTTCCGTAAACAACAGATGTCTGCAGAACGAGACCCTCTCATGTGCGAGGAAACTGAAAGTGAGGTTTGGTATATAAAAAGCAGTCTTTATTGTCCCTGAACTTAAATGTGCTGTTTACCTTTTTGATAACTGGTAATGTAACTGTTTTTTATTTGTCTATTTTTGAACTAAAAAGCAGTAAGAGTGAAACTCTTTGTCTAACATTGTAACTACACTACACAGGTTCTACTTCATGTAGATAACATTATGCTTTTTGATGTTACAAAATCTCTTTAAGAATCCAGAAGGCAATATGTCACTATGGAGGCTGCTAGCACTGTGTTCATATTCAGTCAACCAGAAAGGGACGAGCTTTTCACATGCCGCTGCAGCAGCATCCTTGCTACAAATGTTTAAGTGTACATTAAAGACATGCTACATTATTACTTTTTATGCAATAAAATGTAATTTTAAAAAAAGGAATCAAATTCTTTGTTTGGTTGAATGTATTTCTATGATTCACGAAATAAGCTTAAGTAGTTAAATGAAAAATCTGCAGAAAGTGCCAATTTACTATGTGATTACTGTATTATTCATCTGAATAATCGATAGAAAACTGGGTTGCTAAGATAATTGCTACCTGCAGCCCTGAACTCTAATTTGCTCTACTGTTGCAAAGGTGTGAAAGCAGAAACTCAAGATAAGAGGCGGTCAGTGGTAGAGGAAAAGGTATACCGTACCTGTTCTCAAAATCACACGTCAGTCTTCACAGGTCAAACATGGTTTCTCACAGTACACAAGAAAAAGACAGCGTGACACATGGTTTCTTTTCCGTTCTTTTTTGGTTTTGTTTAGGCAGCTTCTTCTGTCCAGCAAAGTTTACAAAGCTCCTCTGAGTTTGTTGGATTCTGGAGTTTTCAACAATTGTGACTTGACACTTCACAGACAAGTCAGCCAACTAACACAGCGCTCACAGCACATCACTACATCACTCACTAGAACAAGTCTCACTGTTGAGTGTGGCAGTGCATCATATAGCTGCATAGAGAGGTGAGGAGGACATGGTGAAAGAGGAAGTAAGACAGAGGTGTGGTTACTGGTTATCACTGCTCTGCAAGCTACCACAGCAGTCACAGCCCCCACGTCCTTACCCCCACCCAGCCTCTGAAGCGCACATCCAGCCCCTTATCTTCTCACCGCAGCCCCCTAAAGAGACCCCAATCAGAGTTCTGCAGCCCCCTTTCCTCAGATGCCCCACTGCGTTTACCGCCAACAAACACATTTTTAACCTCAAATCTTTTAGCCAACTGTGCAGCCCCTTCAAATTAGTGAATTAAAAAAGAACAGTACACAAAGATAAAACCAACGCATGACCCAGAGATGTATAGAAGAAAGAGGCTGGGCTCATTTTGTGATGGCTAACACTGTTTTATTATGATCTTTAAAAAAATCATGGTTGTTTAATGATTTGCACACATCTGTTTTTACTACTCAGATCAATAAGGGAAACACAGCCAATACATAGTTGATTGGACATTATAACAAGAAGTATTATACTTTATACTTTATAGGTTCAGTTTACTGTAACCTAATCTGTGTCTCTTGGACTACGACAGTGTATGCCAGTAGGCTCCCAGTAATCTTACCAGGTTACTGGGAGCCTACTGGCATCACAGAAAATAACTAAATCTCCTCAATCCACTTTCCAACCACTCAGTAAAGGTTAAAAAACAACTTATTCTTTAAGGTAACTGGACTGTTCCAAATCAATTTTATATTCAGTTTATTTATAGGGCGCTAATGTACCGCAAATGCCAATTCAAGACGCTTTACTAAAATTAAGGAGCAGTCCAGCACAGAACCTGGACTTTCTCTTTCAACCACACCTAAATAGCTACAAGAAGCAAATACAACCTGAAAGCAAACATGTCTGCTCTTAGCACATTTTGATGTCCTTTTGGAGAAAACAGTATGTTAATTCAAGTTAAATTACGTAATTAAATGTAAAAGAATTGTCTGATTCCTTTTTATTTCAGCTATCAGCTTTGCAGACATCAGCTTGAACACTTTCAGCTTGAAGAAACAGAAGTTCAGACAGGAGAGTTCACAAGTAGTAAAACTGGGGCAATAACTAAAGAGGATGTCTGGAACCCAACCAACTATTTTAACACCACTGTCACTTTTACATTATACAGCTGATTACATAGAGCTATTTACATTCATTCACTTATTTCTACATCCTACATTTTTAGAATTGTGAAAACTGGTAGGGACTGGCTGAAAAAAAAGATAACACATCCCAATAAAAAAATGAAAAGCTTTTTGAGGAGGTTGTGTTATTTGTGTGCAGTTCAACTGTAATAACTCTTCATGGCAGCAGCTAAGCGATGACTGCTGTCATGGATTGGTGATTACAGTATTTCTCCACAGGCTCCAGGGCAAGTCCCACGACCCCACCGCAATCAACATAACCCCACTCATCATGGCCGTGACATACATTACTGGGCCTCACACTGCCCTCTCCTTTCCATCCATCAGTGCAGCTTAATGCTCGCAGTTTAACTGGCATTCAGGACTTTTTCTGTGGCTGTCCTTTTTACGTGTCCTACGTTCTCCACACCACAATTGTCATACATGTTCATCTGTCAAAAGCACAACAGTGGAGATAGTAGTTTTCAAGTCTCACTACAGTTCTTATAGCACAACTCATCTCTTCCATCTCTTACTGACACTGCAACTCAACGATATTAGCTCACCAGCCTGTCAACACTCAGCCCACCTAACCCAAACATTAGGTTAGGAATGAACCCGGTTACTTGTTGGATTCTGCTGTTGACCAACAGGTGGTAGGGGTAAGTCTGGGTTGCCTGTCTGTCATGCTGCAGGATGAGGAGACCAAAGCAACAGAAGGTCAACTAAAATAAGACTGGATCAAAACAAATTCCACTCTCACTCAAAACAACCATTCCAACCATAAAAAACTGAAAAAAATGTAAGCGACCTCAACAGTACAATGCAATCTTGATTATAAATAAAGAAAAATGTCAACTCTGTCACACAGATTTGTAAACAACACTGCTCACTGCAAGTCTTTGCAGTATAGCCATGCGCTCACTCAACATACACATATACTATTAAGTCCATTATGTAGTATTTGCAGTCACATCAGAGTAGTATGCATCCATATGTGTTCGCCTGCATGTGTGTAACACCACATTGTGTTGATTCCCCTCCTTGCTGGAACAAATGTCAACTCTACAACTCCCCCTCCTCCCCCTCTCCTCTGCTCTCCTCCCCAAAACACAGGATAACACAGTACAGCCTCCCAGTTGGGTTTCGCTTAAGAGGTTTATCGGTATGTTGCTAAACATTCTGACCTTTTTTTAATCCTTAATGCGCTTAAAATGTTTCAAACCCTCCTAATCCCCCTGGCTATCCCACACAGATGTTCACTCAGCTCTTTTATTGGATGTTATTTTATTCTCTGTTATTTATATATTTAGAAACAGCTATATATTTCCATGCTATCTTTTTAAATTATTTATGTGCATGTGTCATATCAGAGTATACTTCTTCTTCGCCACATAGCGCCACGTAGTGAACATCCAAGCCATCTGTTGCCAGAGAGGGTTGTACAGTTGGAGCAAATGTAAACAAAGAAGGTTGACAAAAAGATCAGAGTTTTAGGGTGATTTGTTGGCCTTTGTAAACACGATACTGAACAAGAAACTGTGGACTCTGAAGCGTTTTCCTTGAGTACGTTTTTTTCTTATGGAAGATAGTTCATACAGAGTTGGTGCTGCTGCTGCCAGGAGTAAAACCTTATATGTTTGAGCCAGAAAATGACTGATGATCCAAGACCCATAATGGATGGGTAACATGGGTGCAGAGGCTAAAACAAGCATTGATCAGAACAATAACCATCTTCAGAAATTAAGCTAGAGCGAATAAACTGATATTCCATTTTGATTATTTTCCCTTGATTGATTTCCATGCATGGTTACACATTGTATGCTGCTGCAGCAGCCAAAATTACAGGACAGAGGACTTCATTTTGTGACTTGTGCAGAACTGAATTGGGTGTCGCCCTCCCCACAGCGCACATCGCTCTTCATGTTGTAATTAATATGGTAACTTGGACCAGTCATTTTGGGTGTTAGATGGTTCTAGTTGACCAGCTGTGAGTCGGTATGCCGATCGTTCCTGGCAGTGGTGATGGATGCTCTGGTCGTTTTTCAGGTCCTCCCAGCATATATTGTTGGTACTTGAAAATGAAATATAGCCATTTCACTACACCATGCTGCTCCTCCTCTTCCATTATCCTAAAACCTGGCGATATTCTAAATCTATGGATCAGGAGCTTTTCTGCAGTGGAATACAACTAAATCCCACTAACGGACAAATGTGATTTTAAATGTAAAAACACAGATATTTGTGCTTCATGAGCATTAGCCTTACGTATCAATGCTTCTTTCTGTAGAATAATGTCTGCTACGACATCTCTGAGTCACGTGTGCACAATACACAACTTGGTTTGTTGTAAGGGGAAATTTTATCTAGGTACATCATGATTTACAAGAAAAAATAGCAAAACAAGTTGAAAAATTAGCTTTTATTGAGAGTGAAATATATATTCCGTAAATTGGATTGACTTCTAGTGTTAGGCCCGGTTTACATGACAACAATCCATTGAAAATGGGATTTCTTTTTTTTCATTTCTGTTAACACAGCTACACAGCAATGTTTTAATTACAATCTCCACGCCACTAGTATGTGGTATGATCTCTGAAATCCAATAACACGAGCAAAGAAAACGGATAAGAAAATGGGCACATCGTTGGAGAACCTCAAAAGAGTCACCAGCACAAGTAAGTACTCTGCAATCTGCCTTCATTATTGCTGATATCTTCGTTTTCTGGGGGTTTTAAACTGTTCAGTCGTTAGCTCTTAGTTGTGCGCATTCACTTCTACTGATTTCAGTCATAGTGCACATGAGCCAGGGCTTCCCCATAAGAAAGTCTCCATAATTCCTGTCTACAGAACAATGGAGACCAGGACGTTTTCGAACCATTACACTCTGGAACCCCCACTCAAATTGTGCCATTTTCAAAGAAAACTTTGTCATGTAAACGAATGGTAGAAAAGCGACTAAACCTTGCCATTTTCACCAGAATTTGGCCAGCTTGTGTAATGAATGAAAATAAAAAGCTGAGCATGACTAGAAAAACATTATCTTCACATGAGCATAAAAGTACAAATATACTTTAATAAATTAAGGATCAATAGACAGAGCAATATACCAGCAACAGACATACAAAGATAAAATCATCAGTGATTCAGCTTTCAGCAAGTGTTAGCAGTCCTGTAGGTCTCTCACTCACTATAAACCAGACAAATTTCAGCATAAAAAATGTCAAAGCATTGCATGGATATGCTACAGGCAGCTAAGAGGAGCGAATGGTGTAGTCCTGGAAATAGCCACCAGAGTTTTTTTTCAAATAAAGGATTGCTGTAAACTCTTAAAATGGAAACAGCAAGAAACATAAATAAATAAAGATTTTACCAAGGTGTAAACTAGGGATCTCCTGCACAAAGGCAGAGTGTTATAGAACTCCAAGACACCAAAATGCCATGTCCACCTATCGTGTCGTGTGCCACATATGTATATATGAATGTATGTGTGTGTGTGTGTGTGTGTGTGTGTGTGCTTCCCTGCATCACAGTGCCACCGTGCCAGGCTGGCAGGCTGTGTGGTGAGGTGGCAGAGAAGGGCTCTGTATGTGTGTGTATTTATATTTTTGTGTGAGCCTGTGTGTGTGTGTGTGTGTGTGTGTGTGTGTGCTTGTGTGTGGAGCAGGTGTGCCTGGCCGCCCTGCACAGCTTGCTACCCATCTGTGCTCCCGTCTGTGTGCCGCCTGCGCCCACGCGCTGCCAACAGCACGGCACTACGGCAAGAAGGCCCTGGAGAGAGGGATACTGAGTTACGAGGGGAGGGATGGAAAGAAGGATGGAGAGATGGGGAAGAACGAAGGGAGGAGAGGGATGTACCCAGTGAGAGGAGGGGTTTAGGGGAGGGAAATTACACAGCAGGGAATTATTTGTACAATTAGAAAAGAGGTGAAAAAAAGTCAGCAGGTTATGGATTTGGAGAGTGTGTATAAACTTGCAGGGAATGGATGGAGCTGATGATAGACTGGAGGTTTGGGGGGAAAATGTGTCTGGCCAGAAGCTCCGTAGTTACCACGCATACCACCCCTCACACTTACAGCCCCAAACCCCCCCCCAACCCCCACCCCCACCTCCCCAAACCTCTCTCCATTACCCTCTTTACCTCAACTACTCAATTATGAGAGTACCACAAGGTATTGTGTAATGTATCTTTATAGCAGTGTTGGGACTGGCAGCACAAACCTCCAAAAATGAGTCAAACTGAAAGCAAACAAAGTAAAGCTGTGTAGCCAGTGCCAGCATCGCCCAAAAAGCTTCAATTCTATGGACTTATCTACTAATAATCTGGAAGAATCTTTAAAACTCTAAATATATTTCAGACATCTACTTGATATAAACAACAAAAAAAGACTGGTAGGAGAAAAACAAGCAAAAAAAAACAAAACTGAAAAGAAGTAATTTAACGTGACTATCGGTGGTATTTCATCAGTTAAATGAAGAGTCAAACTATCTACAATGATCCCAATGTTTTGACGTCCATGTTTGGTTTGATGTTCACATTTAATTCTTCAATCTCACCAAAGCATCTATGTTTAGTTAATGTTACCAAAAGGGTCAGTTTTTCAATGTGCAAAACTAAAGCTACATCAGTCAAGTTTCTTTTATAGAGTTAAAAGTGACTCATAGATTGAGCATTCACACACATGCCATGACCTGCTTCTCCAAGTCAGAGCATATGAAACAAAGCTTTGGAATAAACATCACTCCGAGTACTCCGAGTGCTGGAAGATTGTCCTTTTATTTTTGGTTACCATTTTCTTTCACCAAATTCAAAAACAATCAACACAAATTAAAGAAATACAAAAAACATCCTGTGGACAAATATATTTAGGTAGAACGGCAACACATTACATAAATGCCATTGCACAAAATACTGGAAATAGTAAGAAATTAAAAAATAAAAAATATGATTAAACTTGAAAAATGTGTTTGGTTACATTGTTCTTTCCCTTGCAAAAGTTCTTAAAGTACTCTGCATGACTACTAATATGTCAATATCTATGAGACGTTTTCCTTTGGAGTTTTGAAAAGATATCAAATTTGCTGCTTCAAGTCCTGAAGGACCTCAAGGGTTCAAGGAGTTGAGAAACACACACACACACACACACACACACACACACACACACACACACACACACACTTCCTGCATAAGGACCTCATATGCGCTGTGGCTGTCTTTACTGAATATATCTGAATCTATCTATAAATCTATAATCTGTAAATGTCTTAAAAATGAGGAGGCTGTAAAAACACATTTTTTCCTACTTTCCATCCTTCATGAGGGTTTACATACAAATGATCTGTTAGATTAACAGTGTTCAGTGTGTGTATGTCTGGTTGAGGTTGGGGGCCCCAGCACGGTTCACGACCCAGCCTAACAGAGTGTGAACGTCCTCCTGCCGAGCTGATACTGATATAACTGTCCTGTAAGTGGTGTTGACACCAGCATTATTATCCTGTCACCCTCCATCTCTACTCAGTTTAAAGGAGTCAACTGGAGCGGGGGCCCCTGAGCGTATCGAGGGCCAGTGCCTTTGGAAAGCCCTGATCCAGTCCAAATAAATACAGCTGCACAAAGGCCGGAAAGGGAAAGAGAAGGGGAGCACCGGGTGGAAGAAGGAAGAAGGCGGTGCACTTTCTCTCACTGCTACTGCCACACAGCTTTAACTTAACACAAACATCAGTGATGCACACACATACAATAAGAAGGAATTGCTGCAGTAGGGGGTTATCACCACCAGGTGGCATTTTGCTGGCACATGTACACCATGGTGAAATGCAAATAAAGCAACAAGGCCTTGGGCCAGGCGTCTCAGCTAGCTCAGACTTCACTCTCTAGACTGTGGAGAGGAGCAGGCCAGGAATGGAGACAAAGACATGAAAAGGGAGAGAGATGTGATGTGAATAAATCCAAAGTGAAATATGTGGCCGTAAATACTGAGATGTGAGTAGGAGCTTATCATCCCTGCATTTTGCCCTGAGATAGGGAGACCCTCGCACAGCGTGCACATTGCTCTGTTTAAAGAAAGTGTTTCGAATCAAAATGCTGCACACTCTTTAGGATAAGCAGATGAAAGCTGTTTGAGGTGGAGAAAGTGCAAGCACACAGTGAAACGGGAGAAACCCAGAGCAGAATGAAAGAATCATTTTTAAAAGAGAACCATGATTAAAAAAAAATACAAGAACATTTTGGAGAAGGCAGCATAAACCTTTAGAAAGCTGTTTAATATGAAAGAAAGAGTACAGTGCCAAGCTGAGAGCAGAGCTCCAGGGTGAGGGAAGGGCCTGTGCTGAGACTTGGATTTCTCCTCCCCAGTCCCTTTTTCCCTTTTCCTGCTGCCCTACATACACACTGTAGGTCTGGGGACTGTAGGTCTTTGTGCTGGGGCTGTTACACACACTGCCTGTCTGGCCAGCTAACGGGGTGCTTTAAGGTAAACCTCAAACGTGTTCATTTGATGAAACTGTCACTTCAGATTTTATTTTCATCCATATTCTTCTACCTGTTTAAATCACTGCTCAAACAACTTTGACCACCGGACTGCTGTTTACCTCTTGCATTTGTTTATTGTTATTTCTTTGGCCTCTATCAGCGCTGTCACACTTTTCCGCCGTTTTATTTCTCCAAGTCTTTGCATCTCTTTCATGATTCATACAAGAAAGCAAATTACACTGATAGAAGGCTGGTACACTAGCGCAGCCAAGGACACGCCGATAAGAATATAAAAACATCCTCAGCACCCGCACACACACACACAGACACATGCACACACACACACACACACATATACAAAGCCTCAAAGTGATACTAAGCAAGGTTGGCAACTTCTCCAAAAAGCACCACTGAGATAACAGTGATAACAAACATTCTTCCAGCAGCCAAGTACTTTTTTTTCTCCTGAGGAACACTTCAATGAAAATTCACAGCAAATGTGCCACTTTATGAACATAACTATACGTCAGCTGGTGGATGCGCTGTGCTGGAAAGCAAAAGACCCAATTACTGAGGAACACTTAAGTTCTTTCCCCGTGAGAAAACAGAGTTATGAAAATGAATATAAAATTTATCCATCTGAATATATTTGAATATTAAAGAAAGAACGCACAAAAGTCAAAGTAATTTCCTGATGTAAAACTTTTCTTAATATATGTATTAAGTCAACTGCACTGCCTCAACTGAAGTAATTTGGCTTTTGCTTTAGAGTTTATTGAGTTGCACAACAACCGTCTACATCTTACAGTAGGTGTTGGACACTTTCCCCTGCTTGATGGAACACATACAGTGCAGATCTCAGTGGGCTGGACTCTGGCACAGTATGCATCTCACTGGGAAGTATAAACAATACAAGAGTCAATCCTGTCAGTGCGTGCCAAGAGGACAGGAGGAAGGGGACATGCAGGAATGTAGGGAACAGTGTGAGGAGGGAATTTAAAATGCAAAAAGAGATGCAAGCAAGGCAGAAGAAAATATACCAATCTATACTGTACATACAGGGAAAACTCCCTGGCGAGCAAACTTGATTAAAGTGTTCACACTGTCACACTGACAACACACAGATACACATAGGCATGAGGAAAGGAGGTTGACACTGAAGGCTGTCCTGCCAAGTGGTGATCACCTTTGACCCTTTTCTTTGTGGTTAGAGTTGATGCCAGTCAGACAGCTCATTGTAAGGACAAGGAAAGCAAAACAATCTGAATGTGTTTGTGTTTTGGCAGGTACTGCACACAGTGGTGTGGACACATTCTAGCCAATCACAGTGATGTCATAAAACATCAGGATATGAAAGCAAACTTTGACAAGAGTTGATGTTACATCATTTTGTCTCACGTCAACAGACATCTGAGCTGTCATTGGTGGATTTTAGGTGATGTGTATTCCAGTGTGTGAGTATGTTTAAGCACTGCTGTGCATACTGAGGATTACAGAGCATGTAAGGAACAGTGGGAGGGTGGACTGGAGATGGCATGACTGTGACTTTATGCCCTGATGCTTCACATCTCACGAGTTGAACTGCCATATTCTCCATTTTCGCTCATGTTCGGTCTGTTAAACCAAATCCATTTTCTTCCAAATCCAGATTGGGTCTGGGAAGAGTTTAGAAAGTCAGCTCAGCATAAATCTACCATTTCAAAGGTTTCCAGATCTGCTCCAAACCACACTCATGGCAACTGGAATATGATTCTATCGGCTGCATCCAGTTATACTTAAGCATACTATCATGCTGTTATTAGTAGTTGACTATGCGCTACAAAAGTAAATGAAAGAAACATGTGCAGGCAGACCTCATTAATATCTGCTATACTTCTCATACAAGAATTTGCATCTTCATGAAAAATGCTGCAAAACAATCAGTAATCGTTAGTTATTTCACCACTGAAATACAGAGGGATGGGGAAAATGCAAGTCACTGTTCAGATGGGTATACTGGATTCTTTTCAGGTCTTTTTTCTCAGGTTGGTGTTCTAGTCAGCTTCTCAGCCTCCATGAACTTAACTGTACTGGCCGCTGATATATGATGTTACACTTTAAAGTGTCTATTCCATAATCATTTTGTCTTTGTTTTAAAATAGGAAAATCCTGTTTTACAGTGGCTTCTCTTTTACACAGTGTTTTATTGTCACGTGTACTTCTAATGTAGATAACTACAAGCTGCTCAACAAAGAAGAATTAGCATAGAACAAATTTATCTTGTGAGCTGACTAGTGATGTCTGAATACACAAAACAAATATTTTCAAAAACAGTAGTTTAGTTGCTTTAGTTGCAAATTTTAATAAACCTGGTTTTCTCAGAGAAGCAATTAGGTGCACATATACTCCCACAAAGGCACTACGCACAAAATTAAAACGCAAGGCATTTGGTAATGATCACACAGTTTCACAAAAGCAGGCACACACACAGGCATACACTTGTCCCCATTGTGTGTAGCTTGGTTAATGCCAGCAGCAAGAGGAGCTTAGGGCCAAAGGGTGAGGTCATGTGAGGAAGCCAGAGCCAGGCGCAAGAGCCAGCCTGAAATCAGCCCAGTTGCTATCACCAATGGGTGACCCTGTCAACATGTGCTTGTATGTGTGGGTGATTCCTTGGATGTGATCAGTGATACGGCTGAGAGCTCCAACTGCACTAATAAGTCAGCAACATTTTTGGTGTGTAAGGATGTAGTGAATATCAATGGAGGACCATGATGCTCATGAATGAACAGCTGGCTAAAGAATTCTGTGCAAAACATTCAGCCTAAAAGACGCCTGCTACACAGCTTCTACCAAACTCTAGTTGGGCTGAAAATAAAAGCCTGATATTAATAAGCCAAACATTAAAATGAAATACAACATAAAAGATGTTTGTGATTAAATTAGGATGTTGGTATCACAGAAAACCAAGTTAATTTTTGTGAGCAATGCAGACTGAATAAGATTATACAGCCCATATGAACATGGGCTAACAAAGTGATGGCGATAACCTTCACAGCGAGCATCGCTTCGAACAGCTTGGAGTCCGAACAAACAAGTGAGGGTACCGACACAGGCGACTATATAAACCAATCAGATTGTAGATGCACAATAAAGCAGAACCCCATCTGTCTAGCAGTATAGACACTCAATGGGGAGCTGCATCACTGGCACATTGGGTCAATTATATGCGTGTGTTTGTGAGGATGAAGGACTGGGCATGAGTGACTGAGTAGAGGATAAAAACAGACAAAGACCAATGCATTGTATCCATGCCCATACACCCATGTTTTCTCCCTGTAACCTTTTGCCATCTTTAGTCTCTGCTGCCAGAAAAAGGGCAGTCAGTCTGGGCAGAGGACAGGAGGCAACTCCAAGGCATGTGCCAGACAACAGAGGCCTCTGGTCTTTGCAGAGTTTGGATCCCATACAAAGAGTGTGTGTGCCCACAGCCCACAAGTTGCTGAAACACTGCACACTGACATAACATTTGTTTATGTGTGGGTCTCTGTCCTGGTTTATCTGCTACATTCAGCCAGTTCTTTATTTTACCCCCTTCCAAATATTGCTACAAAGAAACCAAATAGATTGATCTAGCTGTGTATAACCATAAGTGTTTAACACCACCACAAACAACCACCACAGCCACCAGCACCTCCAAGTGCTTAGCCTATAATCCAAGTCTGCTTAATGTCTTGTCCCTAATTCTAATTCTTAATCTAACTCACATCCTTGCCACAATCACCCTTCACATCTCTCCTGTACTATGTCTGAGCGTCACCACGCACGCACACACGCACGCACACACACACAATGTCTATCTATATCTACATGGCTACACATCTGTGTTTTCTTTTACTGCGCTGTATTGATAATCCATACCAATAGTGCTTTGCTGAGCTTCATCAACTCAGTTAAGTAAAACGACATCCAGTTCCAGAACAGACCATAAAGACAATGGGAGGTTTATTCCAGAAAGAAGGTTTAGTGAAGCCTCAGTATCTGTTAAGCCCTTAGGTGAGAACATCTGAGCTTTCGGTTTTAGTTTGTGACTAAGTTTGATACAGTTACCACAATAAATTACAATGCAAACCCATCCTTACTGGTTTTAAACAAAACCACAGGTTTCTCTATGTCACATCTTGTCACGCCTGAAGGACAAGTATGACTTGTTTAATTTCTTTAGAACTAAAACCGTTTTGCATAGTCGTTCAAACTACTAATCAAATGTGACTGCCATCAGTCTTCAATCTGAACGGTTCAGGACCCGAAAGGAACCCACGTGTGCAGAAGTAGAATGTAGATGTCACACAGCAGCACACTGATTATGGAAGTAATAATAGATGCTCTGTGTTATTATTAAGTTGCTGAACAATGGGAGCCGACAATATTATGAGCACATCAGAACAAGACAAAGAAAGGTAAGAAAAGAGAGCACAGCTATTAACAATGGCCTTTATTGGAGCAGTGACTGCTGCAGCTGTAGAGAAGTCTGTGTAGATACATAGTCGGAGCCAGGACAATGATGTAAAAGTCAAATAAAATGCAACATGATGGCGCGGTGCTGATGGCGAAGGGGTTAAGCGTGCGACCATATACAGAGGCTACAGTCCTCGAAGCGGCCGTCCCGGGTTCGAGTCCCGGACCTGGTGACATTTGCCGAATGTCTCCCCCTCTTTCTACCCCCCTTTCCTGTCTGCCTACTGTCAAAAAATAAAAAATAAAGGCCCCTAGTGCCAAAAAAATATCTTTAAAATGCAACATGACTGTTCTGACTAAAGATGCTTTGAAAACTATTGGATATGTATCTGATTTAGTACCACATGTAAAAGTGGCAAATTTAGGATTTTTCCGGAGGTAAAAAGATAGTAATTGGGCCGTCCTGACTGCCATGAAGTCGGATATGGGATGCATTGGCCTGCAGTGTGAATGCAGTCTATGTCAAGTGTGCTAGCTGAACTAACTTTAATCTCCGACCAGCTGAAAAGTCCACATTCACTTCAGAACTACTCAGCTTGATGGTTTATTAAGGTCACTGATGCTGATTACAGATTCTGACACAGGACACTTGAACATAAAAACCTAATCCCACAATCAATAAATCTCTTTCCCACATGTTAGATGTCATTAAAGACTCAAATAAGCTTTCAATGACACGGTGTGGACCAATAAATCGTGGAGTAATGTATGTGTGTGTACTGGGCAGAGGGTTTTGTGTAAGCAGACCTGATCCTCTGTAATCTAACCAGTGATGTAAGGCCTGGTGCAGCCACCATAATACGTTACATAACCATAAAAAACAAGGCTTCTGTACCACCGGGTTCAATAGGTTTATTCTTAGGGTTTTTAGCTTTGTTGTCAGAATCAAATATATATATGAAGTCAGTAATGTACTTAAAGCAATGCAACATCTACAGTTAACTCACCATATATTTTGTAAGAAAGCTGCACTCCATTAAGAGGACATTTAATTTATTTAAACTGATGCAGAGGAGCAGTATACACAAATGGCAACATTCAAGCCACCAAAACGTGTACAGTCTGCTCCCAGCATACGTCCCCAGCCCCCAACTGTTCCAAGTTGAGGGGAAAAAGCTTTTGATTTGGTTGTGACTGGCAGCTCATGTAAACACTGCAGCTAGCGAGGGGCAGGAGAGAAAGTTGAACGCTTGCCAAAAGCTGCAAAGCCAAATTTGGCCCTTTAGCACTGTATGCATGTGTGCATATGTGATGAAAAAGGTTCTGTTAGTGCAGGCATGGGTTTGCACAGTATGGGAGCATATGTGTCTGCATTTGAAACAACTTACATAACAGCAAGGGTCTATGGATGAAAGCTAAATTAAATAAGTAAAGTGAGTAACAGGAGAACCTAGTTAGAGATAAAAATTAAAGTGGGACAAAGTGTATCAAGAATATATGGTAAAATATCCACATGAGAAGGAGACAAAATGCAGGAATATACAATTTAGAGTGGGTTAAGGAAAAAAAAGTATTGTCAAAACTGAAACTTTTAGTCTTTGTTAGCAAATAGTCTCTCTAATGTAGAGATACAAAGTTTCAGGTTTTGAAGAAGAACATTTAGCCAAGAAAACTCAGAAGAGACCTTTAAGAACAGACACCAGACTGCTTGGATGCTACTGCAAAGAGATTAGGTAACTAAGACGCTGCCCTCAACAGTTAATAGGGCTTGAGTCAGACAGAAAACAGAGTGTGAGAAAGTGTCAAGAAAGAGACCAGGAAGAAAGATGAGGATCCAAGGACAGAATAGGATGAGAACAGACAAAAAGCATGAATGTGAATAAGAAGGAGAAACAAGATAAGGGAAGAGCAAAGGAGAGAAACAGAGTGAAAAAGAGAAGCATGAAGGCTTGTTTCTGGTTGGACTCCAAGAGCCAGCATCTGTTTGGCTTGGGCTCAGAAAAGTCTAGTGTTTCACCCTACAGCGCCCGGGGGAATGCTATTCCAGGCTGCATAGGCTTCTATGAAAAACAGCTTTATGTGGAAAAGTGGATATGGAGGGAACCGGAGAAGAAGAGGCAACATGGGAAGGAAAGAAAGCAGAGCAGAGACAAGAGGGAGAAGGAAGGGAAAAGGTGGGAGAAGAGAGAATGTGAGAAGTAGAAAGGGTTCACATAGGAGAGAATAAGACAAGACAATAAATTGTAATAAAGTGCTGTTTGACAAAGTGAAATGAAATTGAGAGAAAGGACAAAGACAACTGGAACTGAGGGTAAGATTAGATTCACCTGCAGGTAGTCCTTTGCAATCTAATTTATTCTAAACTCAAAATAGTGAAGGTGCGAAGTAATGAGGCAACTACAAAAAAGGATTTGTGCCCCCCCCCCCCCCCCCCCCCCACCCCCCTCAGCATCTGGACAGCTGTGTTGTGCCTCTCAGCTCCAGGCCTCCTCACCTGTCAGTCATACGACTCAAACACCCCAAGGGACTCCTAACAGCTGGCAGACAGGTGTTAAGGCTGTCTATCTCCCCAACCACACCTTCATGTGCCTGTTTCTGTAATATTGTATCTCTGCACTGATGTCAGGCTATTCTTAAGCTTCTATATGGCTCAGACTTGGAGCTAATTGTATGCTTGATGTCTTGCTGTTGGAAAAAAAGATCTAACTAGACTATATGCGGCTGCAAATGGTAAACCACCAGAAAAGCAAGAAGTGATAAATGATGTTTGGACCGTTTGTGTGTGTGTCTCGCGCGCACGTGTGTGTGTGTGTGTGTGTGTGTGTGTGTGCGCCTGCACTGCAGAGAGAGCGAGTTATGGTATTAAAGCAGAGCCCTGTGCTTAATCTAAAGCAGAGGCACTTTCTCCTGGAAAAACAATGAGGGAAGTAAAGGTTTACATGAGTTAATTGACAGAAAGAGGAGAGGGGGAATAGATGGATAGGCGAGCGGAAGAAGTTGCAAGGCAAGAAAATAAACATATAGGGGAGTTACAGCATGACGATAGATTGAGGGAATAGGTCAGAGAGAATGAAATGAGAATGTGACGCAATGAAATAATGAAAACATTCTTTTTATTACCTCACCACCACCCTTTCTAAACAAGCCTTTAACTGCACCAGCCATTTGATTTTCCTGCTATCGTCTCAGCTTTTAATCATAAAACCCATGAAGCCTAACTGTACTGTAAAACATTTCTGCAACACAGCTTTATTCATGTTATACACAGGATTGATTTTCATTTAATTATGCAGTTGAAAGGCTCCCCCCCCCTCCCCTCTTTCTCTCTCTCTCTCTCTCTCGCGCTTTCAGTCTAACTCCATCTAGATCCTCCTGGAACACATAAGCCTGTACGATCAGCTTTGGAGGGGATTTCAGTCATTTTAAAGCATTTCACTTGTCCAGCGAGGATTGATGTTGAGTAAAGACCAAAACCACCAGACCCTCACATAAAGCTCCTTAGGATTGGCTGAGGACATTACAGCAGGAGATAAAGAGGAGATGTAGGGAGGAGAAGGATGACCAGAGGCCTTGAAATTCCTGAGATGAAAATAAGTGTGAAGAACTTTCTAAATTGTTGCCAGGCGCTGTAGTTTTGTTTCTGTGTGTTTGTTGCAGGAAGGGTGGACTAAGATAAAACTTAAAACAATAACACTAGGTAGTTTGACAAACTGAGAACCTTCTTCTGCTAAAAACTGCAAGAAATGTTAGAGTAAAGATTATTTTAAGACTGTAAGCAGTTATTTAGCATATGTTTTAAGTTTGGCTATACTGTAAATTGTAAAATTATTCACATCCCTTGAACTCTATTATAATTTGTCACATTAGAACCTCAAACTTCTTTGTAATTTATTGGGAGTTTAATTGACAGACCAACACAAAGTAATGCATAGTTGTTAAGTGAAAGGATATGGATACATGAATATTTTGTTTTATATAAATAACCAGACAAGTGTTGCGGTGCATTTGTATTCAGCTGTATTCTTGCTGCATGTTTAGGTTAATCTTTGCCCCAGTCATTTTCTCTGTATCCTGGTGTGTGGCAAACTGCAAGCAGGACTTCTAATGGTTTATTTTCCAACATTGCCTTTTGTTCTCACTACATTTAAATTTAAGTTAGATGACTAGTAGTTGCCCTGTTGACAGAATATCACACCTGCGCTGTGGATTTTTGCAATCCTTCCCAAAGTTACATGGGGCCTCTTGACTATGTCCCCAGGCTTTGCTCTCCTTTCCTAGCTTATTAGTTTTGATGGATGTCCATATCTTGGTGGGTTTGCAGTTGTGCATTGTGTTTTTTCATTTTAACACGATGCATTAAACGGTGCTCTATAAGACGTTCAAAGCTTGGGATATTGTTTTAGAATCTAACCCTGTTTTAAACTTTATCCCTGTCCTGTCTGCTGTGTTCCTTGGTCTTCACGATGTTGTTTATGCTAAGAAATCCTCTTATAAACCCCTGGGACCTTCGCAGAACAGCTGCATTTACTCTAAGATTAAATCACACACAGATGGACTAATTAGGCAAATTCAGGTTGGCTGTATTTATTTAGGGGTTTTAGAGGAAAGGGGGTAAATGCAAACCCACAGTTAATTTTCGGATGATTATTTGTAAAGAATTTAAAAACCAAGCATTGTTTTCCATCCTCTTCACAACTGTGCACTACTTTGTGCTGAAGGGTTATGACTACTTTTGCAAGGCACTGATTGGTTACCGTTTGTTCACATTGGAAGACAAGTAGTAAATTACTGAGACACTAATGATTGCATTTACTCCTAAAGCTCTTATATAAGTGAACTTTTAGTTAATTGCCCTGATCAGACAAGTAAGACAGAATTTACCTTAACAGCATGGCCTTTCCCTGGCTTAATGCCACTCTGCTATCCTTTGTTCAGCCAATTATTACATGGACTCATTACTGTATGGCTAAGACTATTTCATACAGCTCAACAGCTTGCCTTGATTGCATTTCATTTCAATTTAGAGACAAATATGGAAAATCTGCAGATGAAGGATATGCTTCATATGGAAGAAAAGATGCACAAACATGTTTTCATTCATAGAGCCATATGGGCCATAAATTGGATCGTTTGGCTGTTTTAATGAGTGTTTATATGAATGTTTACTGCTACTTTAGAAGCATCTGCATTCGACAAAACTCTTGTCCTACTTGGTGATGAGGCAGCCATATGATTTCACTTATCCGTGGCCTTGGTCCGAGAGTCTCTAAACTGAAGATAGTGACAAACAAATAATCCCCTTTTCCTTCAATTACCCCCTCCTCCTCCCTCCATCAATCTCTTCTTTCATTCTTCTCTTTTCCTTTCAGTCAGCACTCAGCTTTCCCTGCGTCTCCTCCTTTCTCACCCCATTACCATGCTTACTTTTGGCCTCATTTTACACAAACTCTCCTCTTTCCACTCCTTTTCGCCCTTTACGCAAGCACTTTCTAATTACACTGTATTTGTAATACCAATACGCCGCAGTCTACTTTGTATATATATTTTTGCTGTTTTCATGAAACTCGCATGCCTTTTCTCTCCGATGTACAAAGAATGTAATGCAGGGACAAGGATAATGTAACTCCCTTCAGTGGTATATATGGATAGGATACCAAAGTCCACTTCCTGTTACACAATCCTGGAGATGTTGACCATCTTAACTCCAAGGAAGCAGTTCCATCTTTATATACAAGATAGAGGGGGTGTCGGAGAAAGAAAAGAACAAAAAGAAAGGAACTAATTTCCTCCTGTAAATACTCTGATTGTGAAGATGCAAGGTGGAGTAAACCTTGATCTAACAGGTTACACCTGCGGCTTGCTAAGACTGGTCCAATATCTATCCATGCTATAAGTTAACTGGTGGAATATATGAAGTCTTCAATGCACTCAGGGCCTGTGACACAACGCTTTGTTAGCAGAGGTGGTGATGTAACCCACTCGAGGCTTTTGTGGTGAAACTACTGACACCCTAACTGACTGACATGCTGTTGGGAGGGAACAGGCAGAAAGAGCGTCGAGAGGAGGGTGAGTGGTTAATGTGAAATCAGAAAATAATCACTTGGTGTGTTAGAGTTCATATCATCAGCTTCAAAAGTATTACTGCTCTATACCATTCCAACCAATGTGCGTGATCAATGAGCTTGTATCAGGCTGTTTTAGCTTGGGCTGGCTGCAGTTCAATACTCAGCCAGGCCGGGGCAGAGAGCTCAATAAGGCCTGATTATTAGCACTTGGTCTTGGCTAACACAGGAAGATACTTCTGCCAGCTGAAAGTGATTATTAGAGCTTATTGATAAGATAATAGTGAATTAGGGTTAGTAGGGATTGTTTAGAGAGGATTACTGACAGAACAGGAAGGGATATCGGAACCATGATGACAGCAATAGGGACGCCGAGGATGTAGGTAATCACATTAGTATTGAAAACGCACAGAAGATGAGGAAAATAAAAGGAAGGGAAAAGCTGTGAAAGGGAGGTTGATATTTAATACATGACTAAAACATCACTTAAAGGATGGACATCAAAGACCTGGCATCAGATTCTTAATCTTCTTTACAAAGATATTATTTTCATCACAAATCAGCTTGTAACTATTTAGAAAAGCTGCTTCAATAAACTAAGTTCAGCTACTTTTATCTAAAACTATGTGACACTGAACAATGTTTACGTTAAGGTTTATATGGACACAGATGTGAGTATTTTAAATGAGATACCCAACACTGTTATTAAAAAACATTACACCACTGCAGATGAACCGAAAAACCAGCAGGTGACCTCAATCCGTCAGCTTGATTAACGGGATGCGAACTCATGAATACAATTTCTTTCCAGCCAGTGAACACAACCATACTAGTGAGTCATACTGACAGCAACACTCTTTGTTGCGGATGCTGTTAGTGAGTGAAGAAGACTCAAGGTCTTCTCAGTGTCAGAGAGGTGTTTAACATGAAGTCTGAGGAAGGACAGGTATGTAAGAAGCTACTGAAAAGGTAACTTTCCTCAGACATGTCCAGACATGTTTACAGTTTGCAGTGGATTCAGATTATGAAAAAGCAATAGAGAGCAAGACGTTCAGAAGCCAACAGGAAGGTCTGAACAAAGTGCAGCAAGGCTGTTCTGTTTTATTCTTTCAACCTCTGTCTGTCATGAAGAATTCTGGATATGTAAATATGTTTTTTTGGAAATCTCAAGGTTAAAGTAAGGATCTACATTCTCCAAGTATTGCACATAAAGACTGTTGGTTTTGTATTGCTAACCTGTTCACCACTAAAAGATGCTTGAGCAAGTTTCAAATGTCAGCCCTGTAACTGTTTTGTCTTTGTTTTGTGACATTGCCGCTGCTCCTAAAATAAACAGTTAATGGCCACTAAAGGAAGGAGGGCAAGAAACATGTTTTTTATGCTGTTCCTACATCGTTTTATATTATAGTTACTAAAGACAAATTGGAATCGGTTAAAATTTGAATTGAAAGTCAAATCTTTACAAAAACTACAGAGTAATAACCCAAACAATTATTGTCAGTGTCTCCCTTTACAACATACAGACAACTGGTGCAAATGAAATCCCATCATATTTGTTTTTTTAAATCACTCTTATTATCTGTACTGCATTTAAAATAATTTCAGGAAAAAACTATACCCTAGTGCAATAATAATGGGCTGTTCTTCAAATATTCCAAGAAGGTAATGAAGTTTACAGATGAAAGAAAAAGATTTTGAGTCTCATTTCCTCTGTCTTCTGAGTGTAACTATGATAAGTAATTGATTAATATACAGGACTGAAAGCCAACGAGCTCAGAGAGAGGAATATCTGTAGTAAAAGGATAACAGAGTGCTAGCTGGGTTGAGACACCAAGCCTATCAAACACAAGGAGTGACTCGCTCAGATTAAGTCTCCTCTAGCTTTTCAAACAACAGTGACAGATGCATACCCCTCCGCACTTCCATTTGTCAGAGATCTATTCCTGCACTTAAAGCAGACACTCTCTTTCACACACACACACACACACACACGCACACATTAATGGCTTATGCTACCTTTGTCACCTCCCACGTACTGGTTATCTCCAATGACACAAACCCACAAGATCCCCTACCCAATTTCCATGGATGCAGCCTAAATGGAGCTGTAAGCAGCATTAAGCCTGACAGCGAAAAAAGGAACAGAAAAAAATGCCAATGGAGGAGAAAGAGAGGGAGGTGGATGGAGGGAAATAAGGGAAGCGGTAGGGGAAAGAGGGGAGAAAAGGGAAGTGGATTTCTATTTAATTCACTGACTTTTAATCTTTGCCTTAAAATATATTTAGGCAGGCTTTTTTGTGATTAAGAAGCAAACTCTCTGGATGTTGCACCCAGACAAAAGCAGACATAATGAACTTCAGTACGTTCTACACCATGAGACATGGACAAAACCATAGCACAATACCAGCCTGGTTCTAGAAGATGTCTTGGTTGCTTTCCAGCATATCTAAAGTAGTACTCTGACACACCATGACTTTATATAGGTGTTAGTTAATTACAAATTAGAATGACTTTATTTCACTGTAAATCTACAGCCAGCATGATTGGTGCTTCTATAGCTGGAATCCAGAATAGGGACAGTCCACACTTGAAATATCTGACAAAAGAATTCACATCTATTTCATCTTCATCTACATCTGATTAATCTTTTTCAGGTCCATTATTTAAAAATAAGTTTGGACTTAAATAGATGATGCAGCTTTACAGCCAAACAGCTTAGATTTGAACACTTCATCCCTTCAGAGCTAAGGTGATAAGGTGATGACAGAGAGATGACAGCCAACACAATAAGACAAATATGCTCACCAAAAAAACAAAAACACATTAGCATTCCCTCCTTATGTCAATATTATCCTTTCTTAACAGCAGCTTCATTTCAAAACTTATTTTCCACTTATACTCTTCACTCAAGAGTAGAATAAAAAAGAATTCAAAAAAATCATTTACAGCAGTAATCTAGTTACAAACGATTTTCTAGTACCCCGTCAGATGTCCCATTTTTTTACAACTCCATCTTGGTTGGATAGAAGGCAACAGGTTCTATGGTAACTGGACCACAACCTCCACACACTGATGGCTGAATGTGTATCATACACCAGAATAAATTATAGCATAAGGAAGCTAAATTAAAATGGCAACAGCTAAAGGTGAGCAAAATACAATAAGCATTTATAGTTGCAGGAGAGGGTTTGACCACAATTCCACTCAGAAGACAAGTAGTTGTCAACACTGACTATTCAGCATGGTGAAAAGATGTTGATTTACTGTACTTAATAATGGTGGAGGCAGACATAGAAAAGGAAATCCAGACATAATTTCTGTCAAGCACATCAAACACTGAACTGAGACCATCCCAGCCTGCGAATACGCAACAATTATGTTGCATTCAGATTAGACACATAATAAGTAAATGTACAAAGTCACTATGTCCAACTTAGCAAACTGGCTAGAAGCACCTTTGCCAAAAAAAGGTGCCAGCTTATGATAACATGAAGTGAACATTTTTGGATGTCATCAGACTCATGAACAGGTGTGTAGTAATCTGTCTGGGGTTACTGGCAGCGTGATGTAGCCAGATTAACTGTTTCACTCTCTGTCTCAACACAGCAGAGGCTTATCTGTGCAGCAGCTGACATTGTGGACAAACTGTTAACACAACTTTTAACCAGAACAGTTTTTTTGCTTTATCTTGACCGCATCTGCCTGAAAGTTGTGTTTGAGTTTTAATACAATCTGATAATAGAAACACTGACTCAATGACTGCAAGCTTTAAAACATATTTAGTTTTAAACAGATAACAAACCCCTTTTCTATAAGAATGGAACAAGGCTTGCTAAAGCATGTATAACACCACACACTGGTCCAACTCTAGTTTATTCCAGCACCTTGCAAGAATATTCATACTCTGTACTTTTTCACCTTTTGGCACATTGGAACCACAAAACGTGGAGAGAGAAAACTTCCTAAAACAATGCTTCGGATGCAGGTTGTAAGATGAACTCCACAACAGACCCAACAAAACCTTTTGAATGTAACCTAACAAGTAGATAAGATGTCTGATGTTGACTGGCCTGCTCCTGACAGTGGCTTGCCTGTATATCAGCTACCCTTCGCCTGACCTAGTCAGTCACCCCGAGGAAGAAGTGATTAGCAGGATAGTAGTAGCAGCCCACCTGCTCTGACTCAAAGGAAGCACTCACAGATAGCTCACTGGAGTCAACAGAATTTTAATCACATACAAAGACGCACGCTTGCACAGATAAGGACACATAAATGGTCGCACCCACATATATACATTTTTGCACAAAGGGAATGCTTCCTTACACATACCCCTTCGCTTAGTCTTTTATCCCAACAGATAGCTAGAAGGAGGAAGGAGGTGGAGGAGTGATAAAGACCCAGACAGGAGTGAAGGGGGTGAGAAGGGATGGAGGGAGGGAGGAAGGAAGGAAGGAAGGAAGGGAGGAGGAGCGTTTCCTGGAGAGACGGGGCAGGCAGGATATGCAGAAGGAGGGGAAACACAGAGTTAGCTTGTTCCAAGCAAAGGTTGTGTCCTTACAGGGGTTCTGTACATGCTTGTGTCAACCAAAGGAGGACAAAGCACTTGCTAGTCATTTCCTTATGTACAACAAACAGGAGGCGCACGAGCAAAGTGCAAAAAAATTACTCGTGTAACTGTGAGCAGAGAAAAAACACTTGGATGTAGGGCAGATGCTGACAAGAAAATACTTGCATATCTACAGTTTTGCTTGCAGGTGAAAAACCTGGATTCAGGTAACAAAATATGCTTTCTGTGTTGCAGGGTGTGTAAAGACAAAAACACAGAGGACTCTAAAGTATGTCCTCGATGTAACAAAATCTCTTTTTCCTTATTCTTCTATGCATGTTTTTTTCAAACAGGCCTATTTTGTTGAGCCTGGTGCCCCTTCTTTCTGCCTTCTCAGTTTCTTTCACCCTCTTTTTCTTTTCACTCTATCTCCCTCCCTCTCTCTCTCTCTCCTTTCGTACCGTCGGGTTTTGTCAGGCCTGTAATAGAGCTGCCATTGTTTGAACAAGAAAGCAACAGGAACTGTACCCGTTAACCCAGCTAAGTTGGTATGTGTGTGTTTGTGTGCATATGCATTTATTTCAGGAAGCCATTGTACGTTGTTATGTTCATACTGTATGGTTGTCTGTGGTATGTGTGCACATCTGATAACAGGATACAGTTCTTTCCAGCGGGCCCTCTGTTTGAAGTGTAAGCAAGCATGACATTAGGCTTTACACTGAGCAAGTGCCTCTCTTCAGCACTCCTTAGGACTACAAACGTCCCCCATCCACTGTAAAGGACTTGGCTGTTAAATGTGACCTCTCTGTGCTCCGTCTTCTAATAAATGACGTTCACAAGCAGACTCATTAAAAACTGCACTGAAACATTTGATTTTCACACATGCTTCTCTTGGCCTGCCCTCTAGCCCTCTCTGTAACACTCTCTCGTTCTTTTCTATGCTGTTAATACCCCCATCCCAAATCTCCAAATGCCCCCATCTCAAGTTGCAGGACCTGTCTCTCATGGCTGTATGTATGTGTGTGTGTGTGTGTGTGTGTGTGTGTGTGTGTGTGTATGTGTGTGCATGTGTGTGTGTGTGTGCGCACACGTGTGATGCTCCATTAACTCCAGTGGTGACAGGCCTTTGATGCTGCCCCCGCTCCCTAATCCCAACACTGAAGGAGGGAGGGGAAAAAGGCTGACCAGGGGAAAGAGAGGGGAACAGACTGAACAGGAGCTCTAGTTCAGGCTCAAATTCAAGTTCAAGTTAAATGTCAAACTCAAACTTTCTTTTTTATTCTTTTTTTGTTGAATTGGACTCAACTTGTGGTATATTTGTAGCATATTTTTATTGTTACTTGTTCATTATGTGCCCACTGCTCTTCTCTTTGTTAGGAAAAAACAGGGGAGTCATGGCAAAACAGATCATTAAATCCCCATCGGCACATAATGTATGAAGACAGTTGATTAAATTGTGATGATTTTTTTGGCATCCGTTTTACCCTTTGGCTTCACTGAACACCTGTTTGATGGCTCATAAAAGAATGTTTTTGTCGTAGCTACACCTAAAATTCACTGACAAAGTAGTTTTGTGAGTCACTGGCAATACCAAAGTTAAGCTGTGGCCTCAGAATATTGTTATTTCTCTAGTGCAGTGCCTGGAAATCTTAGGTTTAAGTTAATCTCTATGATCAGTAGAAGGTAGATAAGGGTGATGAACATAAGCTGGTGCTAGTAAAATAAATGCAAATAGGCCACATTTACAGCTTTGATACCTATTGTGTTTTTGTTGAAGAAAATTCTACATGAGTCATGTACAACTTATAAAAATCTAAAAACGTTTTGCGTCCACTGAACGGACCTTAAAAGCATGCTTCTAGAAGATATTTGGAGCAATGTCACCATTGCATTAATATCAGAGCTAATCTAAATTGACCATTAGCATTTTACAAAATGTAGGCAACCAAAATCAGTAAGAAAGCTCAAGGTTTACATGACTACAATGTGTAACTGAGAGCATTATTTCAGATTGATATCTTTTAGCTTTGTATTTCATTGGCTTGTTTTATTAACCTAAACATAATAGGAGGACAATAGAATGAAAACCATATCAGAACATGCTAACGATCCCGTTGCCTCCCCCTCTGGAAGTCAGGTAAAGAGGCAGCTGGAAAGACTGAACCAGAACAAGGTTGCAGGTCCAGATGGTGTCAGCCATCCTGAAGGCCTGTGCAGAGCAGCTCTGTGGGATTCTACAGCACCTCTTCAACCTTAGCCTGACCCAGGAGAAATTTCTAGTGTTGTGAAAGACTTCCTGTCTTGTTCCGGTACCAAAGAAAACTCACCCATCAGTCCTCAATGACCATTGCTCTGTTGCTCAAATCATGAAGGTCGTAGATCAGGGGTCTCAAACTCAATTTACCAGGGGGCCACTGAAGGCAGACTCTGGGTGAGGCTGGGGTGCATCAAGTATTCCACAAACAAATGAAGGCAGACACGTCGGGGCGCCCCTGTGCTCTTTGTTGAGTACAGGGGCATCTCCCACTTTTCCTGAAATTGTCTGTGCTTATCACCAACCTTTCTCTTAACTGCAGGCTTTGAAAAAGACATGATTAGGGCTGTGTGACATAATAAATATTCATTTAACTTGGTCTCACAGCCAACCAGCAACGCACGGAGAACATCATTTCAGCAATGTGCATTAATTCCGCTCCTTCTACCTGTAACAACAGTACAACGGGAAAAGAACAGTGCGGCAGCAGTCACCTTCACTATTTAACCGAGGCGGGAAGAGCCCTGATAAGGCTCCAGCCCAGCCCCGACCATCGACCCCAATGTGAGACGGTGGGCGGGAGCTGGCTGTGTGGCTCCGTTGGAGGTCCACTCCCCTCGGTGACATCAATGGGACATCAGAATTGTGAAATGATTTCACAATAATGGGATCTTCCACGCACAATACGGTAAAGTGCCATCCATAAAATCTCGTGGGCCGCACTAACAATACATTTTAATATCAAGGCGGGGCCACAATTGGCCCTTGGACTGCAGGTTTGTTGGCCCACCTGAGTAAGCAAACAAGCAACTATCAGGACCCCCAGCAACTTTCCTATTGCCATGGAGCTGGATTTAAGACACCATCATACACCTGCTTCAACAAACCCACTTTCATTTGGACAAAGCAGGCAGCTCTATGGGATCATGTTCTTTGATTTCTCCAGCCCATTTAACACAATTTGACCTATTGAGGATCTATTAAGTTAGAAACTCCAGAAGGCTCAGGTGGAGGCCTCAACAATCTCCTGGATCAAAGACTACCTGACAAACAGACCACAGTTTGCGAGACTGAAGGGTTGTGAGTCTAACCAGGTAGTCAGCAGCACAGGAGCACCACAGGGGACTGTACTCTCACCATTCCTTTTCACTCTGTACACCTCAGACTTCCAGTACAAGACAGACTCCTGGATTCTGCAGTTGTGGGGTGGATCAGAGATGGACAAGAAACTGAGTACAGGGAGCTGGTGGACCACTTTGTTGCATGGAGTAGAAACAAACATCTCATCTTGAACGTGAATAAAACAAAGGAGATGATTGTAGATTTTAAGAGAAACAGGAATAAGTCAAACACTATTTCCATCATGGGAGAAGAAGTGGAGGTGGTGGAGGAGTATAAATACCTCGGTGTTCACCTGGACAACAGACTGGAATGGAGATGCAACTGTGAAACCATCTACAAGGGACGTTCTTCTTGAGGAAGCTTAGAACCTTCGTTGTTTGCAGCAAGATGCTGAGTATCTTCTATAAGTCTGTTGTGGAATGTGTGATCTCTTCAGCAACAGAGCCAGGGACTTAAAAAAGCTCAACAAGCTGATAAAGAAGGCTGGCTCTGTTCTGGGGATTCTTCTGGAACCTCTGGAGATTATTGTGCAAAGGATTCTTCATAAAATGAAGAACATTATGGAGAACCCTGAGCATCCTCTTCATCAGACTGTCGTACAACAACAGAGTGTCTTCAGTTAGAGGCTTCTACAGATCTGCTGTAAGACAGAGCGCTACAGGAGATCCTTCCTGCCCGCAGTCATCAGCATCTACAACGGCTCTTTGAAAAATCTGCATAATATGAGCTACAACAACATTTAATTTCTCTTTGGGATTAATAAAGTATTTTTGAATTAAATTGAAAAGTTATAAAAAGTGACATATTTGCACCATCAGCAACAGTCACTCTTATTCCTCAACTACTCACCTCACTAACAACCTTTTTTCAAGCCTTTTTGGTTTTTATCTGTGCCTCTGCAGTAGGGCTAGACGAGGAGCAGCGCTTCTTAGTCTGATCAAACATTTTAGGTTAATTAATCATAACTGCAGATTGGCCAGCCATATAATTTGCCTGCAGTACTACACTAAGGATCTGTGTGAGCTAATATCAGTTTATTTTAGTAAAACTGATCACAACATTTCTGACTCATAGGTTTAACATTGTTTTCATCCACAGATGATGTTGGTGATTTCTGCTCATTAAGGGGCAGTTCAAATAACAAAGATGAAGAATAACATCAGTAGAAAAGCAACAAATTTTAATTATTATTGCTTTTGTATTTAAATACAAATGTTTACATAATCTTAAACCATGATCATCCAGGGACGCCATTCCTTGAGATCTAAGAATCTAAAAACAGGGCTATTGGCTGTTTGCTTTCAGAGTTCCTTTTTAAGTTTGAAATGAGGGCAAGCACTTTGAAAGTCTCATTAATCTTAAGTAAAAGCAGGAAGGTAAAGTCCTTTTAATGTATCTTACATGCTAATCTTTAATCTCCTGCATACTGCATGCACTGTTTGTCCAAGCAGTGGGTGACCTGCATCTTTGAAGTGTTACTCCTTTCTCAAAATGCTCAAAATCTGCCTTTTCATTCTCTGATGTGGTTTTCTTTAGGATAATTTTATCCCGACTTATTATGATGGATTTTATTGTAGCAAGACACTAATAAGCTTGGCAAAAGAAATGTTTTCCTTGTTGCTAGATGCATTAACTTTAAATAATGTAAAATGTCCTTTGGAAAGTCAATATTGTACTGAAGTATGTCATTAGAATGCTTGCAACCTTTAGCTGTTTCAAAAGTTGTATAAATTATTATGTATTTGGAAAATAGGGAAGTGTTGATTAAAGAAAGCCAGCAACCTTCTGCTTGAATCATTACACACAACTTTACTTTCAAAGTCAAAGTATTTTCTTCGCCAAGCTAAATGGCATTTTCTTAAATAAACCTTGTTTTTTTTAGATAGTGCCGTGCTATTCTGCTTGCTAGCACTTATATAAATACAGTTATACTTTCAGTAAACCTAAGACGTAAGAAAGAAAACCTTCCTAAAAGCTACTAGTTTAGTTTATTTTTCTTTACAAGGGAACTGTTTTCCCAGGTTTTCAAGACATAATCAACTTCAACTTTGATTATGTGACCTCTCTGTGTAATATGTTCAGCAGCTGACTGTATACTGTCATTTAATTGGTTTATTTTTGCTTGAAATTAGAAGCAGCACCAATGGCCTGATGGGTGTGGTGTGATCATCACAGTTACCCCCCTCAAAAAAAAAAAAAAAAAATGCAATGCTCTGCAAGTTTTGCAGTGAGGATACAGCTTTGACATGTGTTTAACATCTTGCCATCAACACAAGAAGATTTATAACAAACTCCCCAACTTCTAATCAGAGAGGTATTTTTTATTTCCCCTTCTTTTATTGTCTGTCCTCTGTCAGGAGAGTAGTTGCTTCATTTTGCCAGGTGCTGTATGCATACGTGCATGTGTGCGAGTGTGCACTTGAGCAATGAGGTATTTGGCAACCAGAAAGAAAGCTTAATAACAAGCAATATATCCCTGGCTGAATTTAGACCCAGTTCCAGGTGGGAGCTGAAGATTGGGGGGGGAATAAAGTCTAGAGACGGAATCAAGAAAAATTATAATAGGAAGAAAAAGGGAGGGTGTGAGCTGACATCTCCCTGGCATGTTCTCACCTCACATGCCCTTTGACCATTTACCCCCCCCCCCTCCACCCATCCGAGCAAGGCAAACATCCAAACCATTCAACCCCACCAAACACCGCTGCCTGACACTCCTTTGCTTTTCTGAAGCGCTGTGTGCATGTGTTAAATACTGAGGGTGTCCTTTTTTCCCCCAACGTCTCAGTGTGAGACGTCGGGATGAACCCAGCGCCTCTGCCAGGTTTCTACTCACAGAGAGATACTGAGGCGTATCACTCTTTGTGTGCGTAGAGGAGAGAACGTTGACTAGCTTCAGCTGCCCGGATACGCATGTGTCTCACACAACTGAGAGAACAGTATAGAGTACTAGACACATTGGCAAGTCCATGTGTCAGCTCTCCGTAGCACACACACATACTGTACTCATGCAGCAAAAGAGAACCATAACAGCACGGGCTCCAACAGTGCCTCTTTGACAGATTTAAGTAAATAGCAGCAAACAAGCGATTATTTTTGGCAGACCAGGCAGCAGACCATTCCAAGAACTAGGGGAGGTCTAATGGGACTGAGGGGAGATGAAATCACATAAACAGATGTGATTAAAGTCAATATCATATGTATCATTACTCATTCAGACAACGTATTCCTTCAGACAACGTATTCCTTCATTAGACACCACTAATCCAAAAACATGTGGACACTAAAGCTCTACCCTGTTCTTTTTGCAGCTACTCTTTCATTCGGTTATCTTTTACTGCCATTTATGATAAGTCTAACTCTGAAGGACCCGAAATGAAGCACATAACCATCCCAAGACTCAAAAAAGCATAAGCTCATAGCATCAGCAACAGTTACGGAAAGCAAACGTGTCATTATGTAGAAAACATGTTCATGGACTAGCTACACTGGATTTCATTATGCTCAGTTTTTTTTTGTTGCAAATACGCAACATGAAGCAGTGTAAAAGCCACTTGGATCAGAGTGGGATATGCAGCTGACATGGTCAAGCTGACCCACTATAAGTGGATTTGTAATCCTCGAGTGGATTTAAACAGTGTTTACTGTCACGGCCAATGTCTGTGTGAGAGTGTCCATGTATGTGTGCGTGTACTGATCTGAGTGTGTCTGCACAGCTGCATGTGTTTTTTTTTTCCCAGGAAATAAGTCTTTTGTCCATCTTGCTTTTTTGACCATATTCCAATAGTCCTATAGCAGCCTTCAATAGAAACCATTGATATTATAAATATGTCACAGGTGTTTTAACTCATTTCTGCATGTACAGGTCCTTCTCAAAATATTAGCATATTGTGATAAAGTGCATTATTTTCCATAATGTCATGATGAAAATTTAACATTCATATATGTTAGATTCATTGCACACTAACTGAAATATTTCAGGTCTTTTATTGTCTTAATACGGATGATTTTGGCATACAGCTCATGAAAACCCAAAATTCCTATCTCATAAAATTAGCATATTTCATCCGACCAATAAAAGAAAAGTGTTTTTAATACAAAAAACGTCAACCTTCAAATAATCATGTACAGTTATGCACTCAATACTTGGTCGGGAATCCTTTTGCAGAAATGACTGCTTCAATGCGGCGTGGCATGGAGGTAATCAGCCTGTGGCACTGCTGAGGTCTTATTGAGGCCCAGGATGCTTCGATAGCGGCCTTTAGCTCATCCAGAGTGTTGGGTCTTGAGTCTCTCAACGTTCTCTTCACAATATCCCACAGATTCTCTATGGGGTTCAGGTAAGGAGAGGTGGCAGGCCAATTGAGCACAGTGATACCATGGTCAGTAAACCATTTACCAGTGGTTTTGGCACTGTGAGCAGGTGCCAGGTCGTGCTGAAAAATGAAATCTTCATCTCCATAAAGCTTTTCAGCAGATGGAAGCATGAAGTGCTCCAAAATCTCCTGATAGCTAGTGGCATTGACCCTGCCCTTGATAAAACACAGTGGACCAACACCAGCAGCTGACACGGCACCCCAGACCATCACTGACTGTGGGTACTTGACACTGGACCTCTGGCATTTCCTTCTCCCCAGTCTTCCTCCAGATTCTGGCACTTTGATTTTCGAATGACATGCAGAATTTGCTTTCATCCGAAAAAAGTACTTTGGACCACTGAGCAACAGTCCAGTGCTGCTTCTCTGTAGCCCAGGTCAGGCACTTCTGCCGCTGTTTCTGGTTCAAAAGTGGCTTGACCTGGGGAATGCGGCACCTGTAGCCCATTTTCTGCACACACGCCTGTGCACGGTGGCTCTGGATGTTTCTACTCCAGACTCAGTCCACTGCTTCCGCAGGTCCCCCAAGGTCTGGAATCGGCCCTTCTCCACAATCTTCCTCAGGGTCCGGTCACCTCTTCTCGTTGTGTTTTCTGCCACACTTTTTCCTCCCCACAAACTTCCCACTGAGGTGCCTTGATCAGCATTCTGGGAACAGCCTATTCGTTCAGAAATTTATTTCTGTGTCTTACCCTCTTGCTTGAGGGTGTCAATAGTGGCCTTCTGGACACCAGTCAGGTCGGCAGTCTTACCCATGATTGGGGTTTTGAGTGATGAACCAGGCTGGGAGTTTTAAAGGCCTCAGGAATCTTTTGCAGGTGTTTAGATTTAACTCGTTGATTCAGATGATTAGGTTCATAGCTCGTTTAGAGACCCTTTTAATGATATGCTAATTTTGTGAGATAGGAATTTTGGGTTTTCATGAGCTGTATGCCACAATCATCCGTATTAAGACAATAAAAGACCTGAAATATTTCAGTTAGTGTGCAATGAATCTAAAATATATGAATGTTAAATTTTCATCATGACATTATGGAAAATAATGAACTTTATCACAATATGCTAATATTTTGAGAAGGACCTGTAGTTTATTTTGGGCAGGTCTACCACACCAGGGCAGTGCTGCACAAACACATTTGTAAATGTGTAACACACATACAATCACAAGGTGTTTTGTGATTGTATGTGCGGGGAGGATAAGCTGCTTTGGGACTGAGGGATACTGTCACCAGTCGATTAATCGGTCATAACCAACACCGGGCAGGGCCAGGAGTCTGATGCTATTATGGTTCTCAATGGTTCTGCAGGGTCAAAGGGTGATCAAATAATTGTTGGGGCCAAAAGTGACCTGAACATAAATGGCTGCTTATGGTGCAAGTGAGGTCTGGAAAAGTAAACGACCGCTGCAAGAAGGTATGAAAGTGGTTCTCTAGAAACAGTCTGAAAATTTTTTGTTTTATTCAGGCCTCAAACCCTAGGAGGGGGCAAAAGGCATGACTTAAGTCTTTCTGCTGCAGCGACATGCGAGAATTATAGTGATATAAAGTGTTTGTAGGTGTGACTTACAATTTCAGAGTTGTTGTTGGTGTTGACTCTAAATTGGGTGCAGATGAAAAGAGCGACACAATGCCAGTAGTTTAAAAAAATTGCCCACAGTCAAATTACACTGCAGGTATATCAACTTCTTTCTGGGCTTTTTCGACATTGTGTATATTGGGACCTCCAACTAATTTGTCCATATATGATCTTTTTCGAGTTGTCTTTAAAATCTGATTCATCCAACCTGTGGAATATTTTTGTGATAGCTTTATACTGTTTCTGGACCAACACAGAATTTCATATATTAGCAGTTTAGCTCCACAAACAATATTTACTAAAAAATAAAATAGTAGATTAAGTAACTTATTCTCAAGATCTGATATGCTGTTTAGACTTTAAACTCATAATGTGGAAAAGGGTAATGCATACTTAAACTGCTGCTACAAATTATTTAAAAGAAGTTAATACGTTTTCCTAAGCTCCCTGCTGCAAACTTTAGTTTAAAGATAAATGTACTGTAAGAAAAGTAATATAGGATTTGCTTGGGCCACCATCTAGATTTGCTAAGATGACGTCAATAAGCCTAAATCTGGGGAAAATCTTCTCATGTTTGCTTACTAAAAGGCTCATGCATCATTAAGTTAAATCAAGGCAGCATTGCAGGGGGATGGCAGAGATAGGGAGGTAAAAATAGGTTTAAAAAAGGGTGTAAATCTGTACGAGGTGCTTTTGGGCTTGTGAAGGAAGACCTGGTAATCCAATTATCTACATTAAAAATATTTAGGTGCCTCAGTGTTAAAGGACTAAATCTATGCTGAGATGGTAAGAGTTAAAAAAATGAAGCTGAGAGAGATTTAGAGAGGCTTACTTTTGATTCTGCTCTGGCAGATTAGTCAAGGCAAGTTTTGGGTCAAAGGTCGAAATAACAGATGAAGGCTCTTGGCAATGCTTCTCAGCTAAACTACAGTAAGTGTAACCAAATAGTCAGGTGCAGAAGACCTCAAAGGTTCAAAAAGTTCACGTTTAAGAAGAAACATTAGGTATTGTCACACATTAAAAGGGTTTTTCTTCTTTAACACGGGACTGGTTCCCTTTATAGCATTTCTTAGTTAAGTAGAAACAGTAAACAGAGTACAGAATGAGAAATATGCAGATAAGAAATAGTCTACGGCAGAATCGAACCCTTACAGGCCTCTTATACAGCGTCAGATGCTCATAGAGAACGACTGTTTGTGTGTCTGTTTATTCAAGTGAACATTTATTGGCCCCCAGCTGCCACCTCAGGGGAGGAGATGTCTAAGCGCTGAGTGACACATGCTGTTTAGTGTCTTAATGGGGAGAAAGGAGGACCAGCCAAACCACAGCCTTTAGACTGGAACCTTACAGCCTGTAATTATGGAAAGATGTTAACGTTGCTCTGTGTTTCCATGTGTGTGACATGAGGTTTAAAAAAAATTAGCTAGATCCTTTTACTCATGACAAGCATGTGAACATGTGCTGGAAGATATTTCTGTTATTGTATGTATGATGTGGGACTTTTATACAGCGGTGGGACTTTTATACAGCGGTGTGCCATCGTCTTCCTTCTGGCTCGAAAGCTGTGGCTGTGCACAGACACACTCAAAAAGAAGAAATGAAAGTTGTTGGGAGCTGGTGCTGCATTCAATTAGGCAAACCACATATTTACAAACAGTGGAGAGGGTGGGGTGTGTGGTGGTGGGGGTCTGTGACTCATCAGCCAAGCGACACACTTGCACTTTTGACTCCAGGCCTGATTCTCTCAACTGCACAAACAAGAGCGAGGGAGAGAGAGACCAGAGGAATGGAGGGAGAAAGGGAGAAAGTGCGAAGGATGACAGGGTATAGACAGAATGACCGGAAACACACGTGCATGCTGGCTGTACATGTGTGAGCGACCGCATAAACAAATACATGTGTGTGCAGACAAGCCTTTGTACAAATTAAAAGACCTCATTTAAACTTCTGTGGTGTGAACAAACACTCAAACCTGCTTAATTTTAGAAAATGACTGGTGGCTTTCAATAGAAATATAAATTCCGCTCTTTGTTGGAGGAAATTGTAATTTATGTGTAGAAGATCGCTATTTAGAAAAATGAACATGTCCCGAGATTTTTAAAGCGCTTTGGGTGCAGACTTCAAGCAACAAATTCTCACACAACTGTGCAAGCATTAGACATGGAAAGGAATGAGATTCTCAAGGTATGATAAGTTTTACAGTATTTACACAAAACATTTTATTTATTTTATGATTTTATGGCTTTTATTTTAAACAAAAAGACTTGGCAATTATTTCCACCGCTGCAAAAATAATATAATGTATTATTTTAGTTCTAATAATATATTTACTGTCATTTTGATAAGTAGATCTATACAAAAGTTTGGGATGAACATGCTAATTTGAGTATTCATCCTCAAGTAAACTTTCTTATTGAAAAGAATATAACACCTTTTTAGCATTCTGCTTTTTATAGATGAACACACTTATAACAAGCGAGACTTGAATACTTCTAAACTAACTATTTTTTTTCTTGTAAAATCATATATTAGCCCCTTTTCAGCCAGCTTAACAGCAGTGCAAAATGAACAGCAACATGAGCAAGGAAACACTGCATTAATCTATGTGCTACACAGCTGGCACTTTCTCTGGCATCTCACTAAATGGACCTTTTAGTACAAATATGATTCTTTCAAGTAGTAAGCCCAGAACCAAACGCCTCAGAAAGTGTTGGAGGCATCTCTTCCAGTAGTAGAATATTTTGAAAGTACTCATACTCGTCATTTTCTATTTCATCCGGGACCGGGTCACGGGTGCAACAGACTCAGCAGAGACACCCAGACGTCCCTCTCCCCAGACACCTCCTTCAGCTCCTCTGGGGGGAGCACAAGGCGTTCCCAGGCCAGCCGAGAGACATAGTCCCTCCAGCGTGTCCTGGCCCATTCCCGTGGGCCTCCCCCCAAAGGGACGTGCCTCATCCTATTTCTAAGGAAGTGTCCGGCCACCCTGCGAATGAAGCCCATTTCAGCCACTCTACCTTGGATGTCGTTCTTTCAGTCATGACCCAAAGTTCATGCCCATAGGTGAGGGTAGGAACGCAGACCGACCGGTAAATTAAGAGCTTCGTTTTGTGGCTCAGCTCTCTCTACAACACAACGGACCGGCACAGCTCCCCCATTACTGCGGCAGCCGCACCGATCTGTCTGTCGATCTCCCGTTCCATTCTCCTCTCACTTGCGAACAAGACCCCGAGATACTTAAACTCCTCCACTTGAGGCAGGATCTCCCCTCCAACCTGAAGAGGGCAAGCCACCCTTTTCCGTTTCTCAACCGGAAAAGGCTCCTTGAGCTGAACCTCATCCCAGCCGCTTTCACACTCGGCTGCGAACCGCCACAGCGCATGCTGTAGGTCTTGGCTAGAGGGGGCCAGCAGGACCACGTCATCTGCAAAAAGAAGACACAAAAGGCACTGGTCCCCAAAACAGACCCCCTCCGGCCCTTGGCTGCACCTGAAAATCCTGTCCATGAAAGTTATGAACAGGACCTCCAGCCCTGCCGGCATCCAACATGCACCAGGAACAGTTCCAACTTAGTGCCGGCAATGCAAATCAAACTCCTTCTCCGCTTGTACAGAGACCGGATGGTCCCTAATAAAGGGCCCCTGACTCCATACTCCTGGAGCACCTGCCATGGGGCATCGCAAGGGACATGGTCGAATGCTTTCTCCGGGTCCACAAAACACATGTGGACCGGTTGTGCAAACTCCCATGAACCCTCAAGTACCCTGCAGAGGGTATAGAGCTGGTCCAGTGTTCCACAGCCGGGACGAAAACCACACTGCTCCTCCTGAAGCCGAGATTCGACTATTGGCCGGACTCTCCTTTCCAACACCCTGGTGTAGACCTTACCAGGGTGGCTGAGGAGTGTATTCCCCTGTAGTTGGAACACACCCTGCAGTCCTCATTCTTGTGTATGAAGGTAGCCATCTCAAATGTTGTATAATTCAGTATTTTGTCACAAACAATGCAACGGTTTCATGTGCATCCACATCTTACACACGTGTCCTTTCCTGTTACTAAAGTAGCGCTGTTCAAACCTCAGAATCTGCATGTAGGCACCAGGAGATCACTTCAAAGCACAAAACAGCAAAACCCTCGCTTTGTTTTTTTTCCTCTTCTCCTTGACTGTCAAGACCTTGAGAAAGAATAAATGAAGGCACAAGTCTGAGGGCCTGTTTTTTTATTTTTTCACATGACCTTGGTGTGTATACATGTGCAGATGTGGGCATTAGTGCATGTGCATGCATGAATCTGTGCAGTACACCACATCAAAGAACTGCAGAGCGGCTTAGTTTTAATGACCTATGACCCCGGCATGCTCCAGGACAGAGGGAGGGAGGGAGGAGGAAAAGAAAACGCCTGTAAAACGAACATGTGCACACACACACACACACACACAAACACACACAAGGTGGAACACACAGTCTTTAAATGTGCTACAGCTCACAAAAATGACCGTAAATAGATACAATTTGTCTTGTAATTTTTACACAGATTGTGTGCAGAAGCAAGTAAATCACCTTAAACACTGACTAAAGCAGTAACAGAAAAATTCCTGTCTACTCTGCTCTTTGTGCACTTGCTATAATGCAGTCCATCCTTCTCACTGGGTTCAATATGCTAGATCTAACAACATTTAACTGGCCCTGATTCAATCAATTGCAAATATTCAGAATAATTCTTGTTTGACCTTAGTATGCACCTGGAGGACAAACAGAATTTCCTTTTAGCATTTTATTCATCATTTGGACTGAAAGTAAACTTTTCAAAGGTGATTTCTCCTTTGCATCTCCTTTGCATTTATTTTTAGCCGATGGCGGATATAACCTAAATCCTTAACACAACATCAAATGCTGGCTGAGCTTGTGTGCGCATGGTGCATGAGTCACTGGATCAGCGTAAGTGTGTGTTTTAACAAGTTTGTCCAACCTGCAGTAAATGACTCATTCACTCAGTGAGTTAATGGAGACGCACGTCTTTACTTGTGTTGTGTTTCCTGTGAACGCTGCAGCTGCAATAACTTACAACTCCCTGGATTTGAACAATGCTTCTGGTGTCTATTATACTTCTCTATAAATGAAGATTTCAGTTTGGAGGAAGAACATTACAGTCAAAGAAACATAGCTGTGGAAAACTGTCTTTAAAAAAACAACAAAGTTTTGTCTTTGATTACTGCAACACCATACTGTCAGCTAAATATTCTGCAGGTCCGACAAGCATTAAAGTACCTCATAAATGTGTCCCATCAGCCTTTTGTGCAAATGTACCATATGTGCTTATGCACACATAGTATATGTTTGATCGTTAGTGTGTTTCTGTGTGTGTGTATATAATGCAGCCCTTGAAAGCCACTGGGGCGGTGGTGGTGATGCAGCCGCTGTGTTTGTCTTGGCTTCGATTCAGCATTCCACATTCCTCCGTGATATTCAGTACTGTGACCTCAAGAAACCCGCGCTACAGAGAAACGCTCTCTTCCTTTTACGTTCCTCCACTCTCTGCAGACTTTTTTCCACTCTTCACAAATTTTCTGTTTTTTTTCTTCTCGCTCCTTCCACCTTCTCTTTATATCTAAATTTGGGAAGTCATTTGACACCTTTGACCCCAACCCAAACTTCTGTTTATGTGTGTCCTCTTAAAGTTTCTCAGTGCTCCAAGCTTGACCACAAATTTTGCTGGTATTAAAGAAATTCACAACACTTTTCCGCTCACTCAATGTATCACAGAGATGAATATTTTTCCTTTATTTGGCGCTCCTTTGGCATCTATAGAAGTGAAAGCCTTTCTTTTTCCTCCTTCTTTCAAACCTTGAACTTCAATTACTTAATGCTAATCATTTTTGTATATTAAATCCCAGTTTAATGGGAACTGGGTTTCTAATTCATGTACTAATCTTTTTCTATCCAACCCTTTCTGACTGTCCTGATCTGTCAACGGACTCCTCCTTTGTCTCCTCCCTCTTTTTGATGCCACACCCACATAGCCAGAAAGCCGTTTCACCTGGGATGACCCTATGCCTGGGGCAAGGCGGTTCCTCCTCTCTCCCTGCATGCCTCCTTCCTTCCTCCCCCCTCTCAGCTTGGGCTGTAAACTACTTCACATACTTTTAAACACATGGCTTCTACACCTGACACTAAAACTCAGGCTGAAAGAAAGAGTCAGGAAGAGCTGATGGCTGAGCTAAATGTAAAAATATCAGCAGGTTTTGAAAGCACAGAAATCATTGCTCCTAAATTTAATTTGTTCTAAAACGTTTTCACAACTTGACATATGGACACATTAACACAGTAAGTTTAGAGCTGAACAGAAGAGTCAAAAACTGAGAAAACAAACCACCAAAACAAAATGTTGCTTTTGTAGGTAATCATTTTTGACATAAAGCTAAGTAAAATCATATTCAAGTATGATAGACAGAAAAGACAAGGGTTTGCTGTGTCACACTGCAGCTATCCAATATGCGCAGTATTTGCAGTGTGTGGTTGACCCACTAATAGCGGAGCACATGGAACAGGGGTGAAATAAGGTAAAGGGTGGAGCAGTTAGCTGCGCCTCTTATCTCCCTGCCACCCTGACACTTTCCTCTATCTGAAGTGTACCTTTATATGGCCTGACTGTTAGGAACAACCCCCAGTAAACTTGTAAATGCCTGAAATCATAAAGACAAACACCACAGAGAAAAGTAAAGATTGTAAAAAATGAAGCCTGCAAGGTAAACTTGTGAATTTAAATGTGGATATATGTGAGATTTTATCTGCTTTTATGAGTTTACTTTAAGACATGAAAGTGTCCTCTTCTAGGAATGTCAGGAATCAACAGGGAAGACTGGGAGCAGGAATATGTCATATGTGTGTGAGTGAATGTGGTGCGTGTCTGTGTACGGGTGCATATGAGCATGCCTGTTTGCAGGAATACAAGTGAACGAATGCGTGTGTTTCGGATTAAGAGCTTCACCCCTGGACCTCGAAATTAGATAGGGGATTACTGGGACACATCCGCCACCTGGCATTTTAAGCCCCGCAATTACAACAACAACTTTTAATCAACAACAACGACACATGTGTCGCATACAGTCAGAACTCAGCAACCCATCCATCTTCCTCCACATGCGACTTTCTATCAGGGAGGCACAAGGCTGGCCGATGTAACACAAGGTTACCCCTGGGTGCCTCGCTGTTTTAAGGCTGCTTGGGACTGACTATTAATCAGGATCAGTCCAGATTGGGACTCATTAGCGCTGTGCACTAGGTAAGCATTTGGCGTTCTCACTTACTTTTACTTGGCACAAGGCTAGGAGGAAGGATGTGAAGCAGTTGTTGCCAGACACGGAGGTGGCTTCCCATTATCAAATTTACCATCAGAGAGCACAGCCGTGCACTAGGAGTAACAAATAATCTGATACCCGATCGTGACCTCCAACAGGAAAACTTCAGAATTTGTAGAAATGTTGTGTTTAGTTCAAGCTGTTAAAGGCTACTAAAGGAAGTCGGTTGCTTGCCGACCACCAGAGCTTTAATCTGACTTACTCAGCCACCCTTCGGTTATTCAAACCCCTGGCGACCATTCAGCCGGAAGCCGCACAACTGCCTTGACAGTAACATGTTTACAATTAGGTTTTATTCATAAGAAACACCCACATACCCTTAACAAAATATACAGAAATTAATAAAGCTGGAAAGCCCTCTGTAAAACAAAGAATCAGCCTTTAATTAATATATACTGTGTACAACCTATAAAACCTGACTCAGGACAGAAGGTTTTGGTCTGCACAGATGAACTGAGCCAAAGAAATGAAAAGGCAAGGAGAGCAACCAAATGCTTGACAATTTAGCTTCATTTATAATAAAGGCCAATGCAGTGTAGGCTAGCAACCAAACTAAACACAAGCAGCAGCCAGACACCATGAAAGGAAAAGAAATCATGTTCTGTTTCATGTTCACTTCCAGTTCAACATATTAACACAGATACAGAAAAGACCCTCTGTGTTCAAGAGGCACTTTAGGCCACAAGAGAGGAAACAAATATTAAGAATAAATACCACTTTTCAATGCAAACCAAAATCATGAGATCTAACTATGGATGTGTTATTGATTTTCAGAAATAGAAGCCGGGTGACCAACTAACTACTTAATATAGACAAACGTTTCTTTGACTTTGTACATTTCTAGTTTGCTAAACTGTAAAAAATGTGTAAAATGAACCTCTAAGACACTGATTAGAAGTTGACCCCACCCCGGTAACTTAGAGGAGTTAAACTTGGAGAAATCTGCATGTTTACAAAGATCTAAAACAAATTAAAACTAAGTGTAAAGAAAATCTAAAAAAAAAACATTTTAAATTCTTAACCGAACAGTTTGTGTCATTAAAAGGTATAATATAGGGCGCAGCGGTAGATCGCGTAACACAGCCGTCCTGACCCAACAAGACCTCTCCTGCATGTCTTGCCCCTCTCTCCATCCCATTTCAGGAATGTTATGCCACTCAAATTGAAAAAAGATATAATATACATTTCTATATATTTATAGATTTGTGCAAAAATAATAATTTAAACGTGATTGGATGGTATAAAATCTTGTGCTTAAAATTGCACCCTTGTAGTCAATTTAAACATGTATTGGCAGTGTTATTCTATTATTTTGTGAAGCTATACATGTAAATGTATATATTGGGCTCTTTTGCTTTTGTGTATCAACATATTTTGTTATTGTTTACTGGGAACAACAAAAGCAGCTAATAGTGAACAAAAAAAGACCAAGCTAAACCTTCAACCAAAAACCAAAGGAGAAAGGGAAAAAACACCATATTGTTAATAACAGATAGCATTTACAAGTAAACTCTGCAAATTATTTCATTGATCACAACTACCATGTAGCACTTCAGATTCTTATTAGTTAAAAAACAACTGATCAAGACAAGAAAGCAAACTATTTGGGAGGAAGCACTATAAAAAAGATGAACAGATACTGCTGAAAAGAGAGAATTGAAGACAGAGATAGAAAAAGGGACACAGAGTGTAGAAGACAATGGTAATTGCAGGAAAAGGGACTCATTAACCCGTCACTATCCTCATTCTAACCCTAAAATTAAGGTTGGTTAGAGGGAGCAGAGAATTGAAAAAAGGAGATTCACACAAAAAAAGATCCTTTTAATAAATCTACAGTCCAGACAGTCATGAATGATGTCGTCTTCAACTTTTCTCCCTCCTCTTAGCATTACTCCGGTTCGAGTGTGCACACTGCACCGTCATGGATCACACGCCATATTTTCTTACACACCTCGCATGACGAATCCACTGTCTCCCTGCCATATTCTGAGCTAACTACTGGGTGGGGAAAAAACACTCAATTTTTCTTCATCAAAGAAAAGATAGAAAGAAAAAAAACTTAGAAATCTAAAACACACAGATCAGTTATATAAGGGAATCAAAGGACCTTGCTGTATCCAACTGCACTCTTTAGATCTGATATTGTTTGAATGGCAAGAAGATCTTTTGTCTGTCCCACAACAGAAACATCTACCTAGTGTAAGCCAAGATAACAAACAATATGATATGGATCTAAATTGTATTGGCCATGTCAGATGCTATGAAGGACATTGTATGTGCGTTTGTATGTGAGAAGACAATTACATGCATGATTAAGGGAGCCTGAAGTCTTATAAAATTCCTACGTTATTAGCAGAAAGCAACGTGCAGTCTAGGCCACAAAAACATGTAAGAACTGAGCATCATCTAATTGTTTCAGATGCAATGTACAGATAAAGCCAGCTGCCATGTGTTCACTGTCCTACAAGAATAGTCTCAGAATGAAACCAGGAATCAAAGCAAAGCAATACAGAAATACCCTGCAAAACAAAAAACCTAAAATCATTTATCATTTTACTGATTTATTAAATGTGCTCCAGTTAAGCTTTACAACAATCAGGCAGCTAATCATTTTGCCTCAGCAAATGCACACAGTGATTGATGCATATCTTTGTGTATTTCTGCTATACACACCAAGCAAAAATCATTTACACTGAACAAGAAACAGGCATTGTATGGAGACGCAACTACACTCAAATAAATGTCTTGTACATTGAAAATACACCTCTCTGCTGCCTTTCTCCCTCTCATTCTCTCATCTGCCTTGTCTTTTATGTAGGAGGCAGCACTGGGCACCAAGCCATGCCACATCAATATGCGCGCCGGTGAAAATGCTTCCCCTGCTTAGCCTGTGTTTCACAGCCCAGGCTTTCAGTTGTGGAAGGTCCTAGTGTCACCGGATATGGCAGGTCATGTTAACTTGTATTTATTTACCGGCGGACGGCAAGCTAGCACTCCCACTGTGGAAGGCCAGAATCGGGCTGGTCCTGTCGTAGGAACCTGCTAAAGTGACAGCCCATTGTCGGAGACAACACCAGCCAGTGCCACCCTGGAGGCAGCTTGGACTGTACCCAAACAAGGTTCCCTGGGAGTCCGGGTTGCCATGGCGGCAGCCGAATTTGGGCCCAATAAATGTGAGGCAAACAGGCGGTGGACTGGGGAGGGGGACTCTGGTGTAGGAAGGCAGAGGACTGAAGGAGAAGGAAAGAGGGCTCCTGAATGCTATGGCAGCCCAGAAGATTAAAAGCATCAAATTAAATAGACCAGTGAAATACAAACCTCAACAGTCAGAGAGGCATGGAGAGAGAAGAGGTGTGCTGGATCTGGCTGTTAATTACACAAAAGGCTTTTAAAACACAAATAACTGGATGATTTAATTCTGTCTTCTACTAGTTGGAAGTTGTTCTTAAAAAGTATGAAGCTCAGCTGTCAGATCAGACAAGTTACAAAGTGACAGATGCACTTCTCATATTTTATTTCACAAGGCCAATGGTCTCAACAAGACGAGCTTATGAAAAAACAACTGAGGTTGAAAGGAATAAAAGCTGTTAACATTGAAAGACGCCACTGTCCAGGCTTCTCTTCCCTTCTCTTTTAGTCAAGATTCATAAAGCGGTTGGAGGTGACTCAACAACGTTCTTTGAATTCAAAACCTCATCTCCTTTTAATTAAAAAGTTTTCACAACTGAAGTGCACCATGGGACTAAAACGTCCCATGGTGCACTTCAGTTGTGAAAACTGAAAACACAGTTTACACCTCATTCTTTAAGCTGTCAGGTAAATGAGATGAATATTAAACAGCAGATGCAGAGAATGATACAAAGCATGTTGCAGTGGCCGGTTTACCGAGGTGTCCCGAAGATCCCAGGACTCCAAAAACACAGTTGGCTTATAATATCATACAAAATGCTAATTGAAGCACATCACCTGGTCTGCAAATGTATAATGGGACATACATATGAACTCTCTCACATATTCACAGATACCTTGCCAAAAAGAACAAGGCGTCCTGTGATGCTTTGTGCTCTACATATGAACAGAGAAAGTCAAGGTTTTCACCCACATTTCTAATTCAATCAATTAATTCCTGCTGCAGACAAATATGATTATAACTGCATTATATCACACAAATTAGAAACTGGTACTAAAGATTACTTATACTATGTTAGATGGCCCTTATCTGGTTATGCTATAAAAGTACTTTTGCACCTGGCTTGATGACAAATTGACCCTGAATTTCCATACTGATAATCTTCTGAAAACCCTTTAAGCAAAGTCAAAATTTTATTTTTGTTTTTATTTTCTTTTGTGTCTAAGAAAGGATTATTCCAGACCAAGTTCTTATCAGTATTAATTTTGTAAAGACATAATTTATATGAAGGCAGGTAAAATGTCATGTATTATGCAGCTCTGCTCTTTTTTACGTGTGAAAAAGCAACCGCTCCCCACTGTGAACAATATGAGTTGGTTAACTGGACATCATTAATACTTAAATGTTCGTTTTCATCGTTAGACTGGTGGCCAACTAGCACTGGCCTGCTCAAAATGTCGTTCCTGTGTTTACCACACCCAGTCTCAATAAAGCTTATGAGTCACATACAAACTTCGACAAAACTCCTTTTCAAACATGAACTCTTTGTGCATTTAATGATCTTCAAATCCACCCAGCGTTGAATGGTTATCTTCACTAGGTCACTCTTTCTAATACCAGCTATAGCAGAACAGTTTCACTGCTTTTAATTTGGTTTTAATTAATGTGGTACTCTGATATTATTTTCTTTATTTTGTGCTCTACTTTATTATTGAGTTTATATTCAGCTTCGCATTTCCCAGTTTATGCATCCATGTATGAACTTTTTGCCACTTGTCTTGATCCGAACTCCCAGGCAGAAGAGTTACTAGAGACGCTCCTGGTTAAATAAACTAAAGTATTTCCATTCAGGTGGTTTATGTTCGTTTTCAGCAGCAGCTGATGCACAAAAAAATACTGTAAGAAAAAAATGGAAAACTAATGAAATATAAAGCTAATGTAGTAATTTAACATTTTACAAATAATTGAAACCTTAATGTTATCCTCTAGCACCCTCTTCTTATTATTTCAACCTAGAGAACTAGAAAATAAAAAAAACAAGAGACAAAAAAACAGCCTTCCAATAATTAGTGGAAAATGCGTCGTACATTCAGATGAATATATGGTTTGCCTGTTCCCTGACTTTACTTCACAAGGTCCACCTCCCACCTGCTGTGCTTCGCCTTTGAGCTCAAATACACCCGAATGAAGGCACACACACACACACACACACACACACACACACACTACGCCACTCCAAACTCATCCTGTTATCTAAACAAGCACCATCCTCTTGTCACTGTCACAGGGTTCTTTTTCTGTGTCCTCACAGAAAAGAGAGACTGTCCTGCTCGCAGATGAATGGGCCCTTTTGATGAAACGCAGAGCCTTGTTTACTGCCACTCCATTTATTTACCGGCCTGTTTTTCAAGTCGACAGTGAGCAACACTTTACCAAATACCCACCGGAGCTTCCCATCCCCCCCCCCCATAACTGTGCTTCTCTTGCGCTACGCATTTATTCAAACACACACCCTATCCCCACTTTCAATCCCATGATGCTTCTTTCCCCCATTTCATCCTGCCTCCTTTTCTGCGTCTTAGTGTCCTAGATCTGCGGCCAAACTGATTTAAAGCTTACTTGCTCACACGGATGCGTGCCAAATTTGTTTCGCTGCCTCTGTTATGATTCTCAACTAACTCACCCCTCCTTCCTGCTCTTCTCCTTCTCATCGTGTAACAAGCACCCAATGTACACCTTCATTAAGCATTTTGCTCAACGGGGAAGAGAAAAAAGGGGGACCAACAGTCTGGTTATGAGAAATGTTCATAACAGAAAAAAAGTAGCAAAATTACATTTTAAATTAAAATAAGTCTGAAAAGCAATCAACCTACACACAAAAAATAACAAACTAAAGAGCAACCAAGCCTCAAAGCCTGAAAGTATCTGAGCGTTAAAAACAGAAAACACATGAGAAAGTATGAAAAGCTTGAGTCTTTGGAATGAAATATAATCACTAAAAGGCTTTTTGTTAATCATCTTCCTCATTTTTGTCCAAATTAGAGCTAAATAAAAACATCTCCAATGTGAGAGTCAAGGTTCACAGCCCATAGCAACCGAATAGCAAGCCTAATAGTCCCATTGAGGGCTAAAATGTTTGCACTTACAAGTTATTATGAATTTTCCTACAGCCTAAAATAGGAGTCCAGGGTGTTAATGAGGCCAAGGAAGGGAATTCATTTGAACCCTGAAGAGGAATAAAAGAAAAAAACAGGAACAAGAGAAGGAAAGAAAAGAAATGAGAAGAAAGAGAGGATCAGAGGGAGGAGGTTGGCAGGGACTGTGTATGAAAATTTGGCGCCTTCCATACAGAGAGATAGCATCGTGCCAAAAGCGACCGCCGACACAACTCCTCTCACTTTCAAGATCAGACTCCTTTACTGTGTTAAACTCGCCCAAATAATAATTGTATTATTCTTTAACCCACATGTGCAAAATAAAATAGGTTATTTTGAAATCTTTCTTTTTATTGCCTAAATCTGTGCTGATCCAACATTTCCTCACAATAACATACTCAGCAACGCTACAGCACTACGGCATAAAAACAACCTGAGCAAAAGCATTATTGCTATGGACATTAAACCCAGTGTTGGGACACATATTACAGCATGGCTGTGGCTATGAGGGGCTAAATATTGCCATTGGCCAGTCTCAGCAGCCTTTGCCAGGGCCTTGCTGTGAGTGCAGCCCGGTGAAAAGGCTGCCGTCCCTGGCTCTCTCTCCTGTTTGGCGGCTATGCCCAGGAACGGAAAATGCCCAGTGCTCTCTTTCTTCTACTCATTCTCCTCCTCCGTGTCTCTCTGAGGTCAGAAAACCCTGCCGAGTTGGTAGAAGGTTTTTGGGGATACATGCATTTCATGGTCAGTAACACCACAAAAGCTTGAAAAGCGACCCGGCACTGGGAAGACAGAGTATTAAGACAGACAATACCTCCCCCGCTGTGCTGCTGACTTTTTCTCTTCTTCTCAATCACCGTTATTATAGTCTTTTGCTCTTCTTACTCTTTTCTTCTTTTTGCCATTTTTATTAATAACACAATAAAAGGTCCATTCAGTTCAATTAAGAAAAAAAATATATGTTTAAAAAACTGTTTTAAAAATATTTGAGTTCAAAGAAAAAAGAAGTGCAATCACCCATATTCTCTCTCTCTCTCTTATACACACAAAAAAAAATGTGTAACAACAAAAATTAAAAATGTATTATATTTGGTAAGTGAATGTTACTATAAATGTGATCAAAATATAACATTGATTTCCACTGAGGTCTGACTGGCTGAAAATGAACTGCAGGGTTTTCAAAGTGGTAATAGTTCTCAATACAACAGAAAATGGATGAATTATATTTATGTTCCTATTTATACTTCAAAGCATATGTCCCTATAGTGCTTTAAAATAAATACTTTTGGTTGAGGTTTTTGTTCTGATGTATTTTTCCACTAATGTTTTCAGTGTGATGTACCAATCACTGATCACAACCGATCAGGGAAGGGTTATCTATTGACCTTTGGCCGATAGATAAGTGAATTTGTTTTAAGTTTTACACCAACTTTGTCAAACTCCTTTGTCTGAAATATAAACACTAAAGTGCAGCTTTAATTCTAAATGAGAACGCAGTGCTAATAAAGACAATGTGCAGCTACATTCAAAACTAAGGTAAAATTTCTCCTTCATGGTTAAAATAAAAAATCTCAAATAAAAAGTATTAAAAAACGTTTCTTTGGCATTTCTTATCCTTTGTCTTAAGCAGAAACAGAAGTGATTGAACAGCTATGTTCATTCGGTGAGATTAGAGGGGATCTGAGAAGAACATGTAAAAACACTGAAATCATAAGCTGCCATATTTGTCTGTTTGACCACAAACTGATGGTCTCTACATGTCACTGAAATAATCTCTTTACCACATATCTCCTGATGTTGAAACTCTTCACGGAAAAGGAAACACGTGCAGGTAGACCAGAAATGTTCATGGCTGTCAGTGTCTCCTGAGTCCACCACTGCTTAGAAATCTAGGCTCATAATCATTATGTAAAGAAAGAAAAAAAAAAAAAGCCTCCGGCTATTTTTAGGGCAAAGACCGTGACAATTTCTACTGGTCAGTTTGTCTTTTGCTTGTCTTTCTATTTCTTTCCATCTGCTCTTCTCTTCATGCTCTTATGAGATAAACAGACCCTGCAGTTTTGGATCAGTCCATGTCTGCAACCCAGTGTCACTATGTATTTGTGTCTCTACATGTTTCTGAGTAAATAAGCACACAACAAGGCTTCGGCTTTCCTTATACCAGCAGCCTCCAAAATTCCTTTTTTTCTTCTTCTGAGGCCAAGACTGGTGACAAGACTCCTGGTCAACCTCTCACTACATTTTAACCCTTCAGATTTTACACGTAGCTGCCTCTGTGTGCTCCTGATGCCCAACACACAGGCAGACCTGGCTAAGTGAGCGCTATCAGTAAGCAGATACCAATGCCAAAGCTTCTCTCCATGTGAAAAGCTTTTCTTAGCCAACATCAGGCCTTGTTCCCACAGCACAATACAAAAGCCTCCGACCTAACGGACTCCCCGAGTGTCGAGATTTCATTAAATCAAAACTTCACTGCTGAGTGTCACCCTGGGCTCTGCTTGCACAGACACAAACACTCACACACAGAGACAGTCCACTCAACTACTCTGGCGGGTCGGAGGCCAGAGAAGAGACCAGGAGCTAATTAACAACACGTTACTTTCTCAGAAAATAGAGGAGTTATGTAAGTGAAAACCAAAGCAACCCATCACGGTATCAACTTTTACTGCGCTGTAAATTATTCATCACGGCGGCTTTGATACTCTTCCCTTTTTTGTTTGTGTTCTTTCCACCAACACTCTGTATCTCTGTTCGTCCAAAGTTTACCTTGCATTTTGTAGGCCCATAAATCGAGAGCATTTCTTTTGTGATGAACGTAAATAAGCGTTTTATTTCTGAATCCGCACCGTGGCCGGGGAGTTGGCCGGAGGCTGGCCATGGCACTAGGGTTTCTCTGGACTTTCTCACAGGGCTGTCCAAGGCATTACTACTGCAATAGTGAGACGGAGGCGGGATCTGGCACCGTGGAGCGTAGAGTGTGGAGCGGTCATAGCAGAAATGGCAAGGCGAGCACATTTCACACCTCCCTCAGAGTGACTGCAAATTTCCTGTGCTGTACTTTTGATTGGAAACACATTTGAAACATCTTTTCATGATCACACTTACAGCGTACAAAGAAAATATGAGGGAAAAAAAAGAAAAGAAATATGAATAAGGTCCAAACTATGAGTAAGTGCAGTGAGCTAACTTTGGACCTGACAAATGTTTTTTTTTTATATCTTTTATTTTTCCTACCCTGAATAAATCAGAAATGTGCTGAGTTTAATCTGAAACAGCACAAAGATTATCAATCAAAAAGCTCACTGGAGACTTTGAGAACGAACCAAAAATATTCTTCTCAGATGGTGTAAAAGTGGAGCCACCTATGCAGTAGTCAGAGACTCACAATAAAAACATATCGTATCTTAACTAGTACTGTAAAGTAAGTCAGAGCCAACATACTCTGAGTACAGGTCAATAACCCTCGGGCCAAAAGATCATTATCTGTCTTTATAACAGACCAATCACTTACATCTAAAGGCTTCACAGTGAGCTGCAACACAATCCTGCTCTACCTCTTATTTATTCTATGCCAGCCCTCAGCTGCAATGTTCAAAGTATGGTTATATCAATTTTGTTCTCCTTATCTAAGGTGCCTTAACGAAACAAGAGGAGAGGGTTGTCTGCTGTGGTGTTGTGGTTAATTCTGTAACGGCTGCGGTGTGATATGCTGTGTAACAGAGAGGATCTTAAAAGCTGGCTGGCTGCAGAACAGTCTGAGAAAGCCTGACGGCAAGCCCACAGATTCCCCGTGGCAGCTTTCGCCACTCTGTCATAAACAAAACACAAGACGTCTTTCTCTTCTTCCCACACCAACGGGGCTCTGGTGCTGCCAAACCGAACAATCCCTATTGTAGCCTCTTCTCCATTCCAATATGCTCTCTCTGCCTCACTCTCTCTCCGTGTCTCCTACAATATAAACAAAAGAGATCAGCAGAGGCTTTACCTCTGTGAGAGCAACAATGAGGTCGATGTTTAAGGAGGCAAAACAAAAGTGTGTTCAGGATCAAAGAGGAGCCAGGAAGACAGAGGCGCTAAAGACTGACAAAATACAAGCCAAACAAAAACAAATAATGAACACATCTCGTCATTCGCTGCAGTAAAGCGGCAAAAAAAAAAAATACACACATCACTGAAACCGATCAGGGTGACAGAGAAATGCACGACATTATATCCCATTAGTCATCAATTTGCAAGGTAAAAGTTAACGTCACATTTATAACTTTCCACCAAAAGAATCATCTAAAGCATGTCCAAAGCTGACACTGCGTTGGCCAGATAAGAGAAGACACTACTTAGTAAGTCCACATTATGACTGGATATCACACTGTGTTGAATGTGTTTTACTGTCCTGCTGTAAACCAAAATACTGCAGAGGGGAACAGCTGACATCAAAGAAGCAAACTTATTGTGATTTATTGACAGTGTCCATGTGTGTACGCACAAGTGTACATAAAACTCCTGAAAAGTCTCTTACAGCAGAGGACTACTCAGATGTAGCATAGCGCCACAAATAAAGCAGGTTTGCAGCTCTAATGTAATATTTCACGGTCTGCAAATTTAGCCCGACAATTTTTATTCTAACAATTTTTAACCTTTGAGATTGGACGCAATTAATTAATATGAAAAAAATCTAACACAAAAATATTTTACTAAAATTATATACGTTTTAAAAGGGCTAGTTAGAATCAATTTCTGTCAAATAAAACAAATAAAATCAACTATCATTGGTAGACAGCGTACCAAAAAAAATACAATTACCATAACAACAAGGAGAGACAGGCTACGTTACATATCGTTTATTACCATCAAAGAAAGATTAACAAAGCAAAGCTGGAGCTGCTGCCAGGGTTTGGCTCAGGCTGTGTGAGGTGCCTGGCCTGGACTGAGGTTTAACGTGTGTGTGTGTGTGTGTGTGTGTGTGTGTGTTTGTGTGTCTCAGAGAGAGAAAGACTGGTTTCCGTTTGTGATAGCATTTGGCTAACAGACTAGATCGGTGTATATATATATATATATATATATATATATATATATATATATATATATATATATATATATATATATATATATATGCTGGGGGGTAAGTCACTGTTTAAAGGGTCCAGACAATCCAGCTGAGATAACATTAGGTCATGAGCTTATTTGAACAACCACATAGCAAGTGGTGATGCAGTGTGTATCTGGAGGATTTGGCTGTGAAATGTATTTTGTGAGAGTGTGTGTGTTTCTTACACTGTGAGGAAAAAACAGAACCCAACCAGTGAGTGTGGAGACCACGCACAGGGGGCTACAGTGATGTTTGGCCCAGTGCGTGTGTGTGTGTGTGTGTGTGTGTGTGTTTGTGTGTCTACGATGGTGGCTGAGATACAACAATGTTTGGCTGTTTCAAACTGTATCTGTGATAGTCCCTTGGACGAATGTGTGCACTGTGTGGGTGTGTGGATGTAATTGTGACAAAAACCGAGTTTGGCTGATTTTCGGAAAGTGAACTACAAAGATGAAACGATTAAGAAAAAAGGGAAAGAGGGCGGCTGTATTTAGCTGTGTTTACATGGGTGTGAAGGTGGTTGCAATAGTACTGTCTGTCTTTAAGCTTTGCCGTTTTGTGTGTGAGCATGTGTTTGGCAGTCAAGTCCAGTGTGGTGCCCGCTGCTCAGGCAGACAGCGAGGGCAGCAGCAGCCTGTGGCCTGAGAGCAGCAGACTCACGGTTCTGCTTTCTTTTTCTTTCTCACACACAAAAAACACAAAGTCTGGGCTTTGGCCAAGTTACGATCCCTGAATGCAGCAACCTTATCGTGGCAGCTCCACGTCCAGCAATATTAAAACCAGTGACTCCCCTTTGTGCATTGAAAACATTACATTTCAGAGCAGCGATTGTCTCTTACACTCTCCCTCTTACACACACACATGCTCACACAGGCATGCAAATTATTTTCTATAAAAAAGACAAAATATATACACATGAAGCCACAAATTCCTCCCTCAGAAATATAAACACAAACTTGCCAGAGCATGCTGGAACTATGCCCCAGACACACATCCAAAATATAGTTTTTATTACTGTTGATACTGTGTTGTCAAGTGAACAACACAGAAAATTAAAATATAAAAAAGACATAGTTGGATCGTAAGAACAGCAAGAAACATTTCATTGTTTTATTCTAAAGAAACTGATCATCTGATTAGGATGGCATTTTTAAAATACATATATTTTGAGAATAAATTGAATAAACTAAGTAAGAATTTTAAAATAAAATGTCATATAGTACGGCTTCTTAGTGTAGCTTTATACATGTTTACCTTTGTATTTATATATACATAGGTATATATTTTGTCATTAATGTAGTTAATTATCCCCTAAGCAAATGTTAATGTGTGCGCTTGTGCTTCTCTTTATGTCTGTTAATATTAGTATTTTTTAGTAAAAGTCAGCCTACCTAAATGTTTGATTTCAGTATTCTGTGTGGGTATATCTCTGTAACAGTGAGCATGTTGCAACATACCTGGCGTGTGGACAAAGTAGGCAAGGTAGAGGTCCAGCTCCTTGACAGACACTCCGATGTGGTGTGGCTGGACACACAGGCCAGGGTTGGTGCACTGTGGGGACTTGACAAGCCGCTCTCCGTCCGTGCTCTCTAGGGGGCTGCCCTTGAACAGGATGACCATCACCAGGTCCAGCCGCCACACCTTGTCGGCCTGGCGCAGGCAGTCAATGCGACGGATCTTGCCCTTCTGGTCAGGGTTGGACAGCACGCAGCAGGGGGGCTTTTTGCCTGTGATGGTGAGCACAAAGTCCTCGCGGAACTCGGGCCGGATGTCCTTGCGGAGCTTGGCCAGCAGGCGCGAGGCCCACTTCTGCTTAATCTCTGGCTTCTCCCCGAGTAGCTCATCCTTCACCGCACGCTCTTCCTCCTTGGACATGCGTTTCTCGTGCTTCTTGAAGTACTTGCGCTTGCGGGCCTGCAGGTTGAACCAGGTGTAGGCGAAGGCGCGGACATGGGGCAGAAGGGCCTCGATGAAGGGGTGGAATTCATCCTGGATGAGAGAGGAGGACGGGGGGAGGGCAGACGAAGAGAGGGAGGACGGGGGGAGGCAGGACGAGGCAGAGGAAAGAGAGGGGGAGAACGGGGGAGAGAAGGATGGGGAGAGAGGAAGCGGGGGTGAGGAGGGGAAGAGAGAAGAGAGGCAGTTAGGACCGGCACGCAGCATGGAGGAGCGGCGCCTGCTCCGTGTGAGCGGAGGGAAGGAATGAGAGAGAGGCGCTAGGAGACTGACAGAAAGAAAGAGAGATAGTGATGGAGAGAGAGCAAAGGATGCTTTCCACTCTTTCACACCGAAGGACACATATACAAACCACTGACAGACCAAGGTAAGGCATAACATGGAATGAGTAAAATCTTTTGACTGACTTAAAAAAAATATTAGCACTGCATATTATTAAATATGGAAAACGTAAAACAGAAGCGAAAATCTGTTCAACATTAAAGAAGTAATAATAAGCTCACCAAATGTGCTATAAAAGGCAAAGAACACTGAAATAATTCGGGACATATGACAAGTTACAAGAATACTGAAATTAAATTAGCCAAAATAATGGAGAATAACGGAAATAAAATTCTGCCTTTATTTAAAAAAATAGCACCCAGTGTGTCTGCGAGGAAAATGAACCAAACAACTAGCTTCAAAAATGCGTGAATAAAACTAAAACGACATGGTAGTTACCATTTCGCTCTTTCATCATAAATTCACTCCATCGATTGTGGGAAAACCTAAAATGCGGAACCAGTGCAGTGACTGGATTGTTGAGCGCTGGAGTATTGCTGTGAATATTGCAAAACAAAAGACGAAAGGAAAAAAAAATAAAAAAAAACAGAAGCTGAGAAACTGTCCAATAAAAGCAGCAGGGGGGGAAAATCTGAGAAAGAGGAGAGTGCAATACAAGCACAGGAACACAAGAGGTACTGGAGCAAGATCACAGAGCGGAGAAGATGCTGCTCAAAAGCACAACGGTAGGAGAGTCCAGATAAGTTTTGCAACTTTCTATGTAAGCGATTAAAATAAAATAGACTCAGAAGTGAGAAAATAAATTCAAATAAATGAAGCAGAAAAAAAAAAATACATTTGTCAAAAATCAAAACATTCTTCTTTGTTCGCAAAAATGTGCAGAAAAAAAAATGTTTCGATGAAAAAAGAAAAAAATGGTTGGCAAAACTGCACGTGTTATTGGTTGTATTCTAATCTGCAAAGGAGTCACAGAGAGAGAGAAGAGCTGGACAAGGGGGGTGCGAACGGAGGAGAAGAAGAAAAGGAGAAAAAAAAAAAAACAAGAGGACCGAGTAAATGTTGGAAGACTGTGCACGACCACTGGCAAACCCGAGTGGAGCTTCTTTTTTCCCCCTTCTTTCTCTCCAACTCTGGCTCTCCCGTTCTCTCTTCCTCTCCACTTTCCGTCTCTAACCATTGACTGAGTCTGTGCCAACATGCAGAGGGCCCACCTATTTGGCACGGAGTCTCTCGCAGCCCAGCCAATACGCACGCTCCCAGTGCTCAAAGGGAGGGAAGAGAGAGATGGCAGGGGGAGAAGCAAAGAGGTGGGGGTGTGGATGGTTGGTGGCTGGTAGTGGAGAAAGGATTGGGGGGTGGACTGTGTGCGGTGCAAGCAGAAGGCACATCATTAGCCAAATAGACAAGTTCCAATCTAGTGCAAAGGCAAAGTCCAGAGGATATTAATTTTACATGGATCCAGACAGCACCCGCCTTCTAAAGCTAACAGCCCCCCAACGCCTTCGTCACCAACATGGTCACAACCATCCCAACAAACCAGCTTGCTCTCCAACCGCAACCAACCACCCCACTCCCACCCCCCACCTCACACTCTCTCTCTGTGCTCGCGTTACACCACCTTGGCATGGGATGGCATGAGAAAACACAGACCCAAAATCCCACTAGACCCTGGGACCAGCAGCTGCTCCTGGATTTACCACACAAACAAAGAAAGGAGGGGGGGGGAGAACCCCACCCCCCACCCCCAAACAAAAAATACCATCCAAAAACATGCTCTCTTGTTTCAAAATGCACTCTTATGTCCAAACTGGCCCCTTCTTCTCCTCTCCTCTCCATTTTTTTGTCACTCCACTTTAATAGCCCCCAACAGCACAGACACAGAAACATATTAAAAGTTTCTGTTAACAAATTAGGGTTCAATCCTAGCGGTGGGTGACAGACAATTAAGCAGACTGCTGAAAATGCTGTGGTGGCCAGCTTCACATGAGCAGCCCACGCATGTTATGCTTTTTAATACTGCAACCGAATATTGGAACTGTCTGAAACGGACAGTTTTGATTCATTAACAGCTTTCCTAACAAGATAAGTTGGCCTCGGCCACATTAAAAAGTAGCTTTCCTGCTGCAGACAGTTTATTGCTTATCAGCAGAAAGTGGTGGAGCACAGCTGCTTGCCCTTGTCAGGTCTACAATGGCAGATAAAATTACCTCTGCAAGTTGGGAGAAACCAAGAACAAGTTCCATTTTCAATTATTGATTTTAAAATAAGTATGGCAGACTCCTTTGATTAGAACTACGTTTAAATGTCAGCCTCCCAAATGAAAAAAACAAAAACAAAACGAAAGAAGCCTATTTGCTGAATGGTGCTGTCCAAATTGAATGAATTAGTCCACAAGGCTCACAGGAATTACAGAGATATTGTCAAAACTGGAATCTCGACAGTGGGCAACCATAAAAAGCTAACTTGTCATGAGGCAAAGTTGAGGGCACAGCCATGTGATTGTGGGTAGAAGCCACCTGCTGTGCAGCGGGACAAGTTGCCTGTGTGAACGGCCTACAAAGGCTACAGAGTCCTCTGGTTGGCTCCCAGGACCATCAGATTTAGTGTGGCCTGCCCCTTCTGTCAGCGTCTGACAGAGGAGCTTCAGCCCAGGCTGACTGGCGGGTCCGCTGACAGGCTGGCGAGCTGGCTGTGAGGTTGGCCTGGAAGCTGTATGGTTGGCTGGGTAAATGACTAGTTGGCAGCCCAGGCAGGTAGCTAGCTGGCTATAGTCGGTGGTCTGGTCTGCTGGCTGGTCACTGCTATTGGTCTGGCCCGAGCCGGGCCCGGTGCCGCTTGTTCACTCTAACATACGCCTGCTCCACAGAGCTCCGAGCTGATGATGTGAAAATTTGGGAAAGGGAGAAGATAGCTGGGAAGATGATGTATGAAAACTGAATGTGATGAAGATTGAATTAAAAAAATAGATGTGCTGTTTTTCCTAATTTATACTACATAAATGTACACTGTTTATTACAAATGACAGGGATGATTGTGAGATTTCTATAAATTAGCCCCAGACAAAGAAAAGAAAATGGTCCAAGATGCTTTTAATACCTGTAATATGATCCTACAATTAGGTGACAGATAAAATCCACAGGATTGCTTCTAGGTTCATTATAACCTCTCCCTGAAACCGGTGACACATTTCTCTTATGACGGTCCAGCTCTCCCATTTTTTTCCTATTTAACTTTTTAAAACAATCAACAAGAGATCAAGAAAAACCTTCACAAACCAACAATATGGCTACAGGTCCGTCTATATTCGTAAGCAAATCACAATAAAATAACTGCAATTATGATCAGAACCGGGCCAAACAGCTCAGAGCACATTTTGAACTCAAGGGAAAAAAGTTTCATGACTTTGGCCCAGGAACGCGTCCGTTTGGAACCCTACTATTTAATGTGTCCTTTCATTTCACTGTTTTTAAAACCCACATTTCTTTTAGCTCACTAGCGAGGGTTTCTCCTGTTTGCTCGGGTTGGTATTTATGACATTAAATATATAACAGGGCCCATTTATTTAACCTTTAACCAATGGATTCCGCGTGGTATCTGCTAAGCAATAATTTGAGTGAGAGTTCGTCTTATCTCTGCTTGACCTGCTCTGGCTTTAAAAAAGTGATGACCTTTGTTTGCCAGGCTGGGCACAGCACCCTTCAGCCCAACAATGGCACAGAAAAGAGAGGCCCTCACAGAGGAGGGCGGGAGTGAAAGACACTTCACTTTTTGTTTTTCTTCAAAGGAAACAGAAAACGGGGAAGATTTAAGCAGCAGCAGCTTCCAGGGCAAAAATATTAACACTTCAGCGAAGAAAAGACGTTTGGACAACTGGACGGGTTGTACGGTTATGAAGTGGATAAAAATAGCAAAAACAAAAAAAACGAGGCTCAAAATAAAATAAAAACACAAACTAAATCGTCTTTTAAGTAAACAACTGTATTCATGTGTAAAAAAATATAGTTATGCCTTGTTTTGGTCTACATTAATAGTTTAAATGAGTGCTGACGTATTTAAAGTAGGGGAACAGACTCCGCGGTGACGCATTTACAAAAAGCCCAGCCATTCTCCACTAGCGTGTATTTTGATTTTTATGTCTGTAATAAATTACATTCAATGTTATTCATCTTTAAAAAAGAAAAAAAAAAAGAGAACCCACCGATTCAGAGCGATCACATAAAACACCCAGTGAACTTTTATAGTTTATTATAGATTAAATGTTGCTTTGCTAACCTCCACTGAGTCCGTCTGCCCGCCAACTCCTTTGTCTTTTAAAATATTAAAACGGGTGTTTTTAGGTTTACTTCTCTGAGAAATAAAATAAAACCACCAACCTCCACCTGCAGAGAAAGATGGACGTGAGGTTTTTAAACACTTCTCTCCAGCACGCGGCCCACCTTAAAGAAAACCTGGAGGCAAAATGAAAGCCGAACGTCGACTGAACGACGCAAGAAAATAGAAAGAAAGTGAGAACATAAAGTGACCCCTTGTTTCAGGCCGTCCCAAACTGCCTCCTTAAATCTCACTGTACCCTCTGTCATGTAGCAAAAAAAAAAAAAGAAAAAAAAAAGCCATGTTTTAACACAAGTAACAAGTTAATTCATTACAGGTCTATAAAACTACCATGAATTACTTTTCGTGACGTGTAAGACGTTTTTAAGGTAGACCGGCCTGTCTGAGAGCTGCTTCAATAGGAGAGATTTTAACAAGCTGAACTGGTCTTTTTCCAGAGTGTTCTAAATGGCTCTAAAAATATTCTTAATTAATTTGTAAAAATAAAAGGGTTAAAAAGACGAATATTTACAGGAGATGTAAAAGACCTTTTAAGGAAAGACCGTTCATTTCCTGTTTATGAGAGAAAAAAGGCATGAGTTTAGTGATACTATTTCTACAGCTTATATATTTGAACCATTTAGAATTTTACTAGCAGTATAAAGGTATCTTTTATATGGGAAACGAATCATTATATTTATTAACAATGTTTTAAAAAGCAAGAATAGCAACACAATAGCTTTTTTATGTGGAATGAGCAACCACTGCTCTTTCTCATATATTAAGCTCTAAATTGTTTAAAGCACTTAAAATGTCTGTAGGTGGTTTGAAATAATAAAACCAGGATTTATTATAAAATCTATGAACTAATGCAATGCATTTGAAGACAGTTAAATATTAAATAATTTAAAATGTTGATTTTTTTATTTTTAAATAACAATAAACAAATTCTTATTAAAACTATTAAATAAGAAGCATATTACTATTATTATTATTATTTTATAATTTTTAATAATGATAATAATAATAATACATATACTTAGTTATTTAAAAAGCACATCTGGAAAAGTTGCAAATATAATAATGCATCGCATATTATAAGAATTTATTATTAAACTTAAATAATCTTCCTGCTTGTAACCAAAAGCCTAAGTTTCTCAAACAGGTTAAATTGGTTTACCAGGTTTTATTCAAAACTGGTCAAGATGATCATGTAATATGAGAAACACACACACACACACACACACACACACACACACAAAGAAAAGCTGAGGAAGCTTTTAGTTTCTCATGTTTTGACTTGTCAAAACTGGGATTTGACTTTGACATCTGCTGTGTGTTGACAATAAGGTGAAGTAAGAGAAACATTGTGAAAGATCTTAACTATTTCCCATGTCTGTGTGTGAGGTGTGTGTGTTCTGACCAATAAAGAGAGGCTTTTTTGGAGCAATCTATAATAGTTACATCTATGATTTTCAAATAAATCACGTTTTTTTTAAATCTAAACTAGAAGAAATTCACAGGAAACAGAATGTTTTAAATGCAGAAAGCACCTACTTCTATTTCTGTACAATGTGTGTGTATAGGCAAGGCATGAAAGACGGGTGGAAAGATTCAGTGAAAGAACATTTCATGCTTAATTTTTTTAACACTGTAAAAATAAAGGAATTGCACATGGAAAAACACTGAACAGGCCAGTATTGGAGCAAAAGAAATGATGAAAATGTTCATCTATTTCCTGATGAACTCTTACAATATAAAAATGTATTTTTTTATGCTTCAGCTGCTCTCAGCATCTGCCTTCACATATGGACACAGTATTCCTCCTAACAATTTTCTGCATGACATCCTATTGCTTCAATTCTTCTCAAAACCTTTTTCAATTCATTCTGATACCCGGAAAGAAAGAAAAGAAATGTCAAAATTTTCTGCTCTCTTTCTTTCATCACTACAGATTGATGTTAAAAGTGTGCCTGCTCATCGTTTGTAATTACGTGTGTTTACACACTGAAGCATTACTACGTGTGAAAGTCTGGAAGCCATTTGTGGCATGAGGCTGAGAGGGAGAGACTGAGCAGGCTGGCGAGGGAGCGTTAAAGCAGCTTCAAACTACACGAAGACTGATGGCAAGCCGAGACGATTCTGACAGGGCTGTGGACGTGGTTAATGTTAGACTCAAATCTCCCTTTTCGTTTGGGGGCATGACGTTTCCAGTTCCAGCCACAAAATGCAAGCGCTTTTCTGATAAGATGAAGGGCTCCGTAATGACTGGGGTTGCTTAAAAATGTGTTCGGTCAAGATTCTTTTGAGGTTTTTGTGTGACTCTGATCATCACCTCAGATATTTAATTATAAACACAACTCTTAACTCTTCAAAGAGTTACTACAAAAACACATTCTGGGAACCGGAAAAGTAAGTTACTTTTCTTTTACACGGCCTGGCAGAATTTGATTCAGAGGACCAGATCAATAAAATGGCATCCATTGTATTTGCGTTCTTTGCTTACCACACCTTGTTTTTTAATTATCTGTAAGCCAGAAAAAACGTTTCCTGAAAGGATAATGCAGCTTTCGCTTTAAACTGTGGTTTTGTTGAAAAGTCATGAGTAGTTAGTATCTTACCTGCTGTGGATAACTAAATTAGCATTTATATTGAGTATAAACAGATTACATTTACCTTGAGGCTGAAGCTAGTGCTTAATCAAAACTGGGTCAAGACTAAAACAGCTTTATGCCACCATGAAAGTGCTGCAATAGTAAAAATGTCATAGCTGCTAAGGGTATGCGATTTTATTTTCTTTGCAAGTATTACAAATTTTCATCATGTCCTGTAAAATGTTTAGAGCTCTTAGGGCCCCCAGGTCAAGAAAGTGTAAGAAGTTAGAGGTCCACAATGTTCTTCGCGTCAGACTTCTGGAAAAATTTAATCTGTTCATACAAAACATTATCAACTACAAGAAACATCCTTAGTGCTGGTGGCCATTTAAAAAAAAGCCCCATTTAAAAAATGTAGAAACTTTAAAACATGTTGTGGTAAATCCAAATTTTAAAAAAGAGAATGAAGCATGGGTGGTATAAAAGAAATTAGTGTTACTGTGGTGGCTGGCTGACAATGAGCTAGAGGGCCCTGTAATCAAGTTCTGCCCGGGGCCTTATATGATCCTGGCCCGGTTCTGTGCATTTTACATTACATGGTCTCTAAATTTGGGGCTCTAAGAACATGCAAAACCTCTCAAACACATGCATCACTGGTGGTGAGGTATTTTCTGACTTCTTGTCTTTTACCTTTGACATAATTCTCAATAAGTCCATCTGGGCAGTGTGGGTCTTACAGTGTGGTATGAGCTTGAGCGAGGGGCAAATCAGGTCTAACGCCTGTCTCACACCTCAAGCAGGAGCTACACACACCTTTCAGCTTTCCAGTCAGTACATGCCAGCAGCATAGGCTGGCCACCGTGCATTGCCTACAGCTGCAGTGAGGGCTTGGAACCTCATGATTAGCGAATGCAGCAGGATTCAAGCAGATAATGAAAGATGATATCCCCCTCCCCTCCATCATGCCCTGCTCCAGTGGCAGCCAAGGCCTGCAAGTCCTCGCACAAGAGATGCACTATTGAGAGACTTTCTCCATCACTCTTTCACCCCCTCCTCATTCTATTATTCCTCCCTGCGTCCCGTTCTGCCAGCCGTAAAGGCGAGATGCCAGCCTCTCCGCCGAAGCCGGGCACCGTGCCCTCACCCTTTATGCAAATGATTTACCACAACCCCAACTCGCACATTCTTTTTGTACCCGCCCAGCTTCATCTACTTCTCATGGCTTTATTTATTCCATGTATCTCTTGCTGTACTATGCAACCCTTCTCACCAACACTTTCAGTCCAAACCAAATTCTGTGTGCTTTATCTAGTTCTGCTGGCATCCATACTCTTGTATTTTACACTTCTCTCCCACGTTCAACTCTTTTATCATGCCACTGCCTCTCTCTTTCCCTGTCACACACTGCTCGCCTTACCCGGGGTTGTACTCTCATTCCTCGCCGGTGCCAGACAGGCAAGTGCAGAAACCCCCTTTACACTCTTTCTTTCACTCTCTCTCTGCTTAGGCCACTCTTGTTGCAGCTCACCCCGAGCACCTGAAGCAAAGCTAAATTATCTAGTCCATAAATTATTAATTTTCTTTATGCCTTACAGTTTCTGTAGTTTAATCATCTGTGAGCATTTCACACAAATGGTGGGTTGTTTAAAAAAAGCCATGTGGCATGTTTACTTATCCCTTGCATGTGAATCTATTCCTTGTTTTTACTTGATTCATTACTACGTTGACTGAAATTTTCATGCTTATGCACTTCTTAGGAAACACCAGTTTTGACATGTGCAGCTTAAAGAAGTATTTTTATAAGATCTCTCTGTAGATATTGCACCATAATATTTCTTGTCACTTTGCCTGTTTAAGTCAGTCTAAACTCATTATCACTGGGACTTCTTACATTAATGCCACCCTGGGCAAGCCCCTCCTTCTGCACCCAGAATATTTTGTTACGATCCCTATTCCCCATTGATTGGCCAGGACAAAAGGCAATAGACAACCAGTTTGGGTTCATATGACAGATAACAGTTTTTTGTCCAAGTGCTTATGATGCCCTCAGACAAAATGGCACCCAAGGTGTTGAACCATATCCCTATATCCAATCACTGCAACTTGCTAATATTGTGAGTTGATATAACGATGGTTCCTTTCAGCTTGACACCCTTTTGTAAGTATATTGAGACTCTCATTTGTGAGTGAGAAAGAAGATTGTTCTAGAGTTGCCTTGTTTTGTTGACAGAGTTAGCTAATAAAGACTTTTAGTTGGCCTAGCTGACAACACTTGGTTACAAAAGCACTACAAATGCCTCCACCACTTTAAACTTTTGGATACTCAAGTATTCGGGTACTCGATTGAAAAAAACAGATGACAGAGTGATGGACAACGAATGAACCATTTGCAAACACTGTAAGACTACAGTGAGTGGCTAACAACATTAAAGTTAGGATCTGCTTCAGAGATTTATGTTAACAGTAAATTGGTCATAAGTAAACTGGATAAGTATACACTGAAGAGAGATTGTTTACAATGCAGGTTGAGATTTATGACGCCTTTTTTGGCAAAAGGTCCACCTTAGCTAGCTAAGGCTAGCATAAAAACTAATTCTGAATAGGTCAAACACTGAAACTCAAGTTGAGATTTGTGAAACTTTTATTGTGTTTGTAAATATATATAAAAATTGGGATTCTAATTGTTTCCCCAAATATTGCAAAAATCTGGTCATCTCGTTCTTGTGAACATGATAACACAAATTGCCTAATACCGTATTGTTACATCCTTAGTGCCAATACACAATACCTTCAAAGAACAGTAAAAAGGCCCCCAAATTATCTATATTGTTGCTTAAAGTTAAACCATCTAATACAGTTATGAGTCAGATATTTAATAAAATTGACAAATCCGTTATAGAATTTGTATAGCATATTTCTTGAAAACAGAACAGAAGGTCCTAAGTATGCAATTTTTAAAGATTTTTAGCATCCTGCACCAATAAATTGGCTCTACATGATCACACTGATAAGAAAAGCTTAATAAAGGTGCATTAAAAAAATATAGATGGTTGTAAACATTTTTGACATCCCCTGACCAAGTGATAAATGGCTGTTTATTCTAAAATCCTTTTTCCACATCAGCAACCACCTGCTGCCTGGAACACTGTAGCATGCAGATTTATTTCAGCTTATCACATAGAGATTTTCAGGCACCGGTTTGGCACAGAGAGGGTTAAATTTTGCCTGCTCCCTGTGGCATGATATGAGCTGGGAATTTGCCCGTGCACTCTGCCTTGTCTGTTCTCACTTGCTGGTGTCGGTGGGTCAGAAGTGGATATAGCTCCTCCAAATGGCTTCCTTTGCGGCTGTGAACCCAGTGTGGTCAAAAGGTCTCCTTTCCATACGGCCCTCGGGGAGCAGGGTCCTAATCTTTGCTATGCCTGACAGAGTTCGGGCAGAAGAGAAAATGGGCTTTTTGATCTGGTGGCACTGCTCGGAGATGACATTGCAAGGGTTAAAGGTCACTTTGCCCATTTTGAGTGGCATTCCTTGCTGAGCAACCACAGTGCCAGCCGGAAGAAGCACAGGACAGCCTCGATCACACGCGTGGCAGGAGACAAAGAGCTTCCAAAGCCACAGAGAGTCATGCGTGCACACACACACAACAACAACAGCTAAATCACTTTGAAACTTTTATTATCCATAACCACCGGCTTTGTTTTTTTTCTTCAACCAAATGCATGGGAAGGGCAGACAGACACACGGTGACGATGGGCTCGTCTCTCAGAGAGCTAGCACAGTTATCTCCTCTGCGACCATGCTTATACTAAACTACCACGTCGTTCAGACCTCAAGAGCACCACAGTACCACAGGCAGAAGGCCATAAGTACAGGTTCTCACAGGGGACATAAAATGGAGGAAACCCACCTAGATAAAAACAATCCAGAGAGAAAAGAAAATAAAGAAGTGTATACTTATCCAAGCTATATTTTAATTAGCTATGCAAATGTTTTACATTTGCAGCTTTCAGAAATCATACATATCTCTATATTAAAAAGCAGCCTTCTTAACTGATTTTTTGAGTGCAACAGCTGTTATGACGTACTGTTTATTTAATAAAAGACAAGCACACACATTTTACACTACAGTACATGAAAATAACTACTTAATAGCTTGCATGTGGTGGATTTGCAGGCAGTATTTTGCATTTGCACTGAGCTAAAACCCCTCTATTGTGTTGGGAGACAGAATAGCATGTAACTGAGACACTGTTTATGTATAACCAAATGTGCCTCTGATGGCCTCAGATGCATTCTTGCCAGATTTTTTTAAGGCTGAATGGTTTTGCCGGTGCTTCACTAAAAAACACTAGCCCTTGTTTTCACATTATAACCATCAACTTCAATGTATTATGTTGAGATTATATGTGACAAATAATACAGAGAAATCCATATTTGAAAAACAACTTATGTTTTGCTTCACAAAGATTGGTATGTAAAATCTACGAAGTGTGGTGTGCAATTCTCCACCACTTCCCTAGACAATACTTACTTAGTCGTAGAACTACTTTAAATGTAATTACAGCAGGAAGTTCTTTGGCGTAGGACTCCATTCTTTAGCAAAGAAACATGAAGCTTGCCAACAGCATGATACCGCCACCACCATGTTTCAGGGATGTGTGGGCAGGGTCCTGTGCAGTATCCATTATCTAACATGCAGGCTAGAAAGTCCGGTTGACCAGAACACCGTGGCTTGTGGCAAACTGCACACTGGAATTCTTTTGTTTTTCTTTCAACAACACCATTTTTATGCCGCTCTTCCATGCAGGCAACTTTTCTATTATGTTGATAGATTCTCCTACATGAACAGTTAATCTCTGCAGTGGGTCCAGTGTTACCATGGGTTTCTGGGCTGTTGCTCTGATTAATGTTGTCAACTTTATCCCCGATCTGTCTGGTGTGTTTGATGATCTTTATGCTGTTTGCTCATTAATGTTCTTTAACAAATGATTGAGGCCTTGACAGAACAAGTGAATGTACACTGAGATTAAATTAGACAAAGTTACTTCTGAAGGCAGTTGGTTGCACTGGATTTTGTATTTTGTATTTGTATTTCCTATGGCCTAAAATACCATTAAAATATGTTTAAGTTTGTGGTTGTACCATAACAAAATCAGAAAAAGTTCAAGGAATATGAATGCTTGTGCAATGTGCTGTCACTGCAATGAAGAATCTTTCCCTGCTGCTTTATTTTTTTAAGCGCATACCGAAGACTTGTTCTCCTTTTTGAAAACATGTAATTGGATGAAAAGATAGTAGCACAGAAAAGCAGGGCAGCAGGATAGAGCTGGAGTGAAAGCAGCAGGAGCTGCCACGTCAGACGCTGCCGAGGCTTCTTGGCTGTCAGGACTGAAAGACACGCACGCAGAAACAAACACACAGATGCAACTACAGCAAAGGCCTCTGCACACCCACAGAAAGAAGGGTTTGCCTTAGCAGTTCTGTTTGGGGATCTGCAGCCATCCGCCCGACCATCACCGCTGTCCCTCTGTGAATGGGTGGAGGCACTCCATCCTCAACTCATGAAGGACCTTATTATAACAGCATCACATTCAATTTGCTCTCTTTCTGGATTTGTTGGGTACCCTCCCTAAATAGTCCTATAATCAATAATTTATTCTGCAAATATCTCTTAGGCACTTAATTGTGTTTGGAAAATTCCTTCAAATTGAGACCAAATAGTAAAAACTGCACAATCCCCACACATCTTACAAGAGAACACAGCATGCATCGGGTCAGATGCAAAATAGGGTCTGGTCTCATTTTTATTTAGGCTAGCTTTACATTTCCTGGAGAAATTGCATTATATGAACACAACAACACCATTGTTTCTGCAAATGTGGAGGATCTTTCAGCCTATTTTCCAGAGGAAAATCTAAACATGATTGCAATTTTCTTATTTTCTTTAGTCTGAAGCAATGCAGAGATTTGATTCTCCTGATATTGCTTGGCGCCATTTGCTTACTTTAAGTGGTATAATAACGTTATGATACATTAGCATTCCTCAACATGGCCAGCAAAATCCAATATGAAACATTTCGGTCAGCAGAGTGAAGAAAGAAAAAGATAAGCCCAGAAGATGGAGAGCCAGGTAAAGGATTAGTATGAGGTGATAGGTTTGCCCCGATGAGCAGCATTCCTTCAGAAAAAGCCCCCTCTGAATGGGGAAACTGTTAGAGACACTCTGTGGTGTTCTCAGGAGGGACAGGCTGGGAGTTAGTAAAGTGGCTTTTAAGCTCATCAAATCCAACATATCCCAGATAAGACTGTGGCTCTTCCTGAAGGGAACGAAAGAGAGGAGAAGTGGAGGGGGAAGAATGAGGTAAAGTGGATAAAACAACAGCCGACGTACCAAATGTAACAAAAGCAAGAAAGGAGAGGGAATCTATGGAGGAACGGTCAAAGATGAGCAAATAAAAAACCGAGAAAAGAACAGGAAAAAAGAGAGAAAAAAATCAAATCAAAAGAAAAAGCATATTTCCAGATATGAGCATACATATTTTTATGCAGTGAGATCCTGCCTCATGCAGAGCAGCAATGAACCCAGAGACATTGAGCAGATTCGCCTGCTCCTCCAGCAGGATTTTATCACCTGCGTGAAAGGCACACACCGGCCAACCTCATCAATCTTTGCTCTCCTGAGTTATAGGGAGAGCTTGTGCTGGCCTTTTGTGCAGGCCAGCACAAGCTGGCCTGCAAAAATGCAACAGAACTGCATTGCAAAAAACTACCATTACAGCCACAATGGTAACACAATATACCTTTAAAACACAGTAAGCCATGTCTGTTTTAAGTTTTTACTTAGCTTTTCCACTTTCAAACATAAAGAGCCTTGCAATAGTAGTCATACCTTTTAAACCTTTATTGACTGGGCCGTTCTAACAAATGAATCTACTTTGACCTAATCCATATTATAGTAGCTCTGGCTAGGGGACCTCCACCCCAGTCTCAAGACTTTTGCAGCCTTGTAGGGATTACTTTGCATTTAGCTCCACCCATTTTCCCAGATGAAGAAAAGCATCCCCACAGCATGATGCTGCCACCACCACCATGTTTCACAGTGCTGATAGGGTGTACACGGTGATGGCAGCATTATGCTGTGGGGATGATTTTTGTGTGCAGTGTTACTTTTCATCCAAGCATAGGGTTGTGCAATCTGCCCAGAAAGTTAAGTTTTGTTTAAACTTCTTCCAGATGTGAGCTGTGCTCACTGAAAGAAGGCGATTGGTTGCACTGGATTTGTATCAGAGTAAAGGGGGTTGAACATACTGTAAATGCTTGTCACTCTTTCTTAGATTGTGAAAACCGTATATATTTGCCTTCCACTTCACAATTATGCACTACATTGTGCTGGTCTATATTATAAAATCATATCAAACACATTGAGGTTTGTGGTTCTAACAAGACAAAATGTCAAAAAGTTAAGTGTGAATACTTTTACATGCATGTGCCTAAAAAGACATAACGCAGCTGCACAAACAGGTTATAGAGCCAACCATCAACAGTCCGGTTTTGATCATTCATAGTTTATTCAGTAGTCGGGTTTTAGCGTTTAAAAATGTTACAGTCGTTGTTGCTAAATTCTTTCTTTTTTTAGACTCCACAGCAAACTTTCAAGCTGTATTAATTTGGCTGCTGGGAAAAGGGACGGACGTTTCCCGGAGCAATCCATAACATCTGAAATATAAAAATAAATATGGACCCTGAAGTGAGGAAGAAAAAAACCTGCCTGGAAGTTTGGTGGTGGCGTGTGTTTTTCCTCAGCTTCATCGGCATAAGGGGAAGAAGACATGCTCTCACTCTAGACCCTAACCACCTTATTTTCCCCTTTATTCCTTGTTTCTGATTAAACCTCCCGTTTCCATCCCTGTATTCTTTATCTTTTGACCCCTGCTTTTTTTACCTGCCTCACTTCTCTGCTGGATGCCGCCGTGCCAGTTAACACACCACAAGCCAGAGGGAGGACCGCAAGAATGCTTAAATCAGCATAATTAGGCCTCTGTGTACTTTAAACACACACGTTTCCCCCAAGCCTGGACCCCTGCCACCCGTACACCGCTGTGTGCGCAGCCACGGCCCGTCTCTTTAAGTCAATAAACACAAACATATCAGCAGTCAGTCTCACAAACGTTTACACAGCATTCACACGAATGCATATGCAATGCATGAGGTGAAAAATGATGCATTCGCTCCCAGCGCCCATCTTCAGCCCACCGTCCCAGGCAGCTTTTATGCCTGAGGCCCAAACCACCATCCCCACGCAAACATTGATCGACCTTTTGCTCCGTGCAGTTTGAGGGGGAGGAAGGAAAATCATTTTTATATGGGGGGCTCTGCAAAGAATACTTTCACCTGTGTTGAAATGGGTCCTAAATCATACCAGAGGAATAAAGTACAAGCCTGAACTATAAAAAAAGAAGAAAAAAGCTGCGATCTCAACTGGGTTCGCGGTTAAGCCCGACACACATCTGCATGTGTTTTAGTTTTTAGTGGAGCATTAACAAACAACAGCCTGCTGGTGATTCCAGGGTGCTTAGCAGCAAGTGGGGATTATCAGTAGTCATTAGTGGCCATTTAACAGAAATCACCACCATAAAAAAAGAATCAGTCTTACCACGTCACATAGAGATGACTCTATCACAATGTTGAGCATCTAATGAGCAAAGCTCACTGGACGGTGCCAGTAGGAAGTTCTCATTTATTCATCATCAGCATAAATGGAATAATTGTTTTAGGCTTTTAAGGATACATTAAAATCGTTTAGGGTGGCGGATCATACAACATACTACCATAATGATTTTTTAAACAAGACTTGGGTTCATAAATTTATTAATTTATCATATATTTTCTCTAACCAACAAAATTATACCCCATGAATGCTCAATATGTTCACCCAGACAAATCTTTGGACACATATCCACGTACTTTCAGCATCTGGTAATATTCTAACTGGATATTGACCACTCCCCCAAACAGACATGGTGAAATTCATTTAAAATGGTTCGTTGCCTGGCTCAGACCCAAATTCTAAGTCCATAAAATTTCAGTAGGGTTGAGGTTAGAGTCAGGCTGCTTTATTGATTCCAAAACCAGCTTCGGTTTGTGTTTCGGACCATTGTCCTATTGGAACACCCAGTTGTGTCCATGTTTCAACCAGCTGACTCAGAATGTGTCCTTTAAATGAAAGAAAATTGTTCACAATGTTCAAGAACAACTCAGGAACCACCCAGGCTCCAGTCAGTACTCAACTGGAAGCTGCAGGAACACCAGTGTCACTGTCTGCAGTGAATCGAGTTCAACATCACCCTGAAACAAGCAAGTGCTGCAAAATCAGGACCTTTAAGCACAACTGAAATTTGCAGCTAATGACACTGTCGAGCCAAAAACCCTTGAGAAACGTTTAATGGTCAGACAATAGAAAGATTGAGCAATATGGCTATGAGGAGTCCAGGCATGTACTTCCAACCTTAACAAAGCTGCAGCAAGGCTAAAGCATGATGGTGGCAGCAATGTGTTTTCCTGCCATTGGTACTGATGCATTGAATAATGAGGGTGGAATGATGAAGGAGGACAACCTCCAACGTCTTCAACTTCACCACAACTAAACTGATGAGTGGTTGAAACTTCGACACAAATGGTGTTTGGAATGAATAAAGCAGTCTAATAAACTCTAATAAAAATATTAACTATGCAGGTTTATGTCAGAAAACAAACAAATTTCAATAAACCATTTGTGTTAGGACGTTTGATAGTAAATAAAGCTAGATTTATTCCAGGATCTTGTTTATGGCTAAAAAAGCATATAGTTTCTCTTGAACCTGCTAAAGTGGTTTATATAGATATTTGAGACTGTATATTAAATGATGTCCCTGTGCTGGTAGGGGAAAATTCACAATAAATCCAAACTTATGCACCCATTTCTTGTTTTTGTATTTTACGATTAGTTCATCAGGCCTCTTGGCGAGTGCATAGTTACCATGTGTGTGAGTTAGATAAGTCATAACAGCAACGACACCAGTGAGGTTACACACTCGACAGGACAGAGTGAAAGTTAACAACTCTGACCCCGTTTGAAGGCATCCAATAAAAACATTTGCCTCCCTCGCTTCCTCCCTCAGGAGTTCAAACATTCTGAGCTCCCAAAGAAGCTTCAGGTGCGGACTGACACTGAATGCGACGCCAGCACATGCACAAACACACCAGATAGATATCTGTGAATAAAAGGAGTGCCAAACATGAAAGGCCTAACAAGCTTTTAATTCAGTCTGAAATCTAATTTCCTTTCCACAGATATGCATGGGGCCTGAGTAACTCCGGCAGCGGCTGATATATTGCACTAACTCATTGCTCTGACTTTGATGTACCAGTTTTGTTGACATGGACAGAAAATTATAACTTGATTTGATTTGCATTTGATAAACGTGGTGTATTTCACGTGGCCTCATCTTGCATTTCTGGAGGCAAATGGCTCCAAATAGTGACATATCTAACCTTTTTCGCTTAAGTTAGACAAATTTTAAGTCAGCAGCATTCAATCAAACTGGAGTGATAATGTTTTTATGAGGGTAAACCCTGAAAACCAACCTCAAAGAAGTGACTATGTTTCCCTCTGTCTGTCTGTCTGTCTGTCTGTCTGTCTGTCTGTCTGTCTGTCTGTCTGTCTGTCTGTCTGTCTGTCCCTACTGATCACACACACCCTCATGCTCACACAGAGACAAGAACACACTCTTTCCCTGTTTGCGTGTTCACACAGCTGTGGTTCTTGCGCAGGGTTCAAACAAGGTAAAGATATGGTATATTATGCAATGGCTTATAGATTTTTCCACCACTGGCAAGCTGCCAGTGCCCTCAGCAGCAGATTGGGGGAGGGTGGGGAATCATAGACAAGCACACTTTGTTCCACAAAGTCTGACTTGCTAGCTGGATTCAGTGGCTGGTAATAGGACTGCAGACCTGTGACTGGTTGTTAAAGTTCTAATTTAAAGCTGTGTGTCTTAATTTTTTTCAATAGTGAAAATCCATATTTGACTAGAGACCTGTTTGTGCATTTATGTCCAGCATCAGACACAAACAGATGCACAGTATAGTCAAAAATAAATGACCTTAGGCAGGCGTCATGTCCACATCTTCCCATTTAATGTCTACAATTTTTTGATTAAAATTACAATACCATAAAAGCCCAAGTGAAAGCTTGTAATCTAAACCTCTAATCACTAAAATGTACTTCACCATGTGAAGCTTGGTTTGTGTACCTATGTTAGAGCTTTTACAGCACCTTATATACATTTATTTGTACTCCTGGTACAGATACATAAAAAGCCTGAAAATAAATTCCTGTTTTATTGCAGTAGCATCATCTCCCACTTTAAAAATTAAATACAACCTTTAACTATAATAAACTTATTCAGCAGGGGAACTACAAACTTTTAAATAGAAATCCATGACACAGTGGCCTTTTCCCCATAGCCACTTTTAAAATTGGGAAAGACAAGAGAACATACAGTACTTCTCATATCAACAAGAAATTGGTTACTGTCTGGGATAGGACAGTTTTCAGCTTTATTGACTTTAGTCCGTAACTGGCCAGTCAGAAACACACTGATCCAGTCTTTTTTCTGTTGGTGAATGAACCATTCGTACCAGGTCACACTGACAACAAACTTTCCAGTGTGGAGCAATAAATGACAAGTTGAAAACAACTGCAACTGAAACAAAAACGGCTTGATGAACAACCAAGCTGAACACAGCAGTAAGGATGATGGTAAGGGAGGAAAAATATCTAATAAGCAAATATTCTGACATGATTGTTGTTTAAACTGAAGAAAACTGCAAAACCTCCTTTTCTCAATAAAAATATGCCATCTGAAATGCTGCTTTTACCGTTGTTTTAAAGAAGCTGCCATGTTGATTGTGTTTTTTTCTTCTGGGAAGGGAAGCCCCTGCACATCACCTGTTGTGTCACTGCCTACTGAATACGCTCTTCTGGGATTACTTTTTAAAAAGCTTGCAACCCAACACGTGAAGCAACGCCTATGGAGACACCACACATTATACCTATACACTGGTGTGTCCACACTGCTCTTCACGTAGACGTCTCTAATGTCCGTGAGTTTGGGGTTTTCTGGGCCATGGATTCTTTTTGAACGTATTAGCAAAGAAAACTTGATGGAACTCTATGGTGAGTGAGCATAATCTATGAAGAGGAGCAGCAGAACTTTTAAATCTTTACACAGGTAGACTTACAGAATAGATTATTACTATGACTGCTTGGCTTGGTTTCACAGATGCAGAAGAGCAACACTACATACAAAATGGACCTCCTGCAGTCACTATGGTCTTTGAGCCAACTGTTACCAAGTTAACAAGAAGTTCTTACATCTATCTAATTTTAAGGGTTGTTTGTTCACAGGTAGGTCCAGACTGTTTACGTTTACAAGCTGGAACAGGTTGGTGAGACAGAGGTTTAATAAAATACCTACAGAACACTTTTTGGCATCCTCAGTTTGGCTTGTGACAGTAAAACAACCTACAATGCCACCAGCCAAAGCAGTGTTTCCCAGTTCCTGTACTACTGCTACATGTTTTAAAATACTTCCAGCCCTGCTAATATATATAATTGCTCATTAACAAGCTTCTGGAAAACTCCATGGCACACTGATAAGGTATTTCAGTCTTTTGAATGAGGTACAGTGTGGACACATGTAAAACATTCAGGGCGCTGCCAGTTAGCGCTGGGAAACAATCAAACAAGGGTGGGAATTTTGGCTCATGAAATACAGTTAGAGGTTATTTTTCACCGCATGAACAAATCTCCTAAGGGGTTGTATATTTAAGAAGAGGTTAGACAACCAGAGTCATTTCTGGCAAAGTATAAAAAGGCAGGTTGAGGCAAACTTGATATAATGCAAAATAAGCTGGTACAAAAGACAGTTTCAAGGTTTGAGATGAGTCCAAGGGACAGTGGAAATTCCAAACATTTTTGCTGGGTATAGGAGCATATTGGAGCTTTTGTGCCATAGAGTCATAAAGTCGGTCTCTTGAACATAAATATCCTTGAGATAAAATCCAGCTCCCTATGTGGCATACAACAAAAAATACCTATGGAATTATATATGGTACATTTCAATGCTGAAAAATTGTTCATTTTAAAATTATCTCAATTGAAAACTGGATTTATCATTATATACAGCGCCCCTGGTAAAGTACCATAGTAGCATAATCTCAAACTGAAAAATTTCAATAAAATACAATTTAATTTGGGTACACAGTGTGTGAATTGGGATTAAGGGTGTGGAATTCCCAGTGTTAAGCTTTCACCACAGTGTACTTTACTTGTGCTCTGACGTCACCCTCTCTTTTAACTTTTTTTAATGTATCAACTGACCATCAGGGTATGAAATTTCAATGGTTTATAAGTTCTTCCAAGTGGTCAGTTAATATCAGCTGAATAAATCAGAAAGTAAATCAGGCCATCAATTTCACTTACAGTCTAGAACATCCAGCATACTAAGGTGGGTTAAGTGTATGCATTCCAAAGCATTTGCATTTGACCAAGTAATGTAATAAATGCAATATGTGAGTCACACTTTTGTATGGATTTTGTAGCAGTGGCGTACACAGGTGGTATATCTGGGTGGGACTCATTAAAGCTGAATTTTTCCAAAGAAGATGAAATTGTGTATCCTAGTGTCAAATGCATAATAAGGTGATGCCAGAGTAATATTTCCATGTGACATGCCTTCATGGCTACAGCAAAACGAAAAGCAAATATGCAAAAAATGACTGGTGTGTTAGCGTTGATCAAATAGGCAAACCAAGCATGAAGTTTAGATGGGACATGTGAGTTAAAATGCTTCGCAGCAATACAGGAAGGCCTGGCTGATTTGACAAAGTCTAAAAAACGATATCTTGTGTATGGATGGCGAAGCCCAAGTGTCTTAGCCACTCTTCAAAGTGGGAAAGACACAGGAACATGCTATTTAAGTATGGCAGATATGTGTTGATATTTATAAGCCAGAAAATGGCTACAGGAAAAAAGTGTTAAGCCTAAACTTGCACATATTTACACTCAGAGTTAGTGCAATGAAAACGTCCAAAATAACTGGGACTGTGACATAACAGGCTGGACAAGGACTGACGTTTATTTTACCTCTATGTACGAAGAGGAGAATGGTACGGGAGGTAATAAAAATATCCAAAATTTAAAAACTGCAATCTGTTTTAAAGTGTTTTACACATGCTAAAGAATAGGTGGTATATTATATGTATTGCAACACTGAGTGAAGCTCAACTGAACTTGAACTTCGGGATATTTGTTGGCCACATTTGTAAGCTGAGGAAGGCCAGCATTCACTGCGGTTTTACTCAGAATAAACAGGGTCTCCTTCAGCTTTGCATTCGTGCCTCAGAGCCAGCATTTTAACGCAATAAGACCTACCACCATGAAATGTTAGTTTAGAGAGGGCCTGGTAACCTTTGATTTTGTTTCTCAGATCAGTTCTGGTCAGGCTGTCACACAGGCTGAATGATAAGGCTAACACGTTGAGTCCCTTACTGCATGTCTGCAGGAGCTCTCTAATCTGACAAATCAAAACAGCAGGCCAGCTTTTTCTCAGAGTTCTACTGTGAAAACACAGAAATAAATTATGTTCACAAGAACAATGAAAGATGTGTTGTGTCATTGCCTGACAGACATTTGGGTGCAGATTTCTCCAGAATGACCCTTGGAAGAGTCTGAATCAGTTTTTTTTCTGAATCATCAAACGCCTTTTATAACAATTAGTTTAAATGTGAACGAGATTTACTTACCCTGTACATAACACATACATGTTAAGTCTTGGTCAATTCACCTATATTAAAAGTGCAGACATACTGGTCACTGAAAAGGCAGTAGATGTACCTTCACTAAGCAGAAGTTTCTCACAATGAAGTTACCCTACTCTTTTTAATTGGGCTTTCTTAGCTCGACATAGGGTGTGCCTCTAATTAGCGATATCTATAGCATATAGGAGGGTGATGAAAGCATGCATGTGTAAAATCCTCATTTGAACAACTGCAAACTAACTAAGACCTTTCATTTCACACTAGGCTGCATTGTCCCTTTTTTTTGGGGGGGGGGGGTTACCCACACAAAAAAGGAGCCTCTAAGAAAATTAAAAAAAAGAGTGAAAAACACACCAGTGAGTCACTGAGGAGGGGGATGGAGACAGACAAAGAGAGACAAACAACAACAACAACAACAACTGAAGCTCATCCTCACACAATGCAGATCTCCACCAACCGTTGCTCCTTCTTTTAAAGGGAGCTAATTGAGGAGGTGGTGGGGGTGGAGGAGGAGGACGGAGATGAAGGGGATTCTGTCTCAAGCAGCTATAAGAAATGAGCCACAGTTTGTTTGCTCTTGCATCTTCCCATCCCTTCATTCTTGATTGGTTCCTAACTTTTCCCACCGTCTCATGGTTTTCTAAATCCCCCGGTGATTGCTGAAGTTCTAGTTGAGGCACTCTCAAGCCTTAAAGGGATAGTTTAGTTTTGTTGAAAAGTTATAAGCTGTATTATCTACAGCGGATAACTCTTGGCGTTTTCATTTTGTACAAGTCCAGATTACTTGGTCCCAAAACAGAGCTGGAGGTTCATACAATACTTTTAGTATCTTTAAACAACTCCAGTCTGTCTCAAAAACAGCATAGCAGTTTGTGAATTGGTGGTTTTTACACAGAAACCAATGATTTTTTATTTTAGGAATTGGAGGTTGGGGGCGGTGCGCCACCAACGATCTTCATGTGTGAAACACCCTGCTGAGAACACAGCATGTAGCAAAGAGATACTTAGCTAACTAGCAAATGCAATTTTACGAATGTTTAAACAGTCACATTATACATTGGGCTTTTATTTGCAGAGAAGCTCAGAATGATTTTTACTGCAAGTGAACACTGGGGGCACTGCGCCACCAATAATCTTCCAGTGTGAAACACATATTGACAACAGAGCATGTAGAGTGATTCTAGTCAGAGTAACTATCTGACCTAATAGTAATGAAGCATAACAATTAATAAAAAAAATAATGTTCATTTTGGCCACTGTAATATTTTCTTTTGATTTAAAGGGATAAAAGTGTGCTTTACTCCTAGCCCCTCTCAAGCTAGCGGTTAGCTTCATCCTCCAGGACCAGCCAGATACAGAATGAAGACGCTATGAGAAATTGGGGTGTAATGAGATTTCTCATCATAAGATTATGCAAAATTAAAATGCCAAAATAGTTTTGTCAAACTGAATTCTGCCGTGCAAAGTGCCATTTACTTGCTGAATCAGTATTACTTTGTTTGGTAAAGTAATAGTGTAAGCTATGATTTTGCGCCCTGTATATGATGCAGAGTGCTTTCAGCTTGACACCCTGTATCTGTCTGAAGGCAATGCACATCAGCTGTGTGCGATGCGAATAACCAAATGCACCCCTATAATTTTCTCTCCAGCAGCTCAAACCCACAGCATCTTGTCACCATTTGATGCACCAGGAAATAATGTCCAGCAGTCCTTTTTCGAACCTGTTCTATTCACAGTAGTTGGCAACTTTTCACAATGCTCTCTGCTTCATTGTTACAGTTGTTCCTTTGGGTTATTTTAATGCTTTTTTGTTCTTATATATTTAATGTTTTCTGTCATGGAATTGAGTGTAACTTTTGCGAGCTACATGCCTAACCACAGTTGAAAAGACATAGTTATAAGAATTGGGACCTCTGCCAAATTTTTTACCCAATGAGAGTTATCTACTGCCTGGTAAGATATTATCTGCTTATAGACTTTTAACAGAACTACTTAGAAAATCATGAACTATATATTTAATGTTTTACTTGTAGCATTCTCAAACCTTAAGATAAAAAGCAGATTTTAGGGATTATAATTTTTGTGGTTCTACCATGCGTGGCATGTTTGCATGTGGCCAGCTGTATCTCAGGCCACCACAAGTCTGCCATGGGGGCTGCCTGCTTCCACTGGCCACAGATCAGCCGAAACCTAATCCACACTAGCAGGCAATGGATGATGGAGGGGAGACGGGGGGGCAGCAATCCAGCCACACGAACACAAGCCCAACCATCCAGGGGACAACCACCTATTACCATGCAATGCCAACTGCCTCGGTGGAGCATGATGAATCCATTTTCTATGGGCAGTCAGGGAGACTGCACAGATAAGGGATAAGCAGAGAGCCGCAGAGTTGGATTTACCCAACCTTGGAAGCAGATTCAAACACTCCGCTTTAAGGTTTAGCTTACAGGACTTCTTTAGAAGCATTTTTCTTGATACAAATAAAATATGTCATATTTAGATTTAGCACACAGATTTCAAATATTGGAACCAATCTTCTAAGACCGCAGAGTCAATTGATGACTCGCAAATCCAGTTTAATTTTTCTTTTCTTGCGTTCAAAATGTATTTAGTCACTGTTCGGCTAATATTGACACGTGTGCTTCCCACTTTCCTGCTCTCTTTTCCTCTGTCCCCGCCTACAAGCTCTCACTGTTGGCCAAAATGTTATCAGGTGGACCTGGTCCGCCTCCGGCAGGAAGGATGAATAAGTAAAAAGAACACCATGTACCCCCGGGTTCTGTCTGCCACCCACCACCTGCCCGTGGGCCTGCAGTCAACAGACCAGGTCTTCCCAGCTTACTGTCCACTAAATAGAAAAGGCTATTCTGCGTCTGCCTGTATTGGGCTTACTGACTTAGAATTAGAGATGCATGTGTGTAACTGTGAGTCCTTGTATGTGCTGGTGCAAAGTGATGTTGGTGCGGTCCGCTATGTTACCAGATCGTGCAGGCCCACCTCGGCTTACACCACCACCTGGGCTGTCAGGTCCTTTTCTAGTAAAACCAGAACTGAGGGCTGACGCAGGAGATTTCTTGTCAAAAAATGGGTCAGGGAAAAACATCAATGGCTGTGAATGGCTACAAGGTGGACTGCAAGCCTCGAAATTTCTCACACTAAAAGGTCAAAACAAAAGGTCCAAAAACGACTAAATTGACTTGAACTTAAAGCTAATAGCCAAGCTTTTTCTATGAAATCAATAAAAACTCGCTTTAGACATATTTTGTCACCTACAGAACAACATGGTCAGTTTTTCTATTTGTTCTGAATCGTTTGATCAAGATTAAATCTACCCTCCCCAAAACAAGGCACAAGGCTCTTGTGACATCATATAAGGCCAAACATATTTTTTATGTAATTTTGTCCTTTTTATTTGCATGCTCTAATCCAAACTGTACAGCTGCGGCAGAATATTTGAGCTGTATGGAACGCTGCATAGATTTCAGGAACATTTGGCAACAATAAAACATGGACAGGATCGGATCGGACAGAAAGGACCTCAGACTCTTTGGAATCTATGTCTATATCTGGCAATGTTGCGTGATCCCCAGAATGTTTATTTGTACAAACTGATCAGCTTGATTACTGTACCTATTGTGATATCAACTAAAATATATTTTAAATAGAGTCAGCAGAGTAATTTTCTTTAGAGAGTGATATTATCTAGTGGTGCATTTATTTTCCTATAAAATGCCCTCTGACAATAACATTATCGCGTAAATAAGTATGGATTTCCAGGGCAGGATTAACAGTTTTAATAACCACATTAAACAAAAATAACTGACTGCTTTGTGTTCATATTGGTTGATGGCATCACAAGAGGCGCCTGAAGTAAGCAGACTCGCCAGCAATACTAAACAGAACACAAATAGTCACCTGTGTAGAGGAAATCTCATTTAAAAAACATGAACAAAGAGACCCTACACTCTCCAAAAATGGGCTCAGTAAAAAGAACTCTGTTGCCTTATGCTCGCATATAACGTCACCAGAGGCCTGTGCGTTTAGGGGGAGTTGATTTTATATTTATCAAATGATGATTTACAATAAAAAAGTAAAAAGAAGAAAAACTGGCCATGATATGGTGTTCTATAGGTTTCAAAGATACAAAGTATGTTTAATCAATTTTACAGAAAAGGTCTGACTGTGAGCTTTAAAAAGTTAATTTTTTTGTTAAATACTGCAGTGGATGTAAAAAAAACGTATTACCGAGCAGTGTTTTTATTGTCAGTTTCCAGTTGTTAAAGAAAAATTTACATCACTGGATAATATGTGATATAATTTAAATCAACCTGTAGATTTTTTGCACATTCATGCACAACGCCACACATTCTGTAATACTGACAGTACAGAAAGACAGAAAGATTTATTATATCTGTTTGAAAGAAAGTGCTTTTCATCTCCAGATATGCTCACTACAAAACTTCCACATTTTCTGTTGCTATGGCTACAATATAGACTTGATTTTACAACACGATTGCCAAATTGCACAGAGAAATTTTCAAGCACATTTGATCTCTAAATTTGCAACACTAAAGAGAGGAATATAATCGGACATGAAACGTTTACAGAGAGAATCCGGCGAGCAAATAGAAACCTTTGCGCGCAAACTGCAGTCTCTTGCACATTGTTAAACATCATCGTGTTTGCGGCAGACCTTCTGAAGTTGGTGGCGCTCGCCAAGACGCGCCACAGTCCGCATTAAGGGCTCATCTCAACAGGATAAAATGGGATTTAACCGGAGTCTGAAATAATTGATTTCAAAACGCATCGCATAAAAGTTTTAATTAACGCATTAAAACTTCATGCAAGTGCACTTTCCTCGCACGGATATGAAACAACGCCATAACCAGCCTCCTGGTGATGTTTGGCGAGAGCTCGTTTTGGCTGCTCTGGATCCGTCAACCTGCGTGGCCATTCCAGCAAAGCTTTTACTCGCATTAATAATACATGCGTGATTGTTTGCATCAGATTTGAATGTTTTCTTTTGATTTGTGAATTATTTAGACAACTGCGAGCGCCCGGTTCACTTTTTGCTCACGACTCTATCCATCATTCGTGTGACGCTGACGGCTCGGGTCGACTTTAAACGAGCATCCTCGAAGTTCATATTTCTGACTGGTGTTATCTTAATATGAACAAAACAAAAAAAACCATTTGGTAGCATATATATGAGAAATCAGCTGTGGTTGATGTCCAGCAGCAGATCAATATGGAACACGCGCATATGGGCGGCACACGCTTCCTGAGAGGATCTGCTGCCAATTAATTTTAATTAATGGAAAAAGAAAGAAAGAGGAAACTCGATGCGGACCTCTGCCTCATACCGGCGGGCTCGGAAAATTATCTGTGCTAAATATGCAGTAGGGCCGCTGGAGTTGTTTTACGGAGCTCATCAAATGGACTCTGCGTATTGATCATGAACACATCTCTTTGACACGCACATGGAGGTCAAGAGAAGCCAGGACAAGAGAAAAAAGACAAGACAGATGATGGTGTCAGAGTTTGCTCTGGAAAGAAAATCAGCATTGATGATAATTTTGAAAGATCTTGTGTTTCTGGCGAACTCTGCACCCCAGAGGGCCCTGAAACAACACGCACGGAGAAAGGAATCCCGCTTGGTTTCCATGGGCTTTTCTGTTTAAAGAAAAGGAATTATCCTGAATGCCAAACACACAGAAATAGACTGCATGTATCTGAGGCTCCTATAGAAATGTATGTAGATTGGTAAAGCTATATTACTAAGGATCAATGTAAGGCGGCGCAAGAGAGAGGAAGACGAGGTGGGTCGTGACCTGCGTGGATCACAGAAAAATGTATGGCGCATCTGTAATCAGCTGTGATTTTACAAGTCCAAAACAAGTCCAGTGAATTTTATATATTTCTTAAACAAAGCAACTTGTAAGCCTATGCATAACTCCTGAAAAACAGATTAAAAAGTAACAACCACGCTTAATAATGTTCGTTATTTATGTCGAACTGCCCACAATCTGTTAAATATAAAACTTGTTTAAAAAGAAATCCAAAAAGTTAAATGTAAATTATATTGGGAAAAACTGGACATTGGAACTGCAGCTATCGGCAGTAGGCGCAGAAACGCAGTGAAGGGCGGCCTGAAGCTGCAGGCTCTCCCGCTCCAGCACTTCTCTGTTAACTCTGCAGTGACTGCACCAGATAAAAGGAAGCTAGAGTGCATTTAACAAACACATATTTAAAAGTATATTTAGCCATATATCCGGGTCAAAACTTAAGGCGAGGCAAGGAAAACAGAAAAGGTCATCTACAGCTTGACCTTTGAGTTTGTAAGGTTATGAGCCAGGTTTGGTTCAATTTACTGACAAATTACAGTAAAATTAATATTGATGTTTTGCAGATATATGGAAGAATACTAAATAAAAATTGTACAAATAAATAAATATATTAATAAAAAAGGGAAATAAACTATAAGTCAAGAGGTGGGTAAAACTACAGGTTATGGGATAGTTCACCTTGGACCTTTTTATATTGTTTAAAATGAACAGTTTGACTGAAATCTCATAACTTCAAAGAAAATTATCAAAGAAAATTATCTTTTTCATGGCTTTTTCAAGCCATAAAAAAGATAATTGTAGACCGATCACTCTGGGCTACAGAGTGCCAGCAGAAAATGAGGCCAAGAGGTAAACATCTAAGCCTGTAGCCTTTTATGTAAGCACAAAAAAAAAAAAAAAAATTTGAAAATATGTATCCGATGCAAATTGATATTGAGTATGATTATAGCTACTGTATGCTTTCTTAAAACAAAAAATAAACAGATTTTAATCTTCTGTTTGGAATCTCTTGCCTTTGAAATCACACACACTTCATGTGATCACATATAAATGAAATAATTTTTGCATAGGCGCTTTTGCTTCTTTAAATAACCAAGCAGCGTGGACTCGCCACGCACACACGTGTCAGTCTTTATGGGTAAAAAGTAACCTCTGCCTTTTTAATGTCTCTTTAAGCAGCACAAATTAAAGCTTCATGGGCCGGGTGAGCGTATTCGGTGACCCGAAAAGGCCCCATACAGCCGATCGCATAAGGACGTGGGAGATCTCCCTACAAGAGCCGCAAACTCAGAAAGTCAAAAAAACAAAAACATACTAAACTCAAAGTTTAATATTAGTTTGATATATTATAAAATCGCTTTTCTCCGAGAGGTGTTTACAGGACACCACCCCTTCTTCCCCTTTTCCTCCAACCCCCGGTTTAATATAAAATAGATTTGGGAGAAGCGCCATTTTCTCTCCAAACCATGCGCAATGAGACGCGCAAGTATAAGCCCGCCGGAGGAATGCCATGAGATAGGACCGTGAGGGAGAGAGAGACAGAGGCAGACGGAGAAGGACGTTGAACACTATCCGGTGAAAGAGAGCAGAGTTGGAAAGGAAAGAGGGTGTAAAAAGCTCCTTAATACGCAGCAAATGACAGGCAGCAGCAGCACAACACAACACTGTACCCGCACAGTATACAGTAGGAACAAACCAGAGAGAGAACACCGGAAAACAGCAGCGGAGAGCAGCGCAACAAACGGCAGATTTGCTTCCCTTTCCCCTCTCATACCTGTGTCAAGCAGTAAGGGGAGTACATGGTGGAGCCTAGAGATGAAAACTGGAGAGGTTGATCAAAAAGTTGGATGGAGGTTCGCTGCGGTGCCGCATTGCAAAGCCGCTGTGGCTCAGTCCAGGCTGTATAACCCCGCCTCGCTCACAGTGAAAGCTCCGCACTAACTTTAGAGGAAAGTTTTTTTTTCCTCTCCCTTTCTGCTCCCTCCCTCCCTCGCTCTTTCTCTCTGACTCTCCCCCTCTCTGTCCCTTATACCCGCCGCTCCATCAGCTTCACACAATGTAACTTTCAATATTAAATTTGTTCCTCTTTAACCAAGCTTCTGTACAGGGCCGGCCCAAGGCTGGATGAGGCCCCGAGAAGGACTACTTTTTTGGGGGGTGGGGGGGGATGCCCATCGCAAAATTTTCGAAGCCCAGGAAGACCTGATTTTTACACTGCTAGCCAAATCTATGTTTTTTATGTTGGTTCACATTTTCTACTATACACAATACACCACTGGACAGTATCTTTAAAGCTACTATAAGGTTGATGTAAAATCAGTCAAACCTATTTCGAATAAGTCGTCACCCATAAAATATCTCATGATTTTCTTTATGTAGCTTTTTGAAGTAAAACAATATTTAATCAAGATACCAATCCACCCTCCTAAAAATAGGAAACCACATCCACCTTCATCTGGTGACATCACATATGGTATAAGGCAACTGAGAGTTCTGTTGAAATTGTCCATTTGTGTTCTTCATTCTGTTGTGCCCTCGTTATTTGTATATTGTTCACAATATTGCTTCAAAGGTCATAACTTCTGTTTATTAATATCAGCAGCTCAGGTCGATTTTTGTTTGTCAACCCAAACACAAAGCACAAGTAGCAGGTTTTGATTGAATTGTGGTTTTTATAACCTTTTTAGTTTTCATCTATCTATCTATCTATCTATCTATCTATCTATCTATCTATCTATCTATCTATCTATCTATCTATCTATCTATCTATCTATCTATCTATCTATCTATCTATCTATCTATCTATCTATCTATCTATCTATCTATCTATCTATCTATCTATCTATCTATCTATCTATCTATCTATCTATCTATCTATCTATCTATCTATCTGGGAACAATCTAGTTAATATCTTTTTATGCTGTTTAGAACTTTTTACAAGCTTTTGCTGACGTTTAATTTTTTTTCAATCTTTGAAGTTGTGCCACATTTCTGCTCTTTCTACTTAAAATTGTCTTTAAAAGTGTTTTGCCTTTATAGTAACAGATTTGTGATCTCTTTTTTCAGCTTTCATATCCCCAGCCGTTACAAAGAATGCAGAAGCAAACCCAGCAGTGACCAAAATAAGCACTGAAAAATGTCCGATTCTGTGGTCATTTTTCAGCCCATAATCTGCTCGGAGAGGCCTCTGTGTTCTGTGTCCTGGACGTGAAGGTTTACTATACGTTGAATTCAATGTGTGCAGTGTAGGGTGCTTCTGTATGAGGCATCATCCTAAATGAGGAGGTTTTAGTTGTTTGCGTTTTACAAGGAGGTCTAATGTGAAGCCCAGTGTTGCAAGAGGGTTCTCTTAACCTCTTATTTTCAGCGTGAGGAGCTCTTCTCTGAAAGCTATATATGAACTTTTTCCAAGAGGTGGAGTATTTACAAAAACATAAAAAAATTCTGAAGACCACCAAGGAGAGAACCAAACAAATCTAGATTTTGTGTAAATTTTACTTTAAATATAAGAATCCAACATGTTGTGTCTTTTGTCATGTCATCGACCCAAATAAACAGAAATCAGAAACAGCAGATTTTTTTCCTCCATTTAGCTTTTAAAAAACATTGTTTTTTGTAAAGGAAGAATCAATACCTCATTACTCAGCTGTGACTTTAACATCAGTGGACATTTGTTAGTGAATAAAAACATTTACCAATGGTTGACATCCTTAACTAACACTACATTATATTCTAGTATTCTTTATACAAATAAAGAGATATAATACCCTGAACTCAGGCAACCTAACCGTTCGTATTGTAAGTCCTATTGTATGGAAGCAAATACACTCTGTTTCTAATCAGGCTTGGCTTTATCCTCGCCCGCTCCCTGCTACTCAGTCTAATCAAACTCATATATGCAGGCAGAGTGCCTGCAATTATACATAAGCCCCTGCTCCATATGTGTGTGTGTGTGTGTGTGTGTGTGTGTGTGTGTATATGTGTGTGCCTAAGTTGGAATACATTTTCTGCATGTGCATACGTCTGCAAGTGTGTTTAAGTTTGGTAAAAGGGTGCGGTTTCAGGGGCTGAAGTCACCCCACTGCTCAAATGCCAAGATTTTTCCAGGGGTGGGGGGTGGGGTGGGGATCCGAAGCTGTACAGCTTTACGAGACCCCAGCCTATGTATGATACTTAAGAGACACCACAAAAAAAAAAGAAAAACATGCGTATCAGGTACAGAAGACAAGGTACCGTGTAAACCCGCGCGTGGAGTTCTTACATGGGTACATACATCTGGTGGTCAAAGACGTGTTGGCACAAACAGCCAAAAAAAGGAGAAGATCGAGGAGAAAAAAAAGGAGTAAAATGCAAAATAAATTAAATGTGAAAGAAAGTAAAGAATTTGGAGGTCCAGTGTTCCCTTGCCAGAGTCTCTCCTCTTTCCAAACCACACCCCACCACGGCACAGGCCCAAACCCAAAGCCTTTGTGTGTGCTCCCTCATTTTCCCTCTTTTCTCTCTCCATCTACCCCTTTCTCCCTTTTCTTGATGGTTCTTTTTACCAGTGTTTTTCTCCCTTTTCTGTTTTCTAATCTTTTGCGTCTTTCTGTAGTTGCCTTCTCCATCGAACAAACCGCCCCTTTCAGCTGTCCAACTTCGCCGGCTGTTTTCGTTGCCATCTTGAGTCTGCCATTAATCGTGTATCCCAATAACAAATATACTATTGCAACAACTGGAGTTGCAGAACCTCGGTGCCCATGGTTTGCTTTCCAAGCCTCCGACCTATGATGAAACAGGGTGTCCTGTCCTCGCACGTGCGCAGATCTACTGGTTTCTGAGCCGTTAAAAAGCACATGAGAAAACCATATGGCCCTGTCTAAAGTTAGCCTGTTGTGGTCTCCCATTGACACGCGGTACTGCCCATATACTTGCTTTTTCACATCGCCTGTGGCTAGGCCATTAAATATTGAAAGTGATGTAGCATACTGATGCGGCCATTAGCATGGTAAATGTGCGAGACAGGTGGTTGAGGTCGCTCTTTCTGAAAAGGCAGGAAATATGTGAGTGGAAAATGTGTATAACTGTGCTCATTTACTTTGCTGTACAGTGTAAATATTGTTTGAGTAAGCTGTTTATATATGTGCTCTGGGAAGGGGGGCACACCAAGTCAAATTTATACAGACATACGTGTGCAGCCAGAATGAAATGGCTTTCGGGCCGCTGTGGCTTATAGGAGCGTATGATATCCAGCGTAGAGACTCCACGAATCTGTTTCCAATCTGACGGTGTGCGTGGAGCAATGTGTCACGCCTGCTGCTTTTCATGTGTTTACTGTGTTTAATAGCCGCTCAAACGTTATCCTCAGACTGGTTTGAATTACTGTGTTTGCATTCACCGGAGAGAGAGAGCGAGAGAAAAAAATGTATAGATTTATTTTGCTAGTCTGATGTCATCGCGTCTTAATTTTGGCATAAAAAAAAAACATGACATGTAAGATTGCAGCACACAGGCTAAGGGAGTGGGTTTCCAGCTGTCACCTGAAAAGGAGAGTTTTTGCAGACATGTAAAGAACTGACTACATGCGGTGCTTCTTTCACAGAGCGTGTCCTGCAGAAATTAAATACATGAAAATTTGCAACTTGCCTTATTTTGACAATCTGAAGTGGACAAGATTAAGTATGGAGTTGAATTTTAGCATGTTTTAATTGTTTAATGGAATGTGTGGGGGATTTTACAGGAAGACGAAAGCGATATGAAGAAGATAACACTAGGGGAAAAAACGTAAATTTAGTTTCTAAACAAATAAGGAGTTTGCCTTCAAAGTCACACAAAACGGTCCTGCTCTAGTCTAAAAAGCTTGTAAAAAGCATGGATGAGGTGTAAATTTGAACCACATCTCAGAGACATAATCTCTTTGTTACGAACTGGTTTGGTCAGGAAATAAAAAAGAAATGAAAAAGGTTTTAAGCATGTGTGTTCGGAGGTGTGTATACCCTGTATGTGTCCGACACGAGGAAACATTCAGGCATTCCTGGGCCTCTAGTAGGATCGTCGTTCACCAGGTAAGTGTCAGTAGCCTGAAAAACAAATGCACACAGAGAAACCAAAAAATGAGAGAGTTGTACCTTTACCGGTTGTTCTTTACAGATAGAGGCATCATTTTGTACCAGCTGTGCATGAAATGGTATTTATTCATTGTAGGCTTTTCTGTATTAACTGGCAATTTATTTTTATCATGGTGGTAAAACTAATAGTTCTATTCTTTTAACACTTGCAGTTCTTTCCACCTTTATGAGCATCTCTAGTAAAGATTTGGATAATGCCTTAAAATAATCTCATACTGGAAAAAAAGCTAATTTCAACTTTTAATTTAAGAGCTTAATTTATTCAGGGGGGATTTTTTTTATTTAGTTGTTTCTTTATTTATTATTACAAAATTCTAAAATAATAGCACCCCAAACAATTACCATAAAAGTACTGTAATTACAGCTTATATTAATACTTTTATCAGGGTTTTCAGGAACTCTCCATTATTAATCATAGAGGTGTAAATATGACTTGCCCCAGAGGCCCATTTCTCATAACCAACAGAACATCCCATACAAGTTTGGCCGTCATTTGATTTTAATTTATACTTTACATTTTTAGCTGGCCAGAGTGTTGGGAATAATTTGATAAGTAATTTGTGACTAAATAAATATGACACAGTACAGAGACCCTTTACTCTCAGGCATTGTTCAAAATGGGATAAACAAGATAACATCCCCTTTGACCTGGACAGATGCTGGTAAGGACAAGAAAATAATTACTTGCCCATATCTGCTGTCAGAGCAACAGCTGAATACTTTAAATCGAAAAAGGCTGGATGAGAAGCTGTGTTTGTTTTGCTACTATGAATGTTAGAAGGTGGCAAAGGAGGCAAAAAAATATCCAAAAATCATTGTTAGAGACCTGCAGCACAACTACACAAAAAACACGATTTTATTTTTAGACTTAACAGACTATACAGAAAAAGTTGGAGGGCTTTGTAACAAAATGCACATAATCAAAAAATATGAATATTTTACACTGTAAGCATTCTTTCAAATCAGTGTGATCAAACCAATGTTGTTCTTGTTTTTTCTTTTAAAACATTCTCTAAAATATGCTTGTCTCGTTATAATAATATTGAAGATATAATAGTTATCTGTTCTCTAGAGCGGCTCTGCAGCCCCATAAATCCACAATCCAAATACCAATGTGTATGCATGCATATGTGTGTAGGTGTGCATTCAGGGAGCTTCATTTGTATTCTAAGACAAGCAGGCAGGCGGACAGGCAGGGTTCTGGCAGGGGCTGGAGCTGTGAAATAGGCTCTACTTGCAGTTCTGCCGTTGATTGGATCAACCTATCCCTACTCTACTTAGCCAAAGGGAGCCCAAATCCCACAGCCGCTGCGGCGTTCTGTGAAATCCTATTTCATTTCACAACTTTAACGGATAAAAAAGCATGCACACCCGCTTGTGCCAGCCCAAGACCCCATGCAACATTCATTTAGCGAACACGAGCAGGGAAAAAAAACTGTATATTTGTTTGTGTTGAAAAACACACATATATATATACTCCCCCCCCAACTCCTTGGAAAAATAATCTCCCATATATGTATTTTTTTTTTCTCACAAACATGTGATACTTGCCTTGCACACAAACACACGGCAACACTCGCAAGCTCCCACCAGTGCACACGTGCATGCCACTTACGCAGACACACAGACACAAACCCCATAATAAGAGCCAGACGTTGGCAGACCACACAGCCCTGAGTTGTGGTGAAAACAAAGGCTATTCATATCCTTCGCAATGAGAGGTCTGTACAGCTCACTCTCCATCTCCCCTTCTACCCCGTCCCTCCCCTCGGCTTTTTATTACAGATAATCTGCACTCGCAAACCTCCCATTTTTCTGCAATTGTGCGATTTCTAATCATCTTTATTAGTCCATAAACATGTTTCTTTTTTTTTGTTTTCGGCCTTCTTTTATTGCGGAGGCCCTCGGCTCCTTGAGGGGGCAACACAGCGCCTATTGTTGAGTCTCACGATGCTGATGGAGCCAGGAACAGCATGAGAGAGAGAGGCCTGCTGATAAGGCAGCAAAGCATTATGGGAACGGGGTAGTGGATTTCTTCAGTTGGACGTTTACATGCTAATATACAGCAGCGCACATAAGGACAAAAACCAAACACCCCAAAATCTGCCAGGATACACGTGTGTTAATGAAACAATGTATCTGATTGGCTGGCAGTCCCAATAATGGCCTAGATCCATGGCACCTGTGCAGGGGTCCACACCAGCCTGAGCCTTCTGATAACCACCAATGGATCAGGTGTGCTGGAGCTTCAGTGATTGGCTGGAGCCAGCCAGAAACAGGGTCAGGTGCACTAGCAGGCCTTTCCTCATTGGTTTGGCCATGCTCAAATAAGCTGTGAGTGGGAAAGAGCTGTTTCCATTGGCCTAGAACTGGCTCTTTCTGCTAGTGAATGGGAGACTGGCCTGATGGCATCAGGACAACTGCCAGTGTGCAAGGAAACCGAATGGAAATCTGAGAAAATCTTTGCAGTGAAGCTCTTCATGTCTGCAAGCTCTAAAGGGATAGTCCAGGGTTTTGGAAGTAATGTCCTTTTAAAAGGTTGTGAACAGCTAATATCATACAGGCAGGAGATTAGAGTCTTGATGTCTTTAGTTGGTATAAATCCAGATAATTGGCTCCTGGACACTGAAGCTAACAGGTAGTCTGAGAGGGGCCAAGACCAAAGTGGTATCTAAAAACAACAGCAATCTCAAAACATCATGGCAGTTTATGTGAATGCTATTATGATCCTTGAAACCATGTGACATTTTCACCAGGTCACCTTGTGACCACAGTTGTCAACATGAGGAATGGAGGTAGAGGGAAGTTTGACTCCAATGATCTTCCTCTGTAACTGGCAACACAGAAAAAGTTAAAAAGTGTACAAATTCATAAATTTAAAAAAATTTAAAATTTTTGTTCTATTAGGTTGTTGCTCTGACTGGAAACATGTTTTATTCTCAGTATATGTTTCCCACAGGGAGATCACTGAAGGCACACTGTCTCCAACCTTCCTTCTCCTTTAAATGACTACCACCTTCTGTGTGAATAATAATAATAATGTGTAAAGGTGCATGAATTAGCTTTTGTATTTACTGCTATGAGATTATTGATACTGGAGTTTTTTTTTTTTCTAAGGTTAGAAGTCAGTTTTGGTGTTAGCCTGTTTTAAACTAGATGCTTAAGCCAGCCTCTGGGACCAATTAATCTAGATTTAAACTAAGTAGAGTAGTCAAGAGAGTTATTTACAGCATTTGGTGCCTCACCTCCAACCTCCATTTACTGTGTAAAATAACCATTGACTTCAGCGTAATAAACAGCCCAATGTGAATATGACGCCCATTTGAAAGTTTCTAGAACAACTATAGAATAAAGTTGTCCTAAAACAATCCTAACTGGAAAACGTCAGTTAGGACAGTTATAGGACGATTGAAGTCCTTTTAATCGTAGCCTCTCTCAGACAAACCATTAGCTAGCTAGCCATTGGCTACAAGTTTCATTCTTAGTAGTGTTTCACTTAGGAAGATTATTGATGGCGCACTGCCTCCTACCTCCACTTCCCTTGAAAATAATCACCAGCGTCTCTGTAAATATCTCTGCATTTGTATATCAATTGTTTGCCACTCATCTGGTCATTCAGGCAACACCTGACTATATTTTAAAGGTTGTCAATAGAGCATTTGAACAAACTCCTCCTATGGGATTTTATAGTTAGGAGAGTTTTAGGTCACTTTGGTCTTGGTCCCTCTTGAACTAGCTGTTTGGTTCAAACTGCATTTATTACTAAAGGAAGGCGCCAAGAGAGTTATCCACTGCAGGTAAGATATTAACTGCTTATAATCTTTCAATAGAACCTCACCACAAAAATAGTTATCGGTTTATGCAGAGCTCATGAGCAGCAAGACAAAGGAGCCAAAAAAAAGCAGCTCACCCGAATAGCAGATCTTTTGCTCTCATTTGATATTAACCAATGACAAAGAACAGTTTACATGCCCTCTTTATGTCATCAGCCAAAGAAACAGGTGCTGATGAACCTCAATCCCATTGTGCAACAGTGAATAACACGGAGCTAATGAATAGACTAAGCTCTGTACCTGCCACTGGGGAGGCCAGAACATACTGACGCCCCTTTGTAGTAAACCCCTCAAAAAAAAAAAACAACAAAAAAAAAAAACTCCAGGGCCCCAAACACTCTTTCTCTCTCTCCTGCAGCAGTGTATGAATTATATATTGTACTGTATATATAGAGCATATGCCCAGCCCATATGGCCAGCCCAGAGCGAAAAAATCTCAAAGCCCTCCTTAATTAACATTTTAGAGGGAAGATTCGGAGGCGGGAGATTGAGTCAGTGACCTATTTGGAGTCCATCATCGCCCAGTGCAAATGTGCTAATTGAGACAGATTTTCCTACTTTGCAAATAAGTGGAGTAGAGAGAGAATACTTTGCAGGATTTCATCTTTTTTTTTTGCTGATATTTTTTTTCTTCTGTGAGCCATCTGATCTAAGGTAGGGGTATAAGATGGGTTTTTAGCTGCTTCCTTCTCCTGACAAAAGAAGACACTTCTGTTTCACTCTATCTCCCTAAATCCTTCTAGGCCCGCTCTCTATCCGTCTTCCATCTCTCTCTCTCTCTCTCTCTCTCTCTCTCTATGGATGTGTTGACGACCATATGGCCAAATTCTTTGGAGGTGAGATCTCCGAAACCTGTTCAGCCTCTCGCATCTAGACACACACACACACACACACACACACACACACACACACCCACCCACACACGCTCTTGTTTTGCTATATGTAGTGAGGACCATGTGTTTACTCCCATTGACTTCCATTGATTTTCAGTCATTTTCAACCCTTTCTATGCCCTAACCCTGACAATAACCCTGAACCTAACCATTACCAGTGCATGCCTAACCCTAACCTTAACCTAAAGTCAATTCACACCTTAGTCCTAAACCTAACCGTTAGCAAAATAGGTCGTGAGGACCAGCAAAATCTCCTCACTTTGGTACAAACGGTCCTCAATTTGATGGTGAAATCGGGAAAATGGTTCTCACTGTGATGCCAAGACAGGAACACACACACACACACACACACACACACACACACACACACACACACACCTTCGCAGGGCTTTGTGTAGGAAAGCCAGTCATGGTGGAATTTATTTTCGGATGGCTCCATTTTAAAGCACGTGAACGGCAGCATATCAATGATCCTGCATCTGCATCTGAGAAACTCCCAGTACTCACACACCTCAGACTGGACTGTTCCTCGGCGATTATCATCGGCAGATTCTTTCAGGGCCACTTTTTGAAATCTGAAATTATTACCATTGTTTTTACCTCAGTAAACATTCTCGCTGTCAAGATGTGGTCGTTGATATTACCACTGCCAAGTTTAGGACATGAGAAGAAAATTGTGGTGATGGGGGATGGGGGGGGGGCAGAGAGAGAGATGGTCCAGCCAACCTGCGTGAGATGGCAGCCACTTCAAAGGCTCCAGGCTGCACCGGCGATCTGTTCCACAGTGTCTGAGGACTGTATGAAAGGCAGAAATGGTCGCCGTGTGAGTCCTTGCCAAAGCTACCTCAGGGAGAAATGTTGGAAAAATAGAATTTTTCACACAACTATCCTCTGGGGATGGGGATAGTTGTGTTGATGAAAGGGGAAAACAATAGCAGACATAAGATAGAGATAAATGAAGAAAGAACAGATAGATAACTGAGGAAAGTGGGGGCTAAATATTTCACTCTACTTCTTGGTCCTGAAGGTTTAACTAGACCAAAAGTAGAACCAAGATGAAGAGTTTAAGATTGCGTGAGGCTGAACTCTCCTGTTGTGTTCAACGTAGTTGTGAAAAAAATGGTACGAGGCTTTTGGGATGCTTGCATGGATTGCCACCCACAGCAAGCTCCTCCTCCCGAACCCAGTATTTATGATTATACACTGATGAAACAAACTAGCTTTAACCACTGCTGTTTGCATGAATTTTATTTTGGTAGATCTTACTCAGTAAATCTGAGTTCAGCATAGCGCCAGTTTATAACAAATATCATTTCAAAGGCACTTCACAAGACAGATCCACTTCACACAGATACGTATATTCAGGTCAACCTGATCATATAAACAGATTCAAATTCAATTACATACATTTGATCCTAGTTATGATACAATGCAGGTTAAATGCATTTCTCTAAGGAAGCCCAGCTAAATGCATCCAGTCATTGTCTATGCAGCAGTCCTTCATTCTGAGCAAGTATGTGACGAGAAAGGAGAATAACAATTCATTTTTAAAAGCTTAGTATGCGCGATTGTCTGCCGAGGGTTTGAGAGGACAGATGATCAGAGGACCAGGTTAAAATGTACTTCCTGAAAGAAATTAGTTCAAACTATTTTAATTATTAAGATCATTCTGTTCGGCTTGACTCGGTTTGCCTAAATGTCAATGTTTTAGCAATAAATGGTTTGGTAAGCAAACTTTTTCCCTGACCACCATGGCTTAATTAGTAATGACTTCCTCGAGGTTAAGTAGCTCAGCTTGCAAGCTAGTTTGACTTTACCATTAGCTCTGTTGCTATTTAAAGCACAGTGCATATTTTCTAAGTGTATTCGAACAATTTGGCATCCAAACCTTTTTCCACAGCTAAGAAGTGAGTTTTAGAGTTTAGAAGCTTATATCTCTCTACAGGTGTTTTAGTTAAACTGCAGTCAAAAGGTTTAGGTAGGATTTGTTACTTAATAAAAAACTATTTAATGCTGTTAGAATTTAACCATTCTTAAACACTGCATTTAAAACAAATGTGTTTATTTTACATTTAGAAAGTGCAGTGGCTACTACTTAAAACTGCCCAAAATGAATGTTCATAGCATATGCTTGTCTCAATCTAAGGTTGTTCTGATGAACAAAACGCATTGAAAACTTAAACTGTGTCTTAAACCGTACCTGTTCATGTAAAATAATTTAAATATTTTAGATTTTGAACTAGATGATCAAATGCAGTCCTGATTCCTTAGAAAGCTGGGGAGTATCCCTTTAGTTTAGTGATGAAGAAGTTAAAAATCAGATTCTAACTTCAGCCACATTCCCCAGGTGCGGTACGGTCATATTTTCTTACTTACTCACTCCCCAGCACAAGTGACTGATAACTTTTTTTGGGGGGGGGGGGCTGATGCTGTCCCAGCTAAATTGGCCTCCTAGGTGATGAGCCCTATAACCCATGTCAAAATACACCACTGGTGGAAGGCGTGGGGTGCGATCTGGGAGGCCTATCTATGGGACAACAGCGTACATAAACGCACAGCTGACTTAGGTCAGAAATTACAACTAAGGTTCAGTGAAGCTGTTTATGTGATAACAATTACATTAGCAGTCCCAATTTCATTGGAAAAAAAAAAACACTCACCGAAACTGTTCCAAAGAAACAAGAGGAGATAGTCACACTGTGACACACTCCAATACTCACTTGTCTTGGCAGCTTGCCTGTCAACTACTGATCTCACTAGACAGGATAGGTTCTGATCTGTGGCTTGTTGATAATACACCACCAATTATAACTCTAAAGTAGCAGGGCAGCAACGTCCCACTGCTGTACTGCGTGCACCATGCTCCTTCTCAGTGGATTAGTTTACCAAATGCCATGGACACCGCTTTTCCTGCATGGATCCTAATCCAATTGTTTTTTTTTCTTTCTCTTCATAGCCAAACCACACTCAGTAAAAGGGCTGCACTGCCTTAGTGCATTTAATAATGACGTTTTGGTTGGTACAATCCCCCTTTTGTGTCCCACAAGGACTGATCCGTGGAGGGATTTTCTTGTGGTTATGGTTCTAATATAGCAGAGTTTATCACGATCAGGCAGAAGTTGTATTGTATCACAATACAAACACACTGAACATAGCTTATTGAGGTGATTTCAAAGGTTTCACTTTCACCACCTCAACCCCAATAATACGCTGAAAATCTTTGTAAAAACACAAAAAGATTCACACCCGTCTTCCCGCTTGCCACTATTAACTTTCTTTGCTTTTTCTTGACTGACAGGTTGTGCCGTTGGCAGGTTTACAACAATCGCAACGTAACCAACTGTGAAATTATAGGCCAGCAATTAAAATAAAATCAGATTCTTCATATCAGTGCCAGTTATCCACCATTGTCTAATAGGTCACTTGCGTTGGAGAAATTATTGGACAGCTGACATTAGAATGACACACGCCATTTGACATTGGAAGACCCTCTATGTGTTGTCGTGCTGCAATAACTAGAGGCTCCTAGAAAATTAGGCTTTTGTTTAAACATTTTTTGCATTAAGTTTTTTGTTTTTTTGTTTCTTCTTCCTCTTATTATTATTATTATTAATATTATTATTATATTGTTGTATTTGTATTGTATTAATTTTTATGTATTTAACGTACTTTTGACCTGTAGTTGTATATTTAAACATTTTTAAAATGTATTATTTATTTAGAAAAAAGAGCAAACAAAATATTCCCAATTGTTGTAGAATATGTAAAGTACTGCATTATAATTCTGGAGAAGAAGCTTTTCACATATATTCACCTCAACCTTAGTGACAGTAACCTGGACCAGTCACTTACAGGAACATATAAAAAAATATTGATTACTGTCTTTGTTTTAACCAGTATTAATCTCTGTGAAAAAAAAAAGACTAAAAGTATGTCAAGTACATGCTGTAATATTTAATATTTCAAATAGGATGGAAGTTCAATTAAACAAATAAATAAATGTGAAATACATTTTAATGGCTTTCCCTCCCTGATAGACTCTATAAAGCTGTATTTAATGCAAAAGCTTCAACTTGCTTTAGAGAAATCCAAAGCCACAATTACACCATCAATCATCAGCTTGGGTGCTGAAGAAAAAACACGGGCAATAAATGCAATCTGGTGTTTTACAGCTTATAGAACAGCCATTTTATAAGAGGATTTAAGGAATATTACAATGAGACTCATCCCTTTAAATGCTGCAGGATTTAAGGAGATAACTCACTTATCAAATCATCCGATTTTTAGATCAATGTAAAAGACGCGGGAGAAGCCGCGGATCATGTTTTCTTTGTGTGTTCCTCTCACTTCATGGTCCTTATGTGGCATCTCATCTGCACACACCCCCTTTGGTCAACTCTATAACCAGTGAGCAGGCACGGAGTTGCAGCGCGCAGAAAGAGAAAGGGACGCACTGTAAAGACGCAAACGGAGAAAACTTCGGAACTTTGTGGAAAAATGGCTTCACAGCATTAACTAATAGGCTGTTGTTTGAGGCGGTCTAGTCTGCTTATGTTTAAATTTCTGTTTTATTCTGTTTGAACAGAAGAGTGCAAGAAAAGCAGCTTCAGTGCATTAACTGAATTTACAATTTAAAGCTACCAGGTAGACTGTTCTGTAAAATCAGTCAAACCTCATTTAAATATAGTTTGTCACCAATAGAACAAGATGTCATAGTGATTTTTGTTTTGTTTTGCTACTTCGTTATTTCATCACGATAAAATCTACCCTCCTAATCCAAGCTTCCACAAGCCTGTGTCTGAGGATTTCATCATACATGGCATAAAGCAACTGATCACATTTCTTTTGAAAACTTTAATTTCAGGTTTTTTTTCCCATTTGAATGACATTTTTAATTAAATTCAATTCAAAATGTGTTTACAGGTGTACTATTTATTAATGGCAGCCAGTCATCGTGATTCATATGCCTTTCGTGATGTCATCAATATAAAAATCCACAAAGCAGAATTAACAGTATTTTTCTTCTTTAGCGTCCTTTTAGAAAATTGTCTGAATCCTGAAGCTATTGAATCCTGCAGTAGACTTTATTGCCCAGCTGTGTTTTTATTAGTGCAAATTTGTCATTGTAAAAAAATAAAAAACAATAATAATAAAAATACATAGCTGGACACATTCTTTAAAATATAAATATCTTATGGAGACTTTTAATTAAAATTGAGGGAAATGTAAGCAAAATTAGAACACCAAAAGTACGTTTTATTTTTGTATTTTGAAAAGCATAGTTATATTTCGGTAAGGATGCAAATTAGGTCAGATAATTAGCATTAAATTTAAAAGATGATAAGAAATTTGTTAAATTAATGTGAAACCTGCTGAGCTGTATTCATCAGATTGACTAGCCAACACACACACACACACACACAGACACACACGTGCGCGCGCTGCAGCTACAGTCACCCTAACACTATGAGGAAGGTTCTGATCTTTTACTATAATGGATTCAGCAATGCTCAATCAATCAGAATTTCTGTTTTGTTTACATCCAGCCTTCCATACTTCACCCTATAGAGCCAAACAGAAAGGAAGTATTGAGTTTCCACAGCACGTACCATTATAGCGCGGGGAGATCTGCCAACCCTCTCAATGCCCCATTTTCCTTTAAAAGTTCAACGTCCAAAAAAAAAAGTAAGTGAGGGAGAGAGAGCTGAAGGAGGAAGACTTCTTCTCTGCGCTGTTGCCGGAAGCAAAACAAAAAAAAGACCTTTAAACAAGTCGGCCTTAGGCCCAGATCGAGAAAAAAAGTCCACTCTGCAGAAGACTGACTAAAAAGAGGACAGCAGTAGCTCCGGACCTCCCTCCGTCCTATCGATGTTTGGTGTCAGATGCACCCATGTCCTGCAAGAGGAAGTCGGGGAGACGTGCGCGTCAAAGTCCCGATGAACTTGTCCAAATTGGAAGACGCTTAGCAAAAACAAAGTCCCGAAATGATCTTAATATTACGATCAAATTAATGGACAGAAGGGAAGCAAAGTAAGTTTTTTTTTTCTGTTATGCTTTCATTAAAGAGTCTTTGCAGCTGAGCAGCTTCTACGTCCAAAACGCGTCCAAGAAGCAGCGCGCCGGATCGCTTTTACCGACGTATATCTTTCTCCTTCGCTCTCTCTCTCTCTCTCTTCCTCTCTCTCTCTCTCGATCCACACTCACGCACACACGCACAGGCGCTCACAAGCATATATAGATACACACAAACTAAAGGGGGGGGGGGGGCACCTCACCGCCTCCTTCTCCTAAGCTGACGAGATGAAAGCGCATGCAGCGTGCGTCGCGCCGGTAGCGGAATGCCGGCGGAGCAGCGACACGTCGATCGGTCTGGTCCCGGGCTGCAAGCGGGGATCGGTGCGGAAAAGAGAAAGGCTCCGGCGCCGTTTGAACAACTCACCTCACCACCGTGCACAATCAGAACGGGACACGGTGGTTTTGGATGGTTGTTTACAGTAAGCCGCCTCGAACTAATCATTGGGTGAATTATTAATAAAGCGAGCGGTGCGCAGGCTGTCGCGGAGAGAGCACCGCGACCAGGCGGAGCAGCTGGGGCTTTAGGAGCATTAGGAGCACCAGGGGCTAAATCACGGACTGCAGGAAGAGAAGGAGGGGGCGGATTATTACAGGCTGCACTGGCTCCTGCACATTCCGCTAACACACCTCACTTATCATAGTCCAACTTAGAGCAGAGATCAAGGAAAAGATAGCTCAAACTGTTGCTTTAGGAAAAATAGGAACAGAACAAGAAGAGTCTGGGTCTCTAAAGTTTTTTGCTTTTTGTGGGGGGGGGGGGGGGGGGGGGGGGGGGGGGGGGGGGGGAATCCGGTTTTCTACGTTACATGAAGGCGCACAGCTCATCAGGTCAAAGTTCTGATGAGTCCTGATCAGCAATGCTAAGCTGGGGTTTAGGAAGTTTTAGCTCGCTGACACAGATCTGTGCAAGAAACGTCACTAAGAGATTACATGAGTGCAGAGATTAGCCTGCAAGATTAGATTTTTGGGTAAATAAATTCAAACATAAACACACGAGCAGGCGGGAAAGGAAGCTGAAGACGCATAAAATAGTTAAATAGAGTCAAAAATATTGTTTCTAAAAAGAATTTGGTAATATAAAATCATTTTTACAGTTAAATGTTTCAAGCTTTGCGTGAACTAAAATCATGACCCCGAAGGGCCCAACGTCAAGCCAAGACTCCTGTCAAAAACACAAAAAGCTGTCTTTGCATGGGGCCTTTTCACAAGTAATGAAAAAAATTTCAGAAAACATTTTGATCTAATAAAAACCTAATCAAAAACCTGGGCTGAACTGAACACACAACGCATTCTAGCCTTAAGAACATTCAGAAGCTCCTACTTCATATAAAATAAACATTTCTTTTCATCTGCAGATGAATGAGGCGTCTGAATATGTATGTATTTTCTGCGTGTCCACAATCAGTGTGTGTGTGTGTGTGTCGTCATCCTGTCCTGTAAACCAGACATCTGATGATATTCCTGCAACATGGCGAATTATTAATAATTAAGCGTTGACCTCCTCACACATTTGGCCCCATGAATTAATCATCTGTAACTAGGTTTGTTTTGTATTTCAGCTTCACTTTTTTAACTGTCCAGAATTGTATGAAAAAGAAAAGCGTCTAGGGTGGACAACATGTGTGTATGCCTGTGTGTTTTGTTGTAAACATGCAATTTTAAATTTCTGTGTTATTGTTTGGGTTTACAGGAGTATCTTTAACAAAGGAGTTCTTTAAGTGACGTCAAAAAATGGTTTAACTTGCCTTTTACTGAAAGATACTTAAAAGACACATTTAATTAATGATAAACATGGTCGCTGAAAATGAAAATTGGGACATTAATGATATGAAAAACTGGACAAATTGGAGTCCATTGCTGTTATGATTTACTGAGTCATTTTATAGGTCAAAGATTTCTCGGGACCATAAATGAATAATAATTAGCTTGAATACAGACATAAATACTTAAAATTAAACCGTTGACAAAACAATTACAAAGTCAAAATGTTGTTTAATCAATTAAATTTATTTAAAATGCCCAAAATTACAATAATATTATGAAAAGTTGAATACAAAACCAAAGATCAAAATGTTAAAACAGTAAAAAACAATAATAACGTCACTAATAATAATAATAATAATAATAATAACAACAACAATAATAATAATAATAATAATAATAATAATAATGATAACAACAATAATAATAGAATAAAATGAAGAAAAGGTTAAAAGGTTAGTTAAAATTTAAATTTAAGGTCAAACAAAATTTCCAAATTTCTTCTATTTTTTATCATTTTAGTTTAGTTTTAATTTCCTGCTTATTCTTGTTTTTCTTCTTCTTCTTTTTATCTTACCGATGCTGGTAAGTATTGAACTCTGGGATGCCCGCGACGGTCTGTTTAGAAAATGATCAGTTTACTGGAAAACCACAAAAATGAGCCCCCCAAATAATCCTCCTACGCGAATTTTTCCTCGCCCTTAATTAAAGCGCAAACCGCAGTCAGAGCGCACCGAGGAGCGGCTTGACCATCTGTAGCGCCAACATTTGCAGAAGGCCCTGAATGCTTCCAGGGAATTCGATCGTAAAGGAAATTAAATAGGGTGAGAAAAAAGGTGTTTATATAAATATAAAAAAAAAAATCTTCCTACATAATACAAAGCAAACAAACAAACAAAAAACCCACAACTTTATTGCGGCAAATTCGATTTTCAAATAATTTACTTTTAACAAATTTTATTTATATTTAAATTTTAAAAAATCTGTCATCTAAAATGCAAGCCTGTTCGTGCTCAGAAAGAAAGACTCATTTATAGATCGTTCTTAAGGACACACAAGGAGCTTCAAAAATGAGGCCTTCACAACCAAAACCAAGAGTGCCAAGATCAAGTGGTTTAAAAGCGCCACAGCGGCCTTTAATGATAAAAAAACGATGTGAAAAGGTTTTCCTTTTTTTTTTTTTAAAGTAAGTATGAAAAATATTTATGTATTAATGTGGATTAAATAATAATTATTTCCTTCTGATTCACCATATGTTTGTACCAGTTGACCTCGATTCAAGATCTTCATTGCGTTTCAGCGCAAGCAGAAGGAGCGAACTTTTCTGGTCGGAATTAAAGGCGAAACCTGCAAACATCAGCAACGAACTAAGTAGTGAGTTTGAAAAAGACAGGAAAAACTACACAGAGAAACATGTGTCGTTATTTGAATAAAAAAAAAAAAAAACGCTCACAGAAAGACTGGGGCATTGCTTTTTATTTTGTTGGAAGAACACTTTAGCTTAAAAAAAAACACCATTTGATGCTGGCTAGTTCCAAAAGTCACAAAACAAACTGCGGGGCATCAATTGGCAGGCAGCGGAGTCCTAATCACGCAACTTGTAAACGTCAATTAGGCTGAGCTTTGGGGTTTAATGAAAGCCCTGAGCCGTGCGCCTGTATGTAGCCGCAGCTCTCTTTAAACTGCAGACCACAATGCCTCTGGTAGCACGCTGCTTTAAGAGCCAGCATCATGTGGGCAATAAGTTCCCCCCCAAAGAAAAACCTCAGAGTGAGGAGAGAGTCGCAACACAGGAGCACTTTTCCTGATGCCAGCTTGCTGGTCTGTATAAAGCGAGATATAATTACATGCTGTACTCCAAGAAAACAACTTCTAGTTCCCACGCAAGAACATAACTGCAATGAGACTGATTATTTCTAATTAATTAAACTCAGAACAGGTCAGGAAATGGCATTAAAATCCCTTCAGATGAGTGGAATAATATCCTACATTTAAAAAGCAATTTTAATCGAACAGAGAGATCTGTAAAGAGCAAGGTATGAAATAGTAGTAACATAAAAGACATAAAATATTATAATATTCAAATGTGACACACAACTAAACCATCACATTAAAAGCCAGAAATAATCATAAAGTATTTATCAAATTAGGATTCAAGACACAACAAGGACTAATATGATAAATAAAAGTCAACAGGTGCACAGAGTTTAATGTGTGTTTAAATACAAAAGAATAACAGAACGTTTCGTAAAGCAATGACAGAGAAAAATAAAGAATATGTATATTTTTGGGTGTCTATATAAGGAAGGAGCACATTTTGTTTTCAAATTAGACATTTTGTTTTTACCTTAAAATGTTTCTATTTTTTAATGGAAGATGTAACAAAACCTAAAGGCCAAAATCATAAATAAAGTTGTCAGTATCTCAGCAGTGTGAAGCCAACAAAAAAGATCACCTTAAGTTGTAGAATAAAAAATATTAAAATACATAAAACATTTCAAAAAAGAACTGGAGCAAGATTTAGATTTTTTATTGGATTATCATTTCACAAATCTAAAAAAATGAACTGAAAATCAGTTAGATGCAACAAAAAATAAAAAATAGAGGACAGCAAAAATAAAGTTTGTTATTTTCTGTAAGACTGCAAAACTGTAGAAAAATTAAAACAGACAACTCCGAACCAAAAGCCTCAGACATGCGTCTCTCTTCTGCAGAGAAGCAAACAGAAAATCAGATTCCTAGTTCCAAAAAAAGTTATCCACATCATCCATCAGACTCTGTCATCCCAAAATATTTTTTCTCTCTGCGATCTCCATTCCTCACTGAAACAGATAGCACCGAGGATTCTGCATATCCATGTGAAAAGTGCAACACAGGCACTAGAAAGCAAAGAAGAGGAAGAAGAAAAAAACAAGGGTCTTTTTGTGTGCGGTGGCTGAGGTTTTATCCCTGCATAGCAGAGTGTTGTCTAGCATTACAAATCTCAGCCCCCTTACAGCCTGGACGGACACGGACATGGGAGGGCCCTCGCACTGTCTGCATCCCTTCACGCTCTGCCATGCAAATCAGACCCAAAAGTTCAAGAGATGGAGACTTGTTGAAGTAAAAATAAGAAAAGGAAATGAGGGAAGAATGAAGGGCTGAAGAAATAAAGGAAATGTATGTGGCTGGTGTAATGAAGGAATTAACGAAGGAAGGAAGGAAGGCTGTAGTTAGTTTCAAGTAGTTGCATATGAACAAAAAGACAGTTTGTCTGTGTGAGCTGGTGTGAGCAAAAGACAGAGAAAAAGAACGGCTACCAAGCGGCCACTGGAGGCGTGAGGAATGCCCGGCCCTGGCACAGGAGAGCAGGGGTGGAGGGTGGAGTATGTCCACAGTTCTGCTGCCAAGCTGAGTACATTCCCAATACAGAGTCATGGAGACTCCTTAACCTACACATTTCTGTAGCAGCAGTTTTCTTCAGGAGAGGCTCCAACAATACACCTTACAGTGACTTATTCTGTAAAACACTGCAGAATAAGGTAGAAGATGCATCAATCAAGGTTTTTTTCTTTTTTGGCGAATACCAATTTTTGGTTTTCTTTGAGGTCTGACCTTCCTATTCATTTTTAGGAAGCATAAAAGAGAAAAAGAAAATGCTAGGCTCTTGGATATAGGTTGTAATTTAAAACATATTTTGCATTAAAGCAGTCCCCAACCTTTAACTATTTTTTATAAAATTAAAAAAAGTGCATTAGAGTATATGCTATTGGTTAATGCATTTATAAACCAATGCCAGGACTTTTTTTTTTTAGCTTGGATGCATTTAATGAATAGGACATTTTTCAGAATTTGACCTGCTGAACACCAATAGCTGATCAACCAAATATTGTCTGATTCTGATCTCTGACTGCATGATTAGTTTTTTGGAATAAGGGTTCTCTTAGCACCTTAAATAATAGTAACATTATTTGTGGGGAGTAAAAGACATACATTAACAAAATGTTTTCTCTGTCTTTTTAACCTTCTGTACCAAAGATGGGAGATTTTATGAAAAAAGGAGTCAGGGGACATTGAGCCTCAATATATATGAACCTGTGATTTGGCTCAGGGACTTTGTAATTATGAGATGTCCCTTATTAATTCTGAGCCAACATAAGATTCTCATAGTATGATAATCTTGAGTAAAATAACCATGGCTTTCTGGTTTCATGGTATTTTCACAGCAGTAACTATTTAAACACTTGTATATCATTATTTTGAATTTGACACATAGACATAAGCAAAAATAAAGAATATGTTCCCATTAAATTTAGCTGTAATTTTAACATATTGTACATTTTAGCCATTCCACTGTACATAATGTAGAATGGTAAATGATATTAGTCATAGTCTAATAAGAAGATATGAGCTGAATATTTAGTCATGGTGAAGTAGCCAGCCTGGAGTCAGCTGCTTTACAGACATGGTACTCATAGCTTGGCAGGTGTAGCTTTACCAGGTAAAAGTAATGGGTGGCCCTCCTTTACTTTCAACAACATGGGCGACTTTGTTTTCTACTACTGGAAATATTTCCAAACAACCCAATTTATCTTTTGCGTAAGCAATTAAAAATGTATATGTTATGTCATGACTTTTCATAGGGCTTGGAATACATTATAAATATCAGTGTGGAAAATCTTCTCAGGTGTGGGTGTTAACAGCTGAGTCAAATATGAAAGAATTTTCCCTCTTCAGATACACACAAAAACTGCTGTTGGGACCAAGGTTGGGTAGTTTTAACCAAACACTGGCTGAAACATTTTGAGTTCGGATCAGAGAAGAGATGAGAAGGAGCGCCGTCATTCTTTACAGACCGCTCTTCCACGGGATGAAAAAAGAAATGCTAAGATGGCAAAATGAAGCTGTAATGTGAGGTAATGACATTAGTTCATACTAGAACTTTCAAATTAGGTACTTTAACCCATCTTTGTGGGTTGAGATTTTGATAATGTTATAGTCCAGAGTTTTTCTCAAGACTATAACAGTTTTAGATGTTGGTGGTATACCGTGGCATACCACCAACATTTAAAACCAAAATGTATACCTCGAATTAATTGTTTTATTTAAATCAGAAAAGCAACAACAATATTTACTACTGCTGCTGCTAAAATAACACTGCTTAATAAACTTATAATTATGTTCTCTATAACATTTATTTATTATTATTTATCTTTCTACACGGAATAAACATATATGTTTTCGATCACTTAAGGCACAGAAAATTAAACGTTTTTGCTATTTTGCTGCAAATGGAGTAACACCAGAACAAGATAACATTAGTAGGTCAATTAGTTGCTAATAATTACTATTTGTTGCAGCAGGACCTGCAGTCCTGCTTAACACACACAATGCACATAGTGTGGCCCTCCTTCAGTTGGACTTTAACTGGATGGGTTTTTTGTGACTGGAAATATTTTTCTGAATCCAAATTTCTATCTCGTTGGCAAGGGAAAAAGCTATTGGCCTCTCTCAAGCTAGCTAACTGGAAGTGTGCAGCAAAAAGTGTGAACTATATAATCCATACATTCAAGGAAAATACCAGTCACTCCGGAAATGTTTTCGGAAAATTTTTTATTCAAAAGAACTTTAAACAATGTATAATGTATGACTTTAACAGTTTTGAAAATGTAACTTTTTAACACCTTGGTGTACCTGGAATCCTGTTAACCAACTAATACCGAAAACAGTAAGATGTGTCAAACCCATAACCCAACCTTCTTGTGTTAAATCAGCTGAAGACTGGGTCAGCCAATATTAGACCCAGTACTGGGTGGTAAAATAAGCTAAATTGTGATGTTTTTAGAGTGCAACAGAGACCTCTGGAAGAAAAAAAACCCAGTGGTGCTTATTATCCTGTCCAGAAAAATAAATACAAATGTATTTTAAAAAATCCTAACAATGATGGTTATGAGACCAATGCATTTCTGCTTAATTTGACGATTGTTTTCCATTGTTGCATCTTCAGTTAAAACTCCAAAATGAAATCAGCTATTAAGGCTGAAACAAATATTAATGTTGAGCCACAATAAAGCTGTCATTAGCTCCAAGAGGATTCTTTATTGTTCCTACCATAGTTGTTGGTTTATTGTTAACATAGTACAGCCTCCCAATTGGTTGTCTGACTGCACACACTTTGCAGCAAGAGTCTGGGAAATTGATGTTGTGGCCTGGAGTAAACTGTGAATCCTCAGGAGGATGCGACATTAGACTGACGTGAGAGACGTTTGGCTTTCTAGACACAGGCCTCACCTTTCCAGGAATTTGCATGAGGCCGCTGCTGCGTGTTTGTGTGTGAGCATTAGGCCGAGCAATGGTTTATCATTGGTCTACACTGGGCTCAGCCCACATATCACACCACGCACGCTCCCACAGTTATACAGATAAGACGGGTTTTGAATCACAAAATGTGTATCGGTAGAAAATGTGCTTCCCATTCTAGAATGCTGGGGTTATGGTAATTTGTTTACCTGATGAGTTGTTTTTAAACTCAAATTTTAGTAACCTAAAATGAAACCGTCAAGTTTTATTTCTGAGGATTTAATGTTTTCCTGTGTGTGATTTTTTTGTTTTATTTGTGTAAAAAACAAACTTTGATCAAATTCGATTGCTTGTAATTCTGCAGAAAGCTTTAATAATTTCTGCACTTTAAATGTAAGTCAAATCAGATTCCTTTATAATCAAACACTTTAATTGCAAGCATGAATCACATCTTCCACGCACGCCAAATTGTCAGTGTGTCACTGCGTGTGCTCCAATCTGATTCTCCCCTTTGTGTCATAAACAGTCAGTAAACGTGACCTCAACTGAAGGTTGCCACAGCGTCTCCTCCCAGCCTGGGCGCCACCACGGCCTCAACACCGTGGTTGGATTTGTTCTGGGCCGTGCAGGTCAGCGGCGGGCGGAGTGTGAAACTTAGTTTTCTGTTTGAGTGAAGAGGGAGGAGGAGGACGGTGAATGAAGGTTTTGTGTGTGCGTGTGTGTGTGTGTGCTCCCCCAGGAAAAAGAGAGGACTCCCTAATCTGTTTTCCTGGCTCTTCTTTAAAGGGAGAGCAAGACACACCAGAGGCTCCCTCTGATCTGCTGCCCCATCCATCCCTTCACTTTCTCTCCTCCATCTCTCCTTTTTCTTGCCTCCATCATCTGTCTCTCGTTCCCTCTGCTTTTAGCCCTCATTTTTTTGCGGCCCCCCGTCCCTATGCTCCCTCATCTGTTGTGTTGGCCCGCACCGGTCTTTGTATGGCAACAGCCCTCATCTCCAGATACTCGCCTAAGAACTCTGATTCCACTTAATCGCTCAGTTTTTTATTAGTTTTCTCCTCGCAGGGTATTTTGTGTTCTGTATTGCGTTTATCTATTATGCTGTTTCAGATTTATTGCTTTAGGAGGCAGACTGTGTGGCACACTACCCACCAACGTGGTACACGGCGCTGTGATCTCCCTACGTCTGCCCCTCTTTATGCCTGTTTGCTTTCATCCCCTCAAAATTAAATGAACAAATACACAACCAGTGCGCTGCCACACTCTGCTCACAACTCTTCGTGTTCTTCGCCCAGCGCTTCTTTTATTACTTTACTTTTATTATTCGGTGTCTCAAGGCCTCAGCAGCATTTATTTAGCATCAACGTGTGGTGGTGGGGAGAGTTAGTGGCATCAGTTTCTCGGTTCCACTCTTAGATCCATCTGTCCTGGCACCATTTGGGCTGTGTTGCTTTACTTTTCAAATATCAATATAAAAAGAAAATTACAGGTATGTGAGCACAGATGTCTGTCTTTGAATGAGTTTTTTGAGCAATTTGCACAATATTTAAAGTGGCTTAGTTGTGACTGTGGCACATTTAAGCCCTGCTCTGTTCCAGAAAGATTAAAATATACTGTTTATTCTTTCTTTTTTAATGGAGGAGGCTGGATTTTTAGCCAGTGAATGAGCAAAATCCAAGGTCATTTTGCTGCCACAGATTTGCACTGGACTCCAAGCACCTAATTCCTACATAAATTAGGAGGCATGGCACGCATGCTGAAAATATTTTGCCCTGAAAATGGCGGCACCGCCATCCTGGCCCTCCATTTTGTTCCATCACTGAATCCGAGTCTGGATCCCGCACCTGACTTGTTGGACCGGTGCTTGTAATTGAGAAAGAAAAAAAAACAACCCCTCTCTCTCAATGTCCCACTGTTACTATGCGGCCTGCTTCTGGTTACTGGACGACAGGAATACCGTCAACTTCGGTGAACCAATGGAAAGTGGGGCCCCGTGACCATTGGTCCCTCCTTAATCAACTCTGGTTCCAGGGGCTTCCAGAGATGGGGTGGAGGGATGAAAGGGGAGAAATTTGGGCTCTGGCCATCACATCGGTCAAATCCAGAACCAAATGAGGAGAGAGACTCGCAGAAACGGCCAGACAAACGTAGACAGAAACAGAAACACAGACAGAGCCAAACATTATGCAGAGCAAAGGAAGCAAAAGCACAAAATTTTGTGGCAATGTAAAAAAAAAAAAGCAACAGAAACACTGGCTTCTTTTAGGGGTGCAGAACAATTATTATTCATGACCTCATCCCTCCCTTCCAAATTCACCAACCTCCCTCTCAAATTATCCCTCCTCCTCCTTACTTCCTTTCCCTTCCATTGGGTGGCAACACTTGGTAGGGCACATGGTGAGACAGCTGTTGCAGTCCAACATGGGCATCTGTGGTGCTACAGTGGATGGGGATGGGAATGGGAATGGGGGGGTGGGGGGGGTGGGGGGGTTAAAGGGTGCAAACAGCATCAAGACACAAACCGTGTCTCTGCATGAAGAGTGTAAGAGAGCAAGAGGAAGATGCCAAGCTGCGGATGAAAAATCACACCTGTGTTCAGAACCAAAACAGATCCGACATTAACATAAGAACACCCAAATGGGATGCACTAAGATGAGAGTTTGTGCCTTCAGCACCCAAATCTGACAGCAGGTGTGAGCTGGTTCCCGGCATCAAGGATCACAAAGGTTTTGAAATATACGTTGTGGTGTTCATACAGTTCAAACTGAATGAAAAACTTGGTTTATACTGGCAATGTGCTGTTAATTATAAAGAAATCAGAGCAACACAGTTTCATAACTGAACTTAAATATCTTGGCCTGAGTGTTTAATAAGGCTTTCCATTGCTGAAAGTCCATAAAAGGAACAAGTATGGGCTGTTGACCAGTATCAAGGTATAACAAGGCTTAAAAGGCACACATCATAGTTTATCATCACAGCGTTCTTACAGTTTAAAGTCTTTTTGACTGAAAATTTTTTATTCTGTCTTGGAGCATAGAGTAAAGCTGTATTGTTCCCCTGAGACCTGTTTCTGCACACTGCCGACCAGCTGGCTAAAAGGATGCTCTTATTATTTTCAATAAGTTAGAAGACAAATCTGGCTGTATGGAAATATTTCCAGTCACTAAAAGCATGGACAGCAAAAGTGTGGAATCTAAAAACGTTTCACCATCAACTCTTATTTAGGAAGTTGTAAAACTACACTTGGTAAACTGGCCCTACCACAGCTGGTAGCCCCACTAATTAACAGGAGGATGTTGGCTTGCTACACTTGTAGGACTGGAAAAATGTGTAATACTCTGAACAATAAGCATGAAAAGTCAAATCTCAAAGAGATTTATTTGTCTAAATAAACATTAAGAAATAGTACATTCAATGGGTTTATTATATGTTTTGGTTTCAGTCAAAGTAGCAGAGACATAACATTTTAACTTTTAACATTGTAATCAATGTTATATTATTTTAACATCAGAATGAATACATGTAGCTTTCCTGATTTAAGAAAACGCATTTAGATCATGTTATACATAATTGTTTTAAAATTCAGTCTAAATACAGTGAGGCTGTGATATTTTTATTCAATATTATCAAACGGTGAGAATCTCATGCTGCCCCAGGCCTGCTTGAGTGGCAGTATTTTACTCTGTCTACCTCACATGCGCACAAACCTTTTTAGAGGGAATCAGGGTTTCCTCAGGATTGTTGCCACATGGGAGGTGCCGTCCCTCCTTTCTTTTCACACACACACACACACACACACACACACACACACACACACACACACACACACACACACACACACACACACACACACACACACACACACACACACACACACACACACTGATATCTCTTGCCCATTCACCTTTCTCCCTCATTTCTCACAGCACCTACCCAGCACACCCCCTTTGCCATTTCTCTCTCCCCCAAAGCGCCAGTGCAGTCCCACCTCATGGTGCCAAAGTGGGCAGCCTCTGCCTTGGCGTTGCCTGGGCCTTCTGGTGCCCCAGATAGCTAAGTGAGAGTGTGTGCATCTGTGAGTGTGCTGTGTGTGTGTGTATGTTTGTGTGAGAGTACTGGCCTGGTTCTTTGCGGACACAGCCAGCCCTTTAAACTGTGTCAAGGCTCCAGATGCTGGGAGAGACTGGGATTAACACAGGCGTTTGTATGCCGACACAGAAGCACAGATGCACACTGTTCTCCAGACCCGAAGTATTGCATCATTCTTGTCTCACACATTTAGCTGAAAACTGGGTATATTTCTAATTCAAACATAAAAACAGAGGCGCACTTCTTAGATTCTGTGGCCGATTTCTGTCTTCTGGTTTTTGTAAAACTTCAACATGCCTATGCTAATTTCAGCCAAGGCCAATTTCTCCTCAACAACTATAATTTTAGCACTGAAAAGTATTTACACCCTTTCTGCGATGCATTATTGTTTTAAATCAGGTGCAATGGCAAGATTTTATAGTTATTATTAAACAAAGATAAATATTTTAAATAATCCTTTTGCTTTAAAGTTAGTGGTTAGCACAGTTAGCGTTGCTAAAACAGCAGTCTCCTTGTGTTAACCCTTATCTTAATTCTGAGGTTTCCAAAATGCTGGTAACATTTCCAAATCCAACATGTTCCATGAAGGACTGAGGTTGAAAGCTCAAAAGGATAAAATGAAGCTACTTTTCTGTTTGTTCATGTCTGTTCAGATGGTTCCCCTCTGAAAAGCTTTTTATATTACTGTGTTTTCCTCTGGCATCCTTTTTACACAACTCAATGATAGTAAAAACAGCTAACTCTGGGTCTTCTTCATTCAGCAGTATTATCCACACTGAAGAGTGTTGCCAGTGCGACCTGTTAATGCTAAAAATATTTTGATTTTTAAGCACTAACGTATGTTAAAATATTACAACAGGAATGTCACTGGGCCCGTTAAGCTGAAAATTAGGCGATTTCTCATCGCATTGCTAAAGAAAACACAGTTTTATTATTTCATGCAGTCCAACTCACCTTGCTTTCTGTTGAGTATCTAAAACCTCAAACTCTGAGACAAATATAATGCAGGAACATGGAGAAGACTATGGAGAACAGCACACAAAGGTAGAACAGAACCTATAGCAAAGCCTACAAACCTTGGCAGTACTTTGAGATTATTTAACAGATGCCAATATGGCACCTCAGAGAGCAAAATTTGGACTAGGTGAACACAGAAAAGGGACCTTGGAGACCTGACACACACACACACACACTGGTGTCCCTGCACTGGCCCTTTAGCAATATGCCACTTCCCCAGTGGGCATAAATACACACATGCATACACAAACATGCAAAGGGAGACACAAATACCAAAGTGTCCACTTACTATTTCTTTACTGGCATGCCATTGCCCTGAGAGTATGCAGATTTACAAACACACACACATGCATTCACAAAAACACAGAGAATTCACATTCCACCAGAGGTTTGGACATTAACCCAGTGCAGTTAATAGCGCTGAAGTAACGGGGGGAATTCAGACAGACTCTCTGCACACCAGCAACGGTTACAAACTACTAATTACATGTTGTGCAGAAAAAGGCATGGATAACCAAACAAAATGTTGTTTTTTTTCTGAAGTTCAGTGTCTTTCTCGCTCTCTGTGTCTTGCTTAGCAGCAGTTGTGGTGCCAGTTATGGAGTGTTTGCCATAGTAGGGAGCTGCCTTGGCATCGTGCCCTAATTTGGGAGAATTAAAAAGCACTAGACAGGCCCCTTTGTGGTATCGTGCGCCCGCTTTAATCTCCCCATGCCTCAGCAGGCACCCACAGCACCAGGAGTTGGCACCATGCCCACATGACCCAAGGCAATATGGAAATTGCCACCAAAAAAACCTCAACTTAGCACCGAACCCATGGCCTGGTGCACAGTGCACACAGCTCACAGAGACATGCGCAAAGTGAGGCTATCCCTCACATAGACACAGTGTAGGAGGGGCAACTCCCGACCCACAATGGTGCTTTGTACAGTGCACTCACTTGCACATACTTACACATATGATTAAAAGCATGAAAAGTAACTGCAGGCTGCATGTGTGCGCAAACCTGCAGCACTGAGATACACACACAAACACAGGTTTGTTTGTTTGAGAGGGCCAGAGAGGCTTGAAATGGATTGGTGCTGCACATTTACTTTTCCACACATGCAAACTTGTTTCTGTTGATTGTTGTGAGGTCATTCATCAGGACTAATGACACTGGCAGACCCAGACTCTGCTGCACCGGGCACCAACTCTGGCACTGCAAGCTAACTCAAGGAGAAAGGGGACTGTTTTAATTACACGCTGAGGGCAAATGCACACACAAGCATGGTGAAAAAAATGGATGAAGTATAAGTACCTACTTTTGTATTTTTCATGGACATAATTATGGTAAAATGAGATCACACACACAAATATACACATTATAAAAACCTAGATTGAATTTCCTTCTCACTGCTTTTGCAGCAAGAACTTGACCTCATAAATCGAGCTGTTCTGTGAAGGCCTTAGAGGTTTATTAGAGAACATTAGTGAACAAACAGCATCATGGAACACAGGAGACAGGTCAGCGGGACAGTTGTGGGATGTTTAAAAGCAGAGTTAGGTTAAAAGAAAATATGCCAAGCTATAAACATTTCAGTGATCAACGTTCAGTCCATCTAAAAAAGGCAATAGTATGGCACAACTGCAAACCTGATAAAATCTGGCCATTCAGATCAAATGGCAAGCCTGGCAAGGACAGCATTAATCAGGGAAGCAGCCGTGAGACGCAATGTAACTCTGGAGGAGCTGTAGAGATCCAAAGCATAGGTGGGAGAGTCTGTTGATAAGATGGCTATTAGTTTTGCTTTCTACAAAACTGACATTAGAGATTGGCAAGAAGAAAGCCATTAGAATTGCTGTTACAAAAAGACACAACAAAAAGGGGAAGAAGGTGCTTGTCACATGAAACCAAGATTAAAGTTTTTGCCCTTTGTGCAAAACGCTGTGTCTGGCGTAAAATTAACACGGCACATCACCCTGAACTTACTATTCCCACAGTGAACATGGCAGTGGCAGCATCATTCTGTGTGCACAAACAAGGATCCTGACTTCGGTTTCAAGTGCTTAGAGCGTACAGACGTTTAGTATAAATATATAAACTTTAGAGGAAATAAAAAAAGGATAAAAGGAGCAGTATGTACATGGATATGAATGTACAGCTATTTTTTGCAAAGAAAAAGAGAAAAGGAGTGGCAGCTTGTGATTTTGTTTCACTGATGGGAAGATGGATGGAAATAAAACTTGTTTGAGGTTGCAACAAACTTGGGATTGGGTTGGAAGTTCATCTTTAAGCAGGAACATTACCCTAAACATACACCCAGAGCTAAAAACAAATCAAAGCATATTCCTTTGTTAGAATGACCCAGTCAAAGTCCAGACCTAAATCCAATCAAAAATCTGTGACTAAATGAAATGAAGTGAGGAACTGAAAAAATGATGTTCACAGACAATAAATAGAAATGAACTATTTTGTAAAGATTGGGCGAAAAAATCAAGTCTCTAGAGATGCAATACTGGAAGAGGCACATCTCATTAAGACCCTTAATGTAGCGAAATGTGGTTCTTCAAAAGCTACACTACACCTTCAGATATTTATTTGCAATAAAAAAGGATTTCCATCCAATTCACAATTATGAACTATTTTTTATTGGTCTAACATGTGAAATCCCACTAAAACAAAATGAATATTATTGCACAGATGCAATAATATTCTGGCAGGTGTTGAAAGGCACTGCTGCATGGCAAGCCAGCATGTAGACTAAAGCACGGACATTTATAAACTCCTCATCAATGGCAAACTTTCCTGATACAAGCAGTATCATGCACCAAGCAAACAGATTAAGGTGGACTCAGCATCTTTGCAGCTAAATTCAATGAAGGCGCCATTAGTGAGGCCACTCACCCGCCTCGCTGCAGGTTCACAGCGTTCCCTTTCCCTAAAACAAAGAGCCACTTTGGCCCTGGAACAGGATGCACTCCCATCCCTCTCTCTTTTTCTCTCTGTCTGTGTTTTCCCCCAGTTTCCCCTTTCCCTGCTCGGTCTCACTCTCTGCCCGTTTGTCTCCCCACTGGGTTCACTTAATAAGCTTCAAAGGTTTCTGGGCAACGTGGTTTTCAAAAAAGAAAAAGAAAAAGTTACCATGGCATTTATTTGGCTCACAACATCTTCCCTCTTGCTGAGTATATGGGGTTGCCATGGCATCAGTTGGCACATTATAAAACATACAATTGTGTATATGTGTGTGTGTGCATGCGTGCACGTGTTTTTGCCTCTTGATGGACATCATAAGGCCAACCCCGGCTAAATGCTCAGACACTGTTGGAAAAGTGAGCAGCAACAGCACTAACAGAGTTCAGCTTTGCTCTGCCAGCTTACCACTATAGACTGATGCATCCCACAACACACAGAACATACATGTGCATTCAAACGTCTGCTTGGTGGGTGATGCTAATATCAATATCAATTGGAATATTCATTAAAAAAGTCATTCTTGGATGTGTGTATTTAATCTCACAGTCTCAGAGCTGAGCATAAACTAAAAAACGTAACATGTGTTTGGCTTTGACATATTATTAATAAACTCAGCAACAGAAGATCTGGCTGAGAGTAACAGCAGAAATGCATTTTTCTGCGAGTACATTCTGTGTTTGTTTTGGTTAAACTTACCCGTGAGAGTCTCCGATCCAAGTGCAAACTTTGGAATTGGCTTCGGGTTTCCGCGGATGGTTAATGTTTTTGTGCTGGCACCTCTCTTTGTTTCTGCTCGTGTTTTGTCCCTGCGACTTAGATTTTTGTGTTTGTGCATTTATCCTGTGCACTTTAGTTAGCAGCGAGTGCAGAAATAACTTCTCGTTCCTGATTTGCACAATCAAGAGAACAGACATGAGATGAGATTAATGGGAAGGTCAAAGCACCAGCAGCAACACTGAGTGTAACAGGTAATGTACTGCTTTTTATTTTGTATTCTGGTCTTTTCATGCCTTGGCACACTGTTAAAAACACACGAGTAACCCCAGCACACCTCTACGGTGTGCTAATTGAGTTGATCATACAGTTAGGCCCAAAATTATTCATATCCCTGGCACCAGCGATCGAACTCTTCTAATACTTGCTTGTTTATTTTGATAATTTATCCACAGATTCTCCATCAGGTTCAGGTCGGGGCTCTGGCTGGGCCACTTTAAAATGTTAATATTACTTCCATTAAGAAAAACACATGTTGGTTAAATTTAAAGATTACTCTAAACCTTAATCTGCTCGGTTATGAATAACTTTTGGCCAAACTGAAGCTCTTCTCTTAATTCTGCATCAAACATTCAGATCAAGCAAATATAAGATAAAGCGGGACTTTTGGTCTCTGTTTAAGCTGTCAAAATTGATCTCCAATAACATAAAAAGTATATTTTTAACAAAGTGAATTCTGCTTTCTTTTGTTGCCCATACATCTGTGTGATCCTTTGGTATCTTATCCCTCTAGTGGCCTCTAGTGGTTGCTGTTTAATGCTGCCGATGTTAAATTTCATCAAGACCTTCTGTACCTGTGGTTGATTGTTCTCATTCGTATCATAATAATGTCCTTTATGATCTCCATTCACTGCTGCAGAACTAAATCACATATATGATAAAACACTACTTGAACAGTTTGAAAATGATGCAAATTATAAATCAACCAACCTGTTAAAATTCAAAAATATTAATGGTAACCAGGTCACATAAAAAGGTTCAGGATTTATTTTTTATTAGACTTTTTTTGATTATTTTTGAAAGCATTAAAACCATCTTATGTTCTTCATCTCTTACTCTAGCAACTGTTTATTTTCCTTTTTATTCAGCAATGTGACAGAATAAAAGCAGGGCAGCCAAAAAATGTTCATACAGTTCTGGAGCCATGCCATTAAAAATAACAATTATATTATGTGTTGTTTCTCAACTTGGACATCCACAGGAAGGAAATATTAGCAGTTCATTCATATAAATGCATAGATATTATATTAAAAATTGCAAAAGAATAATTTCTTCTTTGAGTTCATCAAAACATAAAAAGTAAATAAAAAAAAATGCAGCCAATGGAAGAATTTAAGTGATCATAAACATCTCAGTCAGGTTTATCTTCAATCTGTAAAACTGAAAGACTTCCTTCACTTTAGATTTTACCTGCAAAATAAATTCTGTTTTTATTTTCCTTCCCGCAGTTTTGTTTTTCTTTCTTCCTAATTTGGTTTAAGAGAAGAAGAAAGAAATGATCTGGAAGAGGTTCTTTGAAACCAGACACAAATTGTATTAACCATTAAATGGCCAGAGCTCATAAAAACATCACAAAACACTTGAATTGTTACATAAATAAAAGAAATATTAATATGTAAAATACAAGAAAAATGTTGTCAATCTTAAAGTTTGTTTTCAGGTTTTTGGAACCAGTGCTTCACATTTCATCACAGTACAACCATTGGGTCCTCTGCAAGTACTGACACCCTTAGTAAAGGCTAATAAGCCTTATGATAGAAAAATATTTATTCTTTATTGCAGCAGAAGTATCTAACATAAAAAGTTTGAGAACTATTCAACTTTTGAATCCTTGAACTACCATAGACACTAAGAAATAACAAAGGGAAGGGAGTTTTTGGGAACCATGTTGGGAGACATTTTAGTTTTGTCATGTTTAGTATTCATACACAGCCAGTAGTTTTCTTATACACTAAAATAAATGCTTCTTTTATTCCAGTAGTGTAGCATAAACTCAAAAATTCAACCTTTATTTTAAATTTATTTATTCCAAATGGGGAACAACCCATGTCAATAAATAATTGGTATTAACAAAATTACTCATGCCACAGGTACCCATGACAATTCCTATAAAAACAAAAATGTAACGGAAGCATTTTTGTAATTTATCCTTAACTTTTGTTGATCCGTGTGTCTAGGAACTTTCAATTGGAAATCAACAACTTTCCATTTTCTGTAAATTAGGTATGATGTAAAAAAGAGGCCCATTTAACTTTTTAAAATGGGAAAGACAAGAGCCCATACCAAGTAAGGTAAATGTGCATTTGTACGTCAGGAGAAGGGTACTAGAAAACAGCTACAAAAAAATCAAGGCTGGATGAAGAGCCCATGGTATCCTGCATCATGTACAGTTAGCAGGATGATAAGGCAGGTAAAATCTCCAAAGCCCACTGACGCCATTAGGTCTCCATAACAACAAATTACTTTGTTGCACATGTACTTGGGGTGCCAATAATAATGCAGGATGCATTGAGTAGAAAGAAAACAATAATAAACAATGAAACATGAATTTAATTCTGTTCTGTGAACATATGCATACTAATGTATGTTCAGCTTTAAAAAATAATGTTCATATCATATTTATGATTTGTCAAAACTAAAGTGGAAACCGCAGCACAGGTTTAATAGTTATTCTTGTTACCTCCTAGAAGCCTGCAGAATAAAAGGGCTGCTTTTCCCCTGATCTGTTTACGCTCGCCTGAGGAACTTTAACCAGTAAACTAGCCAAGAGTAAGAAAGCCCTTTCTCTTTTCTCTCCCTCACATCCAAAGTGGACTTATTATGTTACTCGTGGCAGAATTCCCAGTGTGGCATTAGGACTTTGAGCTCCGATAACGTTCCTGAATCCTGGCACAGGCCTACTTTAGCCGGTGGTGGTCACACACCGCTTTCTGTCTTCACCCTGAGCCGGCCCAGGAATTAGTAATTAATAGGCAGACAACTTCAGGCTGCTACTGTTTCCTACGCTGCAGAAAGATGTTTTACAGTTCTGTAAAAGGACACTGCAATTTAGGTTTTTTTTTGCGTCACTTTTTCTTTAAAATAACCTTTAGTCCTTATTATTAGCAGCGCTGTCTCTGTGTCCCATATTGGTCTCCCTATTGTGTCTCCCTAATGTTCACTAATCTAATGAGGGCAGCAGGGATATTAAGCAGATTGCTGAGCATTACGTTTTAGCAATAGAGACACAGACACCAACTATTTCAGCACTTCTGGGCGCTTTTCTTCCATCTAACCCCTTCACAACTCCCCCCTTAAAAAAAGTGAAAAAAGTAATTTATTATTATTATTCCTCCAGCCTGATCAAATCAGCCCGCTGCATCTTTAGTAGATTATTTTTTGGCATGAAGATGAGAAGTAATCCAATCATGCTGCTGCAGCTAAGAGTTGTTATTGCTGAGTGTGGGAGAAAGTGAGGGGGAGTAAGTGTGAGTTTTTGCGTGTGTGTGACTTTGACAGCAACAGAGAAAATGGTGCTGTTGGTAGCAAGCCAAATTAATAAAGGGAAACAATTAGGACATTGATAGAGTGATATAGCGCACAGATTCTGCTGCTCTCGTCTGTCTGTCTTCATAAAGTTTCCTCGACTTTATCTGCTTCACACACACGCATTCACACATATAGTCCTGTTCATTCTCAGTACACTGGTCCCATCACTTCCCTCAGGCTCTCCTGACAGGTGTGGCTCACACACACACACACACACACACACACACACACACACACACACACACACACACACACACACACACACACATGCCCACAGAGATAAACATTCAACACACTCACAAACCAGCCCCTACAGGGCATTTCCCTATCCAGAGAATGCACAATGGGCACTTTGTACACACCCCAGCCTTTAGCACCCACCCCCTGCAACAGCCTTCCATCACATCCCTCTTTAAATGGGAGATTATGCAAATGAGCTCACACCAACGTGGAAACCCCACATGTAAGCGATGTGCATTCAGTGATGTATGGGAGTCCGCACATGCATGTTAGCGCCCACTGTGAGGCGGATGTGGCCTAAATTCTCGGATGACATTCAAAGTGTTGGAAGCCATCCAGAACAATTCTGATGTTCAGTCTTCAAAAGAAACAAAAATGGATAAAAATTAAATAAAATCATCCATCGTTTATTGCACTGCCATCATCCCACTTTTAAAAAACTGAACGACGGATGATTATAATCCAAATTTGTATTATAATCTTTTAATTTGATTATATTTATTCAGCTGACAAAAAAGTTTCACACACACACACACACACACACACACACACACACACACACACACACACACACTAATATATATATATCTATATGTCTATATATATATAGATATATATTTATATGTGTGTGTGTAATTTTAATTGTGTTGCTTTAATGCGTTGTTTATACAGTGTTCTTGGGTGTCTTGAAAGGTGCCTAAAAATAAAATTTATTATTATTATTATTATTATTATTAACATTATAAAGCATTTGTTTCATTTAGTGTTTACTTTTATAAGTTTATCAAAGTGTCTAAAAACAATCCATAGAGGATCCAAGTTTATGTTAAAACAATACGCATTAAGGAGGATGTAAGGGAGGTTAAAGAACAAAGGAGAACTGAAGCCCATGGTGTAATCTTCAAGTCAGAACAAGCCCTCAGAATTTTAAAAGCTATATTAACAGAATGATATTTTAATGCCAATTTAATACTTTGTGCTTCTTATTTATGAGCACATTGTTAGTATATAAGTAGTTCAATGAGTTATGGCCTTTTTTTCCCCCAGGGGTTGTTTGTGAAAAAAACATTAAACCTTGCAAGAAAACGAGATGGGCTTTGGTGGAAATGGGTGTCCAAATGAAATTCTGCTTAGGGCCTCATTCACCCTTAGGCTGGGACTGCTTGGGTTCAACAGATCTCCATAGCAACCATTTACTTTAACATAATTGAGCACATCTTTACCAGGCATGCTTTTAATTGGGAAGCGTTGTTGTTTCTATCGACCACCAAAAATCCCTCCGAAATCTGTCTTTGCTCCGGTGAAAATATCTCTTCAACTTACAGCGGAAAACATTTGGAACAGCTGCGTCTAAGCTGACAAAAGTGATCAAGAAACGTTAAATAACCAAGTCATCAAAAATCTGTATTTATTGGAGTAGAGTTTATCACTCTTACTAAAATTGCACAACATGAAAAGTGATAATGATGATATAGGATTATATACAATTATGAAAAAATACAAGACTCTACAGAATTGATAACATTTGCAATCATTCATTTATGGGTGTTTGACATGAGAATGCTAATATATACAGTAAAAGTAATATTTGGAAGTCTTAAGAGAACTCCCATTCATATATTCATTCTTTTATGTAAAGTAACAATAAAAACATAGTAGAGGTAAAAATAATAATATATGTCTCTCAACTATGGTGAGACAGAATAATAAATGGGCACAAAATAGAACAAATAGGCAGATTTAGTTATTAGTTTTACCAAGGACTAACTCACCTTGACAACCTGAGGATAACAATGAGTTAACTCCAGGTTCTGAAGTGGTTAGAGACCTTTAGAGAGAAGCATAAGGTGAGCGGCCCACCACAGATAAGTGAACAGCTCCATGAAATAAACCAAAGACTGAAGCTGGTGGAAGTGATCCTTCCAAACAGGGAGTGAGTGTGCAGAGACAGAGACGTGCAGGACACGGACCTGCGTGGGTACGAGCACGCACGGCAAGCTTGTTACGGCCATCCTCCAGGTCTGAGGTCAGGCTAGGACACAGGTTACCACAGGGTTAAAGCCTCCTGCACATGAGAAAAACAGCAGAAACAGATTTAGGAGCGAGGCGGATGCCAAGAGTGCCATCTGTTTTAGCCCCCTCTCGCTCTCCCCCAAAACACCCCGTTTCCACGGCTTGCTCCATCTTTGTCTCTGTGCACATTAGCCCCCTTTTTTCCCATCCCTTGCTGGAGCAACAAACACATTTTCTCAGCAGCTAAATATTACTGTGGATTTGCTACCAGAGAGCTGCTCGAACACTGATAATGAACTAAGATGGTATAGATATGAGGATTGGTGTGGGGGTGGGGGAGAAGTAGGGTGTAGTAAGGGATAAGTCCAAATCTGGCAACCGTCTCAAGTGTAATGACACCTCCATCTCTGTGGAAAACCATCCCCTTTTGTCTTCACTTGCATGGAAGCTTTTCCTTTTTACTGTTTTGTTCCCAGAAAGCCCATGGAACATTTGCCAACATTTTTAAGAGCTGCGAAAAGCAGGATTTTTTTCTTCTGTTTTTTTTTTTTTTAAGTCTTCCACCTCGCAGGTGTTTCTTTTTAAGGCGTGCTCAACAATGCCAAGCTCGTCTTGGCTCGCCTTGAATGCCGCAAGCCCTTGGGGGGAGAGGGGGGTGAGGAAGAGGGAGAGAGTGAGACAGAGCGAAAGGAAAGGGGGGAAAAAGGTTTGAGAAATCTTATTGATTAGCAGTTTGACGCTTCCCTTTTCTCTATCTCACAGTGGCTTTCCTTTTCTGTATCACTCACACCATCTTCACACAGTTTTTTAGGTGCTGCTAGGGGGATGAGAAAACCTTTTTAGGACAGGCCAAGTAAAAAAAAAAAAAACTTAAGCAAGGCAAAAAAACAAAAAACAAACTTAGACATAAAACTGCTGAAAGGGTCTGAACTGTCAGAGAACAAAACTGCATCATATGTTTGAAAACTGCAGTTAGAGAGTTTCTGTAAAAGTTCACATGTGAGAGACTGTCAAAAAGTTCTTGACTGTACTGCTGTAAGTCAGCAGAGGCTCATTTATCCATAATGTCATAAAAATGGATTTATCCCAACCTGAATGTGGAGAGAAAAAAAGACAGAATCAGTATGATCTCTAGACTAGCTCAGACTTCCTTGATTAGTTTGCTGTTATTAGAACTCACACATATTTCTTGTTTCTTAACTGTTTGAAGGGATATAGCTGAAATTATAGGATCTCATTGATCACATTTCTAAAAAAATGCATTTTAGTTCCACCACCTAGCAACACTGTTATTTAATGCGCCATACAGAGCCTTGCAATAGTATTCACACCACTAGAATGCTTTTACATTTTGTCGTGTTCAAACCAAAAAAAAAAAAAAAAAAAAAACATAAAAAAGTGTGCTGTGCATTTGTATTCAAGTCAGTACTTTGCAAAACCACCTTTAACTGCAAAAAGAGCTGGAAGTCTTTTGGGGAATGTTTTTACCAACTTCTCACATCTATAGAAATAATTTCTTCTTTGTAAAATAGCTCAAGTTCATTCAGACTAGGTTGGCAGCATCTGTGAACACCAGTTTTCAACTCTTGACACAGGTTTTCAATTAGATTTAGGTCTAGACTTTGAGTGGGGCCTTTTTAACACAAGAATATGGTTTATTTTAAGCCATTCTATTGTAAATCTGGATATGCATTTTGGGTTGTTGTACTGCTAGAAGCTCCATCCATCTTCCCATTCTGACCAGCCTTCTTGCCCTGCTGAAGAAATGTATCCCCACGGCATGATGCTGCCACCACATTGTCTCATTGTGGGGGTAGTGTGTTCAGGGTGATGTTAGTTTTCTGTCACATTTATAGTGTTTTTCCACAGAAGGCAAAAACTTTTTATTTTAGACTCATGTAATCAGAGAAAAGTATTGCACGTCTGTTTTTTTCAATAAACCTCTGATTGTCAACTGCAAACAGGATTTCCTATGGCTTTCTTTAAAAAAATGCAACAATCTTGCCAGTCCTTCATAATAGTCAAATTTATGAAGTGCACGGCTAATACATGTTCTGTCATCAGTCACCCACCTGAGCTCTAGATCTTTCCAGCTCCTCCAGGGTTACTAATGGCCTTTTTGCTGCTTCTCAGAGTAATCATCTCCTTATCCAGCCAATCAGTTTAGGTGTGTTGATATGTTTGTAGTTGTGCCATACTCTTTTCCTTTTCCAACAGTGCTCCAGTGCTCCTTGAGATGTTCACAACCTTCTCCCTGACCTGTCTGCTGTGTTCCTTGGTCTTCATGATGCTGTTTGTTCACTAATGCTCTCTAACAAACCTCTGACTTCTTCACAGAACAACTGAATTTATAATGAGGTTAAATTACATATAGGTAAATTCTATTATTATATTTTAGTGATCTTTGAAGGCAACTAGTTTTACTGGATTTTATTTAGGGCTATCAAAGTGGCTGAACACAAATGCACCATCACATTTTCGAGATTTGTTTTTGTAAAAAATGCTGAGAATCATTTGTCATTTTTCTTCTTGTGCTACTTTGTGTCAGTCAGTCTCAAAACAGTTGTGGTTGCTATGTGACAACATTGTTAAAGTGTTCAAGGGGTATCAACAATTGTGCAAGGCACAATTATTTGTGTCATTGGACATACTACATATATATACTATTTAATATAGAACATAAATTAGCTAAACAATGATGTAATTAGCAGTACTACTTTCTGGGAATAATTAATTTGTAATATATATTTGATACAAAACACTGTGGGAAATTTCATGAAAAGGTCTTGCACAGCCAGTTTGGCTAATGTTCGAGAAAAAGACGGCCTTCCATCACAATGATTTTTTAACATTTTCAGTACTCTTATTTAATTATATGCTGTAAGTCAAATTAGATTAGTTTGATATCATTTTAACATTCCAATCTTTTAATACGTGCATATGATCATATTATGTGAAATTAGAGATGCATCAATCAATCTTCCAGAAGTAGAAATTGGCCAGTTAACCCTTAATCTGTTCCAATCAGTGACTGGCAGGTCAAACACAGTGACATCAACCATCAGCCTGTTCTTTGATGCACTTCGGTCTGAGTTTATTTGAAATCAGATGACTGTTAAGGACATATACTTCGATGTATATCTGTAGAATGTCTTGAAATGTTGTCTTTTTCTGTTGGATTCATAACTACAACCTCTATCGTTAATCTGCCCCACATGTTTTTGGTTTTTTTTATGTCAAAATTTGA